>NC_089584.1:82509015-83194521 GCF_019320115.1 Miscanthus floridulus | reverse complement strand
TGAAAGTTGTAATAATAAAGGACTCTGAAAGTTTAGGGTAAGGAATCGTAAGTTTCCAAGTTTGTTTAAAAGTTCCTTTGTAAATCGTAGTCTTCTAGGACTCGTGTTTTGTCTAGGGTATAAATATTGACCCTCGACCATTGTAATAGGGGTTCACAACCAAATCAATACAACCGGCCCCGTGCCAACTTTTGAGTCCTTTTGTCGTGTCGTCGAGTTCTTCGAGAGGAGTCATCGATCCGTCGACCTCCGTAAGTTCCGACAACCTTGTTATCATGTTTAGTATCATGCGGTGGATTTAGACGTGATGCAAGTAGTCTTGTTTGTTTTCAATGGTCGTGCGGCGGATCTTTGCTTGACAATCAAGAAGTCTTTGCTTATGCTTTGTTTATGAGTAGATACCGTGCGGCAGGTGTTTGCTCAATATGCTTAGTGAAAGCAAGATAGTTATCGGCTCTATTAGATATGGCAAATCTAAATAGATTCATTAAGTTATCCAGTGTTGCATGTTTTAAATATTTTATATATTTGTAACACACTTCTGCCCAATCTAGATTGATATTGTTCGGCTCTCTTATGGTTTTATTCGTGCTTCGACGATCATTGCTTTTCATACTACCTTTGCAAATAGATAACATGCTCATAATGACTGAATTATTTTAATCTAGATTGTCACATGTCGTGGGTTCACGCATGTTAATCACGTTTAAGCTTTAATGAAACCAGGTGTCGTGCGGCAGATGCAGGTTTTAGATTAGTTTAATCGTTTTTATTTGCACGTTCCTTCTTCATGGACCCCAATTCGGCTAGACTGCTGAGCTTGATTATGCATTAACTCATAATTAATTTCACTTGTTCAAACATGTCTTCCCATGCACATGCATTCGGCAATCAGGTCTTTACGTGCATTCATCTTACGATTAGCTGAATAGTTTATAAACTTGTTGGCAGACAGCTCTCTATAGCCGTATATCGTTGTAAGTGGCTTCAGGGCCGTATATGTGGAACTGTCTGGTCTCACCCGACATGTTCCGGTTTGGCATTTAATTGTTTTATCCCTTGTTAGTTTTCAGGTCAAACTGACTGACACGCTTCCGGATCACGAAGCACCCGGGAACCCGATTGAAGCCACGCTTTTCGGCTTGCTGTGTGTGAGGCACAGTGTGTCACATTTTGTGTCAACAGGTCTCTTTCAACCCTATCATCGTTCTCAAGTTAAGAGAGCAAGTCTCTTGAGAGGAGGGGTGTTTCTACTAGATGATTGGGGTGATTACAAACCTTCCAGGGCTGCTACACAAGTTGGCAAGCTGCATAGGCGACGCTTTAGCCGGCTAGGAGCAAGCTCCAAGAGTAACAAATACAATTCACTGGCTTGAACGCGAACCAAGTGTTTTAGGAGTTGAAGAACAGATTGGTGAGCTCTCTAATGCAATTCAGAGGGTCAAACTCTCATGGATTTGCGAGGGAAGCAAAGGAGAAGCTTGAGGGCCTCCAATGGAGTTAGAGAGGGAGAGAGCTGTTGTCTGAGCACTGGAGAAGGGAATGGTCGAGATGACCATTGGGAGAGAAAAGGATGAAGGAAATACCCCTTCCTCCAGGTCAGATTTTAAGGCGCGACACTGCTCTACGAGCGGCAATGCTGCCGAGCTGCCCTGCTGCTCAGAGAGGGGCAGTGCTGCTCTGGCCTGTTAGCTCTAAATTGAAAACTGTTAGATAGGCTGAAAAATAGTTGGGCACACATTTGTTGTTGGTCCGACGGTTTTCAAAATCTAGCTCATAATATATAGAAGATAATTTTGCATTAAAAATCCTGAACTATTTTTAAATTACTCTAACTATTTTTATATTTTTTGTCTTGTATATTTATATTAGAAACCTTGTCCTACTTATTTTTTTCCCACATCCCTCCAACTTTCGATTGACCATGAATGCATGCGTATATTTCAGTGATTGGATCAATTTTTTAAAAAAGATTAGGAGTTGAGATAAAGAGTCGTTGTAGAACAGCTTTTTTAATCTTACAGAACAAATTAAGATTGAAAGTGGAATTTATAAACTCTTGGAAAAGATATAGATAGAATTCTCTATTTTTTTTAATTGACATAATCATTGGTTTACCAAAATGATTCTAAGTTTTTGAGATGCTCCTACTCCAAGTTGTACTCTTTTTATTCTTTTTTCCAACGAATACCAATGTTTCATTAAAAAATAGTCCCAACTTTGTGAAATGAATGAAATTATGGGATACACCCAAGAATATTCTTGTTCCGGCAGACAGCAGGGGCAATCACAGACAGCCTATATGGATCCCCTTTTTTCCCCCAAGTCCCCAAGCAGCCGCGAAGAGAGATCACGCGCTCAACCACCGCTTCTCGGCCGCGGCCTCCCTCGGCCCCTCCCTTCCTCCTTCCCTCCGTTGGCCGACGGGGACGGGGAGCGAAGAAGACTCCCTTCCTCCTTCCCTCCGGTGGTCGCCGGGGACGGGGAGCGAAGAAGCCTCCATTCCTCCTTCCCTCCGGAGGTCGCCGGGGACGGGGAGCGAAGATGTTCTATGGGACCATGGTATGGGACCCGTGGCTGATCGTGTCGCAGATCGTGTGCCTGCAGTGCCTCTACTACCTGTCGCTGGGCGTCGCCATGGCGCTCCTCGTCGGCACCCGCATCCCGCGACTCACCCTCCTCTACCTCTTCGACTTCGCCACGCTCACCCCGCGCACCCCCACGGGTTGGTGCGCCATCGCATCATTCCTCCTCGCCGCCGTCGCAGGGTACGCCGCAGCTCCCTGACCCCACTCTCATCCACTTGGTTCGTCCGAAACTGGAATGGATTCTTCTGGAAGTAGTCAAAACGCGAAATATGCCTGTCGCGCGCGCGTGTGCTGTGGCTTATCGCTTCCGGGTGCGAGAACTACTCTTGTCAATGGAAAGTTAAGCGGGCTGTGTGTTCCCAGGTGTCCAGATCTGTACGTTTAGGGCAGCCACATTGACTTGGAAATTTCAATTTCAACGTCTTTATAAATTGCTATTTCCTTAAGCACTAGTTAAGTGCAAGAGCTCAGAGGTATCGTTGCAGCAATTGGTATTGACATATGTAGAAAGTAGTGCGTATAAAGGTTTTGGTATTATTGTTATGAGCCTATTCATTTTGCCATCCATTGTTTAGTAGCTTACCATATGTATTATATGAAATAATACTCATAGGTTTTTCTATTATGCTCGAGAGTAACAGATACCTTAGTCTTCTTGTCAATTGCTTATTCTTGAGCCATACACCATTACTTGCTTATATATAAAAGAATAAATGACACCAACATATTGCCATTTGTTAAATACTTTTCTGGAATGGGGGTAAGCAGGCCGTATGCAAAACATGCCCCCCTGCATTCGTTTTTTTTCTGACAATAGTGGCAGTATATACAAGGGACAAGGTAAAGAGGAAAACATCTTTTGCTGCCTCGCACGATCACTCGTTCCCCAATTAGACAGTACCATCCTTTGCAATCCACTAATTTCCTTAATATCTGGTGTCCAATGTATCCATTTCAAATTAAAGCATCTCGAGCAAGTATCAAAACAGCAGAATACCGATTGCTCTTTTCCTGTAATAAGTATTTTTAGAGTCTAGCTACTTGGATTAGCCCATTTATTTAGACACTACCTTTCTTCTGGATAAATTTTGTAAAATGAAGCAACTATATGAAGGATAATGTAATGATTTTGATCCCATTTTTAGCATTGACAGTTTGGTATTATTTATTGTTTTTCAAGATTTGCAACTCTTCTTTGTTTTGGTGAGAAATGATTTATTGCTAATCTTGCTTCCATGCTTTACTTGAGCAGAGCTGGGTTCATGCTTTATGTGATTGAGAGAGCCAAGAAGTGCCTGGACTTTGCAGCAACACTCTACATAATCCATCTCTTCATTTGCATTGTTTATGGTGGATGGCCAGCTTCAGTTACATGGTGGGTTGTTAATATCACTGGTTTGGCAATCATGGCTCTCTTGGGTGAATACCTATGCATTCGGCGGGAGTTGAAAGAAATTCCAATATCACGGCTTCGTGCAAGTAAGTGATTCATTCATATTAAATGCCTTTTTGTTTCCTTTGGATGCTTTGTTTGTACATGTAGACTCCATTCCAATGTATTTCCTTACCTAGTTAGTCTCCCACTTATTTTTCTGTGCACAAGAGTCTGGTTCAGCAAGAATTTTACATTGAATTGAAAGTTAACATATGCTTACAATGAACTCTGAAGCAATGAACATGTTACATTTTTAATAAGGTTACATTCCACCAATTTTCTAGCAATATTAAATTTGCAACTTAACCATGTCCAAATACTTGATCTACCATTTACCTATACCTTTGATGGCCATTAAAAGACCTCACACTGTACAGTGTACTGGTGGGACATATTGTGTCAGTATAATGTAATGTGAACATTCTGAAAAGATTACTGGCCTGGTTATTTCACTGATGGACCTATAGAGAAGAGAGTGCAAAAGTTCAAGTAGAGAGACTTAAATGCTCACTGCTCAGACATGCTCAACTTTGGCTAATTTCTTTACATTTTATGTGCTATATAGTTTGTTGCGCTAATCACAGTTTTTAAGGCGGTAAGGCGAGGTGCGGCGCTCCACCCCCTTCCAGACGCCTAGGCGAGTTAGGCGTGCGGCGAGGCGACGCCATACACATACTCTAACCTTCCATAGGACAGCACAAACATACACTTATACATGCCTTTCTGCTGCCAATTCTGGAGCCCATGTAGCAGTGATCCTCCTGTTTCCAGTTGTCTTCTTCCATGTGCCATACAGCCCCTAACAAGTTTCAACATGTGTGACTCATTAATATAATTATGTAACAGAAATACTTTGTAATCAGATTAAATATGGATAGTGAAATACCTTTTGATGATCTGAACTCTCTTTTCTTCTCCCAAACAGCAAGCTGCATATACAATAAGGAATTTAGCAACAGCAAGGAAATTTAGCAACAAAAGACACAAGCAAATATCAATATATCATCATTACATCAGCCCATAAACTTAGATAAGAGTCTTAGTGGCATAGTTAGCCACATTACAAACATTCCAGAAATATAGATAAGAGTCTTAGTGACATAGTTAGCCACATTACAAGCAGTTCACAAATATAACTACGTAAGATAGTCTTAGTGGCATAATTAGTAGTCCACAGCCACAATTACATAACATAGCCCAACCACCAAAAGTTCTCATGGCATGCTAAGTAGTGCACAAGTACAACACAAAAGTAATTTTAGTGCAGATCTGAAATCTGCTAGCAGCCAACTCTCAACAGTCAATATCCGTCATCAAACTCATCAAGGATGTTTGGAGCCTCCATGTTTTCGCCGCCACCGTTGGAGCCATTGGGATCCTGCTCACAATCACTCACATCAGCATCGTCATGTGGATCTTCCTCTTCCTCTTCTTCATTGTCCAAACCTAAGTCTTCTTCAAATTCAGCCAACCTTGACTTTCCATTTCTTGCACGCTTGCTGCTGGCATTCCTTGGAAGATTGCGGCCTCGCAGCGAGCTTGATTCACCAACAGCTTCATCCACATGTTCCCATGTAAGGCCATTGCCATTGTCACACCCACGGGCACCTTGAGGATGAACATAGGAGGAGTCAGCCCACTCATTGTCCCAATCAAACTCCTCAATGACCAAAGGATCAAATTTTTTCCCTTTTTCTCACGCCTTAACTGAAACCTGGTCTTCATCTTCCGGTTGTAGGAAACAAACACAATGTCATTCAATCGCTTATGCAGCAACCTATTTCTTTTCTTTGTATGCATCTACAAAGAAGAATGGGAAAACAACAAATAAAGGTGTCATTAATTGGCTAGCTGAGCACAAATTATACTGGTGTTCACCATCAGAGCCTCAGGGGCACATATAACAATGAGTCAATGACACAGATCAATAAATTAATCTATTATGCAGCAAAGTTCAGACATCAGACATACAAGCAATCAAGCATATATTAATTATTCACAGCAATTAGGCAACCACATCAGACAGAAAGGAACACTCCTATGAGCTATCCATTCCAACTATCAAACTCTACATAGAATAAATAGGAGAAAGCAGCACAGCAGAGGGGTATAGGAAGGAGCAGAGCATGAGAATGAGGGGGAGGAAGAGCAGAGGAAGAAGGGGGAGGAAGAGCAGAGCCGCAGCGAGCAGCAGAGGAAAGAGGAGGGGAGGATATACCTGCCAGTCGCGCGGAGCAGAGCAGAGTCGCAGGGCTGGAATCGGTCGTGGAAGCGGACGGCGCCGGAGTCGGTCGCGGCTCGCGGCGGATGGAGCGGGATTTGGTCGCGGACGGCGCCGGAGTCGCGGACTGTCGGAGTCTCGCGGTCGAATGGATGTGCGGACGGGCGGCCTCGCGCAGCTGGGATGGACTTGCGCGGGGCAATCGCCTGCGCCGCCGCCGCCGCCCTCTCCTCTCTTCCTCTCTCCTTCCTTTCCCTATCCCTCCTCACTCTCTCAGAGGCGATGGGGATTGGGAGCCTTTGGCAGGAGGTGTCGGCGCGGTGCCACTGCTTTTCCCGCGTGAGGGCATCACGCCGCTCTTTTCCCGCCTGCTCGAGCGCGCGGTGCCGCTCTTTTCCCGCGCCTTTTCGTCCCGCGGCGCCCGCCTCAGCGAGAAGGACGACTAGGCGACGACTTCGACCGCGAGGCGATGCCATACGCCAGGAGGACGCGGCGACAGCGACGCCAGGTTTGAAAACCCGCTCGGGCGACTAGTCGTCGCCTAGGCGACGCCTTAAAAACTATGGCGCTAATGTCAAATGTATGCCAAGTTGCCAGTGGCATCAAATCAGTACTGACAACTTGTCTCCTGATCCTCGTCATCTGTATGGGGGTAGTTTAGTTTGAAGCGGTGACATGATACAGGACCTGGTTTTCTTGTTTGGATCAACTTCTTATTTAATTACTGGCTGCAGTATAATGATATTCCTGCTATGGCATTTAAGATGTTGCTTCTTTCTTTCTCATTTTATGATGAACGCAGTAATCTTCATCAAACCATAGATGTGCTGAAGCTTAAGTTTAACTGACATTTTCATTGATATTTTTTAATTACAATTACAATTGTTGGTGTTCACCTGAGTGGTTCTCCTGATTGTTCTGACAAGCTGTACTTTGAGGGAAAAAAGTAGTTCCTGGCCATTTGCTGAGTTAGGGTTCTTCCCCTGAGTGATCCTCCTGAAAAGGGAAATGCTCTGAGTACAATCATTTGAATATAACTCAATTTTTCTCTCGAACATGCAGGAGAGCTCCGTATCATTTATATTAAGGAAAAAGGTGTATGAGAAACACCAAAACAACAAAGACAACACCATAACACAACCTGACACACAGCCACAACAAGCCCACACACACTCGCTAACAAACACTCCCAGACACACAGTCACAACAAGTCCACACACTCACAAATAAGGGACGGACGACCAACAACAACAACAAACAGACACTCCCAGACACACACAGTCACAACAAGTCCACACACTCACAAATAAGGGACGGACGACCAACAACAATAATATCAACAAAGCCTTTAAGTCCCAAACAAGTTGGGGTAGGCTAGAGTTGAAACCTAGCAGAAGCAATCAAGGTTCAGGCACATGAATAGCTGTCTTCCAAGCACTCCTATCTAAGGCTAAGTCTTTGGGTATATTCCATCCTTTCAAGTCTCCTTTTATTGCCTCTACCCAAGTCAACTTCGGTCTTCCTCTGCCTCTCTTCATGTTACTATCTTGGCTTAGGATTCAACTACGCACCGGTGCCTCTGGAGGTCTCCATTGGACATGTCCAAACCATCTCAACCGGTGTTGGACAAGCTTTTCTTCAATTGATGCTATCCCTAATCTATCACGTATATCATTGTTCCGAACTCGATCCCTTCTTGTATGACCGCAAATCCAACGCAACATACGCATTTCCGCGACACTTATCTGTTGAATATGTCATCTTTTCGTAGGCCAACATTCTGCACCATACAACATAGCAGGTCTAATCGCCGTCCTATAAAACTTGCCTTTTAGCTTCTGTGGTACCCTTTTGTCACATAGGACACCAGATGCTTGCCGCCATTTCATCCACCCTGCTTTGATTCTATGGCTAACATCTTCATCAATATCCCCGTCTCTCTGTGGTATTGATCCTAAATATCGAAAGGTATCCTTCCTAGGCACTACTTGACCTTCCAAACTAATATCTTCCTCCTCCCGAGTAGTAGTGCCGAAGTCACATCTCATATAATCAATTTTAGTTCTACTGAGTCCAAAACCTTTGGACTCTAAAGTCTCCCGTCATAACTCCAGTTTCTGATTCACTCTTATTCGGCTTTCATCAACTAGCACTACATCATCCGCGAAAAGCATACATCAAGGGATGTCCTCTTGTATGTCCCTTGTGACCTCATCCATCACTAAGGTAAACAAATAAGGGCACAAAGCTGACCCTTGATGTAGTCCTATCCTAATCGGGAAGTCATCCGTGTCTCCATCACTTGCTCGAACTCTAGTCATAACATTGTTGTACATGTCCTTAATGAGCCCGACGTACTTCGTTGGGACTTTATGTTTGTCTAAAGCCCACCACATAACATTCCTTGGTATTTTATCATAAGTCTTCTCCAAGTCAATAAAAACCATGTGTAGGTCCTTCTTCTCCCTATACCGCTCCATAACTTGTCTTATTAAGAAAATGGCTTCCATGGTTGACCTTCCGGGCATGAAACCAAATTGGTTCATAGAGACCCGCGTTATTGCTCTCAAGTGATGCTCGATAACTCTCCCATAGCTTCATAGTATAGCTCATCAACTTAATTCCCCGGTAATTAGTACAACTTTGAATATCCCCTTTATTCTTGTAGATCGGTACCAATATACTTCTCCACTCATCAGGCATCTTGTTCGATCGAAAAATATGGTTGAACAGCTTGGTTAGCCATACTATAGTTATGTCCCCGAGGCATCTCCACACTTCGATTGGGATACAATCCGGTCCCATCGTTTTACCTCTTTTCATTCTTTTCAACGCCTCTCTGACCTCAGATTCTTGGATTCTCTGCACAAAGCGCCTATTGGTGTCATCAAAAGAGTTATCCAACTGAAAGGTTGTGTTCATATTCTCACCATTGAACAATTTGTCAAAATACTCTTGCCATCGATGTCGGATCTCATCCTCCTTCACCAAGAGATGCTCTCTTTCATCCTTAATGCACTTAACTTGGTTGAAGTCCCTTGTCTTTCTCTCACGAACCCTAGCCATCTTATAAATGTTCTTCTCTTCTTCCTTCGTCCTCAAATGTTGGTAAAGATCCTCGTACGCTCTATCATTTGCCACACTTACAGCTCGCTTTGTAGTTTTCTTTGCCACATTGTACTTTTCTATGTTGTCCACACTCCTGTCATGGTACAAGCGTCTATAGCATTATTTCTTCTCCTTAATAGCCCTTTGGACTTCCTCGTTCCACCACCAAGTATCTTTAGCCTCGCCTCCATTTCCTTTGGTTACTCCACACACCTCTGAGGCCACCTTCCGAATGTTGGTTGTCATCTTCTCCCACATGTTGTTTATGTCCTCTTCTTCCTTTCAAGAGCCCTCTTTGATAACCATTTCCCTGAATACCTCTGACGTCTTCTCTTTTAGTTTCCACCACTTTGTTATTTCAATCTTAGCTTGTTTATCCCTACGGGCACGCACTTGAAAACGAAAGTCTACCACCAAAAGCTTATGTTGAGAAACAACACACTCCCCTGGTATCACCTTGCAACCCAAGCATGCTCGTTTGTCCTTTCTTCTTGCGAGGACAAAGTCAATCTGGCTAAAGTGTTGTCCGCTACTGAAGGTCACTAGATGAGATTCTCTCTTTCTAAAAAAAGTGTTGGCTATCATCAGGTCAAAAGTTACCGCGAAGTTCAGAACTTCCTCCCCCTCCTGATTCCTACTACCATACCCAAAACCTCCATGAACTGCCTCGAAACCTGCGCTTGTAGTACCTACATGCCCATTAAGATCTCCTCCTATAAAAAGCTTCTCACTACTAGGTACAGCTCTAATCAGGCCATCTAAGTCTTCCCAGAACTGTCTCTTAGCACTCTCGTCGAGGCCTACTTGGGGGGCATATGCACTAATTACGTTCAAGACCATATCACCAACGACAAGTTTGACTAAGATAATCCTATCTCCTTGCCTTCTCACTCCCACCACACCATTCTTGAGGCTCTTATCAATCAAAACTCCTGCTCCATTTCTATTCGCGACTGTCCCTGTGTACCAAAGCTTAAAACCTATATTGTCCACCTCCTTCGCCTTCTGACCCTTCCATTTAGTCTCTTGAACGCATAATATATTTACACGCCTCCTAGTCGCGGTATCAACTAATTCTCTTAACTTACCTGTAAGCGACCCTACATTTCAACTACCTAAACGGACGACCAAGGGGCCAACAATTAGGCAACGCCAAGTATTTGTTCAGTCAACAAGGTGATGCCCCTAGCACCCACTACACCCATAACCTTCTTCGGAGACTGAAGCTAGGATACCCTGCTGATTAGGCGAAGCACTGGTGATGCCCCTAGCACCCACTACACCCCATAACCTTACTTCTTCGAAGACCGAAGCTAGGATACCTTGCAGATTAGGCGAAGCACCATCAAAGGCGCACCACCGATTCCAATGGGTCCAAAGCGACCAGGCTCCAAGAATAATTAAGGAATTAAGAGCCTGCCTATCCTGACCAGCGGTAATCTCACTAGATCAGCACCACCAAACTTCAAAGGAAGGCTCAGCCGGCTGGGGAACAAGGTTCTGCAGTCCAAATTTCTGGAAGAGTTCAAACCAGAAATGCCTAGAGAAGACACAAGAAACCAGTAGGTGATTGATGGTTTCCTCTTTCTGATCACACAACAAACATTCCTTGTGATGCTGAAGACCCCTCCGAGCAAGACAATCTGCAGTCCAGCACTCATTGTGCACGACCAACCTCATGAAAAAATGGCATTTGTTAGGAGCCCAGGTTCTCCAAATACGCTCCCTTGAAACAAACCCTCATAGGCTGATTTGGCAGTGGAGTCTTCTGACTGAGGCTGTAAAACGACTTGAGAAAGAATAACCCAAAGATTTAAGAATTTCGCAAGAACCCCAACAGAAAGTGCACCTTGCAGGTCACCAATCCAAGTGTTATCAGTAAGAGTCTCTAATACTGTACGCTTATTGGCTCTTCTTTTGGCAACCAAAGCAAAGAGCAGTGGAGCAAGGTCCTCAATTTTCTGCCCATGAATCATCTATCCGTCCAGAAAAGAGTACAGATGCCATTGCCAATCTCATTGCAGACTGCCATAGAGAAATAGCTGACACAGGAATGAACTTGAACCGGGAAAGACCAGGGTCGGTCAGGTTCTGTTTTCTTTAACTAGAGCCAGCGCATTCACAATGCCCATCCCATTCGTTGCAGGTTGGAGATGCCAAGGCCCCCAAGTTCAATTGGGCGACAAGTCTTAAACCCAAACCAGAAGGCAATGACCACCATTAATTTCTTTTCTTCCCCTCCAAAGGAATCTTCTGCGAATCTTATTAATTTCTTTGATGGCCCATGGGGGGAGATCGACTGCCATTGCAAGATAAACCACCATGGAGCTGAGAACAAATTGCACTAGAGCTTTTCGACCAGCCCGGTTCAATAACTCAGCCTTCCAACCTGGAAGGTGATCTGCAATCTGGTCTAATATAACTCAATTACAATCATGCTTCCAAATCATTCAATGCACTCATGACTTATGAGGTTTCCATCAAAGTGATCTGAACTGTTGGATCTTGAGTAACACTCAAGTTGTACTCAAATGGTTGTACGCATTGCAGTGCTCTTCTGAAAATTCTGATAATATGATCCAAATAGGTCATTTTGTGAAAATAAGAGCTTGCAGCCTTTTCCCTAGTCCTGTCTACTTTGTACACATTGGCAACTCATGTCAATCAACATTCAATTGGTAATACTGCCCAATGTTTGGGGTTTAAGGCTACAAAGCTAGCATGGCTAAAACCATTGGGGACTCAGCTGGGAGAGGAAATAAAGTGGGAACAACTATGGGTCACTGGTTTGGGATTCTGATAAGCTTTCAGTGTCAGAGTTAGGATTTTATATTGATCACTGCAGCACTGAGGTATAGGCTATAGTCCGTCAATTGGAACAAATGCTGCCATGCATCATCACTGGCTCATCATTTTCTGGATCTGAAACAGTATATGCATATAAAATAATTTTGATATTTGATCTGGTTGAGTGCCCAAGCGTTTCCTTGCCAATTATCATAGTGAAAACATCACTGAAATGCCATGTTATCTCCGTTTGAACCCAGTTGTCCATCAGGGAAATCAATAATATTAGAGTTCTTATCTACCCCTGTTATAATAATATCAACATGGTTAATGGTTGAAAAGTGTTAGGGTAAATGTATCTTTAGATTGGTCAACTATTTTCAATTGGAACAAGCGTTGAATATTGCTGGATTCTGGAAATTTGAACTTGGCTCTACCGCTCTAGCACAACATGTTGTTGCTTTCCTTATTCCATGATTTTTTTTTTTTGAAATTAAGTAACTCAATTTTTCATACTGACTTTTGACCTTTTCATCTGCTGATTGGTTTGTTTCTTCTGTTCAGGTGTTTAATCTGACATGCTAAAAGAGTATAGGTGATGTCAAATGGTGTTATCCCAGGAGGTGCTTGTTAATATGTTTCTAAGGAATACAATGACTCGCAGTGAATGCTTTGTTCTGTGATTTCCAATGGATGCTTCTCAAACTTTGCATAGAGCGTTCATCTCAGAGTTCTCACCAACGGAAATGGCAGCTCAGTTTCTAAATCATACACTCAAGTCCTCCCGTGCCCCTTATGAAAAAGAGTTCCTGGCCTGCCTCTTGTATGAAAAAAAAAGTTCCTCCCTCGCCTATGTTCTAGCTACAGTTTGCTGCTTGACAATGTATGACTAGATATCAACATGTGCATTCTTTAGTAATATATTGTTCTTAATACATGCAGGCACCTATGGACTCTTGTCTAGATGTATCTTGCAAATAATATATCTAGTGTTACATGCTAATTCATGCTAGGAGAGTTGTGATCTACCCCCCTTTTTGAGGGACGATATGCTCAGCTGTGCTCGTGAAAATTAAACAAAATGGCAAGAAAGGACCGCGTTTAGCCCAAAGAAAAAGAGAAGATTGATTGAAGATCGAAGGTTAGGTTACTGGATCACTAACGAAACCAGTGTTTACTGGTCAAATTAGTGTTTATCCATATAAATTTATTTCTCATGTTCTTGTATAAACAAGGTCAAACTAGGGACTACTCAACCTGTGGCTATATAGTATATACAAGCTAGTAGCGAACAGCTTCTTATCGTTCCAGAAAAAGTTTGTTTGCTTGTTGCTAATTCTTCCTTCCTGGAAGTGAATCTAAGCTAAGAAAGAGTTTGTTTGCTTGTTGCTAACTAGTGATGGTGGCGCGCCCTTGCCCGCGGGCTGGACCGCAGGTAATGCCATGCCTAACACATAAAGCAAAGACATGAATCAAGTTCACGGATACATGTCATAGATAGAATAGCGTCATGCACATGGGGATAACCGTAGGCTCTGCATAGACCATACATCAGGGACAAGACAGTATATAGCTCCGAGTACAAATAGCAACAGTCACCACAAAATCATACCAACAGCATAGACCATACAGTAAGTTAGTTTCCAAACCAACACCACACATTATACCAACAGCGTAGACTATACAATAAGTTAGTTTCCAAACCAAGGCAGGGCGATAGTTCTCAAAAGACACCACAAAATGCTGCGTTGCTCTAGACATACATCCTAAAGTGTCCTCGCTAGGGCCCTGGTAGAAGATCCTTCGATCTCAACTACACTTCAGCCATTCCTACTGAGGCTGTGTTTAGTTGAGAGGAAAGTTGGAATTTGGATACTGTAGCACTTTCGTTTTTATTTGGCAAATAGTGTTCAATCATGGACTAATTAGGCTTAAAACGTTCGTTTCGTGATTTTCAACCAAACTGTGTAATTAGTTTTTTTTCGTCTACATTTAGTACTCCATACATATGCCGCAAGATTCGATGTGATGGATACTGTAGCACTTTTTTGAAAATTTTTTTTGAACTAAACACGGGCTGAACTCGAAGATCCCTGACAACCGAGCCTCACGAGGTTAGTGTCTTACACACGCTAGAGCAGGCAGGCTATAGGAAATAGGGAATATATCACTCAAACCGGTGCTATACCTGAGATGTACTCTTCAACGACAGGGACATGGGATCACCGATCAGATGCATAACAAAATCAAGAGTTAAGAAGCAGCTCTTCTAAAGCACCATCTTGCAGAAGCATGTCTTAAGACTTTATGTTTTATCATACACTCATAGATGACAAAATAGTACAGTCGCTATCGGTGCGCGCAAAAAAACAAACACAGTGGAGACTTTCTAGGAAGCTATGGCTGTGACATGGAATAGATTTAAGGAGTGTTTGGTTGCTCTTTCTAAACTTTAGTCGCTGTCCCATTAAATATTTAGATACATACATAGAGTATTAAATATAGACTAATTACGAAATTGCATAGTTTACGACTAATTTGTGAGATGAATCTTTTAAACCTAATTAGTCTATAATTTGACAATGTGGTGCTACAGTAAACATGTGCTAATGATGGATTAATTAGATTTAATAAATTCGTCTTGTGAAATACCAACGGATTCTGTAATTTGTTTTTTTATTAGTATTCGAACACCACATACAACACTCTCACATGACACCTCCTAAATTTTAGTCACTGAATCCAAACAACCCGTAGAACGCACCTGTCTGCCTAGTCTAGTCCAGATATACTGCGTATCTTGTTTGTAGCTTCACGGACATTTACGCTTGCTGACAAGGCAGATACGCTACCATTAGCCTTGCATGTACACCCATGCGCTTATATAGAAGCTAAACTAAGGGCCTCTTTGGCACAATTTATATCGGCTTCGGCTTCATCTATTTTGCATAAATCGAGGCACTGTAGCGTGAAGCTGTTTTGTAAGCCGGGGTTAAAATGAACTAGAAGCCGAGAAAAGCCAGTTTTTTCTGATTTCACCGGTGAAGCCGTTTTGGATGAGTCGTGCCAAAGGGGCTTAAAGCTGTACATACCTCATCCTGCTTAAAACGCTCGAATGACAGGTCCACATCTGCGCAATTGAAAGTCCTAATTTAATTTTGAATAATTGATAGAATCTATGACTAACTTTTAATCTAAATGCGTGATTTAGATAAGGTAGTACAATCTAAGTTGTGGAGCTAGAAGATGGTCACGGTAAAGGTGATGGCCACATGTAACGATGATCAAGTGCTCAACTTGAAAAAAAAAAGAAAAACAAAAATCAAGAAAATCAAGGCAAAAGTATCGAATAGTTTTTTTTGTTTTGGTGATCAAGACACTATAGAGTGTGTGATCACGTTTAGAATCAATAGCTGTAATATAAAGAGGGGAAATCTTTGGCTAAGCGGTTATCGAGTGCCACTAGGTGACATAATTCTTGCATATGCATTTAGGAACCTAGTGTGTTAACCTTGACCCTTGAAAATACTTTAAAAAAATGCTAACACACGTGCACACAAGTTTTACACTTTATGGTTAGCATGTTGGAAGCAAGGGTGAAGTGGTTGTGGACTTGAAAAAGAAAAAGAGGAGATGGCAGAGGACCGGACTCTGGCCGCGGGGTGATCGGACTCACCACGGACATGTCTAGTCATTTATAGCCGAGCTAGCCAACTTAGCCGAGGGCGCGGTGCAGGGATCGGATGCAGTGACCTAACGCTGGGGCTGCGTCCGGTCACACACAGCAGAGAGGGCGCGGCTCGAGATCACGATCGGACGCTGGTGGGTGAAAGGTCCTTGTTGGTTTTGGTAATTGAGTGACAACCTAGGTGGACTAATTGTGTTTATGTGAGATACATAGGTGATTAGTCCATAGGTACATGTGTGTGAGCAACATATGCCATGAAGGTGAAAATGGCTTGGAGATGTTGCAAAGCTCACACATGTGATGATGAAGGAGCTTATTGCACATGAGACATGACATTGAGTCATGTGATCAAGGTGGAGAAGATCAAGACATGACTTGGCTTGATGGACCGGTTGCAAGCGTGAAGGGCAAGTCGAAGGCTTTGGAGTGATGGACCGCGTGGCGGTGAAGCTTGAGCAAGACTTGGCGCCGATGGACGATGGCAACGGTGAAGAGCAAGGAGAGTCAAGATCGATGAACCAATATGATCATGTGATGATATGAAGTGGATCATATCATTGTTGATCGTGTTGGTGCATGTGTTGCATCGACATTGAAGGAGATGGAATGGAATGCGCAAGGCAAAGGTATAACCTAGGGCATTTCATTTCACCGGTCATAGGTGTGTAGAGAAGTTTATGACCGGGTTTAGGATAGATGGCCGTACTATCAAGAGGGGCAAACTTGTTTGCATATCGGTCATCTAGTGCCACTCGAGTGATCTAACTTTGCATTGTCGCTAGGATCGAGTGGTGTGGCAAGTTGAGTGGCTAACATCCTTTGGGAAATGATTGTAAAAATGCTAACACACATACACATGGTGGTGTACACTTGGTGGTGTTGGCACATTTACAAAGGAGGTGGTGTTTGCAAGGGTGGGATTCGGCGCTTTCGGGAAAATGGGATGCCTATTTTCTATTGCGCCGGATGCAAATTCTTGTGGTTAGCACACTTGAGCAAGGGTGAAGAGAATGGAGAAGATGCTGGCGTCGGTCAACTGACCGGACGCTGGATCGGAATGCACCGGACGCTGGCAGGCTGCGTCCGGTCGCGCTGACGTACGGTGACACAGATGCTGGAGAGTGACCGGACGCTGGTTGCGTCCGATCGCGTTCGACCGGACGCGTCCGGTCATGCTCGGGAGCTTACTGGAAACGACCGGACGCTGAGGGTCCAGCGTTCGGTCAGTTGAAGTGCTGCGTCCGGTCGGCAGATGACCGTTGGGATCGGAAGATGACCGTTGAACGCAGGGGACACGTGGCGAGTATCGCGTGACCGGACGCTGAGGTCCAGCGTCCGGTCGATCGGACCGGAGCGTCCGGTCGGCCCGAGTTTTGCCCAGTGAAGGGGTAACGGCTCTATTTGCCCATGGGGTTATAAATAGAGGCCATGGCCGGCCTTGGGCCGGCAGCTGAGCACACTAGAGCCTTGGTGGCTTGTGTAGTAGTGCTTGGGAGCCCTCCATCTCACGCATACATGATAGTGTTCATCCGATAGTGTGAGAGAGCGATTCTAGTGCGATTGCATCATGAGGTTGCATCAAGTGGCACTAGGTGATCGTGTTGCAAGCCGGTGGTGCTTGTTACTCTTGGAGGTTGCCACCTCCTAGATGGCTTGGTGGTGGTCTCCGTCGAAGCCCGCAAGAAGATTGTGCGGAGCTCCGGAGAAGAGCTTGTGAGGGGTACTTGTGCTCGCCCCGCGGGAGCCGCGAAGAGCAACTCTAGTAAAGCGTGTCATTGAGCTACCCTCACTAAGGGGTGGGTTCTTGCGGCGCCCGACGTGCGGGCTTAGCGGGTGATGCTAATTAGCCACCGAACCACCAAGTGAGCGGTCGACACAACGGGGACTAGCGTGTTGGCAAACACGTGAACCTCGGGAGAAAAATCATCGTGTCAACCTTGTTCTTCCCGTTGGTTTGCATCCCCATTACACAAGCTTGCAATTACTTTTATATATATTAAGCTTGTGTAGTTGCTCTTGAAATTAGATAGCTTGTGTAGCTTGCTAATTACCTTCTAGCTTGTGTAGCATAGAAGTAGCTCCCTTGCGTGGCTAATTTGGTTTTAGTAACCTTGTTAGTCACATTGCTTAGTTTGTGTAGCTAAGTATTTGCGCTCTCTAATTAGGCATTAGTTGCCTTGTTATTGAGCATTGCTAGTGAGCTTAGTTAGCTTTGTGCTTTTGCTTACTAGCATGTGTAGGAGCTCCCTTGTTGCTTAAAGTACTAGTGGCATAGGTTTGTGTGACCTTGCTCCTAGAATTGGTTAGGAGAGCTCTAGCTAGCCCGGCACCTTAGTTGCATAATTAGTATCTTTGCAAGGTGCTAGTGAACATATATAGAGGGGTATAGTCTTGGCTAGACCGATTGTTTTTAGTCCGCACTTATATTGGTTAGCCGACGCGATTAATTTTAGAAAAGACTATTCACCCCCCCTCTAGTCCGCCATCTCGACCCTTCAATTGGTATCAGAGCCCGGTCTCTCATTTGTGGTCTTCACCGACCCGAGAGGATGGCGAACTTTGGGCTAGAGGTTGTTTGTGACACACACATTTTTGATGGCACAAACTATGCACGGTGGAAACGTCATATGCTTGATCATTTCCGTGAATTGGGTCCCAAGGCATGGTGGATCATTGTTGTTGGTTTTTCTCGTGATGCTTTAGATAAGGACAACCTAACCCAAGCACAAGAGGATTGCTTACAACTTGATCATCGTGCTCTTTATTATCTAATATGTGCTTTACATGATGAAGTTTTTAAACGTGTGTGGGACTTGAAGAATGCACATGATATGTGGCTAGCACTCCAAGCCTTTTACGGTGACTCCTCCACATGGGATGATGGAAAATTCAAGAAAGAGGATGAGCCCAAGAAGGAGATGCATGAGTGTGTTGAGCATGATCACAATTTGGTGATTGTGAAAGATTGCTCCACCTCATTGTCAAGTGATGATGATGATCGATCTACAACAAGTTCACTTGACAAGGTTGATGATGATGCCACAAGTGTTGCAAGTGATGATGCTACCCCATGCACACTTGATGGTGATGATGGTTCATGCTCAAGCCATGATGATGCTACTACAAGTCCATCCACTACCCCACATTGTCTCATGTCACAAGGTGACACCAAGGTATCAAATGATAATGTGGTTGATCATGTTGATTTGTATGATGAGCTTGTTGGTAGACTTGCTAGCATGACCACATCTTTAGAAAATGAGAAAGCTAAAACATTGAAATTAGAAAATGAAAACTCATTTCTAAAGAACACGTGTGAAGAACAAAAGAACTTGCTTAATGCTTATAAATCTTCACTTAATGAGCTTAAATTGAATCATGAGACACTTCTTGCATCTCATGATGAATTATTAGAAAAACAAGCTTCTCTCATTAAAGTATTTACCAAGAAACTTAAAAATAATGAGAACTCATCACATGGGTCAAAAGATCAATTGCAAAATGTTGCTAAACCTTGTGATGTAGAAAAGAAGCATGTATCCACCTCTTGTGATGACTTATTAGATATGTCATGCTCTTCACAAATAGATGCTTGTTCTACTTCTATGTCTTGTATGACTAACATTTTGAAGGAGAACAATGAGCTCAAAAATGAAGTGAAGAAATTGAGCAATAAGTTAGAGAGGTGCTACAACTCAAAAGTCACCTTTGAGCACATATTGAAGAATCAAAGAGTCTATGGTGACAAGTGTGGCCTTGGCTTCGAGAAGAAGATGACAAAGGGCGAAAGAAAGAGAGAAAGAAAGATGAAGAGGCTACAACAAAGAAAGCTCTCTCATACCATGTGCTACCGGTGTCATGAAGCGGGACACCTTGCAAATGGTTGCCCTAACATTGAGAAGCTCAAGATGATAAAAGAAGAAGAGAGGCTAAAGCATGTCAAGTGCTTCAAGTGCCGCACTTGGGGTCATCTTACCTCAATGTGCCCAACCAAGCAATTGGTGAAGCAACAAGAGAAGCCTCAACCAAAGCCACAAGTTGAGCAAGAGAAGACACCCCAAGAGCAAATCAAGATCAACCATGAAGATGGTGATTTGTTGATTAAGAAGAAGAAAACAAGAAGGGGTGGAAAGGCAAGGCATCAAATGCAAATCCAAGATGCCAAGATGATGAGCAAGAATGAAGATGAGAAGAAAGTCTATGCTCACATCAAGTGCTTCAAGTGTGAAAGCATGGGACACTTTGCCTCTAAGTGTCCTAACAAGCTTGAGAAGAAGGCTCAAGCAAACCATGAGAGGCAAGGCAATGAGAAGCACAACATGAGCAAGGAAGAAAAGGCTCAAGCAAAGAGAACGTGCTACTCATGCCGGGAAAGGGGACACATGGCACATTCATGTCCCCTAGGTAAAATTTCTAAGCCTATTTCAATTGATGATCATGATATGCTTAGAAAGGATGGAAATGGTACCTCTATGATTGCCATTGTAAAACATCCCGCTACTCATACTAAGGCTATGCCTAAGTATGTTGCTCCTAACTTGAGAGGACCCAAACTTGTTTGGGTACCATCAAAAAGTGGATGAATGTGTGTAGGTACCATTGGCATTGGAGGCTTGATTCAATTGTCTTCATAGTGATCATCATATGTTGAATCAAGATATGAAGCTTAGTGCACATCCAATCCCAATGCCATGACAAATTGAGTGAAGTCCAAATGTGCTACAACATACAAGTGTAAATTTCAAGTTGTTGGTGATTCATTGGATATATTTGATGGCTTGTAAATAATTGAGATAAAGCTTGCTAGTTGGATGATCATGAGCTAACCAAGGTATATCTCTTGTTGATCATTTCATTTGGGTGCATATGAGTTGATTGAATTGGATAAATATGCAATGTTGCTTGCTATGAGGTGTTTGAATGGATAATTGCTTAGTAATCAAGTTTGGATTGATTTGTGTTGGATAAATTCATGAGATGACTTTTAGTAAGTGGTTTGAATGGATATATGTCTTATGAAAGTATTCAAACAAGTTAGTATCAAGTTTGATTCATATTTGATGAAGTATAGCTCAATTGCTTGAAATCTGTCCTATATTGCAAAATCTGAGCTAGCTGTGATCATAGCCATGTTTGAGTAATCAAATCTTATTGGATTGGCATGAAAATTTGTGTACATGCTCTAGACTTATGGTATGATATGCTGTAGAAATTTCATGGAAATTGGATAAGAAATGCTTCGGTTTTGGAGTGGTTCTTGTCAGCTATAGTGCAGCAGTTTTCAGCATGTAGCATTGGTGGAAGAATTAAAATTTTGGCAGTCATATGAGATCAAATGAAGCTAAAATTTTTATGGCTGCTAGATAACTTAGTGAAGCTCATCTCCACCAAATTTCGTGGTATTTGGATTTGTACTTTGAGAGATATACCTATTTCTTTGGAGAGTACAAAATCTGCTAGAAAAGTGACAAGAATTGGATTTATTTAGAGTCACTTTGATTGAAAGGTCCTCAAGTTGAAAATATGCTTATGAGTATTTGAGGTACCTAAGTTTGGTTTTGAGATGATCTTTAAGCATGACATGAAAAGAGTACAAGGCCATTTGATTGAGGAGTGTAGTTTGCACACTTTTGGTACTCAAGATAGAGATCAAGATCAAACTCAAGATGAAGATAAAGTTTAAGTTCTAGATATGATTGGAAATCATTTGGTAGAAAGAAAAGGACTTAAACAAGACGAAAGAAAAGGACTTAAAGAAGGAATCAAAGTTACTCATCTAGTTAAGTCCATCACTTGGATCAATCAATCAAGTCATTTCAAGTGAGTATCAAGAATGGTTCTTGGAGAGAGGTCACTTCTCCCTAAGTGTAGGGGCTTGCCGCCTATGAGTAGGTAAAACCAAGTGTGGTACTTGGAAGGCTAATATGGAAGTGGTGATCCGAGGAATATTTGAGATGCTTAGTTGAAGCAATCAAAAGGATTGATCAAAAGAAAGCAAGCAACACCCAAAAAGAGAGCTAGTCATGATATTTTAAGTGGTATTCTCATATTGATGCTCTCATGCAAGCTAAGATCAAAAGATGAAGCAAGTCAACCACAACAAGAAAGTGCACTTGATCATAAGTGGTATTCATTTCATATGAGTGAAGAATGAGATTCAAATGTATCTATTGGTCTTCACCAAGCTTATAATTGGACTTCACATTGTAATTGGAGTAATGAATTGGAATCTATGTGACTATCCTCTACTCCAACATAGCAAAGGTATCATTGTAATGTGCATGATCATTTCATCCCTTACTAGTATGCGGTTAGTGCATATAGTACATGCTTCATAGGATCATGCATCACAAATGAAATGTTTTAAATTCATAGCCTACCACTATTGCTTGAATGACTACTTGATCTAGTGGTTAGTATATGAATTTGTTCATGAGCTAGTGATCCCATGTACTTGACTTAATTTGGATTTCTAAGACAAGTGACAAGTACAAAATTGACAAGATAACCCTTAAAAGAGGTGTGAAGAAGCTTGTCATTGGTTCAAACCGAACTTGAAAGCTTAAGCAAATCAATTTAGTTCAAGTCAACTTAAAAGCTCATGATAATGATAAGAGTACAAGCACAAGACAACAATGCAAATGGATATCTAGTTTATATATTTCAAGTGGTATCTAGACTCAAGTAGTTCATCATGTTTTCACAAATAATGTCTAGATCAACTCACAAGTGATATCCTATAAGTGGTACTCATGAAGATAGCAAATGTTCAAGAAATGGTCTTTATTGATAAATCAAACAAATGGATGACCCATACATAGAATGATAAGATACAAGTAGTACAAGTTGCAAATTCTAAATGGTATCTACATGTGGTGTCATTCCAATATTCAAGTAATGTCCATCAAAAATGTAAAATTCTTGTCTCAACCATCTACCCCAAAGTGCACACCTTTGCATCAATAAGAAGCATACCTTTTATGGAAATTGATGACAAAGGGGGAGAGATTGTACAAAGATATGAAGCTTGGGGAGAGATTGTACAAAGGGGAGAGATAAGAAGATAAGATATGAAAAAGGTTGGACATGGACATGGACAAAGAGGGAGCAACATTGAAGAAAAGAGATGGATCAAAATTCTTGGACAAGAGAAGCACACAAGTAGGGGGAGCAAGCTCATGAACTTTGATTGATTGCATTTGATTTGTGCATATTCATGTGCTTGCTTGCATTGCATAAGTTTTTAAATTCAATATGCATGCTTGTGTGATGTATGCTAGTTGTAGAACTTGGATGATGATTTGATAACTAGCATGCATAGAATGATAGCTAGACACTTGGTATATTCTTTAAGTAATGCTAGTACCTTGATTTTAATGTTGATCTCATGAGGTATCTAGTGCTTTTATTTCAAGTGATATCTAGCTAACCATGGTGCTAAGGATGAACTTAAAGGTGCAACTACGATTGGTACACATTTCAAAGGTTTATTCTATACACCTTAGCATCATTTTGTAGTATTTACTCTCCCACAATTTCAATCTATGCATATGTGCAAGCTTCAAATTAAATACACTAGCACATATGTAGGGGGAGCTAATACTACCATTTCGGGTTTATGGTACTTGTCCAAAATCATTTTGACATGGTAAAATTGCTTGGGCAAGCAACATGAATCCAAAAGAGCTTAATTTCCATATCTTTGTAGAGTTGTCATCAATTACCAAAAAGGGGGAGATTGAAAGGTCCTTGTTGGTTTTGGTAATTGAGTGACAACCTAGGTGGACTAATTGTGTTTATGTGAGATACACAGGTGATTAGTCCATAGGTACATGTGTGTGAGCAACATATGCCATGAAGGTGAAAATGGCTTGGAGATGTTGCAAAGCTCACACATGTGATGATGAAGGAGCTTATTGCACATGAGACATGACATTGAGTCATGTGATCAAGGTGGAGAAGATCAAGACATGACTTGGCTTGATGGACCGGTTGCAAGCGTGAAGGGCAAGTCGAAGGCTTTGGAGTGATGGACCGCGTGGCGGTGAAGCTTGAGCAAGACTTGGCGCCGATGGACGATGGCAACGGTGAAGAGCAAGGAGAGTCAAGATCGATGAACCAATATGATCATGTGATGATATGAAGTGGATCATATCATTGTTGATCGTGTTGGTGCATGTGTTGCATCGACATTGAAGGAGATGGAATGGAATGCGCAAGGCAAAGGTATAACCTAGGGCATTTCATTTCACCGGTCATAGGTGTGTAGAGAAGTTTATGACCGGGTTTAGGATAGATGGCCGTACTATCAAGAGGGGCAAACTTGTTTGCATATCGGTCATCTAGTGCCACTCGAGTGATCTAACTTTGCATTGTCGCTAGGATCGAGTGGTGTGGCAAGTTGAGTGGCTAACATCCTTTGGGAAATGATTGTAAAAATGCTAACACACATACACATGGTGGTGTACACTTGGTGGTGTTGGCACATTTACAAAGGAGGTGGTGTTTGCAAGGGTGGGATTCGGCGCTTTCGGGAAAATGGGATGCCTATTTTCTATTGCGCCGGATGCAAATTCTTGTGGTTAGCACACTTGAGCAAGGGTGAAGAGAATGGAGAAGATGCTGGCGTCGGTCAACTGACCGGACGCTGGATCGGAATGCACCGGACGCTGGCAGGCTGCGTCCGGTCGCATTGACGTACGGTGACACAGATGCTGGAGAGTGACCGGACGCTGGCTGCGTCCGATCGCGTTCGACCGGACGCGTCCGGTCATGCTCGGGAGCTTACTGGAAACGACCGGACGCTGAGGGTCCAGCGTCCGGTCAGTTGAAGTGCTGCGTCCGGTCGGCAGATGACCGTTGGGATCGGAAGATGACCGTTGAACGCAGGGGACACGTGGCGAGTATCGTGTGACCGGACGCTGAGGTCCAGCGTCCGGTCGATCGGACCGGAGCGTCCGGTCGGCCCGAGTTTTGCCCAGTGAAGGGGTAACGGCTCTATTTGCCCATGGGGTTATAAATAGAGGCCATGGCCGGCCTTGGGCCGGCAGCTGAGCACACTAGAGCCTTGGTGGCTTGTATAGTAGTGCTTGGGAGCCCTCCATCTCACACATACATGATAGTGTTCATCCGATAGTGTGAGAGAGCGATTCTAGTGCGATTGCATCGTGAGGTTGCATCGAGTGGCACTAGGTGATCGTGTTGCAAGCCGGTGGTGCTTGTTACTCTTGGAGGTTGCCACCTCCTAGACGGCTTGGTGGTGGTCTCCGTCGAAGCCCGCAAGAAGATTGTGCGGAGCTCCGGAGAAGAGCTTGTGAGGGGTACTTGTGCTCGCCCCGCGGGAGCCGCGAAGAGCAACTCTAGTAAAGCGTGTCATTGAGCTACCCTCACTAAGGGGTGGGTTCTTGCGGCGCCCGACGTGCGGGCTTAGCGGGTGATGCTAATTAGCCGCCGAACCACCAAGTGAGCGGTCGACACAACGGGGACTAGCGTGTTGGCAAACACGTGAACCTCGGGAGAAAAATCATCGTGTCAACCTTGTTCTTCCCGTTGGTTTGCATCCCCATTACACAAGCTTGCAATTACTTTTATATATATTAAGCTTGTGTAGTTGCTCTTGAAATTAGATAGCTTGTGTAGCTTGCTAATTACCTTCTAGCTTGTGTAGCATAGAAGTAGCTCCCTTGCATGGCTAATTTGGTTTTAGTAACCTTGTTAGTCACATTGCTTAGTTTGTGTAGCTAAGTATTTGCGCTCTCTAATTAGGCATTAGTTGCCTTGTTATTGAGCATTGCTAGTGAGCTTAGTTAGCTTTGTGCTTTTGCTTACTAGCATGTGTAGGAGCTCCCTTGTTGCTTAAAGTACTAGTGGCATAGGTTTGTGTGACCTTGCTCCTAGAATTGGTTAGGAGAGCTCTAGCTAGCCCGGCACCTTAGTTGCATAATTAGTATCTTTGCAAGGTGCTAGTGAACATATATAGAGGGGTGTAGTCTTGGCTAGACCGATTGTTTTTAGTCCGCACTTATATCGGTTAGCCGACGCGATTAATTTTAGAAAAGACTATTCACCCCCCCTCTAGTCCGCCATCTCGACCCTTCAGCGGGATCACGCGACGCTGCTGCGTCAGGTCGGCGCTGACATACGCTGGCGTCAGCCTCGCAGGTGCGTGTGGAGGAGTGGAGTATTGACCGGACGCACGGGTGCGTCAGGTCAACCACGAGGGGACGCATCCGGTTGATGAAAATCGCCTATGGATGCTTACTGGAAACGATCAGACGACGTGTGTTCGTGCGTCAGGTAGCTTGAGCGTCGTGTCAGGTCGTACTTCAACTGCGATCAAAGTCATCTAGTGACCGTTGGAGATCGGTGGATGAGATTCAAAGCACTGACACGTGGATAGCCGAGGACGATCGGACGTTGGCCGATCAGACGCTGTCCGATCGGGCGCTGGGGTGCGTCCGGTCAGCCCCCGAGGCTCCAACGGCTCTGTGAGTCTTGGGGCCTCTATAAATAAGAAGTGCTTCGGTTTGGGCTCTCTCTCTTGGCACTTTAACATACTTGACATCTTTGTGAGCCTAAGCAAACACCTCTAACTCATCTCCATCATTGATTCATCATCATAGTAAGATTGTGAATGATTCCAAGTGCATTTGCTTGAGTGGTTGCTGCCACCTAGACGGCTTGGAGCAGCGGAGCAGCTTCGACACGTGTTGGTGATTGTTCGTGGCCGGCTCCGGTAATTGTGAGGGGTCTTGTGCCTTCCCCGGCGGAGAGCCAAAAGATAACTCTAGTGGATTGCTCGTGTCATTGAGTTACCTCACTTGTGGGTAGATTCTTGCAGTGCCATTCGTTGGCTAGGTGTGTGATATATATTAGCCGTCGAACCACCAAGTGTTGGTCGACACAACGGGGACTAGCGTGCCGGCAAACATGTGAACCTCGGGAGAAAAATCGTTTGTCATCTTGTGATTGGATTTCTCCCGATGATTGAATTGGTATTCATCTTATGATTGATTCATTCTTCTACACGACGGTATAATCACCCTACTCACTCATTTACATTTCTTGCAAACTAGTTGTAAAACTCTTTAGTGTAGGTAGTCTTTGAGACCTTGTTAATTTGGTTAGTATGGCTCTTTAGTTAGTCTTTGGAAGCCTACTAGCTTAGTGAGTAGTGGCTTAGCTCTTGTGTGTGTTTAGTAATCATAGCAACTAAAATTATTGGGATAGGTGGCTTGCAACCCTTGTAGTGTTAGAGCAAAATTATATTACGCCGTTTGTTGTACTAATCAATTGATTTAGTGCTTTGTAGAATTTTTAAATAGGCTATTTACCCTCTCTAGCTATATTAAGACCTTTCAGCAATGATCTTGTATTGATGCAAGCAAACCACTAGCCAAGATACTCAGCTCCTCTGTATCATCAGGAGGCACACCTGTAGCGTCAGCAGCTCGTGCACGTCCTTGATGCTTTCCAGAGCCTGGTGTACCATCCTGACTGTCTTGTGTGCACAGGTATGCAGTCCAGCCATCTGCTCACTATACGAATTTATCTCGAACACCAATCTAGCAAGAGTAGGGTAGTTCTGATCAACTATGCTAAAACCCAACTCATGTGTTGCAGGCCTTAAGAATCGGCAGATGGCAGTCGCCTCCGCCTCGAACACTGTCATTGGCTTGGTAGATCTGTATCTGCGACGGAAATTTGTTCCTGCAATCTTTGTACAGAAATCTCCATCCGTTGTTGTCCTAGTCCTAATAGACACCTCTGTTTCATATAATCATATAATCTCCTAGTCATCACATCTAGAATAGCCCTAAGGTGTTCCATATAACGGCCCGGTGCACCCACCCGATTCGAGAACAACATGCAATGGTAAATAAATGTCTGGGCAGACCTACTTTTTGTTTGTCTCAATAGCACGATGTAATGCACGTACATAAAAAGATACGCTGTTACCTGATACAGCAACGGACCGTCTTTGAACCTGCTCAGGCTCATGGGTGGGCTGATCTTTGTTAGAAGGAAAGGTCTAGCACATGTATAGGGGCTGCGGTTATACCTTGCATGTTTGTTACAACAGAAATAGATAGTTGAGATATATTAGGAATAGATTGTTGGAATTCCTAAATTCATGTAACTTGCCATGGTGGGGGCTTTTCCCATCTATATAACATGCAACCAAGGATCTCAGGAGGGTAACCTTGTTAACCCTATTTTTACATGGTACCAGAGCCTTCTTCCCACCGGACTACTGAAAATGGCGTTCCAATCTACCTCTGCGTCGCCAGCCGCATTCTTCCCCATCACCTTCCTGCCCACAAACAAAAAGCTCAGCCGAGCGAACTTCCCATCATGGCGTGCGCAGGTCCTATCCGCACTGCGTGGATCGCAGCTTGCGATGTTCATCCATCCGGGGGTGGAGGCGCTGTCCCCGTTCCTTCCCCGAGAAAAGGGACAAGAAGATTCGAAGGAGCCACCAAAGCCTAACCCCGAGTTTGAGGCATGGATGGCGAAAGATCAGATGGTGCTAAACTATCTGTTCTCCAACATGTCCAAGGAGATCCTTGGACAAGTAAACAGTGAGGACACCGTGGCGGGCGCGTGGGCGGCCATTGAAAAATTATTCGCCTCACAGTCGCGTGCGCGTGTGATCTCCACAAGGATGGCCCTCGCCACCGCCAACAAGGGCACATCCTCCATCGCCGAATATTACGGCAAAATGAAGGGCCTTGCGGACGAGATGACATCCGCTGGCCGGAAGCTGGAAGACGAGGAGCTGGTGTCCTTCATCCTCACCGGCCTCAACGTCGACTATGATCCCGTAGTGACCGCGGTCACCGCACGCGTCGAGCCGATCATCGTCGCCGAGCTCTATGCTCAACTCATCAGCCACGAACAGTGTCTGGAGATGCGTGGCGGCGGCGGAAACCAGTCTTCAGCAAATCTGGCGTCCCAAGGAGGGCGCAACTATGGTGGCGGAAACCGCGGAGGTGGAGGTCGCAACAGCGGCGGTCGCGGTAGCTACAATCGTGGCAACAACAACTACAACAACCGCGGCGGTGGCGATCGCGGTGGAAGTGGCAGGCGCGTCCCGTTTCAACCGGGCGTGTTCTGTCAGATCTGCACCAAAGAAGGACACTCCGCCTTCGACTGCTTCAAGAGGCTTGATACCTCATATACGCCGCCTCAGAAGTCGGCGTCATCAGCAACCTCATCCTCCTATGGGGTAGACTCAAATTGGTACATGGATACGGGAGCAACTGATCACATCACAAGCGAGTTGGACAGACTCACTGTGCGTGACAAATACCACGGTGGTGAGCAAGTGCACACTGCCAGTGGCTCAGGTATGAGAATCAGTCATGTTGGTCATGGCATTTTGCGCTCCCCACGTACAAACCTTCATCTTAAAAATATTCTGCATGTTCCTGATGCTAGCAAAAACTTGCTTTCAGTTAATCGTTTTACTCGTGACAATGATGTTTTTCTTGAATTTCATCCAAATCATTTTGTTGTTAAGGAACCGTCAATGAGGAAACCTCTCCTCACAGGCCAATGTGAGAATGGCCTTTATCCTGTGCGGTCGCCAAATAAAGAGGCCCTTGGAGTCATCAAGCCCACCATGTCCTTGTGGCATCATCGCCTAGGACATCCTGCTGCCGCCGTAGTTCAACAAGTTGTTCATCATCATCAGCTCCCAGTTTCACAAGAGTCCAATAAAAGTCATGTTTGCGACGTCTGTCAGCAAGGCAAGAGCCACCAATTGCCATATCCTAGATCATCCACCATTTCTGATAGTGCTTTTGATCTTGTCTTCAGTGATGTATGGGGCCCAGCACCCACGTCTGTTGGTCGTAATAACTATTATGTGTCCTTTATTGACGATCATACTAAATTTGTTTGGATTTATTTGTTGCGAAAAAAATCTGAAGTGTTTCAGTGCTTCCGGGATTTCCAAACTCTTGTCGAAAGACAATTTGATAAAAAGATTTGTTCCATCCAAACAGACTGGGGCGGTGAATACCAAGCTCTCAGTTCTTTCTTCCAACGTGGTGGCATCATGCATCGTGTTTCTTGCCCGCACGCCCACCAGCAAAACGGATCAGCTGAGCGCAAACATAGGCACATTGTTGAGGTTGGCCTCACCCTCCTAGCACATTCCTCGATGCCCCTCAAGTTCTAGGACGAGGCCTTCCTAACTGCTGTTTTCTTGATTAATCGATTACCGTCACGAGTAATTCACAATGAGACACCCTTCTATCGTCTTTTTGGAAAAAAACCGGAATACACCCTACTCCGCACCTTTGGGTGTGCTTGCTGGCCTCACCTTCGTCCCTACAACACCAAGAAGCTTGCTTTTCGCTCGAAACAATGCGTGTTTTTGGGTTATAGTAACCAACATAAAGGGTTCAAATGTTTAGATCCAAAAGAAGGGCGGGTCTACATCTCTAGGGATGTCACGTTTGATGAACAAGTGTTTCCTTTCACTTCTCTCCATCCTAACGCTGGTGCACGGTTGCGAGCCGAACTTGCACTTCTTCCAGATGTCCTAGTCAATCCATCTAGTACTGGGGATGCACAAATGTCTGAGCCCGGGCTGTTTTCTCCATTACCTTCTAATACTTCACGAGTTTTTGCTGGAGATCAAAATGTTGCAGGAACAAATCTTGGCGCAACGCCACCCTCATGCAGCTCAGATTTTGGGAGTCATTTCATGTGCCTCCCCGCTGGGGACAGCAGCATGCCCGGAGTGGATCTCCCTGGCATAGCAGCTGATCCAGCCGGCACATCTACTGCGGGATCGGCGCCCGTCCTGCTTGCCGACCAGTCTCCGATGCCATCTCCTCTCCTGAGCGATCCGTCTACGCCTAGTTCTGATGGTGCCGCGTGGATTGCACCGACGGAGAGTGGGGGTCTGCACGATCTGCCTGCGGGATCTGCTGCTCCGTCGTCGTCTGTGGTTTCGCCCATGGCCTCCTCATCAGACACTGCGCCAACACTGCAAGGGTCGGTCACCAGGTCTCAGCGAGGGATCAACAAGCCAAAGGTCTATACCGATGGCACTGTGCGATGGTGTCAGCTTGTCACCACCTCTCCTGATGAACCTAGCTCAATGACAGAAGCACAAAGTGATCCAAAGTGGGTATCGGCCATGACCCTTGAGCACCAAGCTCTCCTGCACAACAAAACTTGGCATCTCGTTCCTCCACCGAAAGGTAAAAATATCATTGGGTGCAAATGGGTTTATAAGATCAAAAGGAAAGCTGATGGATCCATTGATCGTTACAAAGCTCGCTTGGTGGCCAAAGGGTATAAGCAACAATATGGAATTGACTATGAGGACACTTTTAGTCTAGTTGTTAAAGCTGCAACTATTCGTATTGTTCTGTCTGTTGCCGTGTCCAAAGGGTGGTCACTGAGGCAGCTCGATGTTCAAAATGCTTTCCTCCATGGTGTTCTTGAGGAGGAAGTCTATATGCATCAATCTCCAGGGTATGAAGATCCCTCTCGACCCAACTATGTTTGTAAGTTGGACAAGGCATTGTATGGGCTCAAACAAGCTCCTCGAGCGTGGTATGCTCGCTTATGCAGTAAGTTGCAACGTCTTGGCTTTGTGCCTTCCAAATCCGACACTTCCCTCTTCTACTATAGTAAAAGGGGTCACAGTATTTTTGTTCTTGTTTATGTCGATGATATTATCGTTGCTAGTTCATCCTCTCAGGCAACAGATGCGCTCCTCGCCGACCTACAGGTCGAGTTTGCCCTCAAAGATCTTGGCGATCTTCACTTCTTGGGCATCGAAGTCAAGAGGGGAAGTGATGGTTTGACTCTCACCCAAGAAAGGTATGCTTTGGACATTCTAAAGAGGTCAGGTATGCAAATCTGTAAACCAGTTGATACACCATTGTCACCCACCGAAAGACTCAGCATTCAGAATGGTGATAAGCTAGGCCCTGATGATTCTACCAAGTACCGTAGCATGGTTGGAGCTCTCCAATATCTTACTTTGACACGTCCTGACATAGCTTTTGCTGTTAACAAAGTGTGCCAGTTCCTGCATGCCCCAACTACTGTACATTGGAGCGCCGTGAAACGTATCCTGAGGTATGTAAAGGGGACAGTAAATCTTGGTCTAAAAATTCGGAGGTCTAGGTCTATGCTTGTCAGTTCTTTCTCAGATGCAGATTGGGCTGGTTGTGTTGATGATAGAAGATCAACAGGCGGTTTTGCTGTGTTCCTTGGTGAAAATTTGGTTTCATGGACAGCTAGAAAGCAGCCCACTGTGTCGAGATCTAGTACTGAAGCTGAATACAAAGCACTAGCGAATGCTACTGCAGAAATGATTTGGGTTCAGAAATTGCTCACTGAACTTAGTGTTCCACATCCATCCCGAGCTCTGTTGTGGTGTGATAACATATGAGCAAAATATTTAGCTGCAAATCCTATCTTTCATGCCAGGACGAAACATATAGAAATTGATTTTCATTTTGTGCGAGAGCGAGTTGCACAAAAGCTACTGGATATTCGTTTCATACACACGGGTGATCAAGTAGCAGACGGGTTCACCAAGGCACTGCCAATTGTGAAGCTTCGACAATTCAGGAACAATCTCAACCTTAGAAGTGGCTGAGATTGAGGAGGAGTGTTAGAAGGAAAGGTCTAGCACATGTATAGGGGCTGCGGTTATACCTTGCATGTTTGTTACAACAGAAATAGATAGTTGAGATATATTAGGAATAGATTGTTGGAATTCCTAAATTCATGTAACTTGCCATGGTGGGGGCTTTTCCCATCTATATAACATGCAACCAAGGATCCCAGGAGGGTAACCTTGTTAACCCTATTTTTACAATCTTATGGTACATGGGGCACATGAGGCTGTTAATGGCGACCATCTCCTTTGCTAGATATGATACTTCGAGCTTCATTCGATCACCAAAAGCAGCAACATGTGATAAGCACCGGCACAGATGTCCTGAAGAGCTGGATTTAGCTTGACACAAAATCGGTGGGTAGCATCACAGATCTGCTGACATGATATTTTGCACTGGACAAACGCACTGTACTTCTGATAATAGAAGTCTCGAAGCTCTAGTATCATCATATAGCTGTAGTCTAGCACCGGCGTGGGCCCATGCGTGGCCACCGCGTCTATGTAAATCCTGCTCCCGTGAAGTGCAGCAGCTGGTGCTATGTTGGCAGTTGTACGTGGACAGGAAAAGCAACAGTTTAGTTGGTGCAAGTGCAACGGACCCGGTTTTATGGAAAGCAACAGAAACGAAATGGAGTCGACTTAGGTGATACCTGGTCTGAAATCCCCAGCGATCTGTCCGGTAAGCACTCCCAACACATATTTGCGCAATGGCTCTGGCTGGCACAGAAGGTTGTTCATGTACGGTTTGACTGGTCCCGGCGTAACCGCTGCGTTTTAAAACTGCAGTGTCAGCTGGTGAAGGAACAACCAATCTCTTGAATGCAGATATATCCCAGCACAGAGTCTTCTATCTTACCTTCAGCACCGTGAGTGATGATCCACGGTAGATCACACGACTCGTATTCAGGGCACCATGGCACCAGGTCTACTTTGAAATCTTCCTCGTCCAATGCTCGGCATGCAAGGAGCTGCAGCTGAAACGCAGATGAGAACGTATCGATGATACAGTTCGGAGCTAGATACGTTATACTGAATTTGGCCTGGAACTGCTTCAGTTGCTCTCTAATTTCCATAGCAATCTGAAGCGTGCTGGCTCAGCAAGGCACACCCGATCTCACCCTAGCAACGACCGAGAACCGTTGCTCTGTTCCTGTTGCCAGAGTAGAGCAAGATACAAACATTAGATAGACGGACCCTTTTGAAGAAGATGACTACGATCAGTCATAGCTGGTGTGTCTTCATCACCTTTTTCCGGAGATATTGCCAATGGCGTGGTCTAGGCAGAGCGACCTAACCCGTCGCCTAGAACCAAAAGATAGACGTGGCTAGGCCTCACTCACGAGGGCTAAGCCTTCTGGATCTGAGCAGCCGTTGATCCCGTCAGGCCTGAAAAGCACAGCAATACAGAGCAGGATCCGAAAAGCCTAGATTGCTACCTGTCCACAGACTTAAAATGGCTGCACTCTAATTCGTTCAGGTAGCACAGGACGTAAAAAAAAAAAAAGTATTCGTATACCCGGTCCAGGCTGTACAGAGCTTTAGGTACAAAAGGATTAGCAGGCCACGATATAGAGTGTACAAAGCATAGCAGTATGAATTCATGGACTTAAGACCCCAACTCTACTGATCCTCAATCTCTCGGGAATCAAAAGTCCTCTGGCCGGCCAATTGGACCCAGGCGGCGCGTTGAGGAGCGCTCTGTTCGCTGGGTTATAAACCGTACTTTCTTAGGAACAGTATTTTTCTCTCACACCAAAGCGAAAACAGTACTTTCAATCATCTCTCAGGGAAAAGGACAGTGCATGCAAGGGTTCCGTTACGGCCATCGTACTGTAACTCTAGTATGGCCGCGAAACCCCCGACCTCACAACCCTCAGATCCGGTCCCATACAGAGAGCAGGAACCCTCTGCCGGGGCCGACCGACGTGGGTGCACCTGCCACACGCCTCCACCGCCGTTCGGACTTAACCGAAGGACAGATCTACCCATAGTGAACTCTCTTCAACAGCCCGCCGTGACCGAGACTGAGACACAAGTCAAAATAGCGATAGCCATCACCATCACTTTTATAAAATTCCTGAATACGGGACCACTGCTACACGATCGTGACTGTAACACCCTAGTGTTAAGCATTACATTTGCCACTTGCATTTCATAAGCACAAGCATCATTCAAGCATTCATGAGCATGAGCATACGGGATTTCATATGTTGATTATATACATACATATGCTTGTGATCATGTGTGACCAATGCAAGAGATGGTTGTGAGGTCATAAAAACACCTTAGACATGTCTATAATGGTAAATGCAACAATGTTTGTATTCATGACATGGGTCAATTTTGCTTCTAAGTCCTAGTTTACTCAAAATGTCATTTTTCATGATCCTACTTTGACCAAAGTTGAACTATAGCATAGAGTGTTTGCATGGCAGTGCACCCTTAATAAAAGGTGTAGCTTATCTTATGTGGAACAAACTTTATTTAAGGGTCATGACATAATTCAGTGCCTAACATGATCGAATAGGGCTCACAAGAATCAACAAAATGCTGTTTCTAGACTTAGAAATTTTGCTAAGTCCAAAATGCTGATTTCAGTTTCAAGTGCACCACTTTGGAGCTTTGTAACTTGCTAACCATGACAAATTAGATGTTACTCCCTCAAGCAAAGTTGTAGATCTCACATAGCTTTATAACTTTCACTAATACCATTTTTACTGATTCACCACAGATTAGGAGTTACATGTGCACGAAGCCGCGCTGTTAGTCGGTTCATCAGAGTCTGATGGCCGCGAACGTGCGCGACGTCAGTGGCCGACCGCGCCAGTCCGCGGCCGCCACGTGGTGGCCGTACGCCGGCGCCAGCTGGGCCGGTCGGGCCAGCGCGTGGATAAGAGGGTTGCGCCCCTGCTGCTCCACTCCCACTCGCGCTCACTCCTTCTCTGCCTCGCCTCACACTCGTTCTCTTCCACAGCCGAGCAGCGCCACCACCGCCATGCCTTCATCGAGCTCGCGCGCCACTGCCGCTGCGCCATTGCTCAATAGCTCGCGCACACTACGTCGTCGTGACCCACTCTACATCCTCGACCCATTAGCGCCTTAGCTCGAGGGTGGCCGTGCTCATCGGAGCCCTCTCGCCTTCTCCTTACTCTCGTTTTGGAAAGCCTAGGGTTAGGTCGAGCTCGAGTCGGGGGTCAGTTAACCGCTACTGCAGCATCGGCGGAGGAACAAGCGACCGTGCCGTGCGCGTCCGCCATGGCCATGAGCTCAAGCTCGCCGTGGCCGGTACTAGCTAGACCCCGTCATCCCCCTCTAGCATGCGTTTCAACGCCGCCGTAAACCCTAGCAGCTTGTTCCATGATGGAGACCCATCACTGACCACCATCTCATCGGAACGGTGATCTCGCCATCACCGCGCTCACGCGCTCCATGCCGGCGAGCTCGTCATCGGTCAAGCTGCTGCCCTGCTTCTATGCCGATGACATGTGGGGCTCGTTGACCTGCGGGGCCCAACAGTCAGTCACAACGGGTGTAGTCAGCTGGGTACACGTAGCGATTTTAGTTTTAAATGTTTTCTTTATTCTTTTTTAGAAATTGATTCAAACTTCAAAAATTCATATCGAGAGCTAGGATTGTCCAAATTGAGTGAACCAAATTTTATTGGTTCATCATGAAGTGTACTATTTGATAAAAATATGAAACCTACTGTTTGGGATATTTTTCTGGGAGAATTAAATTAAGCTAGTAAAGTGCTTTTAAATTAGTTCCAATCTTGTAAAATGCATAACTTGAGCTAGAGGAGTGAGAAAAATGTGATTCTAATTTTGTTGGTCTTGTGTTGACATGATCTAGCTAGAAAAAAATGCTAAACCTATAGTCGACATACTTGGAATATGGTCTTCCTATTTAATCTTAAATAATTGCTAGTTTCTAGTGAAAATAAATGGGGTAAAAATACATAACTTATCATCATGCATATTTTTTTCAGTGTTCTTAAGCTAGGATGATAGGATGAAAAATATAAAATCTGTTGTTTAACACTTTTCACTAGGTTAAACCATTTTCACTAAAATAAGTCTATGTACCTTGTCATTTTTGTAGAGGATGATATACTTGTTTAGTTGGCATGAAATTTATACAGTAGCCTATTAGGAGCATATATGAGCTATTGTAATTTTCTCAGAATTTACTGTGCACTTTTGATATATGTTCCTTATTTCACCTTAGTGTCCACATAAATTAATAAAGGCATTTAAATAATTTAATTGGGCTTGACCATAATATTTTCTAAAGTGTATATGATGTCTATGAACTATTGGTACCATTGGTTGTACCCAGATTTGATTGCTTGTATGCAGTCAAATATTAATTGCTCTATAATTCAAATATAGTGACTGTTTTGGATAGTTTCTGTTATTAAGTAAATTGCATGGGTAAAATGATGTTTGCTGTGAACCTTGTCAATAACAAAGTTGTAGATAACTTACTTATATTGCTTGTGTCCAATTTTCATGGCAATAGGCTATATGGTTTGAGAGTTATTGCTGTTGGAAGTTGGTCTCCAGAAATGCTTATTCTCTGAAATTTCTGGACAGATCTAGAAAATTGCTTTGTTTGACCTTGATAGCCATTGAATCATCTTGAGATGACTATAAGAAAGTTTTAGGCAGTTTTATAAGCTTTATAGAAAGTCAAAGATCATAGTATTTGGTTGAGTAGAACTCCAAACATAGCCAAAATAAATAGCTACTGTTTACAGTCCAGGAAATGACTAAGTCAAATGATAATTGTTTGATTTATGTGATGCTTGTGTAGATACTTAGGCTAATTGAGGTTAGTTATTAGCTGCAGGTTCTAAGCCTCTTACTAATGATGAACAACTTTACCTTAGGTTACTAGAACTTGGTGAGTGTATGTTTCTTGTAATATATAAGAGATATGCACCTACTTAGTAAAGATCAACTAGAAGAAAGTTATACATCTACTTGGTCAACGAATGTTAAACTTATCATACATCTTGTGGATAGCCATGCTCATGCGTATACACTTCATCAATTCATCTCATCTCTTTTGCATTCATGATACTCACTTTATGCATATGCATGCAATAGGTTCCCCGAAAGGAGTGACGCTACTCGAGTTTGAACCCAAGCATCAGGAGGAGCCACAGGCAGCCCAAGAGTAGGAGGTTCAGGTAGAAGGAGTCAATGTGGAAGATCTTCCTTAGTGTCCTGATCACCAACCTTCCTCGTTTCTTAAAGGCAAGCCTTGGAGCATTCTAAGCCTCCTATGGTTTCTAAATATCAACTTGAGTCCTTTTATGTTGATGCATTAACTACTAAGGGTTGATTGGAATCACTTGCTGCATATACTTTCCTTATCTAGACAAATATATCTTGAATCCTATGTAGGTCTAGGATTGAATATATGCTTAGCCATGCTTAGTTCGATAGAAGTCAGGTGATTTCCTGTCACCTGCAAGATATAGGTAGATATCTGGTCATGGTTGGCTATAATTAATATCATGGAAATAACCAGGTGTTGATGAATAAAAAGGAGATCGGGCAGGATTGTGATAGAGAAGCAACAAGGCATGGAGGTCTTGGTGCCTATTTATCCCCGTCTGTGTCGGTTACGGACCGATTCATTGTACGTCCTTATGTCATGTTGAGCGCATGCCTAGCACTTAGTTGGCCAAATAAGTCATTTCGACCGTGAAGCTGAGTAGCTCAACTCAGGCTGGGACCCAGTAAGTGAAAGTGCGCACACTGGAGGAAGTAAGGATGTGTAGGGAGCCAGTAGCATGAGTCCAAGGGCAGGCCAGGCCTGAACTTCCTGGTAGACTGGTAGTATCTAAAAAGGTCCTTGTTGGTTTTGGTAATTGAGTGACAATCCTAGGTGGACTAATTGTGTTTATGTGAGATACACTCTCTGACCGGAAGGCCTGACCAAAACACTACTTCCGACTCCGACCCCAACCCCACGTCTCTGACCGAGGTACGCAAAAACCCTGCTCACTACTCATCTACGACTGACGCGATCAGAACCGACTGGGACCAACCGACCGAGGATGCTCGCTTGGGAACGAATAGGGAAAGCAAGGCAGGGTGCATAAGTCAAACCACGATACTAGGGACCGTACCCTGTACACCTATAGAAAAAGTATTCTGCAACCTCCCTAATACAAACAGTGTTGTAGGCGCTGACATTTTCCTCTACAATATTGTGGGCGCCTACAACTCCCATACCAAAAGCCCCCCCACATGCCTCTGGGCATCGGCAGTGTTTTGGCGCCGACTTTTACCATACCGGACGAACATGGTGAAAACCCCTTGCATGCCTCAGGTATCAACAGTATGGCAGGCGCCGACGTCTGCCATGCCCGAAGAAGACAACACCACCTCCCATGTGCATCTGACATTCAACAGTATTGTGGGCACCTACCATCGTCCTGTGCCCACCGACATGGGTAGCAAGGTTCAGAAGCATACATACTCTCTCCCCCTCACTTGTAAGGCCATCCCCTCCATCTATAAAAGGAGATGCGCTCTCTCCCAACATTCAAGTCATTCTAGATTCATTAGATCGATCAAGTTCACTAGTTCACAACCATAGAACCACCAGGTTCGAACCTCAAGCACATGCTTGAACACTTAGCTCATAGCGGAGCTCCAGTCACTCTCGGCCCTTCCAACCGGGGTTTGACCGGACCTCTTGTACCCCCCATCTTTCTCCTTCTTGTTTGTAACCCCACTTCAAACTTCGAGCACCTGGGCTCAGGAATAAAGTCACTGACTGACTCAAACTAGGCGTAGGGCACATTGCCTGAACCAGTATAAACCCTGTGTCATTGAGTGCTAGGCTACCTCCGATCACAACGTACGACAAAACTACAAATATTTACTTGTTGGTCACTTTTTGCACCGACAGTTGGCACCGTCCGTGGGGAAGACGTTGTACGTTCAACACTTTTTGGTCATCGGATGGCCCACTTTTCCGCCACCTTCGCCATGGTAGACTCAGGTGAAACGATTCACTTTAGCTCACTAGAATTTCCAGCACTCCCACCTATTGGGATGTGGGTTCCACCCGTCTTTGAGCCATCCTAGGCCTTCCTCTTTGAAAGCCTAGACTTCATCATCGACCAATTCGGTGTACTACTCCTCCGCGAGGAGGCACTCATTCCAACGCCCCTTGAAGGGGCGCCCTCCATTGGCTCCGGGACACACGACATCGATGACATGGCATCTGCGCTTCATTCCGAGCAAACTCTCTGCTCAAACCCCGCTGTAAGTAATGTACATGCTGTTATTTTCTTGCTATTCTCTATCTTCCACCGATCACCTGGAGGGACCTCGTTGTCCCTGCTGCGACCGCCATACGACCGGTTCCCCTATGACCTCACGTCTCCTGTGGACGCGTATGCCCGGGGGCTCCAAAGGATGCCAACGCCGCCCCCTTTCACATCCGAATTCATGGGGATGGCGAGCTATGCTCCTACCTATTTCCTCGACCTCATGGTTGACGATGTTGAGAGTGATGGCTCCAGCATCGATGACATGGCACCTAGCCATCGTCCGTCCCGAGAGTGCACTATGGTGGACGCTCTGGGACAGCCACCGGTGGTAACAGAGTCCTTGTAGACTCACACCCCTCTGAACCCTCGTGCGGAGACCCCCGAGCTCACATAGGAGCACGGTGAGGAACTACGACAACAGTGGCTACACCAGCCACCAACTACGCCAGCGCGCTCGGTGCACCACACTGCGCCTTGTGCGCAGAGACCGGTGAGCGGCGCCTAGGGTTGCGCCTGTTGGGTCCAGCACAACACCATGGACACAAGTAACAATCCCCCACACTTCGCTCAGGCCAATCAGAACATCGCCGCTGCGGTAATGCTTCTGCGTGGCCTGCTCGAGCCAAACGATCCTCAGGAACAGGCGATCCATCGCAACCTCCGGGCACTAGTGGAGACCGCCGCCATTCAATAAGCGGAGAGCTCCATATCATGACACCGACTCACGGCCTCACTCCCCACTAGGGGAATGGGGACGTAGCAGACGAGTCGCTCCACCCGCTCACCGCTACAACCGCTGAGCACGGCACAAGAGGTCGCACCTGTGCCTCGTCTTGACTTGATGACCGCTCTGCTCTGACCACCTATCTACACGTGGCTCGGGCCGAACCAAGACGCACGTAGCAGCGACCAGAGTCCCAACCCTAATGGCTCAGGACCACGGACCTTTGTCCAATGCCTCCAGCAAGCGCCGCTCCTGCTGTGCTCCAACGGAGGCTGAGGTAAAGGCAAGGCCAAGCGCCAAGATCAGGACAAGGACCCCTCCACGTAGAGGGGAAAAAAGAATAGAAAAGATCGCCACCAACTGGCCAGCTCCGCGTTGGTTGCCACGGCTGATCACACGGGCAAGCAGCCCCAGCAGGACCCTTTGGGCCACTTCCACAAGCTCATGGAGAGCCCGTGCACCAACCATGCCCACCCCATCAAACACCTCTACAAGGACTACGAGCTCCTCAAATGTCTTCTACGATAGATCGGCGGGCCGAAGGAAGAAAAAGGCGTAGAAGCAGCGGCCAAGAAAGGGGGCGAAGCGGACAGGGATCCGGACCACTAAAGGTTGAAGTAATCCGATCGAACGTCTACCGACTGAAGGATGACAACGATGACATTGCCACCAAACGCTTGGAACAGCTATGTCGTTTTTTCTTCCCCTAAATTTCAGTCTTACCATTGTTTACTTAGCGTTTGCTCCTATAAGAGCACCTCGACCCGAACACTTTTTGGCCCAAGTCGCTTGAAGGGCTCCATGAGGGTACACTACTACCTCTCTTTTTTGTTTACTATCATATGGTGAAACTCCTTCTTACCCAAGCAAAAGGGTAGTTTGTTCCTTTAATTTGCCTTACGTAGCTTTGCTTTAAAACATTCCGACCGATCGCACCCCGCCTTTCCTATGGTTACGAGCAACTAAGCCTCGCGGGCCATGCCCCAAGCTCCCAAGGTTGCAGCCTACGGGAAGAATAGGCAACTATAAGAAAGAAAGAATAAAAAACAAAATTATGCTAAGGGAAAAACTAAGGAACGAAAGGGACAAGCTTCCTCGAACAGAGTGACTCCATCACAAAAAATGAAACCGACTGTAGTCATTAAGTACATAAGAACGTTTACACAGTGGCTCCCCCATGAACTTAATCTTTTTACATCTACTAAACTTCTTATGCTTTACAAACTATTGGGGCGGCTCGACAGCATCTGCTGTCGGTACGACCGGCGAAGGCGCGTGTTGCTCACTTCCTGACGGGACAATATTCGGCTCGGTCAAAACCGGGGCGATGTCCACCTCTGACCTAGGCTCCATACCTTCTGCAGGCTAGGCGATGTCCTCCCGACGCATGCTTCTAGCCATGTCTTCACGACGGACGTCCATCACCCATTGCGCGGAGACTTGCTCTGCCACCAACCTTGCATGTGGCAGCAAGCTCTCCCCGAGCGTTTGGATGTCCTCCATGCTCAAGCCATCAGCATACCCGCTATAGATAGTGGCGAAGTCCAGGTTCAGGTGGTATGTCGCCACCAAGGTCAACACCTCCGACGCTCCATAGAACAACCCACTTGTGATAAGATCCCAGACTGCATCCGGGACCTCCGCCAGCTGGACAGCGGGCGCGCTAGTACTTGGCGCCGACCCGAAGACCTCTGAGATGACAAGCTAGGCAACGTTGCGGATTTGATCAAGTTCCCCCTCAAGAGCACGTCGCTCTTCACGGGACTTGGCCAGCTCCTCTGCTTTCTGGCTAAAAGTCGCCTTGACCATCTCTAGGTTTCGCTCAAACGACTTCACCTTTCCGCCCAGCTCTGAAAGAAGGGCGACAAGATTAGAAATAGGCTGAAGGAAGAAACCATCACGATGAAAAACAGAAGAGGTACGTACCGACGTAGAAGTTCTCAAGGTTTGAGAATTCCTCCACCTACCGGGCCACCTGCTCGCGCAGCAGGGCGCTCGCCTCCTCTGTCCCCATCACCCGGCCCTGAAACATGACCACTTCCTAGTCTACCTCCGACTGGGCCTTTCGCTCTGATTCTAGGGCCTTCCGCACCAACTCCAGGGTGTTCCACTCCGACACCAAGGCGCTCCGCTATGACTCGAGGGTCTCCAGAGATTTTTGGAGCGCTGTCTCAGTGTTCACCAGGGATGTCCGCAACCCCGCCTCGGTCTTCGCCTGGCGGGCCATCACCGCCTCAAGCCCCCGCTTGGTGGCGGTCACCTGCTCTGCTACATGCTGCCCCTCTGCCCACGCCGCGGTCGCCTTGGCCGCCCGGTTCTGGGACTCGCGGCGAGCAGACTCTAGCTGACGCTCAAGCTTCGTCACCCAGGCATGCTCCATCCGGAGGAAGCGGGACTTGCAGGATGAAATCTCCTTTAGACCCTATGAAAAGCAAGCATGCTGAGGCAACCAACAAGATATTCAGAGGTCAAGGACAAATATGAGAAACTCACCTCCACAGTGAGTTGCAGGTCGACCTGGACTAACTGCTGGGCAGACTTGACCCACTCCTGGTCGTCCTCAAGCCTCAAGGACAGGTTGGCAAGTTTGGACACTGTGGCAAGTCCTTTCCCCCCAAGGATGTCCTAGAGCTATCGCTCCTGGGAATCCCAAAAGACGAACCGCACCTTTGCCGGGTCCTCAGGGGAAGGCTACTCCAGGTCACCCTCCGGTAGCCCACTGGAGGGCCTAGCCTCTGACTGAACCAACGCCAGCTCCCGCGACGACAATAGCAGCTCCACCATGTCATCAGCCTCATCGTCGGATAGGATATCCACCATCTCAGTTGCGTGGGCCACCGCCGGGCGTTCTGACTCCGTCTTGACCACGTCTCCCCCGGCGCCTTTGGCTCCGACCATGAGGGTGAGCCGTGCAGCCCTCCACCCGATGAGAGAGGGAGCTCGGTCTCCCTCTCCTCTTTCGCCATAGCTAGTGGAGGATGGGCGGCGAGAGTTACCTCCAACGCGACCTCCGCTGCCAGCATCGGGATCGCCGCCAATGCCGACGCCGCCGCTACCACTGTACCAGCAACCGACCCAGGGGGCACCACCCATGAAAGGGAAGGGCTTGCCGTGAGACGCTCTAGGGTGGGCCTCCAAGTCTCCTGCATGAGAGTTGGGGCGATGCTCAACCTCGTCATCGCCCGGCCACTAACAAAAAAGTGCAGGTAAGTCGCACTCCAAAAAGACTCAACAGCAAAAGATAAAAAAGAAACAAAGAAAAAACATACCGGGAGGTAAGCAGCACGACTCTAAAGGCAAGACCCGACGTCAATGGGCCTGTAGGGCAAGGACCACTCCCAACCTGTGACCCATGCCCCTCACCTCAGCCGGGGGCGGAGTCATCCCAACCAGCTCCTGCCTAGCCTATGGGTCGGTGTGACCCTCGGCTCGGGACTCCCCGACTAGAGCAGCAGGCGGGGCATCCTCCGGCTTGCTTAGCCGCGTCCACAGCAGGTGGGGACAAGATCGGCAACGCAACCGAAGGGCGCAGTGACCACGTTCGCTTTGCCTCCCATTCACCGACGGTGTCCGCACTCGCCACGCGCTTCCTCAACACTGGTACCACCGCACGCCTTTCCACCTCCTGCTCATCACCAGCGGACATCACTGTAGGGTCATGACGCTCCGCTGAGGTCACAACGACCTCCCGACTTTCCTCCTCCTCGGAGAAAACCATGTCATCCACATCTATGGGATCCTCTGACTCGAGCTTTGACTCGACGTCGCTCCTACGTTCCTCGGCCTTCACACACGGGGCGATCTCCTACTCCTTCTCTTGCTTCTGCCGAACCTCCTTGGTTCTCTTTTTCTTCCTAGCATCCACTGCCTCCTTCTGGGCAGCCTGCCAGGCCACGCCCTCTAGTTCCTTGGGAACGTGCGGCTGAGACTTGTAAACTCCAAGTCCCTACGGAATGGGTGGCTCAAAATCAAAAAATAGGAAAGTAGAGGAAGAAGCACAGACTAAATAGAAGGGAGCATACCAGTCTGGACACGATTGCGGAGTTGAAAGGTGCGGGCTTCCCATCGACCTTCTCTTTGGGCTTCAGCTGCAGCACCCGGCCAAGGTGACTCCAGACCTTGTCGTCTGGCAGCTCCTCCAACGACACACGGTCCGGGTCCATCGGGCCGTTGTACTTCCACATCGGCTGCGTCCTCTCTGCCAGTAGCATAACCCGATGGTGGTAGAGGGTGTGGAGCACCCGCACCCCGTTAAGCCCCCGCCGCACAAGCTTCCACAGCTCCTCCTTGATGATCTCCACCTTCTTCTTCTCCCGACGGGCACAACCCCATGACCAGCTATCCTGCTTCTCCGGTCTCCCACCGGTGAACATCGGAAACGGCGCCTCCACCGGATTCCTGATATAAAACCACTCCCCATGCCACCCCCGGTTGGAGTCGTAGGGGATGTATGCAGGATACGAGCCTCCTGCGCTTGGTTTCCTCTGTAGGGCGAAATCCCCCACCAGCACGACCTCGGGCGAATTCCCCACCAGCAAAGCTCGTCCAAAGAACAACCGGTGGAAGAAATCCGCGTGCGGCTCCATCCCGAGGAAGGCCTCACAGACGATGACAAAGCCGGTGATGTACAACACCCCCATCGGATTGAGGTGCTGCAGCTCTAGACCCCACTCATTGAGGGGTCGACGCAGCAACCAGTGTGTGGGGGTATCCCAACCCGCGCTCATGGAAGGCGAGAAAGGAAACCACCTCGCCGGGCCAAGGTTGTGGAAACTCCTCCCTCCCGAGAGCCCTCCAGTGTGCCACCTCCTTCGGCGGCAGAAACCCCTTCGCGGTGAAGGCCTTCAACACCGACTCCCTCACCGTGGATAACCTTCAGTCCAACATTTTGCTACAAGATCATGAAAGGATTTGTGAGTTTTTCTCTTCTCCCTCTTTCTCTCCCTTTTTCTTTCCTAGAAACCACCACGGCTCTCAAGAACGCTCTTGGCAAGAAGGAAAAGGAAAGGAGGAAGCAGATGAGGAATAGGCGAAAGAACAGGGCGAAAACCTTCTCCCTCCTCCTACTTAAGGAAAAGGGTGCTGCGGTTGGGGAAGGCGCGCCGATCGGGGGCGACGAAATGGCAGAGCGAAAAATCCTCTCTCTTTCCCATTTAATGCAGATGGGACGCGCCCTGACTGATGAGACGCGCCTTGCCCGATGAAACAGCGCCTGATCAGACAGGACGTGGCCTGGGCATGGCTCACCACTACCTCACGCCAACCACTATCGCACGATGGGCACAAGAACCAAAGCACCACTGAACGCAGGCGGCCCTTTGCTTCCCCAGGCGAGACTTAGAAAAAACCCAAAAATGGGATCTCCATCAGGAGAGACCATCGGGCGTCCTAAAAGTCGATCGAATGGCTCAGAAAAACACATCGAGGGACAGGTAAAGAGCAAAGGGACGCCCCATGTAGGCCATGCCGACTCTGTCACGAACGACGAGCATGGGTCTCGGTCGGACATTTTTTACTGGAGCTCTTCAAACCCCGTCAGTCGAGTCATCAAGGTAACACTACCGACCCCCTCTATTTTCTTTATAATCATTTCATACATCCATACACGCATTCATTCCATACGCCCATGCCCCCTAGATGATTCAGGCCCTGAACCGCCCGAGGGCTCAGGAACTAAGCATCGCACATGCAGCGAAATGCATCACAATGCTCCGTGTTGCGTCATGAAGCGGCAGTTGCCTCATTCGACATGAGCAACGACCGACCAGGGTTCGAAGGCTGGCCCATGAAGGGCTCAAGGCTACCCCACGTCAAACAGAGCCAGGGGAGAAAAACACAGATGAGCCTCGTGCGGCCCTCACCCAGTCTGGCAGACATGGTCATCTCAACCTTCTCGTTTGATCCTAAGCCTATACCAAGCCCACAGAATCCCCATAGAGGGGAGGCCATTAGGCCACCTAGGTCAGTCTCCAAAACGACCTAGGCATTTGCCGGGTTGCAGGTAAAGGAGCAGTGGAATGTCACAAGATGGCTATGCCGACCCCGTCACGAATGATGGACCTGGATTCCACTCGATCATACCCGTTAGCGAACTCACCGAGCGCGTCACTCGAGCCCGAGCGATCGGGACAAGGGACAAAACTTAGCCCCTCCGGTTGTGAGAAATCATGGATGGGGTAACGCACACAACTCAAACCGACCCCTACCAAAAGCCCAACGGGGCTCAGGGGTTGAAGACACCAAACGCCCGGGTCTATGACCCCAAACTCACCCCATCTGGCTATGCTTCGACTACACACCAAACGCTTGGGTCTGTGACCCCGAACTCGCCCCATCCGGCTACACTTCGACTGCACACCAAACACCTAGGTCTGTGACCCTGAACTCGCCCCATCAGGATCCACGAGCCTCGGCTCGCCCGATCCCTAAAACTAACTAACAAACTACCTCGGCTACGCGGGCTGCACCGAGGCTAGGATCCATGACTCTAACTCACCCGGTCCCATGGCGCGCACCGACGCTAGGATCCACGAGCTCTGTCTCACTCAATCCCTAAAAAACTAATCGCCTCGGCTACACAACGACGCCTTGGTTAAATGACTCTATCTCGACTGAAAAAACACGCACACACGCCCGCTGACAAAACACCCCCCAAATGATTCTCCCCGAATCGCCCGAGGGCTCGGGGGCTACACCCGCGGGTGCGCTCGCGAGCACCCGCTGACAAAACGAAAACCTCCCCCACTGGCAACACGAAAAAACTCCCGAACGATTCTGCCCGAATCGCCCGGGGGCTCGGGGGCTTCTGTCGGGTTCATAAACCCAGGGTCCCTCGTGGACTGGCTTCCCAATAAAGGCTCGACCCAAGCAGACAACACGCAACTCACGGGCCAGCTCAAGTATCTAAACAAATAGGCCAGAAGGGCGATCCAATCACCGACTGAAAGGTCAGGCCGAGGAAGAGCGACGCCTATTTTTCAACACCGGCCCGCCTCTCCGACCGGAGGGCTCCCTTAGGTCTCTAGCCCGCCTCCGAACGGCCTCTCCGACCGGAAGGCCCGGCCAAGACACTACTTCCGACTCTGACCCCACGTCTCCGACCGGGGTACGCAAAAACCCTGCTCACTGCTCATCTCCGACTGGCATGATCAGAACCGACTGGGACCAACCGACTGGGGACGCCTGCTCAGAAGGGACTGGGGAACAAACGGGGAAAGCAAGGCAGGGCACACAAGTCAAACCACGATACCAGGGACCGTACCCTGTACACCTGCAGAAACAGTATTCTGCAACCTCCCTAACATAAATAGTGTTGTAGGCGCCGACATTTTCCTCTACAGTATTGTGGGCACCTACAACTCCCATACCCAAAGCCCCCCCACATGCCTCTAGGCATCGACAATGTTGTGGGCGCTGGCTTTTACCATACTGGACGAACATGGTAAAAACCCCTTGCACGCCTTAGGTATCAACAATATGACAGGCACCAACGTCTACCATGCCCGAAGAAGACAACACCACCTCCCACGTGCATCTGACATTCAACAGTATTGTGGGCGCCTACCATCGTCTTGTACCCGCCGGCGTGGGCAGCAAGGCTCAGAAGCATACGTACTCTCTCTCCCTCACTTGTAAGGCCATCCCCTTCATCTATAAAAGGGGATGCACTCTCTCCCAACATTCAAGTCATTCTAGATTCATTAGATCAATCAAGTTCACTAGTTCACAACCACAGAACCGTCAGGTTCGAACCTCAAGCACACGCTTGAACACTTAGCTCATAGCGGAGCTCCAGTCACTCTCGGCCCTTCTGACCAGGGTCTAACGGGACCGTTTGTACCCCCCATCTTTCTCCTTCTCGTTTGTAACCCTACTGCAAACTTCGAGCACCTGGGCTCAGGAATAAAGTCACTGACTGACTCAAACTGGACGTAGGGTACGTTGCCTGAACTAGTATAAACCATGTGTCATTGAGTGCTCGGCCACCTCCGATCATAACATACGACAAAACTATAAATATTTACTTGTTGGTCACTTTCTGCACCAACAACACCTGTCTTCGAAGTATAACCAAGGAAAGGACTCTAACTGCTAGATCTGAAATTTATGCAATGTCTCTGCAAATGTGTTATTGCACGGAAGGGGAGGTTTCGAGGGAGGGCTGGAGACATGCAATTACCTTGGTGTATGGTAGACAACTGGAGCATTGGGGGTGCCGTGATTCTCCAAACAGGAGGTGGCTGCGGCTAGCACAAACCCTAGATGAGGGGCTCGTCCCTGAAGAGGAGGCACGCCTGGACCCGTGGAGGCTTGGAGGCGGCAGTCGATAGTTGGTAATGATGCAGGAAGCATGCGGCCCTTGGAGATGTGGAGGCAACTGTGGCCGGCGTCATGGAGGCGACGGGTTAGATGCCGACGGCATGAAGGCAGCAGTGCCAGCCCTAGGGGTAGGGCATGAGGTCTGATGGCCGAGGGCCCAAGCGGAGAAGGGCCCCAAGCTCAGGTATATAAACCCACGGGTCTTATAGTCCATTAGACATTAGCAAACTAATGAGAAAAGAGATATAGAATTGGCCAGGCGACCCAAAAAGACAACATCGACATTTCTTTCCTAGTTTCCTTTCTCCATAGCCCTCGGGTAGAGAGGAGGCAAGGAGTCACGCTGCACACAACACACTTTGATCGTGAGTTTGCGATGTGCGTCTTACACACGCGGAGATGGCGAGCCGTGTCGCCGTGAAGACCTAGACTACCGGAGACACGGACACGACGCACGAGGACGGCGACCAGGCAGGGCTCCACGATGACGACATCTTGATTCTTGGCTTTTTACGAATTGCGATCACCGATCATTTGTTAGGCCCAAGGTATTTTTTTTCTTTTTTATTTTTAATCGAAATTAATTATTTGTATAGAATTCCAGACTTCTAGTACTTTGTACCCATATAGTCATATTTTTCTTCTAATTGAGGTGTTAAGAATTTTAGAATTTTACCTAAGAAACATTTGTCATGGGTGAAAAAAGAAAACGAATATATTATTTTTTAATCTACATTGTTCCTCGATAATTATCATACATCTATAAATATATTGCTTAATCTATATTGTTCCTCGATAATTATCAGACATGTTAAATTAAAAATATGTTATTGAATTTGCTTTCATTTTGCAAGTAAAATTAACGTCTATATATTATAAGATTTTATACATGATTAAGAGGGACCATTGCGACGAGATCGTCAGAGCACCCTTAAAATTCTAGGACCGGCACTGGAAGGCAGTGGCTGGCCGTCTAACCCGAGGAGTGTAGTGGGCGGTGTGGAGGCCCAGGCGGGGGAAGGGCGAGTGGCGATGGAGGTCGAACAGGGGAGGAGCAGATGCCTGCGTGCAGATAAGGAGTGGGTAGCTTGGGGGAGGGTGTGCAGGAGGTTTTTCTCTTTTTTTCTCGGCCAGCAATTCTTTTTAAAGGCAGAGGCAGGTGCGCGGAGGCAAAGTCCCCGCAGGAGGAATTTTTTCCAACGCGGGAGATGGGGTTCAGGTCCTCTGTTTCGCGCCCACGCTCGATCCGGCCGAGGGTCCCATGGACTAATTCCATTTTGTAAATTTTCTACGTGTAAAAAGACTGACAAAAAATATGTAAACCAACAGAAAAAGGTGAATTTCCCTGTAGATGGGCAACAAACACTGGGAAATTGTATTTTTTTTTTGGTCATGTAATTACCTTGTTCCTAGTCAACTTACCAGCAGTGTAATATTTATTTCCCAGTCAGTCAACGCAAAACCAATATCACCTGGCAGCTAAATTTTACATAGGTTCCCAATTCAATAGGTCCTTTATTTAATTTGTTTTAAAGTTTGAAAAGATACTATCGAACAAAAAAAGATAACTAAATTTATTTTACATAAACAAATATGTGAATCAAAGGTTAAACTATACTTTCAAGCAAAAAGGTTAGGCTTTATTATTAATCACCTCTTACGAGTTAGAGAGAGTATTTCACAACTTTTTATTTTTAATTAATAAGCTCTCTTACCCTAATTATTAGAGGGGACTTTTGGGAGTTATTTATTTTACAAAACTCGTAGATATGCTCTAAGAGCATTGGCGAGTCTAACATTGGTATGTTAAATCCCCGGGTCGAGGACTCGATAGTCCGACTAATGCTCTGCCTAAGTCTGCGAAACAGCCGGGGCTCAAGAGCTACACTTGTCAGGATCTAGATGCCAGTTTCAGAATATGTTAGACAGAAAGAGCCTGCTAGGCGCAGTCTGCACCGCCATCCCCTTCAACAGCCGTAGAGCACTGTCGACATTGGTGTCATTCTGAACCCATAAACTTGGTTTGAGTCTCATCTGCCTAACCCACTCTATTCGCCAGTCTCTGAACTTGGCGCAGTGTCATCACAGTCCACAAACTAACATATAGATCCCACGTGTAAAAATTGAGGACTAGAGAGGATAGATGGACTGCACACTCTAGTAACTTTGTTACTCCATCTGTTCTAAATTATAAGATATTTTTGACTTTTTTTTAATACATTGATGTTAGTATGTATCGAGACATAGTATATATCTAAATACGTAGCAAAACTATATATCTAGAAAAGCCAAAACATCTTATCTTATAATTTATAATTGAGAGAGTACTTTACATTTTCCAAAATTTAATAATCCAAATCTTGTTTGAAAATTTTGAAATTTCATGGTGGACCGAAATTCATCTTCATAACATTTCAAAAAAAAGTGTAACTAAGATAGTCATGTGCTCCAGTTGACTTCTAACTAAAAGGACTAATTCCTATATGAAAGTAACACAACTTTTATTTCATATATTTTGAAATAACTTCAATATTCTGGCAATAAGGTACCTTTTGAGTAATTATAATGTATTTATAGGAATTACTTCACATTTGAACTACTCCCTCCGTTTGAAATAATAAACCATGTTGGTTTTTTCTAGCTAGAGACAGTGTCGGAAGTATTAGCTCCGACAATACGCGCACAGGAAATCGGATGTGTAACACACGATGACACAAGGGTTTATACTGGTTCGGGTATATGGTACCTTATACGTCTAGTTTGAGGTAGATCTCTTATCTTGTATGCTCAAGTTTACAAGGGTGCTGATTATAGCTTGCAATGTACAGATCAAGGGTTCTCTACCCTGCCTTATATAGTCTAGGTGGATAGGGTTACAAGATCCAATTAGTTTACATATATGTTTTCTAATTGGTTACATGGAATGTATAACAAACAATCTATAGGAGCCGATGTTCAAATCTGCCTCGTAGGTTTCTTGTCCGCCACATCTAACGACGTACCTTGGTTCTGGTAGGCTTCATCCTCATCGTATTTGGCCAATTCTATCCATATTGGGATGATATATAGGCGGCGTGTTGTCCATATCATGGACGCACAGTTGTTCAACAAATATAAGCAAGGATACTGTAACACTCATAGGTGTATTTCCATGCCACTTGTCCTACCACAAACTAGGTGGATACATGGAAACCAATTCAAAAAACATATTTTGGGTGTTCATTTTTTTTAAACTTAGCACATCCATAGTGTATATAAATATGTACTCACATGTAAAAGTTGAAATTCAAACTCACATTAGAAAAGTTCATACGGAAATGACAATTTTAGGTCTAATACAAAAAAATCGTACGGAAAAGTTGAAAACATGATTTTTGTCTTTTAGGGAACATGAACCTCATATTTGATATTTTCATATAATTTTTTCTAGCTTGAGTTTTTATCTATTTATTTACTGATATAAGTGTAATCTTTATACTTGTCATGGCCCCATAGACTATTTATAGATATACAGAACAAGCCTATATCTATATATGTAATTTTAAATGCAAAATTCTGACGTTCTAAATATTTTATATTTTTCAAAAATAGTGATTTTTTATCTTAAAACATTGAGCGGGTGAAGATAAGTTGTATACCCTTTAAAAAATTTCAGTCAAATTTCACCTCCCGCCTTTGACTCCGGCTGGCCCAGCCCAAAACACATCTGCGCGCTCCTCTGGCCAAATCCTATGGCTGCGGATCCAGGGAAGGCATCAACCGTGATGGCAGCAGGAGCATCGCGTAATATAATAAAATTTAAATATAAGAATATACACAAATTGAATCTCAAAATTCTAAAATTCTATACTAGAGAATTGGGTGGGAGAACTCCAGCTATCAGGAGTCTTGCGAAAAATTGGAAAATAGTCCATTTACAATAGTAGGCCATATATGAATAGAAACCCTAAGCCTTATCCGGCCCATCTCGTCTTCCCTCCACCACGCCCACTCACCCATGCACAGTTAGCGGAAGATGCAGATGGACAGACCAACAAGGATGAGCTCAGCTTTTGTAAGTTCAATCCCTCCCTCTCCCATCCAATAAACTTGCCCTTTTCTTTTTTTGAAATTTTCCAGCAAATTCCTGAAACAACAAAGTTGGGACTGTAACGTAGGCCACATGTTCGACAAAATATTCATGAAAAATATCTTTTTGAGTAATAGGCTGTTGTTGGAGTATATAAAAGATTGATGTAAATTTTTCTACTATACCTTGTTTGTTAGCTTTAATCTGTTTATTTGTTGAATGATCAAGCAGGGAGATGATGCAAGAAGGCAGTGGTGGCACATGCAGAGTGGAAATGGCTTGCTCTTCGAGACAAAGTGCTTAACAGCAGGCCTCTGTGATGTCATGCACAGGTATAGTATGCCTTTTTTACTAGGTTTGGTCCTAGCATTTGTTTTGCCCATGCCCTGCAAGAATAGTGTTATCTGTAATTTCATTTAGCCTACAAGGCAACCTAGAAATAAGTTTGTTGTTTACTGCAATCTCTCCATGGATGTTTGTACCTTTGCTTACTGCATTTTCAAGTGGTTGTGTAAGATTATAGTCAGACTGATTGCGTACGATTGTAGTCATCCCTAGTTTTTTCTGTAGATCTTTTATGTCTTCTTACTGCATTTCCACTAGCATACTAAAATTTGGCTAAGTGCATCATTATCTGCAAATCCAAAGCACATGGGGGCTGGGGATTATAAATAATGAGCTTAGCGCACAACTTCATGCCTTGGATTTAATTTGCTCCGCCATTTATAGGTTATGTGAGTTTAGATTGATATATTCAGGTTAAATATGACACTATATAAGATGATTGATGAATTGCTAGCTCTGCCATTTATAGATTATGAATTTTCTATCATGAATTGTAGATGATCTCATTGTATGTCAAACTTTGCCTAAATTATTTTTTATGCTGTTTTCACTATATATCTGATGTAGATCTGCGGTGCCCTATAGGTTACAACCATGATCTTGGATATCAAGATCGATGCCAAGCCTGCAGGTTTGTGCAGGGGGACTGACCCCTCTCTGCTTTCTGCATTGTTCAGAGATTCACGTGTCTATTATTGCTAAGTTACTTTTGAATAAAATGATGTTGAGCAGCAGCTATTATGTGCACTCTTGTTCACCTGAATTAACACATTGGCTTAAGTACTTGCACTTGGACTTCTTCGAAGTAGTAGCTGCTGAATCAATAGTTGAATCAACTGTATGACATCCTGAATTAACATGTTGGCTTAAGTACTTGCACAGGGCAGTATTCATGAATGGTATATGCCATGCAAAACGATTTTCATCTAGGATATATGTTTGCATTTTGGAACTTCTGAAGTCATTGAGCACTTATGAACTTAAGTCATTGACGTTTTTATTTTTGTTTTATCGAGTATGTATGCCTGGGCAAGGTTAACCTTGAACCATTTAACCGAGCAATGCCACTCAATCCTGTAAGAAAGATTTTCATGAAATGCTTCAGCTCTTTAAATTAATTATAGGGGTGAGTTGTTTAAAGTTCTGTTATACATAGTAGGTGAAGATGCCTAATTTAAGTAACAAGTGTGGATACCTATTACGATGAACTCACAAAAGTAGCATTTATAGAAAAACACTACTCTAGAAATTTTATTGATAACATTAACAAATATCTTTGTCAAATCAAACTTTAACATTCTGATTGATTTCTCACCTTGCAGTACTGAAACAAGAGTTCACACTTGAAAATTTCAGAGAAATATCAAGTATCTTCACATCAGGTAGGTAATATATGTGGTCCTTTGTCATACAACCATCGCCATAGAGATCAAACACGAACTATTACTCTCTTTGTAGCACGGTTGGTGATCCACCAGTTTTCTAATACACTATCTAATATATGGCCATATTACATGTTGATTCTCCTAGGACCTAGTAACTAGAGAAAATAAAAATGTCGCATGTCAAGAAACAATTGCTGGCTAGAAGTGAATTTTTGTATAAACGTGTTAGTCAGAATGTTTGTTGATGCATATGCCCATGTCAATGCTTTTATTAAGGAGAAAGATACATTTTGGCTGGAGCGCTCAAGATTCAATGTAGTTTTAGCTAGGGGGATTGCATGATGCTTATAAATATAATAATAAATATATGAATTGTTGCAAACAATGATTGTTTAATTTCAGATATGTATAGAAACATTCTATTTTGATATAATACTTTTGATGCAATAGTTCCTGATCATAGATTCCTGTTGTGACAAACAATAATGGCGTGGAAATATTGCTTGATGCTATCAAATCAAAAGCATTGTAAAAGCAACTATTGGCAACCATATTTACTGTAGCAATATATTCTATAGCAACACACAATAAGCGTGGCAATAGAAACTATAGCCACTTAAACTTGCTGTTGTAATAGGTCATATAGCAACGCCAACCATCATGCTATAGCAACAAGAACCATCGTCGCAATAAAGAGTATAGCAGCGAACAATTTGCGTAGTAATAGCGATTGCACCTTATAGCAACCAAATCTTGGGCGTGGCAATTGAACATGTTGCCACCACTCTTGATGTTGCGACACAAGTCCTGTTGCCACACTCGATATGTGTGGCAATACATTGTTTTGCAACACACGTTCGTCGTTGCTAGTGCACCATTTGCTACGACATGGGCAAGTTGCCATTGCAAGGTCCAGCAACGCCTAAGGCGTTGCATTAGTTCTTGTTGCCACACCTACAACCGTAGCAAAAGCTTATGTTGCAACGCATTTGTTGCAATTCCAAAATGCATTTTGCAACGCTAAGCAGAAAAGTATTGTCCAAAGCTTTACCCATGCAAGCGCCTGCAACGCCTCCCAACGAAAAAAATGTTGCTATTTCTAATATTGCAACTATTTCGGGCCTATTGCAACACTCTTCGGGCATTGAAACAGGGTCAAAATTTAGTAGTGTGAGCACAATCCCCCTCATAAATCCTCCTCCGGAGCACCGTACAATCTTCTCGCGTGCTTCAATAGAGTCGCAAGCCACCAAGCCGTCTAGGAGGTGGCAACCTCCAAGAGTAACAAGCACCACCGGCTTGCAACTCGATCACCTAGTGCCACTCGATGCAACCTCACGATGCAATCGCACTAGAATCGCTCACTCACTCTATCGGATGATCACTATCAAGCTCAAGTGAGTTAGAGGGCTCCCAAACACCACCACACAAGCCACCAAGGCTCTAGTGTGCTCAGCAACCAGCCCAAGGCCGGCCAAGGGGGTATTTATAAGAGTCCACACGAAATAGAGCCGTTGCTCTAAAAATTTCCTTTTCTGCGAGGGCACCGGACAGGTCAGTGGTGGCATCGGACAAGGGGTGACAGTGCCCCTCCAACGGTCATCCACTAGCCATTGGGGCACCGGACACAGTGGCGGTGGCACCGACCTAGGGGGGCGGTGACCACCCAACTAGTCACTCGAAATACCCCCTCTCTGGAAAATAGTGGCGGTGGCACCGGACATAGGGTGGCGGTGCCCTGTTCGGTGACCAACCCCACTCGGCTGCTCTCGGGAATAAAAGGGCGGTGGCACCGGACAAGCAGTGGCGCTGCACCGCCGTGCCATGGTGGTGAACACAGCCGTGTCTGGTGACCACCCCTTAGCAGCCCTTCTTGGTCACGTCTAGGTGGGCACCGCCCTAGGGGTGGTGGTGCCACCAGACAATGGGTAGTGGTGCCCCCCAGAGCACCTCCCTCTCAGCCTCCTTTGCCGGTCACCGCCATAGGGGTGGCGGTGCACCGGACAGGGGGTGGCGGTGCCACCTAGGCAACACCCCGAGCCTGGTTTCACCTCCTCTTCTTTACCAACTTCTTCACCTTTGCAAATGTGCTAACACCACCAAGTGAACAACACCTTGTGCACGTGTGGTAGCTTTTCACAAACATTTTTTCAAAGGATTAGCACTCAATTCACCACGCCACTTGATCCTAACACGTATGCAAAGTTAGATCGCTGAAGTGGTACTAGATGACCGATATGCAAACAAGTTTGCCCCTCTTAATAGTACGGCCATCTATCCTAAACCCGTTCATCAACTTCTCTACACGCCTATGACCGGTGAAATGAAATGCCCTAGGTTATACCTTTGCCTTGCGCATTCCATTCCATCTCCTCTAATATTGATGCAACATATGCATCAACAGGATCAACAATGATATGATCCACTTCATATCATCACGTGATCGTATTGGTTCATCGATCTTGACTTCACTTGCTCTTCACCGTTGCTTCAGTCCATCGGCGCCAAGTCATCACTCAACTTGCCCTTCACACTTGCAATCGGTTCGTCGAGCAAGTCATGTGCTGATCATCTCCACCTTGATCACATGACTCAATGTCATGTTTCATATGCAATAAGCTCCTTCATCACATGTGTGAGATTTTCAACATCTCCGAGCCATTTTCACCTCTATGGCATATGTTGCTCACACACATGTACATGTGGACTAATCACCTATGTATCTCACATTAAACACAATTAGTCCACTTAGGTTGTCACTCAATTACCAAAACCAAACAAGGACCTTTCACTTGCCCTAGCTCAATCACCTTGCATTGTCATCGTGAACAACGCCCCATGAAGGTTAGATGGATTCGGTCGCCCCCCTATTTGCATTTGGTTCCAATTGGTTTTGGGTTTGATATCAGTTTTGTTCATATTAGGAATTTCTAAATGTCTTACTTTGGAAAAAGCCATTTCAATACGAGCAACCTTGCGTTTTAGCGGCTAGGGGTGGCACCAGGACCCCATATGATGTTGTTTGCTACTTGGGGATAGATCATTCACCTGGACCGACTATTGATTGTTGAAGTCGTTGTTCGTCACCTTCTCGGACCACAAAATTTGACAAGAATCGTTCAAGACCCTGTTTGTGGAGAGATTTTTGTGCTTTACAGGACTGGATAGAAAGTAGACATACTTTATAGATACAATGTGTCTGTGGACAAAGATGTTGTCATCTTCGCTATGGTTCACTACCTCTGGCTTTCGGGTACCTTAGCAACTACCTACCCATCTGACATTGAGTCTTAGAATTTCTGAAACTTTTATGTTAATGAAGTTTATATGTACTGATAAACCTTTAGATTAGTATATGAGTACTGCATAATCATTGAACTATTACTTCGGTTGAACTATTAATTGAATTAGTTAGTCTTGATTGTGGTCCACGTGTATGCCTCTATGTAAGCACAGAGTATCCCAAATAGGCCTTCTTCTATAGGTGGATAGTACCCTGAACCGACGGTGACACAACATTTCATCTTGGCGGGAGTCCGAGGGTTTTGGAGGACGTTTTGGCGCCTTGATGGGAGGAAAAAGTGTAGACAAAAGACATGGGCCGACCTCTTCACTCAGAGTGTGCAACATTTTGAATCTTGACTGCTCCATGGCTGCATCTAGCTCCAATTCCTCCCAGTGGTCGGCACCATCCTAGGGCACCGTCACAAGAAGAACACCGACTTCCAGCGGAGGAGGCTACAACGGGAGGGGTCGGCCCATCCCGTGCCGTGTCAAGAACCACCCCTACGCATACCAGCCACCACTTTTGTGTCTTTGCGGCTTGAAGACGCCTCGGTGGATTTCATGGAGTGATTGAAACCTAGGACGTCGGTAGCATAGATGCTGCAAGGCAAATAATGTAACTCAATTTCTTTCTTGTTCATTCTATTTTCGCAATGGAAATGTTGAAATCCCGCTGTACTTATGGTAATTTGTTTTTTTCATAGCCCAACATAGATTGCGGGTTCTTTAAGTGGCATGATCCCCCATATGGAAAATTTCTGAGGACTTTGATTTTGGATTTACGTAACAAGATTTGGGAGCTGAAGGCGGAGGCTAATGTTACAACAAATGAAGAACATTTGTAGGAGGAGGAAGAGATTATGCCATAGATTGAAGAAATGACTATGGTTCCAACAAAGATGATGGAAGATTTCATACCTTTGAGAAAGAAATGTGTTTCCTGTTCTTCTTTCACCTATTTTATACTTACCTTAGTTCTTGGCATGTTCATTAGCAAGTTGCTTTGTTCACTGCAGTAGATTCAAGTACCAACTTATGATGTATCGAATTGAAATATGTCACTTTTGTACAACTATTGTTAAACTAAATGCAAGGTGATTATCCAGGTGTTCAAATTATTGAAATGTAAATGCTAGTACATCCAAGTATCAATTGATGTGTCGGACCGAAATCTATCACTATTGTACAACTATTGTTGAACTAAATGTAAGGTGATTAACCAGGTGTTCAATTTATTAAACTGTAAATAATAGTAGATCCAAGTATCAATTGATGTGTTGGAGGCATTCTACTTCCCTAGACACTGGGCCCTGGTATAGGGCAACCAATTTATTGAACTGTATATGCACTCATACGGTCCTACCACACCTTTCTCCCATCCATTCCCCACTCTACTCCCTTGCTCTGCTTCACCCTGCTAGCATCGGATGAAAGGCAGCCTCTCGCATGCTCACTGCTCCTTCACCTCCAACCTCACCAGCGCATAAATCTTCAGCGCGCCGTCCCTGCTTCTTTGCTCCATCTGGATCTAAGGTAACTTCACTAGATCTGCTCCTCCTTCATCGGATTCTATATTCCTTTGTATTGCTCTCTCATGCTCTCTGCTCCTTCACCTCCAACCTAGCTATAGTAATTTTGTTGGATCATTAGGCAACGGCCATCTGATTGAGATCCTTTTGGGTTTAGATGTCTCTCTGATTGAGATCCTTTTAGGTTTAGATATCCCTCTGATTGGGTTCCTTCCAGGTTTAGATATTCTACCTATTTATACATGTACACCAGCCCTATCAATACAATCTATTATTCATTCTTAGTCATCTTCTCTCAACAACAAAAAAAAACAAGAAAAAGAAGAGCCAACAAACAAGAGTAGTGATGGCTTGGCTAGAGCAACCTCCAGGTCCAACAGGTTAATGGAAGAGCTCCCAAACTAGAAAAAGAAAAGAAGAAATTGAGTTACCATACATTAGAGCAACTTCAACAATGCTCTCAAAATAGGGCCCCTACTTTTCATTTAGTGTCTTCCCTATTTTTAAGGGTGCTATTTTTTAATCTGCACTCCATTAATAGCCTTCAAAATAGAGCTCTCAAACTCATTCCAATGAAGAATGACACATGGGCTGGACCCGCTTACCATTGACTTTCTTGGCCAAAAACACTAGGAGTGGCAACAAGGGGAGTTGTTAGAGTTGCAACCATTGGGGGGCGTCGGGGGAGTGAGTTGCAGTCATGGTAGGGAGTTGTAGGGGCCGAGAAGGAGTCCGAGCCACCGGTGGATTCATAGTGGACGAGGGAGATGCAGTCCCTTGAGGTGACTCAGTCACAGGGGAGTTGTGGGGCCGAAGGCGTCTGGGGAAGTCATGGGGTTTGGGGGAGACGCGTCGTCGAGGCAGTCATGTGGCGGTGGCAGTCGCTCATCGGGGGAGCCATGTGCCGAGGGCTCATAGTCGTGGGAGATGGGTACTATAGTGTCGCACATGATTGGGTGGGGGGAGGGTTGGTGTGGCCTGGTGGCGAACCCTAGCATTCGATGGAAAAAACAAGGGTGCGGGCGAGGAGGGAGCGAGCTTGGCATGCAGGAAAATGTTTGGAAACCGTTCTTTGGAGGCCTGGCCTAGAGCCCTAGGAAGTGAAGGTCGGAGGGAGGATTTGGATGCCCACTCAAATTTGAGGACCCTAGTAGGAGCCCTGCTAAAGTTGTGTTTTTGGTCTTAATTAGAGTTCCTCTTAGAACCTAACAACTATACGTAAAAAATATCCACAAAGTTTCCATAGTACAAAAGTGGGTTCCCTCTTTAATAGAGGCATACACCATGCTATATCATCAGTACCATTCGTCTAACCTAAAGAAGCAACATAGAGACATTGGGAATGAGAATCGTATTACTAGAGAAAGGATTTTCAGAACCGATCAAAATCCATTTTCCAAGGTGAGTAGCACAGCCGCCTCTTGCAAACAGTCATTATTAATCAGCCGTTTTTAGAGGTGTTCGCAGGCCTACCTTTGTAAATTAATTAACAGGGTAGGTATCTTATGGTTTCTAGAAAACTAAAAAACAAAAAAAACTGTGTTTTTGAGGTTTGAAACCCAAGACCTTTAGCACATATAACACTTTTCTATGACTATACTACACACAATGGCGGATCCAGGATTTTAAACATGGGGTACGGACCTAAGCGATTATCGGTGTTTGATGATCGACAACTCATCACGGGGATACCTAGGACGATGTTCGGTGGGCTTCGACGAACTCAGGAACTCGACGGTAACGCAAGAGACGGTGATTTTATACTGGTTCGGGCCCTCGGATCGAGTAAAAGCCTTTACGTCTAGTCGACATAAGCCTTTGCGTTGGATTGCTTTATATGATTGTCTATGTACAAGGGGTACCGCCTGCCTCTCTTTATATAGGGCAGAGGGCAGGGCGGCTGTTCTAGTCCTAGTCGGTTACAATTTGGAGAGTCCTTATTCTATTACAGAATCTAGCTTTTCTAGTAAGCCGTCTAGGTCGGTTCTTTATGGCTTGAAGTCCATGCCACCTTGCTTCATGTCCTTCAAGCAGACCGTGGCCCAGCCTTGGGCTCATTGCAGAAGTTGACCCAATAGGGAACCCTTAGGGTCCTGCATCGACATCGATACAATTCGCTAATGATACAATATGATGAGAGAATGACGATAAAATAGTTTGATGTACAAATGTAAGGATACAATTCATCAACATTCATACAAAGATAGTCATTCCCAAGGTCATGGGGAAGGAGTGGTGGGCGTAGCTAGGGTGCGTGTGCGGGGCAGGGGGAGGCAGACAGGAGTGGGGTACGCATGTGGGAGTGGAGCGAGGCAGACGTGGGACGGATGTGCGTGTTCAGCAGTGATATGGTGCAGCGGTAGGCACGAGCAGGTGGGCTAGGGCAGCAACATGTGTGGGGCATCCAGACGTGCTCATCTACTCTGGGCGTCCGGGCGCTAGTAATTCCCTATTTTTATTTGGTATAAAGTGTTCTAGATATTGTATACTTAATATTTTTACAAATTTTTTGGGTTACAGCTATACCCATGCACCTACACTACATCTGCCCCTGCCTGGCCTCTCTCTCCCCCCATGTTGCAAATGTATGCTTCAAGTGTTTAAGATGTTATCAGAGGTATTGTAATACCCTAAAATTTGCAACTTTGGAAATCGGGTTAAAAAGATTAAATTTGGAATTTTTGTGCGCATGAAATATAGGAAAATAAAAATTTTCATTAATTTAAAATGCATCATAAGGTTTAACAACATGTTTGTGCATACATGTTGGTGCGTTTGTTTCTTTGTATTGTGTGGATCTGATTCAAATGGGAAATATTCAAAATTTCTTTTTGCAAATAAAGTTAAAAATGGCTTTGAAGTGAAAGAAAAGAAAGAAAACAAAATTTGAAAAATAAAAGAATTTAAAAAGGAGTAAAATTTATTTTTGGAAAACTTAATAAATTTCTCAATTTTATTTGAATTAAAAAGTGTATTTCAAATCATATTCGAATTTGATTTTTGGGTGCTTGGAGGCCCCCCCCAGTGCCCTAGTCGCTTTCGCCATCTCCTTCTCCTTCTCCCCATGTTCTCAGTCAGTTCTCTCATGGCCCGTAGCTATCTTCCCGTGAACGTCGGCGAGGTCTTGGATTTTCCGGCCATGGCGCCACTGTCCCTGTCAGCGCCGGTCACCCCTTCCCCTCCCAATCAATTTTAGCCGTCCATTTTCAGATATGTGGCCCGGATTAGAAGATACCCTTTCACTGGCATATTTTCTAAAGAGTTCCTCGGTTTACTCAAAATAGAACCTGCCGTCCTTTGCGTATTCCACAGCATCTGTTATCTTCTTTTAAAAGCGTATTTCTTTTAGTTGACTTCAAAAATACGTTTTCACTTATTTATATATTTGCCACTGATTTTGTTTTAGCCATAACTTCTCTGTTTTAACTCCGATTTAATCCATTCAACTTGCGTTAGGTTCGTAATTTCATAATCTACATGTTCATACTACTGTTAGAAAAGCTTTCAACTTTTAAAATTCGAGGTTAGATTGAATCTATTATTTTATTAAAGAAAATCTTGTTTATTTCATATCTTCTACGTTTCAAGTCCGTTTTAGCCCATTCAAGTTGCGTTAGATTCAAAGCAACGAGATCTACGTGTTAGTAACAGTGGTTACCATGTCACTATTTCTAGAATTTCATGGTTTAAATTCTAATTTGAATAATAATTATGCAACTGGATTTTATAAATAAAAAATAATTTGTTTTACTTTAGTTTTATAATTTGAATCTAAATTTGACTTAATTTAATTTATATAATCTTTTATATAGTTAAAATAAATGAAGCTTGTAGTTTTCTTTTCTGCATATAAAGTAAATCTATCGGTAGATGTATCTTTTTCACCGTAGCTTCGATTAGAGTGCTTCTTGCGATTGTGTGTTCGTAGCGATGCGTAGAACATGTTTCAAACTCTTTTACTTATTTTTCTATGATTGGTGTACTATTCTAATTTAGATCTATTGTTTGCTTCATATATGATTGTATGGATGCTTGTGTGGTGCTTTATGATTTCGTCCAGTCGGTGAGATATACGTGGTGATCAAGAAGAAGAAGAAGAAGAAGAACGTTGAAGATTAAAGCTTACCGAAGGATCGATGTTTTAAGGCAAGTATATCATGGAATCTTCCTTGTTGTCCTATACACCTTTAATCATTTAATTCATACTGTATGTGTCTACCTTGACTACCACTAAGGATTTCCTAGTACTTTGTTACCTTGTACCTTGTTACCTATGGGGTATTGCATTGGGTAGTATGATGCTAGTGCTCCACTACAACCATGATCTTATAACTTGACTAATGGTATATGCAATAAACACTAAAAGATGCTTTTTAGCAACATGGAACAAGGGGGCTAGAGCATTGGGCTGTTTTTATGGTGCTCTAGATTCCTCTCCCTAAGGACTTATCTGTAAGTGATCATCCGGGACTTACAGTATACTGTGAGGGCTACATGGCTCTGGCTTTAGCTCGGTATGAGGACCTTTTCTAGCTTGTTAGTGGTTACCTTTATTGGTGTAAGAATGGCTTGATGAATCGGATATAGAGCGGCCTCTATCTCCTTGAGTATAGGCTGCGCGTCATTGTGCCATCGGGAAGGGGGCTCTATATCTGTTTGCTGAGTGAATCTAATGGACCTAACTTGTTAGACGAACCTTTGAAAGGCTTCATAGTGAACCTTGCCGACCTTCCTTGGAAGTCGGTCAAGAGATTACCTACCTCAGGCGAAAGAGTAAATCACGACTCACAGTGAAAGTGTACAACCTCTGCAGAGTGTAAAACTGGTATATCAGCCGTGCTCACTGTCACGAGTGGCCTTGGAACCCTTATGGAATAGATGATCACTAATGGTTAATGATGATGAACACAGATGATACTGATGATGAATATGCTCATTAATGATTACTGTTTATGCTATTCATTATTCTTGGTTATCTGATCATGTGTTTATGGGCTTGTGATGAACTTATTTCTACTCAATTGCTAAAAGATGACTCATTAAAAGCTAAACGTAGTTAAACCAGTGTCAGCCTTTTGAGCCTCATGAACCCCATGCTACATTTGTTGAGTACGACATGTACTTACGCTTACTTTATTTTTAATTATTTGGATAAAAATCCTGGATGGGTACCAGATTGATAGAGTTTGGAGGAATTAGGCTTGTGATCTACCAGTCAGTTGTCCCTATGGATTTGGAGTCTTCGCCTGAGGATCAAAGTTGTCTTTCTGCTGTCTATACTCTGAGGTTATATTCTTTATACTAATACGTTATGTATTTAAGCATTGTCTATTGATATTACCCTTATATGTAGCTATATGTGAGATTTGACTTCCTGGGCTCACATATGGTGTGTATCTGGTTTTTGTCCTTAAAACCGGGTGCTACAAAGTGGTATCAGAGCAATGCTGACTGTAGGATTTAAGCCTAGTTAGAAATTGGCCGTCTTATGGATTTGAAATTGCTATAAAATCCTTGTTCTATAAATCTTGATATTTTCTTCTCTACTATATATCTATCCTTGATATTTATCTCCTCCTTGGTGCTTATTTTGAAGTCCTTGTTGTTATCTTCACCCCTTGATCTAATATGCCTTTAGAACTATCCCTCATCACCTTTTTGCGTAATCTGAAGAAGAGTCTTAGGATTGTTACCTCTAGCATAATGAGAACGATAGTATCACAAGTTGAGTCAATGATTGAGTTATGCACCTTTATTGCTTGTTGAATTGTCATTATGCTCATAATTGTTTTGGATCTTTGTAATTATTTCAATGATCTTGTTGGGTGTTCCCACAATTTCATTTAGTTTATAGGCCTAAGGTATAAGGATTAGTGAAATAAATAGTTAGGTTATGGTTTTCTTCTGTTCTCCCTATCCTGTCCTTTAGGAGCAGCCTACACTCTTCGGCTTATATCTCTGATTTTGGATTATCATAAATCATGAGAACATTCTGCACAATAGTAGACTTCAATATCTTTCTCTGAGCATAAGAATCAGCCTGATAGCTATTTTGGTTATGGAGATATGAAAATCACAAGGCAATGCATTTGTGCTGTTTGGAACCTAGAATAGTTTCTCTTGTGCACTATTTTTGACCAAGTTAACTGCAGAATTTTGAAAAGTGTTCTATAAGGAAGTTGTGGATAATTTTATAAGCTTTCCAACGGTATAATCTACAACTTCATTGGATTAACCGAATGAGAGTTACAGCTATTTTACTACGCTGCTGTTTTTCTGCTTGTGAGAAATTTCAGGATTTCTTATTCCTGCTCATATATAAGAGTATCATTGGGATGTCAGGACGTCGTGATACTAGTTAGCTCATCTAGAAGAAGATGCAAGCTACCCTTCTTGTGTCCCCTAGTCTATCTTTTCTTAAGGGGGGTAGCCAAGTGGAAGAATTTGCAAGATGAAGTATCATACGTTCTAGTTTACGCAGCAGAAGCGTGGTGGTACCCAAAGATGTGAAAGAAGTTTAGAGTCTCAATGAGGTTTGATTAAAGGTTCAAGGGAGGTTTAACCAAGATCATCAAGATTTTGGTAGAGCTACCGGAGAAGTTTTCAAGTTAGTTTGGATCAAGAGACCTCAGCTAAGTGTTGAAGGAGTCAAAGAAAAGATTGAAGTAAAATCTAAGTATTAGCTTTGCTAGATCCGGACAAGAGTTTTATAGCTATAATGATGCACCTTGTCAAAGGTGTGGGATGTGTCTTTATACGAGAAGAAAAGTAGTGGCTTGTTCATAAGTCAACTAAGAAAGCGTGAGTTGAACTAACTGACATATTATTTGGAGTTATCCATTGTGGAGCATGGAAGTACGGTCTTTTTGGAAGTGAAAGTGACATCTAGGAGGATCACAGGAATCTACAGGACATCTCTACTAAGTTGGTCTTGAGCTTGTGATATCCTCGTCGGAATGAGATTGGTTATGACTTAGAAAAGTGCTATCACTTGGATAAGCAAAGTCGCGGCCGATGCCCTTAGCAACGGAGAGTTGTGCTAAGAAGGTTCGGGTGACACCAAGGACTAAGAATTATATTCCCAGTTCGAGCAATTTAGCCGAAAACATTAGTGTTTTGAAGATTGGTAGTAGAATTTTTTTTTTGACCAAGAGATTCGTCAGGCTTCATTGGAAGGTGAATATTTTAAGAAAGAGAATTGGTATTATAGTAAAGGTGGCCTAGTGATTGGGGTTACCTGAGTATTGTTGGAGTATCTGTCAGAATCTTAGAATCAGTTTGGCAAGATACTTGGAGTACGGTTAACAGGTTTGCAAAGTAAAGTGGGATCCCTATCGAGATGATGGAACTACACGAGGAAGTAAAGAAGAATCCAAAGGCGGAGAATCTGCATCTCTTTTGTCAATGTCTTTCGAATCTCGAGGACGAGATTCATCTTAAGGGGGGTAGAATTGTAACACCCTAAAATTTGCAACTTTGGAAATCAGGTTAAAAAGATTTAATTTGGAATTTTTGTGCGCATGAAATATAGGAAAATAAAAATTTTCATTAATTTAAAACTCATCATAAGGTTTAGCAACATATTTGTGCATACATGTCGGTGCATTTGTTTCTTTGTATAGTGTGGATTTGATTCAAATAGGAAATATTCAAAATATCTTTTGCAAATAAAGTTAAAAATGGCTTTGAAGTGAAAGAAAAGAAAGAAAAGAAAATTTGAAAAATAAAAGAATTTAAAAAGGTGTAAAATTTATTTTTGGAGAACTTACCAAAATTTCTCAATTTTATTTGAATTAAAAAGTGTATTTCAAATCATATTCGAATTTGATTTGGTTTGCATTTGGATTTGAATTTGGAAAGAAACTGGAAATTTTTTTGGAAAAACTCTCCCTCTCTGTTCTGGCCCGTGGCCGCCATAGCCCAGCACCGGCCCGCCCTGGTCTGCCCTCTTCCTTCCCTCTCCTTTGGCCCACTGCTCCTCCCCATTTTTTTTCTCTCCCATGCGAGCCCAGCTCGGCCTTTCCTCTCACGACGCTAGCCCAGCCGGTGAACCAGCCCAAGCTACGCTGGTACTTGTCGGGTACCATAAAAAGGGGTACGCTAAGCGAGAACCGAAAAAATCGCTTAGACCTTGTAAAAATCGAAGCCAAGAGACAACCACCGGCAAACCCCCACCTTATCTGAGGCTCGGCTGGACCTCCCGGCCCACCTCGAACAATATCCGGGCTCACCTGAAGCGGGCTCGGCCCAGAACGGAACCACAAGGCCTCGGACGAGGTACCGATTCTCCGCCTCGCCTGAGGCCCCGCGCCACAAGGCCTCGGACGAGGTACCAATTCTCCGCCTTGCCTGAGGCCCCATGCCACAAGGCCTCAGACGAGGTACCGATTCTCTGACTCGCCCGAGGCCCCGCCCGTAAGGCCTCGGATGAGGTACCGATTCTCCGACTCGCCCGAGGCCCTGCCCGTAAGGCCTCGGACGAGGTACCGATTCTCTACCTCGCCTAAGGCCCCACGCCATGAGGCCTTGGACGAGGACATCACATCCAACCAACACGTCCAACCACTCCCGTAACGTTAGCCGAACGACGGCTCGATACAGCGGAGTGGCCGATGAGAGGGGAGTCACATCGATACCATGCCATCTGGGACAGGACGGGGCAGGGGTTACCGGCCGCTGTGCTTGGCATTGTGCCCACGACTGACACCCGTGCCGCACTGTCCTACCTAACCCCTGCTCCAAGGACAGCGCGGCGTGGAGAGTCAAGTCCAGGTCCTTGTAGCCTTGGAATCGACATACAAGACCAACTGCTCCCTTCGAGCCCCGAATATCCGCTTCCAGGCCCCTGTAGCCTCGGGACTCATGCCCACCGAGCCCCCCACAATGGTTTAGCCTCTGCACCGACTAGGCCTCGGCTCTCTACATTGTCAACATACAGCGACCGACATGTCGTCCACAGAATCCACCATACCCTGCGTCAAGCCACAGGAGCTCCCATGTCGTGCACAGGGCCAAGCTCCTATATCCTCGGAGTCAGCACACCCGCGTCGTTGCCTCTACCCAGCCTCGGCCCCCCGCACCGATCAAACATACAATGACCAGCATGCCTCCAACAGAAGAAGGCGCGCATGCCATCACAGGATCGGGCGTGACCGACGCGTGGCTCCAGTGCACTGAGGACAAGGCCACTCCACTGACCATACCACCACAGTGATGAGCTATAGGGCTTGGACATGCCGCCTCTGCTCACAAAACGCCACATAGCAAATCCATGTACTGCCCCCATGCCTCCCTTCGACTATAAAAGGGAGTAACCGGGGCCGCTTCTAGAAAAAGGAGACTCGCACGTACAAGCTACGCACAACGCTCTGTAACACACATGCTTCCTCACTGCAAGAGATCGACATCTCAAGCAATCCAAGCCACTCTACGTAGAGACCTAGGACTAGCTCCCTCTCTCACTCAGCTTGTAAACCCCTACTACAAGCACCTCGGTGCAAGGAATACAAGATCGCTCTCTCAGACTAGACATAGGGCACCTATTGCCTGAACCATTATAAACCTTGTGTCTCTTTGCATCACCATCCAGGATTAGGGGCACGCAGTACACTTTCACTAGTTGGTTGAGGGCCTGCTAGACCCAAAACACCGACAGTACTCCTTTCACAGTAGCCCACCTCGCCCTTGGCCACAGCCCGCTCCTGCCTCTAGCTCCCTTTGGCCCAGTGCCCTAGCCCAGGTCGAAGCCGTGTGAGCGCCCTCTCTCCCTCACTAACCACCCATCCCCGCATCCTCCTTTTGTTGACAGGTGGGTCCGCCCCGTTAGGACCGTCTCCCACCTTGAGTCATCCCCTCAACAGACTCTGCGCCACCCATGTCCGTGCTCGCCCCGCCCCGTGCCATTGCCTTGCGCCACAAGTCCACCCGGTCTCTTAAATAGTGAGCCCACACCGAGCCGCCTATCCCCACACCTTATCTCGCATCTCCCTTGCCCTGAGCTAGCCAACACCGCCACCTAGATCCCACTGGGTGGAGCTCGATGCCGCTGAGACGCCTCTGCAGCTTCACCGCCGCCCTGATCCCCTATCGAAGCTTCGAGTGGTGGTAAGAAGTCTGCCGGAACTTGTTTTCCCCATCTCTCGCTCCGAATCGTCTTCACGTACTAGCCATGGTTGCCGAGTCATTGTCGCTCGGGGAGCACCATCTCTGGTGCTTGGAGGCCCCCACCTGTGCCCTAGTCGCATTCGCCATCTCCTTCTCCTTCTCCCATGTGTTCCCAGTCAGTTCTCTCGTGGCTCATAGCTATCTTCCCGTGAACGCCGGCGAGGTCCTGGATTTTCTGGCCATGGCGCCACCGTCCCTGCCAGCGTCTGTCACCCCTTCCCCTCCCAATCAATTTTAGTCGTCTGTTTTCAGATCTGTGGCCCGGATTAGAAGATACCCTTTCACTGGCATATTTTCTAAAGAGTCCCTCGGTTTACTCAAAATAGAACCCGCCATCCTTTGCATATTCCATAGCATCTGTTATCTTCTTTTAAAAGCGTATTTCGTTTAGTTGACTTCAAAAATACGTTTTCACTTATTTACAGATTTGCCACTGATTTTGTTTTAGCCATAACTTCTCTATTTTAACTCTGATTTGATTTGTTCAACTTGCGTTATATTCATAATTTCATAATCTACATGTTCATACTACTGTTAGAAAAGCTTTCAACTTTTAAAATTCAAGGTTAGATTGAATCTATTATTTTATTAAAGGAAATCTTGTTTATTTCATATCTTCTACGTTTTAACTCCGTTTTAGCCCATTCAAGTTGCGTTAGATTCATAGCAACGAGATCTACATGTTATTAATAGTGGTTACCATGTCACTATTTCTCGAATTTCATGGTTTAAATTCTAATTTGAATAATAATTATGCACGCGGGTTTTATAAATAAAATATGATTTGTTTTACTTTAGTTTTATAATTCGAATCTAAATTTGACTTAATTCAATTTATATAAGCTTTTACATAGTTAAAATGAATGAAGCTTATAGTTTTGTTTTCTGCGTATAAAGTAAATCTATCGGTAGATGTATCTTTTTCACCGTAGCTTCGATTAGAGTGCTTCTTGCGACTGTGTGTTCGTAGCGATGCGTGGAATCGTGTTTCAAACTCTTTTACTTATTTTTCTATGATTGGTGTACTGTTCTAATTTAGATCTACTATTTGCTTCGTGTATGATTGTAAGGATGCTTGTGTGGTGCTTTATGATTTTGTCCAGTCGGTGAGATATACGTGGTGATCAAGAAGAAGAAGAACGTTGAAGATTAAAGCTTACCGAAGGATCGGTGTTTTAAGGCAAGTATAGCATGGGATCTTCCTTGTTGTCCTATACACCTTTAATCATTTAATTCATACTGCATGTGTCTACCTTGACTACCACTAAGGATTTCCTAGTACTTTGTTGTCTTGTACCTTGTTACCTATAGGGTATTGCATTGGGTAGTATGATGCTAGTGCTCCACTACAACCATGATCTTGTAACATGACTAATGGTATATGCAATAAACACTAAAAGATGTTTTTTAGCAACATGGAACAAGGGGCTAGAGCATTAGGCTGTTTTTATGGTACTCTAGATTCCTCTCCCTAAGGACTTATCTGTAAGTGATCATCCAGGACTTACAATACAGCTGTGAGGGCTATATGGCTCTGGCTTTAGCTCAATATGAGGACCTTTTCTAGCTTGTTAGTGGTTACCTTTATTGGCATAAGATTGGCTTGATGAATCAGACATAGAGTGGCCTCTATCTCCTTGAGTATAGGCTACGCGTTCATTGTGCCATCGGGAAGGGGGCTCTATATTTGTTTGCCGAGTGAATCTAATGGCCCTAACTTGTTAGACGAACCTTTGAAAGGCTTCATAGTAAACCCTGCTGACCTTCCTTGGAAGTGGGTCAAGAGATTAGCTACCTCGGGTGAAAGGGTAAATCACGACTCACAGTGAAAGTGTACAACCTCTGCAGAGTGTAAAACTAGGATATCAGTCGTGCTCACGGTCACGAGCGGCCTTGGAACCCTTACGGAATAGATGATCACTAATGGTTAACGATGATGAACACAGATGATACTAATGATGAATTTGCTCATTAATGATTATTGTTTATGCTATTCATTATTCTTGGTTATCTGATCATGTGTTTATGGGCTTGTGATGAACTTATTGCTACTCAATTGCTAAAAGATGACTCATTAAAAGCTAAATGCAGTTAAACCAATGTCAGCCTTTTGAGCCTCATGAACCCCATGCTATATTTGTTGAGTACGACATGTACTTATGCTTGCTTTATTTTCAATTATTTGGATAAAAATCCTGGATGGGTACCAGATTGCTAGAGTTTGGAGGAATTAGGCTTGTGATCAACCAGTCAGTTGTCCCTATGGATTTGGAGTCTTTGCCTAAAGATTAGAGTTGTCTTTCCGCTGTCTATACTCTAAGGTTATATTCTTTATACTAATATGTTATGTATTTAAGCATTATCTATTGATATTACCCTTATTTGTAGCTATATGTGATATTTGACTTCCTAGGCTCATGTATGGTGTGTATCTGGTTTTTGTCCCTAAAATCGGGTGCTATATTACAAGTGTTTTATATGGATGTTGCTAAAATAGATAGGAATGTTGCATATGTTGCAAGTGTTTTAGAGGCATGTTGCAAAGGTGAAAGCTCTAGTTTGGTTTTGGTGAATTGATGAAACCCTAAGTGCTAACCTAGTTTATCAAGTGATCATGAGATAGGTAGCACATTCCAAGTGATGAAGCAAATGAAGATCATGACATGATGATGGTGATGCCATGGTGATGATCAAGTGCTTGGACTTGAAAAGAAGAAAGAGAAAAACAAAAGGCTCAAGGCAAAGGTATAAATTGTAGGAGCCATTTTATTTTAGTGATCAAGACACTTAGTGAGTGCGATCACATTTAGGTTCGATAGCCGTACTATTAAGAGGGGGTGAAACTCATATCGAAATGTGGTTATCAAAGTGCCACTAGATGCTTTAACTCATTACATATGCATTTAGGATCTAGTGGAGTGCTAACGCCCTTAAAAATGTTTGTGAAAATATGCTAACACATGTGCACAAGGTGATACACTTGGTGGTTGGTACATTTGAGCAAGGGTGAAGAAGATAGAGTTGAAAAGGAGTTAGTCACGTTGGTCACACAGTGACCGGACGCTGGTCTCGGTAGGACCGGCGCGTCCGGTCAGTGGCAGCAGAGAATGCGCAGGCGTTGGTCTTCGACCGGACGCTGGTGTTGAAAGTGATCGGACGCTGGCTGGGTGCGTCTGGTCACACTAGTGTGGCGCGCACAGAGGAGACGTTGACTAACCAGACACTGGGTGAGTCCGGTCGAGCATGACCAGACGCGTCCGGTTGAGATTTCTCGCTTCTGGTACCTTACTGGAAACGACCGGACGCTGGTGTTGGAGCGTCCGGTCACTTTGAGCAACGCGTTCGGTCATCACTTGACCATTGAGATCGGGTGAATAGCATTTGAAGCCGATGACATGTGGCAAGCATCGAGCGACCGGATGTTGAGGTCCTGCGTCCGGTCGATCTGACCGGAGCGTCCGGTCACCCTGTGTTGTGCCTAGTGAAGGGGTACAACGGCTCTATTTCATGGAGGCTTCTATTTAAGCCCCATGGCCGGTTCAAGCTCACCCTCTTGTCCAGTTGCATTGACCTAGCAACCTTGTGAGCTTAGCCAAAGCCATCCCACTCATCTCCATCATAGATTCAACATCTTTGTGAGATTGGGTGTGAATCCAAGTGCATTGCTTGAGTGTTTGCATCTAGAGGCACTTGGTGTTCGTGTTTTGCTGCGGGATTCACTTGTTACTCTTGGTGGTTTCCGCCACCTAGACGGCTTGGAGTGGCGAGGATCGCCAAGCGAAGGTTGGAGATTGTCTCCGGCTCTGATCGTGGTGATTGTGAGGGGTTCCTGACTTTTCCCCGGCGGAGAGCCAAAAGGTACTCAAGTGGATTGCTCATGTCTTGTGTGATCCTCATCTTGTGTTGGTTGTGCGGCACCCTATTGAGGGTTTGGCGTGTGAGGCCAATTAGCGCGTGAACCTCCAAGTGAGTGAATCGCCACAATGAGGACTAGCTTGCCGGCAAGCAAGTGAACCTCAATAAAAAAATCATTGTGTCATCATTTGATTCCGAGGTGATTAGTCTTCATTGGTATTCATTCTTGTGATTGATTGGTTCACTCCTCGACACGGCGGTATAAATAAATTGCTCACTCTCTTTATATTACCGCAAAATAGTTGTCAAGCTCTTTAGTGTAGCTAGTTGTGAGAGCTTATTAGTTTGGTTAGTGTGGCTCTTTAGTTAGCCTTTGAGAGCACACTAACTTAGTGTAGTGTCATAGCTATTGTGTGGATAGACACTATATAAACTAGAATTGTGGTAGGTGGCTTGCAATTTTAGTAGGCTAGCGCAACACTTGCTTCGCCTCATTATTATCTAACCATTTTGTTAAGTGTTGTTGTAGAAATTTTTAATAGACTATTCACCCCCTCTAGCCATTAGGACCTTTCAAGTGGTATCAGAGCCGAGGTCACCGTGATTTGAGGCTTAACAACCTTCGGTGTAAAAATGGCTCAAATCAACAACACCAAGAATCCACCACAATTTGATGGCACAAATTATCCATATTGGAAATCAAAGATGACCACACATATCAAGTCAATAAATAGAAGAGTGTGGAAGATGGTAGAAACCAAAATTGAGATTGAAGATCCAGAGAATCCCACCGTAGCCGAAGAAGTGCTTCTCCAAAACAATGACATTGCTCTAAGTGCCATTCATGATGCAATTGATGAGAGAATATTTGAGCAAATCAAGAATATTGAGATGGCTCATGAGACTTGGAAGAAGTTGGAAGAATCATTTGAGGGCACTCAAGCCGTGAAGGGTGCAAAGGCATACATTCTCAAAGAGAAGTTTTCAAGCTTCAAGATTGTAACACCTCGGGTGTTAGCCTTGCATAACTTGACTTGCATAACATGAGCATGAGCATCAAGCATTCATAAATCATCGTTTACAATTGAAACATTTGATCGAAACATATGAAACATTGCTTGTTATCTCGTGTTTCTTAGAACATATGCATATGATCTTGTACAAATGAATGCAAGTGGGTAATGCTAGTCACTAAAACACCTTAGCTACACTTAGGTTAACAAAAGGAACCTTGTTCATCAAGGCCACATTTCATGACCAAGCACTTAAGTGATATTTCATGTGTTGACCTGAATAGCTATATGAGTGACTACTACACGAAATGCTTAAATAACCTTGCAAATTGTTTTAACATGCTTAGAGTATCATCATGAACAACTTTGGTATTTAGTGCTAGGGCTAGTTTGGTCATTTAGCCCTGGTTTGAATGTGTATCATGATTTCAAAGTGACATGTTTGACTAAAGTTGAACTAGGTGTTAGGGACCTTGCATGGAGGAGTTCACTAAAGCAAAGTTGTAGTGTTTGACATAAGGAACAACTTTTATTTTTAGGTCATGGACTGATTTAGCTTCTAACATGCTTGAATGGGTCCCACAAAAACCAGCAAAATCCAGCTTTCAACACTTAACAAATTTTCTAAGTGATGGATTTACTGATAGCCTAACAAACTGACCTTCAGGGCATTATAACTTGAGTTCGGGTGAGAATTGGAACACGATCATTGAACAACAATTGTAACTGGTACTTAGGTCTACAAAGTCGGTTTAGTAACCTAGCGCTAATTCGTCATGGATTGGAAGTTAAGTCATCACCAAAACTCGCTGTCAGGCTGTTCCGATCGTGTCTGAATGAACTGAATCGCGACGTTCAATGGCCAACCGGTTTCAGAACCCGCGCGCCGCGTGTCCCCGGCGACGGCCGCGCGTCACCTCTGCTCTACCCAGCCAGGCCACGACGCGCCCGAGCGCGGCCTTAACGTCGCCAGCGCCCGCCCGAGCCATCCCGCGCCTCCATTTGCTTCGCCTCGGCCTTTCTTCATTGCTGCAGCAGCCGCCGAGCGCCCGCTGCTCCGCCGTGGCCATAACCGTGCGCGAGCTCGCGCCTAGCCACTCTAGCACCATCACCAAAGCTCCACCGTCTTCTCAGCGACCCACTGCTCCCTCCCGTGCTCGCTGACCAAGCTTGGTAAGCCCCAGTGCCGCGCAACGCCTCGTCGGAGCTCCTCCGCTACCCTCCGTCGCCGTGGCTAGGCCCAACCCGACCACCGCAGGCCACGATAGCGCGAGCAACAGCTTCCTTGTAGTCCATTGGTGCTTGTCCACGCGTTAATTTGGGTCACCTTGGCCTCCACCGGCGTACCGCTGTGGTCCAGCCCCGCCGCTCCGCCATGGCCGCCGCCGTCAGCTTTAGAGTCGACGATAAGGCCGGCCAAGTGGCTCAATAGCTTCGCTAGGTCACGTAGATCGTGTAGTGAAGATGTTACCGCCGGCGAACTCGCCGCCGTCGAGTTCTAGCCGCGTCAGTCGAGCAGCGCCGCCGTGCTCTGCTGTGTCTCGCTGACCAGCGGGTCCCACCTGTCAGCGACAGCAGTAGTGAAGGCTAACTCATTTTGAATCCAATTTTTGATTTATTTTGTGAATTTTGTATCTTCAGTTTGGTAGCTCCTAAAATGTTGAAATAAATATGATTGTGTTGCTTAGGAAGTGTAGTATTTAGTAAAAATATGTTCTTGGCTTCAACAGTAGAAATTTCTAGAGATTTAAATAAGGATTTGAAATGTACTTTTGAATGCATTCAAATTTGTTTATTTTATATCTAGAGTTCCTGTACTCCAAAAATTATGAAATTTTTGTGGTAAGCTAGTCTTAGCATATATGAGCTTGGATAAAAATTTGAAGACCAGTTCATGTGTAGATCTATAGTTATAGATTTTTCTTTTATAAATAGTTAATCCTTGCATGAATTTTTATAAATTAATTATGAGTCCAAAATTCATGAAATTTGTTGGAGGTGATTCTAGTACCCTATGGATGTTAAGAAAAATAATAAATCTGTTGCTTGACACTTTTCAATAGGATTTTCCATTTATGCTATTTCAAGCCTTGCTTCCTTATCATTTTTGTATAGAATGTTGTACTTAGTAAAATGACATGAAATTTTTATAGTAGTCCTTTGGTAGCATTAGTAAGGCTCTGTAAATTTTTGAGAATTTAGTAAGCACATCTGATATATATTTATTATTTAACCTAGATATCTAAATAAAATAATAAAGGCAATTTAATAAATAGTTTGGGCTTTGCCATTATATTATCTTAACTATATTTGGTATGCTTAAACTGTTGGTGAGTTCTAGGTTGTCAATTTGTGAATGATTACATGAAGTAGAGGTGTTATTACTTTATATTGCATGTTAAGTCATTTCCGGACTGATGCTAGAGTGTGATGAGTTACATGTTGAAACTGATGTAGACTGTAAAAATGGTTAATAACAAAGTTGTAGAGAATTTGATAAGCTTTCCAGAAAGTCTAGGATCACTATTTTTGGATTTGTAGAACTCCAGTTATAAGTGGAACAAGTAACTACTGTATGGCATAGTCGATGCATTGTAAAAGTAGTTAAGTAGTAATCGAGAAGAGATATGCACCTATTCAAACAACGTGATGCACTTGTTAACATATATGCATTCGTGATACTCATACCATAGTCATGCATCTAGGATCGGAGGAAGAGATCACGTTGCTGGAATTCGAAGAAGCAGAGGAAGGGAACCCGCAGGAGGATCCGCAAGCCATAGCTCCCGAAGGCATGGAGCAGAACCCTGAAGAGCTTCCGGAGTGCCCTGACCATCGCCCTACTTCCTTTCTGCGAGGCAAGCCCCGGAGCATTATAAGTCTCCCAGTAATTTACAAATGTTTAATTACATATTTATGATTGATGCATTAGGTTATAAGAGTTGAATGAAACCACTTGATGCATGTACATTCCTTGTCCAGAAATTACACCTTTAACCGGTATAGGTCCAGGATCGAATATATTTGCTTAGCCATGCTTAGACCGGTAGAAGTCGGGTGATTTCCTGTCACCTGCGAGATATAGGTGGATACCGAAGCACGGTTGGTTATAATTGTTATCGTGGAAAAGAACCATGGTTATTGTAAATGGAGACCGGGCGGGATATCGATAGAAAAGCAACAAGGCATGGAGGTCTTGGGTGTGGATCTATCCCCGTCTGTGTCGATCAAGGACCGTACCGTTGTTGGAACTTCTGACAAGATTGAACGCATGCCTCTCACTTAGCTGGCCGGATAATTCGTTCCGACCGCGAAGCCGAGTAATTCAACTCAGGCCGGGAACCGTTCTGTTGTGCGCTCCTTCCGGGGAACGATCAGACTGAGCCCAAGGGCAGGCTTGGCCTGAGCATCCTGGCATCTGGTGTTCCAGATTGTGCGGCGCGGTACGGACCCGCGAAATGTGTACCTGAGTTGTATCAAAGGTGACCTAAGGCTATCGTGGCTGGTAGACCTGGGTTTGTGTTAGGAATAAACTCCCAGCTGGTTGAAATCGATTCGAATCGCCGTCTCTCCTGGATAGTGAGAAACTTGGCTAGCTCCAACATCGTAGTAACTGTGTTATGAAACATGATGGTTTGGATAAAAATTGGAATTTCAATACCGGCTATGGTTACTATTGTATGCTTCTAAATGACATACCACATGTTTGGCATAGGATAGTTGCTAATCTAGAGAGAAATAGTTATAATTAACTTGATAAAGGAATTATAATTGTTCAACAGGTAAGTTGCCTTTTTCGCAAAATGTTGCCAAGTTACGTCCACTTATACAGCCTTGCATAATCCTTGGAGTCATTTTATTTCTGGTTCATGACGGGTAAGTCTAGCTGAGTACCTTCTCGTACTCAGGGTTTATTTTTTCCCATTGTTGCAGATGGCACTGTGTATCATGGTTATTGCAAGAGTTGCTTCTATCCCGCTGTGGATGAGGAGTAAGCCTTGGGCAGGCTTCCTTAGTAATTCCTATCTTTGCTTTTGTGGACCGTGATCGGGTTTGGCACTGTATCAACTATGTTGGAAACCTATCTTTGAACTTATTTGCTTCCGCTTTATCTATCAAACTCGGTTTGTAATAACTTTTTATTCGTACTCTGATGATGAAAAGTATCTGTGAACTTTATGTAATATGTGGCATGTATGTTGAATCCTGTACGATCTTGGTTGTTGTAAATCGTTTATCGAGACCCGTCGCGGTACTCGACGGACTACCAGGTTTATATGGGTTCAAGTATGACAGTGCAACCGCTTGCGGATTGCCATTATACTTGTATTCTTATAAATTGGTCGGTTCTGCGACAGCTGGCATCAGAGCAAGGTTCAACGTTAATTGTCACAAGTGTATTTAAAACAAAAGTTTTTGTTTTCCAAAAACCCTTCTCTAGCAACTATTAGTTATATAATAGGTATTTGAAATCTAAAGTGTGCCAATGATCACTTTCCTTATGCCCAAATTAAGGACTATTAGGTGGCTATTTAAGTACTAACATGGGGGTTTTTACTTCGTCGTCCATACGGCGTGCTATAGTATGGATGCCATTCACTTGAGTGGTAATGTATGGATCAAATGCCTCTACGCCTAGGTAAGATGAGTGTATGACCGCAAGATGTGAGCCTGCGGTCGGGAAGAGTTAGCTTTGATACGGCTATGTATGCATGTTTGCATGTGTATATGGTACGTATTTAATTGTGGGTTTAAATTCTTGTCGGGTAGATTGATATGGAAGTATATGTATGGGTATACATATATGGAAGTATTTACAATTACATTCTGCATATTCTTTATGGGTTTAGGGCTGAAATGAAATTTTATGCAGGTACACTAACAACGAAACGTGTAGCTCGACTAGTTACGCTATTTATGAGAGAACGTATGTATGCCACCGTGTCTACCGTTAGAAGCAAATTTTTCCTAAGTTTGTGAGGACGTACGGAACGAGCATGCATCATGTTAAATTACCATTCACATAACTACATTGTTCCTCCCCTTATAAAATTCTTACTCGGTTATGTAACTCTTATCCATTATGGCTTTGTCTCACTAAGGGTACATGTTAATGGTGCAGCTGGCACGCACCAAGCAGACTGCTCGCAAGTCCACCGGAGGCAGAGCTCCTAGCCGTTAGCTTGCTCCATGTACCCGTCAACGTCACACGTTCCTTGGAGAGTTTGGGATGCCTACACTCTTATGGAGAGTGCTCAGCTATATAGGCTATCCTGATGGAATGGAACCCCGCTACTTCTGGGCAAATGAGCGGTTGGGAGAAGGTCTCTTAGTTACCGTGGAGGCCGTTGTTCGTCCCCGTGGTGACGATTCAGAGTGGACAGGCTGGTGTTATGAGTCGACTGGCAGGACTGCTGAAGAAGCAGCTGGCAGGGCAGCCTTTGGGATCCTGAGGGATATCATGGATCGTTTTCCTCAGGAGCTGGCAGCCGCGTTGGTTGGAGTTTTCCCGAGGGGCAATCCCTCCACTGACTCATGGCAGCAGGCAAGAGGAAGACCCTTGGAAATTGGTGCAGCAGAAGGGCAGAACAGCGATAACCCTGCAATGAGCGCCATGTTCGCAATGATGAGAGTGTTAGATGGAGTTGAGGGTAGCCTCAGACGTGTGTCTGGTGCTCTTGGTCATGCTCGTGAGGACCGACGTCAGCTTTAGAGGGAGCATGACGTCGAGATTGAGAGGCTCACCGAAGAGATGACTCGGTTAACTCACCAACGGAATGCAGCCTGGTCCAGGGAAGATGTTCTGAGAGCTCGACAGTTTGAGCTGGAACAGCAGCTGGCCAATGCGGAAGAATACAACGATAATCTGCATGAAGAGGTTCATCTACTGCATAATCAGCTCCACCCTTATGTACCACCTGGAGCCACAGAAATGGATCTAGAAGGGTACGAGGAAGAAGAAGAAGTGGAGCCTGAAGAAGAAGTAGAACCGGGGGAAGGAGATGATTCTGCGTCTGACCTCGATAGTGATCATGATGAGGATTAGATCGCTTAGCGTGTAGTGGGAAGACTAATGTATCACCTTTATTTATGTAATGGACCTGTAGTTCCAAGTTGGCATTAGTAACCAGACTATCATGTAATGTTAATCGCACGTTTGGATGAACGTCAATGCAATTCCAGTACTTTGTCGGTAATCACGCTTTAAAAATTGCATGCGTTATGAGCACGATAAGTGGACAAATTGGCGATGTCATGTTGCGAGAATGAATTGATATGCCTCTGTTTTTATTGTGCTTTTGAGAATTTTCTCCAGTAATTTCAGTTTGGCATGAGTACCTAATTCATCTGCAATCTCTTGGCATCGACCAATAATCGCTTATTGTTGCAACTTCGCAGATGACGCGCACCCGTGCTGGAGCTGGTGGCATCCAGGATGGCAACCAGGATGACTTGCCACCCCCACCGCCACCATCTGCTCAGGAATTCTTTACCCAGTTCCTAGGAAGCCAAAGGACAATGGAAGAAGCCTTGCGCCTCATCGCGCAAAACACTGCTCGTGGCCACCCACATCAACCAGGGCCGAGCCAAATCAGCACAGTTCATTCAAGGAGTTTCTGGACACGAAGCCTTCGATCTTCAAGGTGGCTGAGGAACCACTACAGGCCGATGAGTGGCTGAATACCATTGAGCAGAAATTTCGTCTGCTAAGGGTCACGGAGCACCTGAAAGCAGAATATGCTTCTCATCAATTGCAAGGACCAGCAGGAATCTGGTGGACGCACTTTCTGTCGTCTCTGCCTGCTAATGCGAGAGTGACCTGGGATCAATTCAAGCTGGCTTTTAGGGGACACCATATTCCCCCAGGCCTGATGCGCATGAAAGCAGCAGAATTTATGAGGCTCACTCAGGGAACAAAGTCACTCACAGAATATATGCACGCATTCAACAACTTGTCAAGATATGCTCCAAGTTTCGTGGATACTGAAGAGGAAAAGATTGAGAGTTTCAAGCGAGGTCTGGGTACCAAATTAATGAAGACTATGGCAAATTCTCGATGTGCCACGTACAATGAGTTTATTAGTGATGCCTTGACCCAAGAAAACCACAACAACATGCATGCAGTTGCTAAAGGTCGCAAGAGGGCCTATGAGGCCGGTGCATCCGGATCTTTCCAGTCAAAAGCGCCTATCACAGCTAGGCCACAATTCTGTCCACCTGCACCCAAGTTCAGGCCTCCACCACCGAAAGCTCAGAATAACAGGCCACAGAAACCATTTCGTAAGGCGTTCACTATTGCCTTACCAAAAGGGAATGGCAATCAGGACAGCTCCGCCGGATTCAGAAGTAATCAACCTTGTTTCAACTGCAACCAACTGGGTCATTGGTCCAAGGAGTGCCCCCACCCCAAGAGGAATGGCAACCCAAATCAGAACAATCAGAGGCAGGTGAATGCCAGGGCACGTCAGGGACAAGTGCATTATACCGCTGTGGAGGAAGTGCCCGCCGGAGAAGTTGTCACGGCTGGTATGTTTCTTGTCAACAAGCATCCCGCTGTTGTTTTATTTGATTCGGGAGCTTCTCATTCATTTATGAGTCAAGCATTTGCATCTAGACATGATCAAGAAATAATAGAAGTAAGTAAAGGGGGTTTTAACATAAGTTCAGCGGGGTACTGTTACTACCAAAAAGATAGTAAAAAATGTACTCATCTTGATACAAGGGAGGGAGTACACAACAGATTTGATAATATTGCCGGGATTGTCGATAAGTGTAATCTTAGGCATGAATTGTATGAAGGATCATGGTGTTCTTATTGACACTAGCACCCGCACCATTATGTTGAGAGAACCCACGGGAGGGAATGCTTTTCTAGTTCCACTCTCCCGCGATTTCGAACCCCAACATTTAGCCTGTGCTATCCAAGCCACCACCATATGTGATATTCCAGTGGTTTGCGAGTTTCCGGATGTATTTCCAGAGGAATTACCAGGTCTACCACCGGATAGGGACGTGGAATTTAAGATCGAATTAGTGCCAGGTACCGCACCCATATCCAGAAGGCCCTATAGAATGCCACCCAATGAGTTAGCAGAACTCAAGGTTCAATTGCAAGATCTATTGGACAAAGGTCTTATCCAACCTAGCTCATCTCCGTGGGGATGTCCAGCCTTGTTTGTGAAAAAGAAGGATAAGTCACTGAGGATGTGTGTAGATTACAGACCACTCAATGCTGTGACCATCAAGAACAAATATCCACTGCCCCGCATCGACATCTTGTTCGATCAGCTAGTGAAGGCAAAGGTATTCTCCAAAATTGACTTGAGATCAGGGTATCATCAGATAAAGATCAGACCGGAGGATATACCAAAAACTGCTTTCTCTACTAGGTACGGCTTATACGAGTATTTGGTTATGTCTTTCGGACTAACAAATGCTCCAGCCTACTTTATGTACCTAATGAACTCGGTATTCATGCCCGAACTTGATAAGTTCGTGGTTGTGTTTATCGATGACATATTGATTTATTCAGAAAATGAGTCAGATCATGAAGAGCATCTGAGGATTGTCCTATCCAGACTGAGGGAACATAAGCTATATGCCAAGTTTAGCAAATGTGAATTTTGGATGAGCAAAGTACCTTTCTTAGGTCACATTTTATCAAGAGATGGAATCTCAGTAGACCCATCAAAAGTACAAGAGGTCATGGATTGGAAAGCCCCAACTTCGGTGCATGAAGTTCGGAGTTTTCTAGGGTTAGCAGGATACTATCGTCGGTTTATTCCAGATTTCTCAAAGATAGCTAAGCCTATGACCAGACTACTTCAGAAAGATGAGAAATACAAGTGGACACCAGAATGTGAAACAGCTTTTCACACCCTCAGAACTTTGTTGACTACAGCACCAGTGCTAGCACAACCAGACATTGAAAAGCCTTTTGATGTATTTTGTGATGCATCAGGAATAGGTTTGGGATGTGTACTTATGCAAGAAGGGAGAGTAATTGCATATGCCTCTCGGCAATTGAGAAAACATGAAGTCAACTACCCTACAGATGATTTGGAACTTGCAGCCGTTGTCCATGCATTAAAGATATGGAGACACTATTTGTTGGGCAATGTATGTCATATCTACACTAACCACAAAAGCCTCAAGTATATCTTTACCCAGCCAGAACTGAACATGAGACAACGTAGATGGTTGGAATTGATTAAGGACTACAATTTGGAAGTGCATTACCATCCGGGTAAAGCTAATGTAGTAGCCGATGCACTTAGTCGAAAGTCCCATTGCAACCCTGTGGAAGCGCTATTGGAAGATGGATTCAACTTGCTACATCCTGCTGTACTACACAATATCACAATCAGTTGTTCGCTTGAGGGCAAAATCATAGAGCTACAGCAGAATGATGTAGGAATAAGTCACATCAAGAGAAAAATGCAAGAGCAAGAAACCAAACATTTTAGATTGGACGAAAGAGGTGTATTATGGTTTGAGGACCGACTAGTGGTGCCGAAAGACCGTGAGCTAAGGAATCAAATTTTAGAAGAAGCTCACTCGTCCAAATTGTCTATCCACCCGGGTAGTAGTAAAATGTATCAAGATCTAAGAAACCGTTTTTGGTGGACTAAGATGAAGAAAGAGATCGCAGCCTATGTTGCTAGGTGTGATAACTGCAGTAGAGTGAAAGCCGTCCATATGAAAACCGCTGGATTACTTCAGCCACTGCCTATTCCAGGATGGAAATGGGAGGAGATCAGTATGGACTTTATCACAGGCCTTCCAACAACGCCCCAAGGTCACGATTCAATCTGGGTCATTGTTGATCGTCTCACCAAGTCAGCACATTTTGTACCAGTTCACACAACATATCATGCGGGTAAATACTCTGAGTTATATGTTTCCCAGATCATGAAATTGCATGGAGTACCCAGGACCATAATCTCAGATAGAGGACCACAGTTCATAGCTCGTTTCTGGGAGCACTTACACCAAGCTTTGGGAACCAAGCTAATCAGAAGTTTAGCTTATCATCCGCAAACTTCAGGATAGACAGAGCGAGTGAACCAAATCCTAGAAGATTTACTTAGGGCTTGTGTTATATCTTCAAAAGGTTCATGGGAGAAATGGTTACCTTTAGCTGAATTCTCCTATAACAACAGTTATCAAGCAAGTATCAAAATGGCTCCATTTGAAGCCTTGTATGGCAGAAAGTGCAGAACTCCATTGAATTGGATTGAGCCCGGTGAAAGGAGATACTTTGGTATTGATTTTGTCAATGAAGCCGAAGAGCAAGTACGTATCATCCAACAACACATGAAGGCAGCTCAATCCAGACAGAAGAGTTATGCCGATAGAAGAAGAAGGCCACTAACTTTTGAAGTAGGTGACTATGTGTACTTAAGAGTATCACCCATGAAAGGTGTGAAGAGATTTGGGATGAAAAAGAAGCTTTCACCAAGATATGTAGGGCCATACAAAATTTTGGAACGAAAAGGAAATGTTGCATATAAGCTACAACTACCACCAGAGATGAGTGCAATCTTTGATGTGTTCCATGTTTCTCAGCTAAAGAAATGTCTTCGAGTATCAGAAGAAGCTATTGCACCCACCAACATGCAACTTCAATCGGATTTGACTTATGAAGAAAAGCCAATTCGAGTATTAGAAGTGATGGAGAGGGTAACAAGGAGTAAGATCATTAAGTTCTATAAGGTGGTGTGGAACAATCATAGTGAACAAGATGCTATGTGGGAAAGAGAAGATTATCTGCAAGAAGTTTATCCTGCCTTTTTCCAAGAATGGTAGGCCTTGCAAATCTCGGGACGAGATTTTTATAAGGGGGAGGGGCTGTAACACCTTGGGTGTTAGCCTTGCATAACTTGACTTGCATAACATGAGCATGAGCATCAAGCATTCATAAATCATCGTTTACAATTGAAACATTTGATCGAAACATATGAAACATTGCTTGTTATCTCGTGTTTCTTAGAACATATGCATATGATCTTGTACAAATGAATGCAAGTGGGTAATGCTAGTCACTAAAACACCTTAGCTACACTTAGGTTAACAAAAGGAACCTTGTTCATGAAGGCCACATTTCATGACCAAGCACTTAAGTGATATTTCATGTGTTGACCTGAATAGCTATATGAGTGACTACTACATGAAATGCTTAAATAACCTTGCAAATTGTTTTAACATGCTTAGAGTATCATCATGAACAACTTTGGTATTTAGTGCTAGGGCTAGTTTGGTCATTTAGCCCTGGTTTGAATGTGTATTATGATTTCAAAGTGACATGTTTGACTAAAGTTGAACTAGGTGTTAGGGACCTTGCATGGAGGAGTTCACTAAAGCAAAGTTGTAGTGTTTGACATAAGGAACAACTTTTATTTTTAGGTCATGGACTGATTTAGCTTCTAACATGCTTGAATGGGTCCCACAAAAACCAGCAAAATCCAGCTTTCAACACTTAACAAATTTTCTAAGTGATGGATTGACTGACAGCCTGACAAACTGACCTTCAGGGCATTATAACTTGAGTTTGGGTGAGAATTGGAACACGATCATTGAACAACAATTGTAACTGGTACTTAGGTCTACAAAGTCGGTTTAGTAACCTAGCACTAATTCGTCACGGATTGGAAGTTAAGTCATCACCAAAACTCGCTGTCAGGCTGTTCCGATCGTGTCTGAACGAACTGAATCGCGACGTTCAATGGCCGACCGGTTTCAGAACCCGCGCGCCGCGTGTCCCCGGCAATGGCCGCGCGTCGCCTCTGCTCTGCCCAGCCAGGCCACGACGCGCTCGAGCGCGGCCTTAACATCGCCAGCGCCCGCCCGAGCCATCCCGCGCCTCCATTTGCTTCGCCTCGGCCTTTCTTCATTGCTGCAGCAGCCGCCGAGCGCCCGCTGCTCCGCCATCGCCATAACCGTGCGCGAGCTCACGCCTAGCCACTCCAACACCATCACCAAAGCTCCACCGTCTTCTCAGCGACCCACTGCTCCCTCCCGTGCTCGCTGACCAAGCTTGGTAAGCCCCAGTGCCGCGCAACGCCTCGCCGGAGCTCCTCCGCTACCCTCCGTCGCCGTGGCCAGGCCCAACCCGACCACCGCAGGCCACGATAGCGCGAGCAACAGCTTCCTTGTAGTCCACTGGTGCTTGTCCATGCGTTAATTTGGGTCACCTTGGCCTCCACCGGCGTACCGCCGTGGTCCAGCCCCGCCGCTCCGCCATGGCCGCCGCCGTCAGCTTTAGAGTCGACGATAAGGCCGGCCAAGTGGCTCAATAGCTTCGCTAGGTCACGTAGATTGTGTAGTGAAGATGTTACCGCCGGCGAACTCGCCGCCGTCGAGTTCTAGCCACGTCAGTCGAGCAGCGCCGCCGTGCTCTGCTGTGTCTCGCTGACCAGCGGGTCCCACCTGTCAGCGACAGCAGTAGTAAAGGCTAACTCATTTTGAATCCAGTTTTTGATTTATTTTGTGAATTTTGTATCTTCAGTTTGGTAGCTCCTAAAATGTTGAAATAAATATGATTGTGTTGCTTAGGAAGTGTAGTATTTAGTAAAAATATGTTCTTGGCTTCAACAGTAGAAATTTCTAGAGATTTAAATAAGGATTTGAAATGTACTTTTGAATGCATTCAAATTTGTTTATTTTATATCTAGAGTTCCTGTGCTCCAAAAATTATGAAATTTTTGTGGTAAGCTAGTCTTAGCATATATGAGCTTGGATAAAAATTTGAAGACCAGTGCATGTGTAGATCTATAGTTATAGATTTTTCTTTTATAAATAGTTAATCCTTGCATGAATTTTTATAAATTAATTATGAGTCCAAAATTCATGAAATTTGTTGGAGGTGATTCTAGTACCCTATGGATGTTAAGAAAAATAATAAATCTGTTGCTTGACACTTTTCAATAGGATTTTCCATTTATGCTATTTCAAGCCTTGCTTCCTTATCATTTTTGTATAGAATGTTCTACTTAGAAAAATGACATGAAATTTTTATAGTAGTCCTTTGATAGCATTAGTAAGGCTCTGTAAATTTTTGAGAATTTAGTAAGCACATCTGATATATATTTATTATTTAACCTAGATATCTAAATAAAATAATAAAGGCAATTTAATAAATAGTTTGGGCTTTGCCATTATATTATCTTAACTATATTTGGTATGCTTAAACTATTGGTGAGTTCTAGGTTGTCAATTTGTGAATGATTACATGAAGTAGAGGTGTTATTACTTTATATTGCATGTTAAGTCATTTCTGGACTGATGCTAGAGTGTGATGAGTTACATGTTGAAACTGATGTAGACTGTAAAAATGGTTAATAACAAAGTTGTAGAGAATTTGATAAGCTTTCCAGAAAGTCTAGGATCACTGTTTTTGGATTTGTAGAACTCCAGTTATAAGTGGAACAAGTAACTATTGTATGGCATAGTCGATGCATTGTAAAAGTAGTTAAGTAGTAATCGAGAAGAGATATGCACCTACTCAAACAACGTGATGCACTTGTTAACATATATGCATTTGTGATACTCATACCATACTCATGCATCTAGGATCGGAGGAAGAGATCACGTTGCTGGAATTCGAAGAAGCAGAGGAAGGGAACCCGCAAGAGGATCTGCAAGCCGCAGCTCCCGAAGGCGTGGAGCAGAACCCTAAAGAGCTTCCGGAGTGCCCTGACCATCGCCCTACTTCCTTTCTGCGAGGCAAGCCCCGGAGCATTATAAGTCTCCCAGTAATTTACAAATGTTTAATTACGTATTTATGATTGATGCATTAGGTTATAAGAGTTGAATGAAACCACTTGATGCATGTACATTCCTTGTCCAGAAATTACACCTTTAACCGGTATAGGTCCAGGATCGAATATATATGCTTAGCCATGCTTAGACCGGTAGAAGTCGGGTGATTTCCTGTCACCTGCGAGATATAGGTGGATACCGGAGCACGGTTGGTTATAATTGTTATCGTGGAAAAGAACCATGGTTAATGTAAAAGGAGACCGGGCAGGATATCGATAGAAAAGCAACAAGGCATGGAGGTCTTGGGTGTGGATCTATCCCCGTCTGTGTCGATCAAGGACCATACCGTTGTTGGAACTTCTGACAAGATTGAACGCATGCCTCTCACTTAGCTGGCCGGATAATTCGTTCCGACCGTGAAGCCGAGTAATTCAACTCAGGCCGGGAACCGTTCTGTTGTGCGCTCCTTCCAGGGAACGATCAGACTGAGCCCAAGGGCAGGCTTGGCCTGAGCATCCTGGCATCTGGTGTTCCAGATTGTGCGGCGCGGTACGGACCTGCGAAATGTGTACCTAAGTTGTATCAAAGGTGACCTAAGGCTATCGTGGCTGGTAGACCTGGGTTTGTGTTAGGAATAAACTCCCAGCTGGTTGAAATCGATTCGAATTGCCGTCTCTCCCGGATAGTGAGAAACTTGGCTAGCTCCAACATCGTAGTAACTGTGTTATGAAACATGATGGTTCGGATAAAAATTGGAATTTCAATACCGGCTATGGTTACTATTGTATGCTTCTAAATGACATACCACATGTTTGGCACAGGATAGTTGCTAATCTAGAGAGAAATAGTTATAATTAACTTGATAAAGGAATTATAATTGTTCAACGGGTAAGTTGCCTTTTTCGCAAAATGTTGCCAAGTTACGTCCACTTATACAGCCTTGCATAATCCTTGGAGTCATTTTATTTCTGGTTCATGACGGGTAAGTCTAGCTAAGTACCTTCTCGTACTCAGGGTTTATTTTTTCCCATTATTGCAGATGGCACTGTGTATCATGGTTATTGCAAGAGTTGCTTCTATCCCGCTGTGGATGAGGAGTAAGCCTTGGGCAGGCTTCCTTAGTAATTCCTATCTTTGCTTTTGTGGACCGTGATCGGGTTTGGCACTGCATCAACTATGTTGGAAACCTATCTTTGAACTTATTTGCTTCCGCTTTATCTATCAAACTCGGTTTGTAATAACTTTTTATTCGTACTCTGATGATGAAAAGTATCTGTGAACTTTATGTAATATGTGGCATGTATGTTGAATCTTGTACGATCTTGGTTGTTGTAAATCGTTTATCGAGACCCGTCGCGGTACTCGACGGACTACCGGGTTTATATGGGTTCAAGTATGACAGTGCAACCGCTTGCGGATTGCCATTATACTTGTATTCTTATAAATTGGTCGGTTCTGCGACAAAGATGAAGGAGGATGAGAGTGTGCCAGAGATGTTACATAGGCTTCAAGTTCTTGTCAATGGTCTCAAAGCACTTGGAGAAGAGGTGAAGGACAATGACTTCTCCCACAAGTTTTTGAGATGTTTACCTTCAAGATTTGGCACATTGGTCACTAATCTAGTGAGGAGTGGTTTGGACACCATGACACAAAACCAAGTGTTAGGAGATATAATGACCGATGATACATATAGAGATGATGATGAGAAGGAAGAAAAAAAGGAGAAGAAAGATGAGAAGAAGAAGAGCGTGGCATTCAAGGCAACATCATCCAAGGGAAAGGCAAAGCAAGATACATCAAGTGAAGATGATGGCTCATGGGATGATGATGATAAGAAGATGGCTCTCTTTGTCAAGAGATTTGGCAAGTTCATGATGAAGAAGGGCTACCATGCTAGAAGAAAGAAGTCTTCATCCAAGAACAAGGAAGAGTCAAGAAGGTGCTTCAATTGTGGAAGCAAAGATCATCTTGTTGCTCAATGCCCATACAATAGCGATAAAGATGATGACAAGAAGAACAAGAAGAAGGACAAGAAGGCAAAGAAAGAGAAGAAGGACAAGATGACCTTCAATAAGAAGAAGGGTGGTTCATATGTGGTCACTTGGGATAGTGATGCTTCCTCAAGTGATGATGATGATAGTGATGATGACAAGACCACCAAGAAGAAGGCACTTGCAAGCATTGCTATCAATGAGAAGCCTTCTCTCTTCGACACTCCATCATGCTTCATGGCTAAGGCCACTAAGGTACAAATTTGTGATGATATAAGTGATGAAGAACATGATAATGATAATGAAAATGAAAATGATAGAGATAGTGATGATGATGAACCTACTAAGGATGAACTATTTGACGTGCTAGAAGATGCTAAAGAACACTTTGGCATTAAGAGAAGGGAATGCAAAAGCTTGCGTAAGGAACTAAAAGTCCTTAAGCAAGCCTTTGATGAGCTCAATGCATCTCATGAGAGGCTAGAGGAATCCCATGAGAAGCTTGGCAAGGCTCACAAGAAGCTTGAAAAAGTTCATTCCTCTTTGCTTAATGAACAAAATAAGAAGAAGCATGTTGAAACTTGTAATGTAGGCTTAACTTGTGATCTAATTGATGAATCATTATCTATACCTATCATTGTTCCTCCCGCTAACCCTTCTTGTAGTACATCTACTTCCACCTCATCTAGTAGTGAGGGTTTCACTTGTGATGCCTCATTAATGGTTGAGAATGAGAACCTCAAGAAGGAGGTCAATAAGCTCACTCACACCTTGGCTAAGGCCTATGGTGGTGAGGAATGCTTGCTTATGTGCTTGGGTAGCCAAAGAGCTTCTCTCTACAAAGAGGGGTTGGGCTATACCCCCAAGAAAGGCAAGGTGACCTTTGCTCCTCACAAGACTAGTTTTGTGAAGAACAATGGTCGGTTTTGCACTAGTTGCAAGCAAGTGGGTCATAAAGAGCATGAATGCAAGAACAAAAGCAAAAATGCTAATGTATCCTCCATTAAGCTTGATTCTTTCTATATGCTTACTAAGGGTGCAAATGGTGTCAAGACTAAGTTCATTGGTAAACCATGGATGGGCCCAAAGAAGAAAGTCATTTGGGTGCCAAAGAGCTTGGTCACTAACCTTTAAGGACCCAAGCAAGTTTGGGTACCTAAAAGGAATTGGTCTTCTTTTGTAGGTCAATTACAAAGCTGGAGGAAGGCATTGGGTTCTTGATAGTGGGTGCACTCAACACATGATCGGTGATGCAAGAATGTTCAACTCAATCAACACCAATGGCAATGATGGTTATGATAGTATCACATTTGGTGATAATGGCAAAGGCAAGGTCAAAGGGCTTCGTAAGATTGCAATATCCAATGACATAAGCATATCCAATGTATTGCTAGTAGAGAGCTTGAACTTCAATTTGCTATCTATGGCTCAATTGTGTGATCTTGGATTCAAATGCATATTTAGGGTAGATGATGTAGAGATCATAAGTGTAGATGGCTCTAATTTGATCATCAAAGGCTTTAGATATGAGAATCTATACTTGGTTGATTTCAATGCGCGCTAGTGAAGCTAAATTATCTACATGATTGTTCACTAAGTCTAGTATGGGTTGGTTATGGCATAGAAGGCTTGGTCATGTTGGAATGAAGCAATTGAATAGATTGGTTAAGCGTGACTTGGTTAGAGGCTTGAAAGATGTTGTGTTTGAAAAGGATAAGCTTTGTAGCTCTTGTCAAGCCAGAAAACAAGTTGGAAACACCCATCCTAAGAAAAGCATGATGAGCACTAGTAAAGCATTTGAGTTATTGCACATGGATTTATTTGGGCCAACACAATACACTAGCATCGGTGGAAACAAATATGACTTTGTGATAGTGGATGATTATACTAGATACACATGGGTATTCTTTCTAGTGGACAAAAGTGATGTGTTTGCAACATTCAAATCATTTGTTAAGGGAATTCACAATGAATTTGAAACAACCATCAAGAGAGTTAGAAGTGACAATGGTAGTGAGTTCAAGAACACTAGAATTGATGAGTTGTGTGATGAATTTGGAATTAGACATCAATTCTCAGCCAAGTGCACTCCACAATCAAAAGGCCTTGTTGAGAGGAAGAATAGAACACTCATTGATATGGCAAGGTCTATGCTTAGTGAGTACAATATGAGTCAATCCTTTTGGGCCAAAGCTATCAACATGGCTTGCTATTGTAACAACCGTCTCTATTGTCACCCATTAAAATAGAAGACACCATATGAGCTCTTGAATGGTAGAAAGCCCAACATTGCATATTTTCGGGTCTTTGGTTGCAAATGCTATATCTTGAAGAAAGGCACTAGATTGGGCAAGTTTGACAAGAAATGTGATGAAGGATTCTTACTTGGTTACTCCACTACAAGCAAAGCATATAGAGTTTGGAATTTGGATAGTGGTACTCTTGAGGAAGTTTATGATGTTGAATTTGATGAAACCAAGGGTTCACAAGAAGAGAATAAGAACTTAGAAGATGTTAGAGGCATTCAACTTTCAAATGCCATGAAAAACATGGATGTTGGTGAATTGAGGCCTAGGCAAGCAAATGATGATGAAGATGATCAAGTGCAAGTGCTCTCTAACTTAAATGTGCAAGATGATATAAATCAAGCTAGTACAAGTGGCTCTCATGATAATGAACAAGATCAAGTGGCTAGTACATCATCTCAACCCAATGATCAAGCAAGTGCAAGCAATCAAGTTCCAATCCTTCAACCAACCAATATTGCAAGAGATCATCCATTGGACACTATAATTGGAGATATTTCTAGAGGTGTACAAACAAGATCAAGATTGACAACATTTTATGAGCATTTCTCATTTGTGTCATCTATTAAACCAAAGAAGATAGATGAAGCATTAAAAGATGTTGATTGGGTGAATGCTATGCATGAAGAATTGAATAACTTCATAAGAAATCAAGTATGGGAATTAGTAGAGAGACCAAAGGGACACAATGTAATTGGAACCAAATGGGTCTTAGAAACAAGCAAGATCAAGATGGGATAGTAGTAAGGAACAACGCAAGATTGGTAGCACAAGGATATACACAAGTTGAAGGTCTTGACTTTGGAGAAACATATGCCCCAGTTGCTAGATTGGAAGCAATTAGGATCTTGTTAGCTTATGCTTGTGCCCACAACATCAAACTCTATCAAATGGATGTTAATAGTGCATTTCTCAATGGTTACATCAATGAAGAAGTATATATTGAGCAACCTTCCGGTTTTGAAGATAACAAGAAGCCCGACCATGTGTACAAGTTGAAGAAGGCATTGTATGGCTTGAAGCAAGCACCTAGAGCAAGGTATGAGAAATTGAGGGACTTCCTACTCTCTAAAGGATCCATGATGGGCAAGGTTGACACCACTCTTTTCATTAAGAAGATTGTAAAGGATTTATTTGTGTTACAAATCTATGTTGATGACATCATATTTGGATCAACTAATCAAGATTTTTGTGATGAGTTTGGAAAGATGATGGGTAATGAGTTTGAGATATCCATGATTGGAGAGTTAAGTTACTTCCTTGGTCTTCAAATTAAGCAATTGAAGAATGGTACATTTGTGAGTCAAGGAAAGTATATCAAGGACATGATAAAGAAGTTTGGCATGAGTGATAGCAAAGTCATTAGCACACCAATGGGAACAAATGGCAACTTGGATAGTGATGCAAGTGGTAATATGGTGGATCAAAAATTGTATCGGTCTATGATTGGAAGCCTACTCTATGTGACCGCATCAAGGCCGAATGTCATGTTTAGTGTATGCATGTGTGCAAGATTTCAAGCCTCACCGAGAGATAGTCATTTGAAGGCTACAAAGAGAATAATGAGGTACTTAAAGCATACACAAAATGTTAGTTTGTGGTATCCCAAAGGAGCAAAGTTTGAGCTAGTTGGTTACTCCGACTCAGATTATGTGGGATGCAAGGTTGAAAGGAAGAGCACCTCGGGCACATATCAATTGTTGGGAAGATCACTTGTTTCATGGTCATCAAAGAAGCAAAATAGTGTTGCATTATCAACTGCTGAAGCCGAATACATATCCGCCGGTAGTTATTGTGCACAAATACTTTGGATGAAGGCCACTTTGAGTGACTTTGGAATCAAGTTCAAGAAAGTGTCATTGCTATGTGACAATGAGAGTGCAATCAAGATGACCAACAATCCAGTTCAACATGCAAGAACAAAGACATTGATGTCCACCACCATTTCGTAAGAGATCACCAATAAAAAGGGGACATTTGCATTGAGAGTGTAGGCACCAAAGATCAACTTGTCGATATATTCACCAAGCCATTGGATGAGAAAATGTTTTGCAAGCTAAGGAATGAGTTGAACATATTGGATTTCTCAAATATGTGTTGATGCACCCCCCCACTTATATGACATGCCTCTCCTTCGAGCAATCTAAGGTAAAAGTTGATTGGCATGGAATACATCCTTGCTAAGGACATGTTTAGTGCATCTAGTCATATCTCACATTAAATAGGCTCATTCATGAAAATCAAATGAATTTGATAATTATATGGTACCACTATTGCTTCTATGCTTATTTTGATCTAGTGGTAGCATATGACATGTTTGTGGGCTTGTAAACCTAGTGTTTGATTTAGAAAATGAGCTATAAGTGTTTAACTCAACATGGTACAAGATAACCCTTATTTGGAGGTGTGAAGAAGCTTGTCCTTGGATCAAACCGAGTTCAATATCTTTGGCAAATGATCTAGATTGAACCAAATTTGGGAAAATAATCCTCACCCCATTGATTGACATTGATAATCTCAACCTATCTACATTTTGAACCTTTGTGGTCATTGATGACAAAGGGGGAGAAAAACAAAGATATTAGTGATATTAGTACATGGGGAGAAAAATAAAGATATTAGTGTACTAAGATAATGAGTGTACTAAGATAATGAGAAGCCGCTAACAAAGGGGGAGAACTTGACATAGGGGGAGAGATATGACAAAGGAAAGGGATCAATTAAAATTTTGAGCACACAAGTAGGGGGAGCAAGCTCATGAACTTGTATGGTGCATTTGGATGTGCATTTCATATGTTTGCTTGCATGGCACAAGTTTTAAATTTCAATATTCATGCTTGTGTGGTGTATGCTAGTTGTAGGTTTGAATGATGAAATGAAAAACTAGCATGCATAGGTTATCTAGTGATTTTGTTTCCAAGTGGTATCGAGCTAACCATGGTGCTAAGGATGGTATAATGGTGCACTCCGTTTGGTATCATGCTTCAAAGGTCCATCTTTTATACCTTAGCATCGTTTGGTAGACATTGTCTCCTATATTTCCTATCTAAGCATATGTGTAAGCTACAATCCAAGCTCTTAGCACATATGTAGGAGGAGCAATTGCTACCATTTGGGGTTCATGAAACTTGTCCATATCCTTTACACATGGTAAAAATGCTTGGACAAGCAACATGGATTAAATTGAATTTCAATTCATATCTTTGTGTAAGGGTTGTCATCAATTACTAAAAAGGGAGAGATTGAAAGCTCTAGTTTGGTTTTGGTGAATTGATGAAACCCTAAGTGCTAACCTAGTATATCAAGTGATCATGAGATAGGTAGCACATTCCAAGTGATGAAGCAAATGAAGATCATGACATGATGATAGTGATGCCATGGTGATGATCAAGTGCTTGGACTTGAAAAGAAGAAAGAGGAAAATAAAAGGCTCAAGGCAAACATATAAATTGTAGGAGCCATTTTGTTTTAGTGATCAAGACACTTAGTGAGTGTGATCACATTTAGGATCGATAGCCATACTATTAAGAGAGGTGAAATTCGGATCGAATTGCGGTTATCAAAGTACCACTAGATGCTTTAACTCATTACATATGCATTTAGGATCTAGTGGAGTGCTAACACCCTTGAAAATGTTTGTGGAAATATGCTAACACATGTGCATAAGGTGATACACTTGGTGGTTGGCACATTTGAGCAAGGGTGAAGAAGATAGAGTTGAAAAGGAGTTAGTCACGTTGGTCACGCAATGACCGGATGCTGGTCTCGGTAGGACTGGCGCATCCGGTCAGTGGCAGCAGAGAACGCGCAGGCGTTGGTCTTCGACCAGACGCTGGTGTTGAAAGTGACTAGACGTTGGTTGGGTGCATCCGGTCGCACTAGTGTGGCGTGCACAGAGGAGACGTTGACTGACCGAACGTTGGGTGAGTCCGATCGAGCATGACCGGACACGTTCGGTCGAGATTTCTCGCTTCTGGTACCTTACTTGAAATGACCGGACGCTGGTGTTGGAGCGTCCGATCACTTTGAGCAGCGCGTCCAGTCATCACTTGACCATTGAGATTGGGTGAATAGTGTTTGAAGCCGATGACACGTGGCAAGCATCGGGCGATCGGACGCTGAGGTCCTGCGTCCGGTCGATCTGACCGGAGCATCCAGTCACCCCGTGTTGTGCCCAGTGAAGGGGTACACCGGCTCTATTTTATGGGGGGCTTCTATTTAAACCCCATGGCCGGCTCAAGCTCACCCGCTTGGCCATTTGTATTGACCTAGCAACCTTGTGAGCTTAGCCAAAGCCGTCCCACTCATCTCCATCATAGATTCAACATCTTTGTGAGATTGGGTGTGAATCCAAGTGCATTGCTTGAGTGTTTGCATCTAGAGGCACTTGGTGTTCGTGTTTCGCTGCGGGATTCACTTGTTACTCTTGGTGGTTGCCGCCACCTAGACGGCTTGGAGTGGCGAGGATCGCCGAACGAAGGTTGGTGATTGTCTCCGACTCTGATCGTGGTGATTGTGAGGGGTTCCTGACCTTTCTCCGGTGGAGAGCCAAAAGGTACTCAAGTGGATTGCTCGTGTCTTGTGTGATCCTCATCTTGTGTTGGTTGTGCGGCACCCTATTGAGGGTTTGGCGTGTGATGCCAATTAGCGCGTGAACCTCCAAGTGAGTGAATCGCCACAATGAGGACTAGCTTGCCGGCAAGCAAGTGAACCTCAATAAAAAATCATCGTGTCATCATTTGAATCCAAGGTGATTGGTCTTCATTGGTATTCATTCTTGTGATTGATTGGTTCACTCCTTGACACGGCGGTATAAATAAATCGCTCACTCTCTTTATATTACCGCAAAATAGTTGTCAAGCTCTTTAGTGTAGCTAGTTGTGAGAGCTTGTTAGTTTGGTTAGTGTGGCTCTTTAGTTAGCCTTTGAGAGCATACTAACTTAGTGTAGTGTCATAGCTATTGTGTGGATAGACACTATATAAACTAGAATTGTGGTAGGTGGCTTGCAATTTTAGTAAGCTAGCGCAACACTTGCTTCGCCACATTATTGTCTAACCATTTTATTAAGTGTTGTTGTAAAAATTTTTAATAGGCTATTCACCCCCCTCTAGCCATTAGGACCTTTCAAAAGGTTTGTTCAAAATGTTCCATCGGTTTCAGACGTATGTTGCAAGCGTTTTTTATCTGGATGTTGCACATATTTCACACATATGTTGTAAGAGTATGTTCGAAATGTTTCAGTTGTTTTAGTCTTATTTTGCAATAAGTGTTGTCATGTTGCAACTTGCAAGTATTTTATCTAGATGTTACATATATTTCACACATATATTGCAACTATATGTTCCAAATATTTCATCTGCTTGAGACTTATGTTGCATTAAAGTGTTTCATGTTGCAAGTGTTTCGTGTTTAAGAGGTATGTTCAGAGAGTCATGTGGGCACGACCTGGGCGCTGGGGGAAGGGGCACGATGAGCTAGGGGCCGGCAGATGGGACGCATGACGCGCCTGGCGTCCTACAGACGGGGCGTGCTCGTCCTCTTCAAGCTCTCAGTTCTCGCCCGAGTGGAGAGAGGAGGGGCAGGGGAAGGAGTGGCGGGCGTAGCCGGGGTGCGTGTGTGGGGCGGGGCGAGGCGGACGGGAGCGGGGTACACGTGTGGGGGTGGGGCGAGGTAGACGGGGACGAACGTGCGTGTTCAGCAGCAACACAGTGCAGCGGTAGGCACGAGCGGGTGGGCTACGACAGCAGCATGCGCGGGGCGTCTGGACACGCTCATCTGCTCCGAACGTCCGGGCGCTAGTAGTTCCCTATTTTTATTTGATATAAAGTGTTCTAGATATTATATACTTAATATTTTTACAAAATTTTTGAGGGTACAGCTGTACCCCCATGCACCTACACTACATCCGCCCCTGACTACACACTCATTTGTGAGTATATATAGACATCTATGTTTTTTATCAATATTTTGTAATTTTGTATTGAATATATCAGCCCCTAAATGGTTTCAAATGAAAAGTTTCAACTACAAAGTTTAAAAATCTTAGCAAGCACTACAACTTTGGTATAGGATGTGTCTCTTGTTTAAAATTTTATTTTTAATATCAATTAAATGAATTTAAAACAAATATTTAGACTTTAAACAACTTGAAATAAAAAATTCTCAACTACAAATTTGTAGATTACGTCGGCCACTACAAATTTTGTATTAACCATGTGAACATTCAAGGTCATTTTAAAATTTAAATTTTAAATTTCAAAATCTTAGAAGTTAAAACACAATTATGGAACTCTAAATAACTCCAAATAAAAACATTTCAACTACAAAGATGCAGATTGTATTAAGAACTATTACTTTGATGTGGATTGTCAACATCCAAGGTTATTTGACAATTTCTGAATTTTTTTTGTTGATTTACCTTTTGTTGGCTTGTGCTCTAACATTAAAGAAAAATTAGAGCACTTTGAGTTTCTCTCTGTTAATCAATTGCGAATTGTGGTTTGTCTGGAGGCCCCGTTGCTTAGGTTGTTTGCCTCTAGTCGCTAGGTCTGTTGCTATGTTACTTCTATGATTGTGTCGGGTCGCAAACTGTTTGCTTGTAATAACTTGAACTCTAAAGGTGATCTTCGTGAGTCTAGTCTCACAACTCACAAGGATAAGTATGTAGCGTATTTTGATGTATGGTATCAATAAGGCTTAAGGCATGTTTGGAACACAGAAATTTCACAAGAATTGTGCAAGAATTTCACACGAATCTATTTAATTTTATAGAAAAAACATAGGAAGGGAAAATTTCTCGCGTTCAAAGAGACCCTTAAGTTCTTATGGATTGTGAGTTGTAATTTTCTTTGTCTCTTAATAATATATGCTCACGCATGTTAGAAAAAAAAAAGCACAGTATACTGTAGAGCTGTCTGTTTGAGGAGCAGGTGGTTTTCCATGTACCTTTTTGTCTCCTGTACTAGATGTCTCTATTGTTTTGATTGTTGCAAATGTCTTTTATTTCATTAAAAAAACTCCGCTTTGTGGACATCATCTTTTCCAAACATTCGAGGTCTCAGTTGCAAATATGAGAAAATGTGCTACCTATATTAGGGTTAATTAGATTGTGCCATTATAATTTTATCGTTTTAGAAGCGTCATTACTGTTCAAAGAACTATGCCACTATCATATGTTTGATACGCCATTATGTACGTCTGTAGACAAATTGGGTCCACTGTCGGACATATATAGGGGTACCGTATATCCGCATGGACAAGATTGCTCTCGACAAAATGACTAGAGTCTGGAGCATCCGCCCCTATCCCGAACCGTTCCCCGTTCCCGTCTCTAATCCCTAACCCGAGATCGAGGCGCCCCTAGTCAGTATGGAATTGCTAAGGGAATCGATGCATTTCTGGTTGGCAGAAATGTTGGTCGTCCATGCCGTCAGATATGCGCTGAAAGCCCGAAATGGCACACATGAACTGAACTGACCTGAATCGCCAGCGACGACGCGGGGAAGGGGGGATGTTTGCTTGCGTTAGCTACACATTGTAATTTGGCCGCTTCTCGCTTGACGACGGCTCGAGTGTTGAGAAGAACAGAAACACGACCACATGGAATGGAAGATGGGCTTGGTCGTAGTATGCCAAGGCTGCGGTGGGAACACCGGGCCCCACTCACATGCAGCACAGCAGGCCGAGGAACGACTTGAAGCCGCGAAACCAAATCATCGCAATCCTTGTTGTTATTCGCTTTAGTACTACTAGTATTACTCCTCCCAATCATCACCACACCACCGGCAGCATCAAAATTCAAAGGTGTATGTATGGTAGTATCTGGCTATCTGCCGTGTGCTCCATTCCATTCCTTGCCAATAAACATGATTAAATTTCTTGGTTGTTACTAGTATAATTGGCAACAAACAACACCGCGTGGACTAGTGTCGATCAGTAGTGGTAAACGTAGCCAGCAGCATCCGTGAATCCATGCGTGACGCCGATTGCAGCAAAAAAAAAATGCACTCACGTCCTGTCAAACAGTTCCCCACTTTTGTCAAAGCTTTTGCTGTTTTATCCCATTTTTTTTGGCGAAATGAATCTAAACACCATAGACAAAACTTGGACAGCAAAACTTGAGCAGCAAAACTTTTGGCGTTTGGGAGCTAAGAGGCCCAAAACTGAACAAAAAACGCGTGGTGTTGGTGGTGGGAGAGGGGGGAGGGGGGGGGGGGGGGGTGGCGAGCCGAACACCCACTACCCCGCACCCACCCACTCCACCTGAAGCATCGGCCTCTGAGCCACGTACTCGTCAAGCACCGGCAAGGGATGAATATGCAATGATGAATGCTTTCCGTGACTCGATTGTCCATGGTTTGTTAAATCGATCATGACAATTGGAATGGTGTACTTCAAATGTAACGTGTGTGAGTGATTTATATGGCTGAGGACAACTGAGTTGTGTACTTGAACTATTCAATAATTGTGTAATAAAGTGTAATATTTGATTGTTTGTAAATACTGTCGGGCATGCAGCAAGTGCTAGCAGCAGCAATGGAGAGCAGCAACAAGCGGTTGCGAGCAGCAGCAACACGCCCAGTATGCAGCATGTATGGCTTTGCATGGATGACAATTAATGAACCAAATCATGCATTAAACGGAGGCAAATCAGTCTTTGTTTGGTATAATGCTAAAGTTTTACCGTGCATCTAAACACAAAGACGTAGAGTTTGAATGTCAAAAGATTTACGACAAAAGATTAGAACCAAAAAATTTGCCACTCTAAATGCATCTAAATAGCCCCTACGTATACTCGTATGAGCCGTTGAGCATTTGGCAACCATACCTGGTAATCAAGCAAGCTCTTGAGCAACGAGAGCAGGCACGAGATAGGCTGGCTGTGTAACGCAAAGCGCCTCCCATCCATCCCGTGTTTCAAGGCGGGACAGGACTGAAATAATGGGCGAAACAGGTTAACGCGTTAGATTGGGTGGACCCTACGATAAATCAAATACTCCTAGAGTATGCTGCTAAAATCCATCCGTCGACGACAACAACAAAAAAAAAAAAGGAAATTAAAACTGCAGTGTTCAAACCAAGCAGCAGCATTCCACAGCTAATGATCATGTTGAGCTGGCCGGCGGAAATGAACCTGATCGAGTATTGGTAGCCTGATTGATTTTTTGGAAATTATTGTATTCGAAATTTGGAGAGAGAAATTAGTTGATTGAGGAAACTAAAGCACAGAGGGGTGGATTCCCACTTAAGCGCGTGAGCAAGACTGGAATGCATGAAAATCAGCAGATGAGATCGATGGTTGCCTGCACGTCGTCGATGGTGATCGCTCGCACTCCAGCTTTGCTTTCGGTGTACCACCGGTCCAGCAAAACCGTGCATCCCCACAATGCATATTCCGCTGCTGAATGTGATTCTTTCGTTTCCAAGAGAACACCGTGCAAGTATCCAATCGATCCAGCGAGAAACCAGATGATGGGCACCATGAACTAGTGCAAGATAGACTCCCCCGAACAGTTGTAGTCTGTCCTTTATTCGTCCTGAACAGCTGCACTCCTTTTCAAAATAAATAAATAAAAAAACAAGAAGAAGAAGAAGAACAGTTGCAGCATGCATTCGCCCAATCATTCGCTGGTTCCGTTCAGAACACCCAGCTCAATCCAGGGCAGCCAACTCCTGTCCGGCGGACGCCAGTCAATAGCTGAACGCTGGACACGCATCCAACCCACCCTCCATCGCAGCCGTCCGTCCATCCCCTCCAGACACTCCACCCCGCACCGCACTATTCATATAGCCGCTCCCCTCCCTCCGGCTTCCCAATCCACTCCGCCGCGCCACTCCCAATGCGCGCGCCGCGATGACGACGCCACCGCGCAACACGACCCTGCCCATCCTCCTGGTCTTCCTCCTGCTCGCGCCGCACCTCCTCGCCACACCAGCGGCGGCGGCGTTCGCCAGCCGGGGCCTCAGCGCGTCCGACGCCGCGCACATCAGGCTGCGCCAGCTCCTGCAGTACCACAACGGCGGCGGCGCCGACGACGGCAGCGACGTGGTGGTGGACCCGTCGTACGCGTTCCCGAACCCGCGGCTCCGCGACGCGTACGTGGCGCTGCAGGCGTGGCGGCGCGCCATCCTCTCCGACCCGCACAACGTGACGGGCTCGTGGACGGGGCCCGACGTGTGCGCCTACGGCGGCGTCTACTGCGCCCCGTCGCCGCAGGACCCGGGCCTCACCGTCGTCGCCTCCGTCGACCTCAACCACGCCGACCTCGCCGGACACCTGCCCGAGGCGCTGGGCCGGCTGGCCGACCTCGCCGTGCTCCACCTCAACTCCAACCGCTTCTGCGGCCTCGTGCCCCGGTCGCTCGACCGGCTGCACGCGCTCCACGAGCTCGACCTCAGCAACAACCGCCTCGTCGGCGCGTTCCCCGACGTCGTGCTCCGCCTGCCCAGCCTGAGGTACCTCGACCTCCGCTTCAACGACTTCGAGGGCCCCGTGCCCAGCGAGCTCTTCGACCGCCCGCTCGACGCCATCTTCATCAACTCCAACCGCTTCCGCTTCCAGATCCCCGACAACGTCGGCAACTCGCCGGCCTCCGTGCTCGTGCTCGCCAACAACGACTTCGGCGGCTGCCTCCCGGCCTCCGTCGCCAACATGTCGGACACGCTCAACGAGATCATCCTCATGAACACGGGGCTCAAGTCCTGCGTCCCGCCGGAGCTCGGCGCGCTCACGGGCCTCACTGTGCTCGACCTCAGCTTCAACAAGCTCATGGGCGCCATCCCCGACGAGCTCGCGAGCCTCCACAGCGTCGAGCAGCTCGACCTCGGCCACAACCGCCTCGTCGGGGACGTGCCGGAGGGGATCTGCCGCCTGCCGCACCTCCAGAACTTCACCTATTCCTACAACTTCATCACCGGCGAGCCGCCCGCCTGCCTGCACGTTAAGACCCTCGCCGACCGCCGGAACTGCATTCCCTACCGCCCCGACCAGAGGTCGCCGGAGCAGTGCAGCTTCTTCAACAACCACCACGTCAACTGCGATGCCTTCAAGTGCAAGAAGTTCGTCCTGCCGTCGCCACCCCTGCCGCCACCGTCACCTCCTCCGCCATCACCACCTCCACCGTCGCCGTCTCCACCACCGCCTTCGCCTCCGCCACCATCTCCTCCTCCGCCATCACCATCCCCTCCCCCACCTTCGCCTCCTCCACCATCTCCTCCGCCACCTTCACCTCCTCCGCCGTCTCCTCCACCCCCATCGCCATCCCCTCCTCCTCCTTCTCCCCCACCGCCGTCTCCACCTCCACCATCCCCATCACCGCCACCTCCCTACTACGAGGTGTCACCGGAGGAACGGTACCTCTCCCCGCCGCCTCCGCCCTACACTGAGGTCCCACCGCCGCCCTACTACGAGGTGTCACCGGAGGACCGGTACCTCTCGCCACCTCCACCACCACACCACGAGTCGCCACCGCCGCCACCTCCAGTCCACCACGACCCGCCACCTCCACCCTACTACGAGGTGTCTCCGGAGGACCGGTACCTCTCGCCGCCGCCGCCGCCAGCCCCGGCTAGCTTGCCCAAGTACGACTACTCGTCACCTCCGCCGCCACGGGCATTGCCTAAGCTGCCTGTGTACGATTACTCGTCGCCGCCACCGCCGGCGGCCGGTTGGAGACCGTAAAGAAATGATTCTTTTCGGGGAGATTTTCCGTTCCTTGTGATCATACATTGTTTTAATTCGTTGTGGTAAAAAGAAAATTAAACGTTACTGAATGAATCCTTCGTTTCGGTTCCTCCTTTTGTATTTAAAATTTTCTTCTTGGATCTTTTTCCTGCTGCTGATGATGATTGATTTGGTTCCGATCCGCTGCAAATTCTGCATTGTGAATGAATATAATGGGTATAGAGAAGCAGACGCCGAGAGTTGTAATTGGTACACATTTGGATTAAGACGCTCGGTTGAAATCGGCTCAAAAACACTTTTTCGGCTGAATTATTGTGAGAGAAAAACACTATTTTGGTTGAAAAAAGAAGCAGAATAAACCGGATTATTAGGTAAACCGAACGGGCCGATATAGGATTTACTACACATTATCATTCGAATCTTGCAGTTGTTTGCTTCAGTACTCGCGTTACCAGTATGGTTCGTCGAGTGGCACGTTTCACGTTTGAATTTTCTTTGCTTCAGTACATGCGCGTAAGGCGGCAACAAAACAGTTAGAATTTAATAAAGGCCAGCTAAAAGATTGGTTTGAACTTTGAACACGGCAGAATCTTGAGCCACGCAATCTGCCAAAAGTGGTCTACTGGCAGTGTCAGCTGTAGTAGACAGCAGCAGCCAGCAGGCAGGCGAACGGAACGGAAGCCATCTCGAGTCCTGGTTGGCTAGGCAACGGCAACATTCATCTGCAGCCTTGGCAGAGCAGAGCAGAGCTGCGTTGGGACGCGCGACGAGGTTGACATGGAGCACACGGAAAGACAGGAGGATTCACACGCATTCGCAGGGAGGGAGCAGATTGCCTGGAATTGCGCACCGCCCGGGCATCTCGCTAGCTGGATGGATGGATGGATGGAATTCCATCGGCTCTTTCCACGGCCAGCTCACCTTTTTATTTATTTTCATTTCATTTCACCTGTTCGGTCCACAAAATGTACTGTAGGAGTATAGTACTCCGTACTTATTTTTTTTAGCACACTGGATTATTCAAACCTTTTTTAAAATAATTATTTAATGCTACGATGAATATATAACCCACGTCTTGCGCCGGAGTAGGCGTTCACGTTGGCACCAACAACATACAACGTGCACCGAACCTTCTCAGCCAGCAGCAGGTAGAAGTGGTCGCTACCCACCTTTTACGAGCCAACCATGAGTTGGAGTTCACTCCAACACGTCGGATGACGTCTTTTTTATGAGTTCGGGCTTCCTTTTTCTATAGTACAACTGCAACAGCAAGATCGAGAAGGATAAGTGTACCTTGAAGAGCTTGTAAATGAATTTCCTGTTCCATTTATTTGACAAAAAGGTAAAAAAAAGATCCCTCCAACAGATTGGTTAAACAACTTCTTAAAAAAAGCATGTTCAAAAGTAATTTTGATAGAAAATCCAATGACATATTTATCATTTTACTTGACTAGATATTGAAACAAATATTGTTAGGGCATGTTTGGATCCCATATAGCTAATAGTTAGCTGCTAAAAATGAGCTGTGGTCATATTTTGATCATCAGCTAATAAATTGGCTAATTTTTTTTATCTATCATCCAGCTAACAATTAGCTTTCAGCTAATTTTTCTTAGCTAACATAGATAATACTAGTTAGCTAGGTGGATCTAAACGTACTCAACGGGAGAATATAAAAATCAAAGTTGCCAAGAAACTTTTGGTAAGTTATTAGTAGGCGGTTGGATGGTGGTAAAAACATGGCACTATATAAATTGAGCTGAGCTATTTTATATCAGTTGGGAGTTTCTTTTATAAACTCTACACAACCCAACCAAGCCTTTATCCTCCAATTAGATCCATAGCGAATTACTTTCTATTGCAATCATCGAAGGGTCGAAACCTACCTTGTTGGGAGCTTCGCAACGAGGCATTTCTCAATCTCCTCAAGTTACTATCGAATACTCTATCAATTCTAAAATATAACATTTTGACTTTTCTAGACACGTAATTTTTACTATAGATTTAAATATATATTATATCAAGATGCATAGTAAAAATAATATATAAAAAAAATCTTTTAATTTAAAATGGAGAGAGTACTATTACATCTTAGACTTGGGCACCAAACACACAAAAAAAAGATGCATGCCTCCTGTCTACTGATTTGGCGCAAATACGGCGTTGCCATATTTAGGTGATACTCCTAGACGGTGATCGATTGAACAGGGCAGACGGTTTATGAGAGCACTAACCACTTAACCAGCAAGCAAGAGCCCAGCCGCTGATGAGGAGCCGCGTGGAGCGTGCACGTGCAGGGCTCGATTCGGTCTGACTTTGTGCACACGCCGCGAGATCGTTGGGCAGGCTCGTCTCCTCATTTGGTCGTGGTCCCTTTTTATTACCAGGCCTGGGTCGGTCTTTTGGGGCGTATCACCATGGATGGAGGTCTGGTGTGTTACATGTGCTCCAAATTTGCAGTCGGAGCACCATGTGCATGCGGCATGCATGCCAATCACACTGTGGAAGTCTATTGATCTGTGAACTATGAAATTTGTCTCAGCCTTTTCTTGGGTTTGTACAAAGTAATCTATCTGATAAACATGCATGCAACAGCCATTTTAACAATCATGAGCATAGGGATACGATAACACGTTGACAATTTACTACAGTCTTGATAGAGATGGCAATGGCTATTCGAAACTTGAGTATATAATAATGGATTTATGCAATAAAGTGGTGGGTATAGAAAGCTATATATCTTCATCTAGAGATATGTGTTAATGGGCATAAACCTCTACCTGTCGGGTAGAGCGGGTGTAGTATGAGTACATATATACACTGCTGACACATATAGCTGCAGGTATTTTATACGTGTCCACACATGTGCCATCAATGGGGTGTTTGGATCCAACTAACAATAATCTGGAGGTGATGCAAACACCCTAGATTATGGATTGGATTATAATAATTCAACCACTTGATTGTAATAATCTAATATCTACCAACCAAATTTCTAGATTATAGGTCATTTGTACTCCAACTAACAATAAATACACCTCTATAATCAAAGGGATATGATCCAAATCACTACCAGAACACAGTGACTTTGCCGTGTGCCACAGGTACTCGGCAAAGACAAAAAAACACTCGGCAAAGGCTTTGCCGAGTGTTATGAAAGCATCTAGGCCCCTAGTTGGGTTTCGGTGATTAATGACAATACGTGATTATTGTGACTAACGTGTGTTTTGCAGAGGCAGTTAAGTTAGGTCACGGTAATGGAGATCGATTGGGCAATCATGATGGTCACGCCCCTACGATGGAAATCGTTTCGGTTTTCAAAGGATGGACGACAAGGTTAAGGATGGACTAGTTCTAAGTGTCGTTTGGAGTTGAAGAGACACTTAGAGTAGTTTAGGACTTTGTTTTTTTTCTTTGGCCGTACTATTAACGGGGGTATGGACGGGTAGCTTGACCTAGGTGAGTCTAGTGAGTTAGGTGTGGTGCACACTTGCTAAATCTAGCACTAGGTAGCTCCAAAAAAGCCCTTAGATCCATTGGAGCAAACTTCATTCACGTATGATCGAAAGTTGGAAGTGAATGGAGGGTCAAATACTGACCGGACGCTGGCTTCGGTGTGACCAGACGCTGGCGCAGAGTCCGGTCAGTTCATTTGATCAAGGTGAAGTCGTCTGGAAGTGACCGGACGCTGAGGGCCAGCGTCCGCTCGACTCCAGTAAGGTTCCAGAGAGGGGAAATCATGACCGGACGCGTTCGGTCACACTTTAAACACTGGAGTTTGGGGTGAACTGACTGGCGCGTCCGGTCAACATGACCGGAGCGTCCGGTCAACATGATCGGAGCGTCCGGTCACCCCGCAGAGGCACATAACGGTTCGTTTTTCAGTCCATGTTATAAATACTTCCTCCATTCATGTGTGGGGGTACTTTTGCTCATTTCAACAGCTGAGAAATACCTTTGAGAGTGCCAAGAAGAGCAAGGTCCTAGTGAGGTGATTGAGATTTGAGAATCCCAAAGAGAGCCCTCATCAGTGAGATCAAGAGTAGCAAAGTGTGCATCCATCCTTCTCATTAGGCTTGTCATGGTCAAGTGAGAGTTTGTGCTTGTTACTCTTGGTGATTGCCATCACCTAGACGGCTTGGTGGTGATTGGGAGATTGGTGATCATCCGGCGGTGCTTGTGGATGACCCAACTCAAGTTGTGAGCAGTTGTGGGTGATTCACCGCGATGGAGTGTCGAAGAATCAACCCGTAGAGAGCACTTGATCCTTGCGTGGATCAAGGGAGAGCTACACCCTTGCGCGGGTGCTCCAACGAGGATTAGTGGGGAGTGGCGACTCTCCGATACCTCGGCAAAACATCGCCGCATTCCTCCTTCTCTCTTTACTTTGAGCATTTACTTTGAGCAATTCAATTCTTGTCATTTACATTCCTAGAATTGCCATGCTAGAGTAGGATTGGAACTTAGGGTGCTAAACTTTTGTGCGTTAGATCAATAGAAACACTTTCTAGGCACAAGGGGTTAATTGGGCTAACCATAGAGTTTAATTATTGCAAAGAAATTTAGAATTAGCCCAATTCACCCCCCCCTTTTGGGCATCTTGATCCTTTCAATTAGTATCGGAGCCTCGTGCTCATGTATTTAGGCTTAACCGCCTAGAGAAAGATGTCTCACGGGGATAGACCTCCTCCTATCTTTGAGGGGGATGATTTTCCATATTGGAAAATTCGCATGGAGGCGTACTTAGAAGCTCTAGATGTTGGAATACTTAGAGCCACCTCACAAGGCTTCCCAAAACCTCAGGATGCTACTAACCTACAAGGCAATGAGGTGAATTACGAGAAATGGAATGCAAAGGCTGGAAACACCATCTTTAGAGGTCTTTGCAAAGATGTGTTCAACCGGGTGAGGAACCACAAAGACGCCCATGCACTATGGTCGAACGTTTGTGCGCTCCATGAGGGAACAAAGAGTGAGCGTGAGGAACGCTATCGTCTTGTCTTGAAAAAGCTTAACTCTTTTGAGATGCTTCCTAAAGAATGTGCTAATGAAATGTATTCACGTTTGAATGTTATTGTAGGGGAAGTCAATGGGCTTGGACTCACTCAAATACAACCATCCGATGTTGTAAGAAAGATCTTGAGTGTCCTTCCCATTGACAAATATGGGCATATTGTGACCGTGCTTCATCAAGGTGATCTTTCCACCGCTACACCGACACAAATCTTGGGAAAGATCAATGCTCATGAGATGTACATGCACATCACACCTCAAGATGGCTCATCCTCTAACAAGAAGAAAGAAAAGGACTTAGCATTCAAAGCTAGTCAAGAGAAGGGCAAAGCAAGGCTTGAGTATGAGAGCTCAAGTGATGATGAAGTTGATGATGCAAGCCTTGCTCTCATGGTGAGAAAAACCACCAAGATGCTAAAGAAGCTCAACAAGAGTGGCATCAAGTTTGATGGCAAGAAGAAGTTCTTCATTAGCTCTAGAAGGAAGCCAATCTCTGAGATGGATTGCTACAATTGTGGAGAACTTGGTCATCTAGCTCACCAATGCACAAAGCCCAAGAAAAACAAGTTCAAGAACAAGAACAAGGGCAAGAAAGATGACTCAAGTGATGAAGATGAGAAGAAGAAAGACAAGCCATACAAGAAGAGAGATGGCAAGAGAAGGACTTCCACAAGAAGAAGAGTGGAAAGGCATACATCGTCGGTGATTGGCTCACGGATATTGATTCATCTAGTGGCTTATCCGATGATGATAGTGACAACGAGAAGGTGGCCGCCATTGTTATTAACTCTTCATCATCTTCACCGCCACCATCGCCATCATCCTCTACACACCTATGCCTTATGGCCAAGGGTGAACGCAAGGTATCAAATGATGATGAGAGTAGTGGTGATGAACATGCTAGTAATGATGATAGCAATAGTGATGATGATGAATATGAATCACCTTCTTATGATGATCTTGTTAAATTGCTAAATAAATACTCCAAGATCATTATAAAGACTAGAGCTAAGAATGACAAGCTAGAAGCTAAAAATGATTCTCTTTTAGCTAAATGTGATATAGCCAAAAAGGCTAGTGTTGAGCTTAGAGAAGCAAATGAAGCTATGTCATCCAAACTCAAGGAGCTCAAATCTTCTAAGAAAGAGCTTAAAGATAAATAGGATAAACTTGAGAGGATGCATAAAGAGCTCATCACTAGCCATAATATGCTAAAAGATGAATATACTACTCTTAAGATTAATCATGATAATCTTGTTATTGCTCAAGAATATTTATCCAATGAGCCACATGATGCTACTAACAATGTTGTTAAGATTGATATAGCTACATCATGTGATGATTTGATCATTGAGACCATTGAGCAAAGTTCTAGTAGCAAGGGCAAGCAAGTGGTTGAGGCCGATGATTATGATGAGTTTGTCAAGCTCAAGAATGACAATGAAAAGCTCAAGAAAGATCTTGAAGAGATCAAAAGTCACAACACTATTGTGCTAGAAACTCTTGATCATGATGGTGAGTTGATGCTTGAGAATGAGAAGCTCAAAGAAGAAAACAAGAAGCTCAAGGAAGAGAAAAACAATATGCTCTTAAGGAAGAGAACAAGAAGCTCAAGTTGGAGAAAGAGCATCTCGAGATTGGATTGAGCAAGTTCACTAGAGGCAAGTATCTTCAAAGTGAGCTACTAATGAACACCATCATGAAGATGGATAGAAGTGGCATTGGGTACATAGCAAACAAAGAGAAGAAGGCTCAAGCTCAACAACAACAAAAGCCAAAGCCAAAGAAGTGTTTTGAGTGTGGACAAGAAGGCCACTTTGCTCATGAGTGCCAAATTCCACCACCACAATCCTTGCCCAAGCATGCTAGACCTTTTGCCTTCAATGCTCACTACATGCTTAGAAAGGATTCTAGTGGAAAGATGAAAGTCATGTTCTTAGGACCTCCCAACAAGAATAGGCCTAAGAAAATTTGGGTTACTAAGTCACTTGTTGAGAAGGTGAAGGGCCCTCAACAAGTTTAGGTTCCTAAAGCTTGATCTCTTGTGTGTAGGTGAACTACAAGACTGGTGGAAGTCATTGGGTTATTGATAGTGGTTGCACACAACATATGACCGGTGATCCTCGTATGTTCAACTCACTAGATGAAGAAGTAGATGGACAAGAAAGAATCACATTTGGAGATAATTCAAAGGGCAAGGTTAAAGGATTGGGCAAAGTGGCAATATCAAATGATCATTCTATCTCAAATGTGCTATATGTTGCTTCATTGAGCTTCAACTTGCTATCCGTTGGACAATTGTGTGATCTTGGCTTCCAATGCTTGTTCACCGAGAAGGAAGTTGTTGTATCTAAGAAAGATGATGATCAAGTGATATTCAAAGGATTTAGATACAACAACCTATATCTAGTGGATTTCATCTCTGAAGATGCAAATTTGAAGACTTGCCTATTCACCAAAACAACACTTGGGTGGCTATGACATAGAAGACTTGCTCATGTTGGGATGAGCTCACTCAAGAAGCTAATGAAGAATGATTTGGTGAGAGGGTTGAAGTATGTGAAGTTTGAGAAGGACAAGCTTTGTAGTGCATGTCAAGCTGGCAAGTAAGTTGCAAATACTCATCCAACCAAAGCTTTCATGTCAACCACAAGAGTGCTAGAACTCCTTCACATGGATTTATTTAGACCAACAACATACAAGAGTTTGTGAGGAAATCTTTATTGTCTTGTGATTGTTGATGACTATTCAAGATACACATGGGTATTCTTTCTTCATGACAAATCCGAAGTTGCATCTTGCTTCAAGAAGTTTGCCAAGAGAGCACAAAATGAGTTTGAAGTGAAGCTCAAGAAGATTATAACTGACAATGGGAAGGAATTTGACAACACAAACATAGAAGCCTATTGTGATGAAGTTGGGATCAAGCATGAGGTCTCCGCAACATATACTCCTCAACAAAATGGTGTAGTTGAGAGAAAGAACCGGACATTGATAACTCTTGTAAGAACAATGCTAGATGAGTACAACACCTCTGAAGCTCTATGGGCGGAAGCTATCAACACCGCATGCTATGCATCCAACCGCCTATTCCTTCAAAAGTTCCTTGGCAAGACACCTTATGAGTTGCTCAATGGGAAGAAGCCGGACGTCTCTTTCTTTAGGGTGTTTGGTTGCAAATGCTACATCTACAAGAAGCGGCAACACCTAGGGAAGTTTCAAAGACGTTGTGATATTGGTTTTCTTGTTGGTTACTCATCAAAGTCCAAAGCATATAGAGTATTTAATCATGCCACCGGCTTGGTTGAAGAAACATATGATGTGGAATTTGATGAATCTAACAGCTCCCAAGGAGCACATGAGAATCTTGATGATGTAGGTGATGAACCATTGAGGGAGGCTATGAAGAACATTCCGGTTGGAGACATCAAGCCTAAAGATGATGAAGATGATGTACAAGTAATTGATCCACCTTCTTCATCAAGTGTGCCACAAGATGATGATAAAGATGGGAGAGTAGAAAATGAAGACACCCATGTCTCCCATGATCAAATGGTGGTACAAGCACAAGATGTTGATGCTCCACAACCTCCTCCTCAAGTGGTCAATAGAAGAAATACACCTCTACTACAAGATCATCCACAAGATCTCATCATAGGGAGTCCATCAAAGGGTGTAATGACTCGCTCACAAAAACTTGCTTCATTTATTGCTCATCACTTTTTTGTCTCTTGCTATGAGCCTACCAAGGTAGAAGAAGCTCTTCAAGATCTGGATTGGATAAATGCCATGCATAAAGAGTTGAACAACTTCACCCGCAATGAAGTTTGAACTCTTAAAGAGTGGCCAAAAGGTGCAATAATCATTGGAACAAAGTGGGTGTTCCGTAACAAGCAAGATGATCAAGGTGTAGTTGTGAGGAACAAGGCAAGACTAGTTGCAAAGGGGTTCTCTCAAGTTGAAGGATTGGATTTTGGAGAGACCTTTGCACTGGCTGCAAGACTAGAAGCCATTCGTATCCTCCTTGCATATGCATCACATCATGAAATGAAACTATATCAAATGGATGTGAAAAGTGCATTTTTAAATGGCTTTATTAATGAACTAGTCTATGTTGATCAACCTTCCGGGTTTGAAGACCCTAGATATCCTAATCATGTTTATAGGTTGTCCAAGGCATTATATGGGCTTAAGCAAGCCCCAAGAGCTTGGTATGAGCGCCTTCGGGACTTCCTCATTGAGAAGGGCTTCACCATCGGAAAGGTCGATACCACACTATTCACCAAGAAGCTTGATGGACACATCTTCATTTGTCAAGTGTATGTTGATGATATCATCTTTGGATCATCAAATGAAGATTCTTACAAAGAGTTTGGTGAATTGATGTCAAAGGAGTTCGAGATATCAATGATTGGAGAGCTTACATTCTTTCTTGGTTTTCAAGTCAAACAAATGAGAGAAGGGATTTTCATCTCTCAAGAGAAATATACCAATGATCTTCTCAAGAGATTCAAGATGGATGAATATAAGCCAATCAAGACACCAATGCCAACTAATGGACATCTCGACCTAGATGAGAGAGGTAACACAGTTGATCAAACTCTCTACCGCTCTATGATTGGTAGCTTGCTATATTTAACCACATCTAGGCCTGACATCATGTTTAGTGTGTGTATGTGTGCTAGATTTCAAGCTAATCCTAAGGAAACTCATTTAATTGTCGTAAAAAGAATCCTTAGGTATCTTAAGCACACACCAAGCATTGGCTGTTGGTATCCCAAAGGAGCTATATTTGAGTTAGTTGGCTATTCCGATTTGGATTATGCCGGTTGCAAAGTTGATAGAAAAAGCACATCCGGAGGGTGCCATTTGCTTGGTAGATCACTTGTGTCTTGGTCCTCCAAGAAGCAAAATAGTGTGGCTTTGTCCACCGCCGAAGTAGAATACATTGCCGCGGGTGCTTGTTGTGCATAAATACTTTACATGAAACAAACTTTGCTAGACTATGGTGTAGTTCTAGAAAAAGTACCTCTTTTGTGCGACAATAAAAGTGCGGTAAAACTTGCAAATAATCTGGTTCAACACTCTCTCACCAAGCACATAGATATCCGCCATCACTTTCTTAGAGATCATGTTGCTAAAAATGATATATCATTAGAAGGTGTAAGGACCGAGGATCAATTGGCGGATATCTTCACTAAACCGCTAGATGAGGTGACTTTTTGTCGATTGCGGAATGAGCTCAATGTTCTTGATTTTAGTAACTTCACTAAAAAATGAGCTTGTGTTGTCCCTTGCATTGAATTGTAATATACAACATGTTTAATTTTTGGTAATTGAAAGCTCTAGTTTGGTTTTGGTTAATTGATGAAACCCTAAGTGCTAACCTAGTTTATCAAGGTGATCATGAGATGGAAGCACTACTCTAAGTGATGAAGCAATGGCGAAGATTATGACAATGGTGATGGCATGGTGATGATCAAAGGCTTGAACTTGGAAAAGAAGGAAGAGAAAAACAAAAGGCTCAAGGCAAAGGTATAAATAGTAGGAGCTATTTTGTTTGAGACCAAGACACTTAGTGAGTGTGATCACATTTAGGATCGATAGCCTACTATTAAGAGGAGTGAAACTCGTATCGGAATATGGTTATCAAAGTGCCACTAGATGCTCTAACTCGTTGCATATGCATTTAGGATCTAGTGGAGTGCTAACAGTCTTGAAAATATTTGTGAAAATATGCTAACACATGTGCACAAGGAGATACACTTGGTGGTTGGCACATTTGAGCAAGGGTGAAGGAGATAGAGATGAAAGAGGGTCAGTCTCGCTGATTCACAAAGTGACCGAACACTGGTCTTAGGAGGACCGGTGCGTCTGGTCAGGCGTGGCAGCATAGACCTAGCATCGGTCATTTGACCAGACGCTGGGTCTCGGACTGACCGAATGCTGGAAGGCAGCGTCTGGTCAGAGCTGACATGGTAGTACCGAGATCAAGGGGACTGATCGGACGCTGGCAACATCCGGTCAAGGTCGATCGGACGTGTCCGGTCAAGGTTTGTTGTCTCTGGGAGCTTACTGGAAACAACCAGACACTGGGGTTCAGCGTCCGGTCACTTTTGCCGAAGCGTCCGCTCATGTCGTGACTGTTGAGATCAGGTGGCTTCGGTTGAACGCAGTGTTACATGTGGCTGTCATTAGGTGACTGGATGTTGGGTCCAGCGTCCGGTCAATCTGACCGGAGCGTCCGGTTGGCCCGTGTTCAGTACAGTGAGTAGTCCAACGACTCTATTTCATGGGGGCTTCTATTTAAGCCCCATGGCAGGCTCAAGCTCACTCTCTTGGCCATTTACATTGACATAGCAACCTTGTGAGCTTAGCCAAAGCCCTCCCACTCATCTCCATCATTGTTTCATCATCATTGTGAGATTGGGAGAGAATTCAAGTGCATTGCTTGAGTGATTGCATCTAGTGGCACTTGGCATTCGTGTTTTTCTGTGGGATTCACTTGTTACTCTTGGTGGTTGCCGCCACCTAGACGGCTTGGAGCAGCGAGGATCATTGAGCAGAGGTTGGTGATTGTCTCCGGCTCCGATCGTGGTGATTGTGAGGGGTCTTGTGCCTTCCCCGGTGGAGAGCCGAAAGGTAACTCTAGTGGATTGCTCATGTCATTGAGTTACCTCACTTGTGGGTAGGTTCTTACGGTGTCCAATTGTGTGGACGAGGTTCGTGCAACACCTCTTAGCTGCCGAATCATTAAGTGTTGGTCGACACAACGGGGACTAGCGTGCCGGCAAGCACGTGAACCTCGGGAGAAAAATTGGTTGTCTCTTGCCCTTTGGTATTCTCCCGGTGATTGATTTAGTATTCATCTTGTGATTGGTTCACTCCTCTACACGGCGGTATAATCACCCTACTCACTCATTTATATTCTTGCAAACTAGTTGTGGCAAGCTCTTTAGTGTAATTAGAATTGAGAGCTTGCTTTGTAATTTTAAGTTCATCTAGTGGAGCTCTTTAGAGTAGCAAGTTTGAGAGCTCTTAGTGAGTAGTAACATTGCAAGTTGTGTGACTAGTAATCATTGCAACTCAAATTGTTGGATAGGTGGCTTGCAACCCTTGTAGAGCTAGAGTAAGTTTGCATTTCGCTATTTGTCATACTAATCAAGCTTTAGTTGATTTGTAGATTTTTAAATAGGCTATTCACCCCCCTCTAGCCATATTAGGACCTTTCAAGTGGTATCAGAGCCGTGGTCACCGTTTGATTGAAGGCTTAACAACCTCAGTGTCAAATTATGTCTCAAGTTGTGTTCAACCATGTGGGGGGCAAACCATCGTTCTTTGATGACACATGCTATGATTATTAGAAGAGAAAGATGAGGATGTATCTTGGTTCAATCAATGATCAAGTATGGGAGGTGATCGAGAATGACTATGCTATCATTGATCCTGATGACCCCACCAACCAAGACAAGACCAACAAGCAATGCAATATAATGACTCTCAACACCATATACAATGCCATTGATTCCAAGGTGTTTGAGCAAATCAAGGATTGTGAAAGAGCAAATGAGGTGTGGAAGAGATTGGAGGAAACATATGAGGGCACACCGGTGGTGAAGAGTGCCAAGTTGTATATCCTCAAGGATAAATTGACAAGCTTCAAGATGAAGGAAGATGAGAGCATTCCGGAGATGTTCCATTGTTTGCAAGTGATTGTTAATGATTTGAAGGCATTGGGAGAAAAGATCAAGGATGATGATGTCTCTCATCGGTTCTTGATGTGCCTACCTCCAAGATTTGAGATGTTGAGATTGCTCATCATAAGAGGAGGATTGAAGGAGATTACCCCTAACCAAGTACTAGGTGATGTCATGACCCAAGAGACATACCATGTGGAAAGGGAGGGGGGTGACAAGGATGACGAGAAGGAAGCAGAAGAAAAGAAGGAGAGTATAGCATTCAAGGCTAGCTCATCATCATCCAAGAACAAGGGCAAGTCCAAGAAAGAATCAAGTGATGATGATGATCTTAGTGATAGTGATGATGAAGCTATGGCCCTCTTTGTACGCAAGATGGGAAAATTCATGAAGAAGAAGGGCTATAGTGCAAGAAAGAGAAGAGATCACACCAAAAGCAAAGAATATGTGAGAAGATGCTACAATTGCAAGAGTCCTGATCATGTTGTAGCAAATTGTCCCTATAATAGTGATAATGATGAGGATGAGAAGAAGAAGCACAAGAATGATAAGAAAGAAAAGAAGGAGAAGAGAATGACCTTCCAAAAGAAGAAGAAGGGTAGAGGCTATATGGTCACTTGGGATAGTGATGGCTCTTCGGATAGTGATGACTCTGGTGATGATGGCAAGAAATCTATCAAGAAAGCACTAGCAAGCATCGACATCAACAACAAGCCCCCATCTTCGACACTCCTTCGACATGCCTCATGGCAAAACCAACCAAGGTAAAATATGATGTGAGTGATGATGATGAATGTGAAAGTGATGCTTGTAGGAGTGGTGATGATGATGAGGAGTACTCCAAGGAGGAGCTCATGGACATGTGTGAGCAAGTGCATACTTGCTTTGAGATGAAGAGAAAGGAGTGCAAGGAATTGAACAAGAAAGTCAAATTTCTTGAGCAATCCCTTGATGAGCTCAATGCCACTCATGAGAGGCTAATGGAAGCCCATGAGAAGCTTGGCAAAGCTCACTCTAAGCTTGAAAAAGCTCACTCCTCTCTCATTGAGCAAGTCAAGAAAGAGGAAGCCAAGAAGGAGCAAGTGATCGTGTCTTATGATGTGGGACTAACATGTGATCTTATTGATGAATCCTTTTATAAGCCCGTTGTAGTTGCTCCCACTAACACTTCTTGTAGCACTACTACTTCTACTTCACCTTTGAGTGATGGTCTCACTTGTGATGCCTCACTAATGGTGGAAAATGATACCCTCAAGAAGGAGGTGAATGTGCTCACTCATGCCTTAGGCAATGCCTATGGTGGAGATGCCCGCTTGCTAAAGTGCTTGGGTAGCCAAAGGTTTTCTCTCAACAAAGAGGGATTAGGCTATACCCCCAAGAAAGGCAAGGCGGCCTTTGTCACTCCAAAAGTTAACTTTGTGAAGGGCAATGGTCGGTTTTGCAATAGATGCAAGAAAGTTGGGCATGTAGAGCAATATTGCAAGATTAACAAGAACAAGCTACCTATTGTATCCTTAATTAAATTTGATTCTTATTACATGCTTGTTAAGGGTGCCAATGGTGTGAAGGCTAAGTTCATTGGTACACCAATTGTGGGCCCAAAGAAGAAGGCCATTTGGGTATCAAAGACCTTGATAACTAACCTTCAAGGACCCAAGCAAGTTTGGGTACCTAAAAAGAATTGATCTTCTTTTGTAGGTCAATTATAAAGCCGGAGGAAGGCATTGGGTGCTTGATGTGGGTGCACACAACATATGACCGGTGATCCAAGAATGTTCAATTCAATCAATGAAAACAAGAGCAATGGGATTAATAGTATCACATTTGGTGACAATGGCAAAGGCAAGGTCAAAGGGCTTGGTAAGATTGCAATATCCAATGATTTGAGCATTTCCAATGTGCTACTAGTAGAGAGCTTGAACTTCAACCTTTTATCGGTAGCTCAATTGTGTAATCTTGGTTTCAAGTGCATATTTGGTGTGGATGATGTAGACATTATAAGTGTAGATGACTCTAACTTGATATTCAAAGGATTTAGCTATGAAAATCTATACTTGGTTGATTTCAATGCTAAAGAAGCTCAATTGACAACATGTTTGATCACTAAGTCTAGCATGGGTTGGTTATGGCATAGAAGGCTTGGTCATGTTGGAATGAAACAATTGAACAAGTTGATTAAGCATGACTTGGTTAGAGTCTTGAAAGATGTCACATTTGAGAAGGATAAGCTATGTAGTGCATGTCAAGCCAGAAAACAATTTGGTAATACACATCCTAAGAAGAGCATGATGAGCACATCTAAGGCATTTGATTTGATGCACATGGACTTGTTTGGACCAACCACATACACAAGCATTGGTGGAAATAAATGTGGATTTGTGATTGTGGATGATTTCACTAGATACACATGGGTATTCTTTCTTGTGGACAAGAGTGATGTGTTTGCAACATTCAAATCATTTGTCAAGGGCATTCACAATGAGTTTGAAACAACCATCAAGAAAGTTAGAAGTGACAATGGTAGTGAATTCAAGAACACTAGAATTGATGAGTTGTGTGATGAATTTGGAATTAGACATCAATTCTTGGCCAAGTACACTCCTCGATCAAATAGCTTAGTTGAAAGGAAGAATAGAACTTTGATTGACATTGCAAGATCAATGTTGAGTGAGTACAATGTGAGTCATTCATTTTGGGCCGAAGCAATCGACACGGCTTGCTATTATAGCAACCAACTCTATTGTCACCCCATGATGGAGAAGACACCTTATGAGCTTTTGAATGGAAGAAAGCCCAACATAGCATACTTTCGGGTTTTTGGTTGTAAATGCTACATATTGAAGAAAGGCACTAGATTGAGAAAGTTTGAAAAGAAATGTGATGAAGGTTTCTTGCTTGGTTACTCCACTACTAGCAAGGCTTATAGAGTTTGGAATTTGGCTAGTGGTACTCTTGAGGAGGTTCATAATGTGGAGTTTGATGAAACAAATGGTTCCTAAGAGGAAAATGAGAATCTAGATGATGTAAGAGGCACTCAATTGGTCAATGCAATTAAGAACTTGGACATTGGTGATATAAGGCCTAGAGAGGTGATTGATGTTGAAGATGACAAGAATCAAGTGCTCTCTAACTCAAATGTGTAAGCTAGTGGTTCTCATGATCAAATTCAAGCAAGAACTAGTGATGACAAAGTGCAAGATCAACAAGTGGCTAGTTCATCATCTCAACCAAATGATCTATCAAATGCAAGCAATCAAGTGCAAGTGCTTCAACCAACCAATGTTGCAAGAGATCATCCCTTGGACACTATCATTGGTGATATTTCAAGAGGTATGCAAACTAGATCAAGATTGGCTTCATTTTGTGAGCATTTCTCATTTGTGTCATCCATTGAACCTAAGAAGATAGATGAAGCTTTGAAGGATGTTGATTGGGTCAATGCTATGCATGAAGAGCTAAACAACTTTACAAGAAACCAAGTATGGGAGTTAGTTGAGAGGCCTAAGGATCATAATGTGATTGGAACCAAGTGGGTCTTTCAGAACAAGCAAGATCAAGATGGGATAGTAATAAGGAACAAAGCAAGATTAGTGGTTCAAGGTTATACTCAAGTTGAAGGTCTTGACTTTGGAGAAACATATGCCCTGGTTGCAAGATTGGAAGCAATTAGGATCTTATTAGCCTATGCTTGTGCCCACAACATCAAGTTGTACCAAATGGATGTGAAGAGTGCATTTCTCAATGGGTACATCAATGAGCTTGTGTATGTTGAGCAACCTCCTAGTTTTGAAGATGAGAAGAAACCCAACCATGTTTACAAGTTGAGAAAGGTTTTGTATGGATTGAAACAAGCATCAAGAGCATGGTATGAGAGATTGAGGGATTTCCTACTCTCTAAGGGATTCAAGATGGGAAAGGTTGACACCACTCTCTTCACCAAGAAGCTTGGAAATAACTTGTTTGTAATGCAAATCTATGTTGATGATATCATTTTTGGGTCAATAAATCAAGATTTTTGTGAGGAGTTTGGCAAGATGATGGCAAGTGAGTTTGAGATGTCCATGATTGGAGAGCTTAGTTACTTCCTTGGTCTTCCAATCAAGCAAATGAAGAATGGCATATTTGTGAGTCAAGGCAAGTATATCAAGGACATGCTCAAGAAGTTTGGAATGGATGATAGTAAAGCTATTAGTACACCAATGGGGACAAGTGGAAGCTTGGATAGTGATGCTAGTGGCAACATGGTGGATCAAAAGATGTATCGGTCTATGATTGGAAGCCTACTCTATGTGACCGCATCAAGGCTAGATGTGATGTTTAGTGTATGCATGTGTGCTAGATTCCAAGCCTCACCAAGAGAAAGTCATTTGAAAGCAACAAAGAGAATATTGAGGTACTTGAAGCATACACAAAATGTTGGATTGTGGTATCCCAAAGGAGCAAGATTTGAGTTGATTGGATATTCGGACTCTGATTATGCGGGATGCAAAGTTGAGAGAAAGAGCACATTGGGCACATGTCAACTATTGGGAAGATCACTTGTGTCTTGGTCATCAAAGAAGCAAAATAGTGTAGCACTTTCAACCGCCGAAGCAGAGTACATTTCGGCCGGTAGTTGTTGTGCTCAATTATTTTGGATGAAGGCTACTTTGAGTGACTTTGGAATTAAATTCAAGCAAGTGACATTGCTATGTGACAATGAGAGTGCCGTAAAGCTCACCAACAACCCGGTTCAACATTCAAGAACAAAGCATATTGATGTCCGCCATCATTTCATAAGAGATCACCAACAAAAAAGGGACATTTGCATTGAGAGTGTGGGCACCAAAGATCAACTTGCCGATATCTTCACCAAGCCACTTAATGAAAAGAGGTTTTGCAAGCTAAGGAATGAATTGAACATACTTGACTTCTCCAATATGTGTTGATGCACCCCCCACTTATATGACATGCCTCTCCTTTGAGTAATCCAAGGTAAAAGTTGATTGGCATGACATACATCCTTGCTAAGGACATGTTTAGTGCATCTAGACATATTTCACATTTGAATAGGCTCATTCATTAAAATCAAATTAATTTGATGCTTGTATGGTACCACTATTGCTTGTATGTTTGAAATGATCTAGTGGTAACATATGACATGTTTGTGGGCTTATAAACCTAGTGTTTGATCTAGAAAATAAGCTACAAGTGTTTAACTCAACATGGTACAAGATAACCCTTATTTGGAGGTGTGAAGAAGCTTGTCCTTGGATCAAACCGAGTTAAATATCTTTTGCAAGTAATCTAGATTGAACCAAATTGGGGAAAATGATCCTCATTTCACATGGTTTCACCCCAACCTATCTATAATTTGAGCTCACCTTTTTGTGCTAATTGTTGACAAAGGGGGAGAGAAATTCACAAAGATAGTAAGATAGGAGGAGCAAACAAATGAAATGACATTGTAAGGGGATCAATAAAAAAATGCACACAAGTAGGGGGAGCAAGCTCATAAACTTGTATGTTGCATTTGAATGTGCATTTCATATGTTTGCTTGCATAGCACAAGTTCTAATTTTCAATATCCATGCTTGTGTGGTGTATGCTAGTTATAGGCTTGAATGATGAAATGAAAAACTAGCATGCATAGGCTAAAGTAACTAGACTTATGATCATTCTATGGAAACTAGACCCTTGCTTGTAATGTTGATCTCATGGGGTATTCTAGTTTTTGTGTATGTCTAGTTACTAATGGTGCTAAGGATGGTATATTGGTGCACTCCGATTGGTATCATGCTTCAAAGGTCCATCTCTTATACCTTAACATCATTTGGTAGAAATTGACTCCTATATTTCCTATCTAAGCATATGTGCAAGCTACAGTCCAAACTCTTAGCACATATGTAGGGGGAGCAATTACTACCATTTGGAGTTCATGAAACTTGTCCATATCCTTTTACACAAGGTAAATATGTTTGGGCAAGCAACATGGATTCAATTAAAATTCAATTCATATCTTTGTGAAAGGGTTGTCATCAATTACCAAAAAGGGGGAGATTGAAAGCTCTAGTTTGGTTTTGGTTAATTGATGAAACCCTAAGTGCTAACCTAGTTTATCAAGTTGATCATGAGATAGGTAGCACTACTCTAAGTGATGAAGCAATGGCGAAGATTATGACAATGGTGATGGCATGGTGATGATCAAAGGCTTGAACTTGGAAAAGAAGGAAGAGAAAAACAAAAGGCTCAAGGCAAAGGTATAAAATGAAGGAGCCATTTTGTATCAAAATGCGATTATCAAAGTGCCACTAGATGCTCTAACTCATTGCATATGCATTTAGGATCTAGTGAAGAGCCAACACCCTTGAAAATATTTATGAAAATATGCTAACACATGTGCACAAGGTGATACACTTGGTGGTTGGCACATTTGAGCAAGGGTGAAGGAGATAGAGATGAAAGAGGGTCAGTCTCGCTGATTCACAAAGTGACCGGACACTAGTCTCAGGAGGACCGGCGCGTCCGGTTAGGCGTAGTAGCATAGACCTGGCATCGGTCATTTGACCGGACGCTGGGTCTTGGACTGACCGGATGCTGGAAGGCAGTGTCCAGTTAGAGCTGACATGGCAGTACCAAGATCAAGGGGACTGATCGGACGCTGGCAACATCCGGTCAAGGTTTGACGTCTCTGGGAGCTTACTGGAAACGACCGGACGCTGGGGGTTCAGCGTCCGGTCACTTTTGCCGAAGCGTCCAGTCATGTCATGACCGTTGAGATCTGGCGGCTTCAGTTGAACGTAGTGTTACACATGGCTGTCATCAGGCGACCGGACGCTAGGTCTAGCATTCGGTCAATCTGACCGGAGCATCCGGTCGGCCCATGTTCAGTACAGTGAGTAGCCCAACGGCTCTATTTCATGAGGGCTTCTATTTAAGCTCCATGGCTAGCTCAAGCTCACTCTCTTGGCCATTTGCATTGACATAGCAACCTTGTGAGCTTAGCCAAAGTCCTCCCACTCATCTCCATCATTGTTTCATCATCATTGTGAGATTGGGAGAGAATCCAAGTGCATTGCTTGAGTGATTGCATCTAGTGGCACTTGGCATTCGTGTTTTGCTGCAGGATTCACTTGTTACTCTTGGTGGTTGCCACCACCTAGATGACTTTTAGCAGCGAGGATCATTGAGCAGAGGTTGGTGATTGTCTCCGGCTCCGATCGTGGTGATTGTGAGGGGTCTTGTGCCTTCCCCGGTGGAGAGCCGAAATGTAATTCTAGTGGATTGCTCGTGTCATTGAGTTACCTCACTTGTGGGTAGGTTCTTGCGGTGTCCAATTGTGTGGATAAGGTTCATGCAACACCTCTTGGCCGCCGAATCACCAAGTGTTGGTCGACACAACGGGGACTAGCGTGCCGACAAGCACGTGAACCTCGGGAGAAAAATTGGTTGTCTCTTGCCCTTTGGTATTCTCCTGGTGATTGATTTAGTATTCATCTTGTGATTGGTTCACTCCTCTACACGGCGGTATAATCACCCTACTCACTCATTTATATTCTTGCAAACTAGTTGTGGCAAGCTCTTTAGTGTAATTAGAATTGAGAGCTTGCTTTGTTATTTTAAGTTCATCTAGTGGAGCTCTTTAGAGTAGCAAGTTTGAGAGCTCTTAGTGAGTAGTAACATTGCAAGTTGTGTGACTAGTAATCATTGCAACTAGAATTGTTGGATAGGTGGCTTGCAACCCTTGTAGAGCTAGAGCAAGTTTGCATTTCGCTATTTGTCATACTAATCAAATTGCTCTAGTTGATTTGTAGATTTTTAAATAGGCTATTCACCCCCCTCTAGCCATATTAGGACCTTTCAAGTGATATCAGAGCCGTGGTCACCGTTTGATTGAAGGCTTAACAACCTCGGTGTCAAATTATGGCTCAAGTTGTGTTCAACCATGTGGGGGGCAAACCACCGTTCTTTGATGGCACATGCTATGATTATTGGAAGAGAAAGATGAGGATGTATCTTGGTTCAATCAATGATCAAGTATGGAAGGTGACCGAGAATGACTATGCTATCATTGATCCCGATGACCCCACCAACCAAGACAAGACCAACAAGCAATGCAATACAATGACTCTCAACACCATATACAATGCCATTGATTCCAAGGTGTTTGAGCAAATCAAGGATTGTGAAAGAGCAAATGAGGTGTGGAAGAGATTGGAGGAAACATATGAGGGCACACCGGTGGTGAAGAGTGCCAAGTTGTATATCCTCAAGGATAAATTGACAAGCTTCAAGATGAAGGAAGATGAGAGCATTCCGGAGATGTTCCATCGTTTGCAAGTGATTGTTAATGATTTGAAGGCATTGGGAGAAAAGATCAAGGATGATGATGTCTCTCATCGGTTCTTGATGTGCCTACCTCCAAGATTTGAGATGTTGAGATTGCTCATCATAAGAGGAGGATTGAAGGAGATTACCCCTAACCAAGTACTAGGTGAATACCACAAAGAAGCGGAAGTATCCAGATGCAGACATAGCTAGAGTAGACACAGTTGCAGCAGCAGCAGAGCGTGCAGAGGCAGGAGGTGCTAGGAGTGGAGTACAGATCATAGATTAGCTTTCTCCATCTACGAGGGCCGCACTATAGCAGGTTGAGCGCTATCATGGTGGTCCAGCTAGGACTGTCATGGTTGTGGGATGACGAGTTGTCTTGGATGAGAGTCAGCCTCAGGGGGGTCACAGCAGGAGCCACAGGTAGCAGAGCATACTCAGGAGGGACAGTAGATCGAGGAGATAGAGCAGGCACCTTAGCCATAACTTTGCCACTCTGGTCGTACTCGTGCTCCAGTCACACCAAGGGTAGATACACAGCAGAGGGGTTCTCGTCCACCGCCCAGACCACAGGGTCCGCCTCTAGTGACTCATCTAGATCTGAGGGCCGCCATGGCCAAGCAGGTGCAGTAGCTCAGATTTTTGGATTTTGAGCAGTGGTTTTTGCCGAGGCGAGATGAGCGTGCATCAGAGGGCTTCTACACACCACTACAGGAGGACTTCTACAATGCATATCTTAAAGAGGAGCTATTTTCATATCTCAGAGGGTGTGCAACATAGAGTCTATTATTGCAGCAGCTGGAGAGCACATTCGCCCCTACCTTTCTTACCTGCCAGGGCTGATAGATTTACTTGGACGGACAGGCTTATATGTTCCATCTTGGGTCCATCAGTTCTATGCTTCTTTCTGGATTGACCCACAACACAGATTCATACACTTTGCATTCAGTGGCAGAGATTACAGGCTGATGAGCACTAGGGTCAGAGAGATACTCATGCTTCTAGAGCAGCTCGTCTAGCTACATGAGGTTTGCTATGGACAGACAGCGCTCCCAGACGTCCTCATGATGGGATGGTGCCCCTACAGATCTAGTCCACCATTGCTTTCTAGAGCCATTCAACGAGGGGTCTAGCAGGACACCCAGTGATCTCACTCCCACTGCTAGAGTGCTTGCTGCCATTATGAGGAGGACATTGCTTCTGAGGATGGGGTATCACGAGGGCTTGACTCGCATACAGTTGTGGCTACTAAACTATCTGATGCAGCAGATAGTGTTTGATATTTGGGATCTCCTTCTATCAGAGATGGAGGATACTATTGCTGAGGGGTTCAGAGGTCACCGATAGTTGCCCTCTGCCCACTAGATCACATTTCTTATTCATAGGGTAGTTATAGTGAGTCCGCCTAAGATGCTAGCTGAGTATAGTGGTGCTATGATAGAGTTCCCTGCATATAACCTGACTTAGATGATCCGCCATAGTACACCAACTGCACCTAGCCAGCTGCGCTATCGTCCAGAGGTGCCAGAGACTACAGCCCAGTAGGATGATACTATCAGGAGCATAGCAGCTATTGAGAAGGACCAGTTAGATGCTCAGTAGGAGGGGGTGGTCGAGAGCGACCCTAGTGACAGCTCAGATGAGGACTATCGTGATATTCCCTAGATGCCTCCATGATGACATGATCATGAGGCTGGTAGCTCTAGTTTAGTTCCATCTGCACCACAGACTGACCCCGCTCTACTTGCCATACTTGAATGGATGAGGCAGGATCAGGCTCGCCAGGGTCAGGAGACTGCTGCTACTTTTGCATAGTTCCAGGCTCGACATGATGAGTTTCAGCAACAGTAGCAGGCCATACAGCAGCAGCAGCAGGCCATGCATCAGTAGCAGCTCCTGATGCAGCAGCAGCTCCTTGGATTTATGCAGCATGTAGTGACAGCTATTGGGGTTCCACCACCACAGCCTTCACCCCAGCTTGGTCAGCCTACCACCACTTCTATGACTCCAGCGTTACAACCTAGTGGGCTTCAGAGTCAGGGACAGCCACCAGCATAGTTTGCTTCACCTACAGAGTATGTGTCCTAGTGGTTTGCTTCGCCTGTGTTAGCCCCATAGTTCACACCTCTCTAGACGGGCTTCACACCGGCTCAGACTTCCTCGCTACTAGTGCCAGACACTTCAGTCTCCAGGAGTCTTGGAGCGACTTTTAGTGAGTTGACAGGGTAGCCTACTCTGCCATATTTACATGTCCCAGGTCCCTCTATAGTTGCACCTATTACCGGGACTATAGAGACGCTCCCTTCCTTAGTGGCATCATCAGAGCCAGTTGCTCCAGTCATACCTGCACAGTCTACAACAGCTCTAGTTGTTGATCCGACCCAGACCGTTTCAATGTCGCTTCTAGCTACAGAGGGTCAAACAGCTCAGAGCTCTGGTTCAGATGATGATGGCACTCAGTTCTAGCTTGCTCCTCGTACCTCAGCGCCTGACTCGTCCGCTGTAGCCCCACCGACCGACCCTTAGGTTTTGGTGTTTGACGCCAAAGGGGGAGAGGGATCGAGTATGCTTGTCTTAGGGGGAGCGACATATCTAGGGGGATCTTAGTTTACTTAGACTATCTATTACATTTGGAGTTTTATGTGTGATACACTATTATGCATTTGTGTGTTTACTTTTATGCATGAAACTATATTTATGTGATAGTGATATCTACGTAATCGTGATATATGACATGACTTTGAATTATTTATATGTCATATCACTTGTGCTATGCTCATTTGCTTTGCTTCCGTATTTTACTCCGATGCAAATGAGCTTTATTACTTGTACTCATTCTTATTTCATATCTTTTGAGTACATCATATTGGCTTGGGTCATATAAGCTTGCCTAACTCTCTTGTTCTTATTGTCAAAAGCTTATATGAACCAAGCGTGTCAAAAACCTCAACTCTTTCACATACTCGAGGTAGTATTGTCATCAATCACCAAAAAGGGAGAGATTGAAAGCATCTAGGCCCCTAGTTGGGTTTCGGTAATTAATGACAATACGTGATTACTGTGACTAACGTGTATTTTGCAGAGGCAATTAAGTTAGGTCACGGTAATGGAGATTGATTGGGCAATCATGGTGGTCATGCCCCTATGATAGAAATTGTTTCAGTTTTCAAAGGATAGACGACAAGATTAAGGATGGACTAGTTCTAAGTGTCATTTGGAGTTGAAGAGACACTTAGAGTAGTTTAGGGCTCTATTTTTCCTTTGGCCATACTATTAACGGGGGTATGGATGGGTAGCTTGACCTAGGTGAGTCTAGTGAGTTAGGTGTGGTGCACACTTGCTAAATCTAGCACTAGGTAGCTCCAAAAAAGCCCTTAGATCCATTGGAGCAAACTTCATTCACGTATGATCGAAAGTTGGAAGTGAATGGAGGGTCAAATACTGACCGAACGCTGGCTTTGGTGTGACCGGACACTGGCGCAGAGTCCGGTCAGTTCATTTGATCAAGGTGAAGTCGTTTGGAAGTGACCGGACGCTGAGGGCTAGCGTCCGGTCGACTCCAATAAGGTTCCAGAGAGGGAAAATCACGACCGGATGCTTCTGGTCAGTGCTGCCCGGATGCTGGCCAGCATTCGGTCACACTTTAAACACTGGAGTTCGGGGTGAATTGACCGGTGCGTCCGGTCGACATGACCAGAGCATCTGGTCACCCCGCAGAGGCACATAACGGTTCGTTTTTCAGCCCATGTTATAAATACTTCCTCAATTCGTGTGTGGGGGTACTTTTGCTCATTTCAATAGCTGAGAAACACCTTTGAGAGTGCTAGAAGAGCAAGGTCCTAGTGAGGTGATTGAGATTTGAGAATCCCAAAGAGAGCCCTCATTAGTGAGATCAAGAGTAGCAAAGTGTGCATCCATCCTTCTCATTAGGCTTGTCGTGGTCAAGTGAGAGTTCATGCTTGTTACTCTTGGTGATCGCCATCACCTAGATGGCTTGGTGGTGATTGGGAGATTGGTGATCATTCAGCGGTGCTTGTGGATGACCCAACTCAAGTTGTGAGCGGTTATGGGTGATTCACCGCGATGGAGTGTCGAAGAATCAACCCGTAGAGAGCACTTGATCCTTGCACGGATCAAGGGGGAGCTACACCCTTGCGCGGTTGCTCCAATGAGGACTAGTGGGGAGTGGCGACTCTCCAATACCTCGGCAAAACATCGCCGCATTCCTCCTTCTCTCTTTAATTTGAGCATTTACTTTGAGCAATTCAATTCTTGTCATTTATATTCTTAGAATTGCCATGCTAGAGTAGGATTGGAACTTAGGGTGCTAAACTTTTGTGCGTTAGATCAATAGAAACACTTTCTAGGCACAAGGGGTTAATTGGGCTAACCGTAGAGTTTAATTATTGCAAAGAAATTTAGAATTAGCCCAATTCACCCCCCCCTCTTGGGCATCTTGATCCTTTCATGTTACACTCGGTAAAAAGCATACGGCATCTACAGTGTCGACAAACAACTATTTGCCGAGTGTTTTTTATCGCGCACTCGGCAAATGGTTTGCCGAGTGTCAAATTTGACACTCGACAAAAAAGTGTTTTGCCGAGTGTTTTTTCAAAATACACTCGACAAAGGATTATTGTTTGCCGAGTGTTTTTAGGAATTACACTCGGCAAACCTATTTTCCAAAGAAAAAAAATAATTTTTTTCTCAGCATACCATTATTGTTTGCCGAGTGTTTTTGGAAATTACACTCGTTAAACCTATTTTCCAAAGAAAAAATAATTTTTTTTCTCAGCATATTTTAGTTTAATAGCATTTTCGATCCCAGCAGGAACTAAGAAGGCCAGCACATTGATATCCATAAAATAAGAAGTCTAGGTTGGTGGTTGGTGTTCGCTCACACTAGAAATTATAGGGATGTACTTGCTTGCATAGGTTCTATCAGGAGCAAAAGGAAAAGGTGAAGGACGAACAGTCAATGTGTCAACTTATACAAAAAAAGAAGAAATATGGATTGATTGTATAACAAAAGTTGATAACAGGTTAGCAGCAACTAGGAAAAACACAACAGAAGTCCATTTGACAACAAATATACTCTCTTATAGTAAGTATCAGATCTAACTACATTAAATCTTAAAAGTTTGTGTTCCTAGAGACCAAATATAACATCTTACTTTGCACAGAACATCAAGAGCTCAACAGTTCAACTAACAATCTCAACTTGATAAGAACTTACGGATCCAACAGACTCAAACTGCGACCACTCCAGCCTTTTGTTGGGCTAGATGCAATCAATGCAATGAGTATTGCTGAAGCAGCAAAACAAACAACCCTGTAGAATTTTTGTTGTTAGATGTGTCAAGTGGATAGCTAGCAGTTCAGTGACCTAAACATGAACAACTGCTTCATTTTGACTCCTGAGGAACAAATCTGTCTTTGCTCAAAATTATGAACCATTAAGAGATAACATTTTCGATCCTCTAGCTTCTCCTTCCTCGCCTGGAGCAAAAGAACAAGAGCAAAAGAACTCGAGAAATGGCTCAGATTTACCCATTATCAACATGACAACGGCTACTTAATTTCACCTGAAGCTTAATTTAATTCTCTCTCTCTAATGGGAATTGAACTAGCCACAGAACTGGTTGCTTGTACTAGTACAAGCCATCCTAGTTAAGCAGCAAATAGAACAAATTATCCCAAGTACTAGCTCATAAGGTGCTAAAGTGTATAAGTTCTCTAATGGAAACTTGATTCATCACAACCACTCAAGGGTAGTACAAAACAAAAAAAGTCACAAGGCATAGTTACGGAAGGGGAGAGCAGCGCGGCATGAGACTGGGGTTCCATATCATCTCAGCTCTGCAAATATCACATATCAAAATGATTGATCAGGTTGATATATGCAAGATATTCAAGATACTATTTTCATAGCATCTCACCTGACATCCAATGCACCAAATACCAGGTGATGTGTTCACATACCAGATTTAGGAAATATTAAATTCCTTTCGATTATGTGCAAGGTTAAAATATAGCTTTGAAGTTATATGTATAACATCATCTAACCCTAAAAGCAACCAGTGTAACAAAACATAAAAGGAAATTGTATTTTAACTTTGCAGTAAAATCTTCTTATTACATTGCTCCTTCAAGTTCAAATATAATGACATTATTTGAGTGGTTCGTCCATGTATATTTCTTACATTACAGTATATTTTTCTTACATTAGTAGTCAGATTTAGAGGTTTTACCGATGAGTTCGCACAACAAACTTTATTTAGTTGAGAACCAAAAAAATAGATTAGGGAGTTAATGTGCATGGAATCCATAATGCCAAAACTAGAAGGAGCAGATTAAACAAAATTTCCTGTTTGCGCATTACATCTTCTACAAAATGTAAGTTGATGTGTGCTTAGTTGTTAGCCTGGGCACTCCCATAGTCTGCTTAATTAACAGAGTTAATGTAAAAAATTAACAGAGTTAATGTAAAAGCAAATCAATAATGGATCGGAATGTAACATAGACAACTCAATCCAAATCCAGGTCAGTGATTTCTTAACTTGAGGCCTCGACATCCAAAAGAACTAAAGGAGTATTTTTTACATGCCTGGTTCTCGCACACCATATAGGTATTTTTATCTTTGCAACAATCCATCAAGACGCGCACATCCAAAGCAGTAGAATAAGAGACATGGGAATTATGAGGGAGAGCTCACCATGGACATCCTAGGAATGGGGCAGTGGTTCCCTAGTCACCATCGCCACACTCCACAATTAGACAGGAGAGATCGAGTGAGAGAGGGGCACCACACCTTCGCTGGAGCACGGAACGACAACTGGGCAGAGCGGCGACGTGGAGCGGTTGTGCTGGCCGGCGCCGAGCCCACTGGGCGGAACGGCAACCTCGGGGAGAGCGGCAGCATAGTGGCCCCGCAAGCAACATCATCGAGGGCAGCATCGTGGCCCCCACCGCCGCCACCAGGCCGCCACCCTTGCCTCCCGCCGCCACGCCACGAAGCCCGCCGCCGCCAGCACCACCACCACACCAGCACTATCCGCCGCCAGCACCACCACCGCTGCTTGCCTTCTACGTCTGCCTCCCAGGCCACCTGCCGCACGCGCTCACCTAGGCCGCCAGTGAGGGAGGGGAGGGGCGAGGCGGTGGATCCGGGGGAGGGGCACCGTCGGTGAGGGAGGGGAGCGGTGGGGCGGCGGATCCAGGGAAAGGGCGTCGCCGGTGAGGGAAGGGAGGGGCGGGGTGGCGGATCCGGGGGAGGGGTGCCGCCGGTGAGGGAGGGGAGGGAGGGGGCAGCGGATCTAGGGGAGGGGCGCCGCAGGTGAGGGAGGGGAGGGGCGGGGCAGCGGATCCGGGGGAGGGGCGCCGCCGGTGAGGGAGGGGAGGGGCCGGCCGCCGACGGGAGGAGGGTAGGGGGACGGCCGCTGGTGGGAGGAGGGGAGGCGCCGGCCGCACGCCGGAGAGGATGAGAGGGAGCGAGCTGGGAGGGAGGGGAGGGGGTGTGTGCGTCGTGTGGGAGGGGAGGGGCGGGTGGGTTTTTTTCTTCATTTTTTTCTTTGCCAAGTGTTGTTTTTGGACACTCGGCAAACCTGTCTTTTTGCCGAGTGTTTTTTTGTGACACTCGGTAAATGTCGCAGAACCGACCAATTTATAAGAATACAAGTACAATGGCAATCCGCAAGCGGTCGCACTATCATACTTGAACCCATATAAACCCGGTAGTCCGTCGAGTACCACGACGGGTCTCGATAAACGATTTACAACAACCAAGATCGTACAGGATTCAACATACATGTCACATGTTACATAAAGTTCACAGATACTTTTCATCATCAGAGTACGAATAAAAGTTATTACAAACCCAGTTTGATAATTAAAGCGGAAGCAAATAAGTTCGAAGATAAAGTTTCCAACATAGTTTGATACAGTGCCAAGCCAGATCACGGTCCACAAAAGCAAAGATAGGAATTACTAAAGAAGCCTGCCCAAGGCTTACTCCTCATCCACAGCGGGATAGAAGCAACTCTTGCAATAACCATGATACACAGTGCCATCTGGAACAATGGGAAAATAAACCCTGAGTACGAGAAGGTACTCAGCTAGACTTACCTGTCATGAACCAGAAATAAAATGACTCCAAGGATCATGCAAGGCTGTATAAGTGGACATAACTTGACAACATTTTGCGTAAAGGCAATTTACCCGTTGTACAATTATGATTCCTTTATCAAGTTAATTATAACTATCCCTTTCTAGATTAGCAACTATCCTGTGCCAAACATGTGGTATATCATTTAGAAGCATACAATAGTAACCATAGTAGGTATTGTAATTCCATATTTATCTGAACCATCATGTTTCATACTATAGCTGCTACGATGTTGGGACTAGCCAAGTTTCTCACTATCCGGGAGAGACGGCAATTCGAATCGATTTCAACCAGCTGGGAATTTATTCCTAACACAAACCCAGATCTACCAGCCACGATTGTCTTAGGTCACCTTTGGTACAACTCAGGTACACATTTCGTGGGTCCGTACCGCACCGCACAATCTGGAACACCAGATGCCAGGATGCTCAGGCCAAGCCTGCCCTTGGGCTTAGTCTGATCGTTCCCCGGAAGGAGCGCACAACAGAACGGTTCCCGGCCTGAGTTGAATTACTCGGCTTCACGGTCGGAACGAGTTATCCGGCCAGCTAAGTGAGAGGCATGCGTTCAATCTTGTCAGAAGCGCCAACAACGGTACGGTCCTTAATCGACATAGACGGGGATAAGTCCACACCCAAGACCTCCATGTCTTGTTGCTTCTATATCTCGCAGGTGACAGGACATCACCCAACTTCTACCGGTCTAAGCATGGCTAAGCATATATATTCGATCCTGGACCTATACCGGTTAAAGGTGTAATATCTGGACAAGGAATGTACATGCATCAAGTGGTTTCATTCAACTCTTATAACCTAATGCATCAATCATAAATACGTAAGTAAACATTTGTAAATTACTGGGAGACTTATAATGCTCCGGGGCTTGCCTCGCAGAAAGGAAGTGGGGCGATGGTCAGGACACTCCGGAAGCTCTTCAGGGTTCTGCTCCACGCCTTCGGGAGCTGCGGCTTGCGGATCCTCCTGCGGGTTCCCTTCCTCTGCTTCTTCGAATTCCAGCAACGTGATCTCTTCCTCCGATCCTAGATGCATGAGTATGGTATAAGTATTACGAATGCATATATGTTAACAAGTGCATCACGTTGTTTGAGTAGGTGCATATCTCTTCTCGATTACTACGTAACTACTTCTACAATGCATCGACTATGCCACAAACAGTAGCTACTTGTTTCACTCATAACTAGAGTTCTACAAATCCAAAAACAGTGATCCTGGACTTTCTGGAAAGCTTATCAAATTCTCTACAACTTTGTTATTAACCATTTTTACAGTACACATCAGTTTCAACATGCAACTCATCACACTCTAGAATCAGTCCGGAAATTATTTAATATGCAATATAAAGTAATAATACTTCTACTTCATGTAATCATTCCAAACTTGACAACTTAAAATCTACCAACAGTGTAGGCATACCAAATACATTTTAGATAATATAATGGTGAAGCCCAAACTATTTATTAAATTTCCTTTATTATTTTATTTAGATATCTAGGTTAAATAATAAATATATATCAGATGTGCTTAATAAATTCTCAAAAATTTCCAGAGTCTTACTAATGCTATCAAAGGACTACTATAAAAATTTCATGTCATTTTACTAAGTAGAACATTCTATACAAAAATGATAAGGAAGCAAGGCTTGAAATAGCATAAACGGAAAATCCTATTGAAAAGTGTCAAGCAACAGATTTCTTATTTTTCTTAACATCCATAAGGTACTAGGATTACCTCCAACAAATTTCATGAATTTTGGACTCATAAATAATTTATAAAAATTCATGCAAGGATGGACTAGCCATAAAAGAAAAATCAATAACTATAATTCTACACATGCACTGGCCTTCAAATTTTTACTCAAGCTCATATATGCTAAGACTAGCTTACCACAAAAATTTCATAATTTTTGGAGCAAAGGAACTCTAGATATAAAATAAACAAATTTAAATGCATTCAAAAGCATATTTCAAATCCTGATTTAAATCTCCAGAAATTTCTACTGTTGAAACCAAGAACATATTTTTGTTAAATACTACACTTCCTAATGAACACTACAAAATTTATTTCGCAATTTTAGGAGCTACCAAACTAAAGATACAAAAATAACAAAACACATGTGAATCTGCATTCAAACTGAACTGGATTTGAAATATTGAGTCGCTGACACGCGGGACCCACTGGTCAGCGAGACCAAAACAGAGCACAGCGGCGCTGCTCAACGGGCGCGGCCAAAGCTCGCCGACGGCGAGTACGCCGGTGGTGACATCGTCACAGTGTGACCCCCGTGACCTAACGCGTCGATTGGTCTACTTGGCCGGCCCTATCATCGACACCAGCGACGACGGCGGCGGCCATGGCGGCTCGGCGAGGCGGGACGTCGGCGGTACACCGGCGACGACCTCGGCGGCCCAACCTAAGGTGCAGACGAGCATCTAGGAACGCTAGGGGACCTAGCGCGCTAGCTAACAGAGCGGGAGGAGGACTGTGGTGGCGTGGCCACGACGACGGAGTCCGCGGCGGAGCTCCGGCGAGCTTATACGCGCTGCGGTGGCTTACCAAGTACTGTCAGCGGGCACGGGAAGAAGCAGTGGGTCGCTGGGGAGCTAGTGGTGCTGCTGCGGTGAAGAATGGTTGGCTAGGCGCAAGCTTGCGTGGCTATGGCGACGGCGGAGGTGCGAGAGCTCGGCGGATGCTGCTGCGAGGAAGAAAGGCCGAGGCAACGCGAAACACCGAGCTCCTAAGTAGAAATTGTATGAATACGAATTGTAGAACTATGTCCCAGCAGCAACTTTGGTTCAAGGCACTTGTTCTAATTCGCAACAGAAACAGAGAAAAAATGTGCTCAAGGTTGGCTTGTCAGGCTGTCAGGGTTCCTGACTCAGCAAAATTTGCTAAGTGTTGAAATCAGGGATTTGATGATTTTTGAAATCCAAATTCAAGCATGTTAGGGGCTAAATCAGTCCATGACCCAAAAATAAAAGTTGTTCCTTATGTCAAACACTACAACATTGCTTTAGTGAACTCCTCCATGTAAGGTCTCTAACACCTAGTTCAACTTTAGTCAAACATGTCACTTTGAAATCATGATACAAATTCAAACCATGACTAAATGACCAATTTAGCCCTAGCCCTAAATACCAAAGTTGTTCATGATGATATCCTAAGCATGTTTAAGCAATTTGCAAGGTCATTCCATCATTTTATGTAGTGGTTACTCATAGAGCTAGTTAGGGCAATCACATGAAACATGCCTTAAAGGCTTGATTTAGAAAAGTGACTTTCATGAATAATGTTCTAATTGCTAACCCAAGTGTGGTTACATGTTTTTGTGACTCACTTCTACCAAGCACATGTTTTCATTCATGATCATTTGCAGATACACATGGAGGCATGAAATAACGAGAAAGATTGCATATGATAATGAAACATGCGATAACAAGTAAATGTTGCAAATATTTCAATCAAATGTTTCAATTGTAAAAGCTTGTTTATGAATGCGTGATGATCATGCTCATGTTATGCAAGTCAAGTTATGCAAGGCTAACACCTGAGGTGTTACAGCCCCTCCCCCTTATAAAAATCTCGTCCCAAGATTTGCAAGACCTACCATTCTTGGAAAAAGGTGGGATAAACTTCTTGCAGATAATCTTCTCTTTCCCACGTAGCATCTTGTTCACTATGATTGTTCCACACCACCTTATAAAACTTAATAATCTTACTCCTTGTCACTCTCTCCATCTCTTCTACTACTCGAATTGGCTTCTCTTCATAGGTCAAATCCGATTGAAGCTGCACGTTGGTGGGTGCAATCGCTTCTTCCGGTACTCGAAGACATTTCTTTAACTGAGAAACATGGAACACATCAAAGATTGCACTCATCTCTGGTGGTAGTTGTAGCTTATACGCAACATTTCCTTTTCGTTCCAAAATTTTGTATGGCCCTACATATCTTGGTGAAAGCTTCTTTTTCATCCCAAATCTTTTCACACCTTTCATGGGTGATACTCTTAAATATACATAGTCACCCACTTCAAAAGTCAGTGGTCTTCTTCTCCTGTCGGCATAACTTTTCTGTCTTGATTGAGCTGCCTTCATGTGTTGTTGGATGATACGTACTTGTTCTTCGGCTTCATTGACAAAATCAATACCAAAGTATCTCCTTTCCCCGGGCTCAATCCAATTCAATGGAGTCCTGCACTTTCTGCCATACAAGGCTTCAAATGGAGCCATTTTGATACTTGCTTGATAACTGTTGTTATAGGAGAATTCAGCTAAAGGTAACCATTTCTCCCATGAACCTTTTGAAGATATAACACAAGCCCTAAGTAAATCTTCTAGGATTTGGTTCACTCGCTCTGTCTGTCCTGAAGTTTGCGGATGATAAGCTGAACTTCTGATTAGCTTGGTTCCCAAAGCTTGGTGTAAGTGCTCCCAGAAACGAGCTATGAACTGTGGTCCTCTATCTGAGATTATGGTCCTGGGTACTCCATGCAATCTCACGATCTGGGATACATATATCTCAGCGTATTTCCCAACTATATACCGCGTGTTTACGGGGATAAAGTGTGCTGACTTGGTGAGATGATCTACGATGACCCAGATTGAATCGTGACCTTGTGGCGTTGTTGGAAGGCCTGTGATAAAGTCCATGCTTATTTCCTCCCATTTCCATCCTGGAATAGGCAAGGGCTGAAGTAATCCAGCGGTTTTCATATGGACGGCTTTCACTCTACTGCAGTTATCACACCTAGCAACATAGGCTGCGATCTCTTTCTTCATCTTAGTCCACCAAAAACGGGTTCTTAGATCTTGATACATTTTACTACTACCCGGGTGGATAGACAATTTGGACGAGTGAGCTTCTTCTAAAATTTGATTCCTTAGCTCACGGTCTTTCGGCACCACTAGTCGGTCCTCAAACCATAATACACCTCTTTCGTCCAATCTAAAATGTTTGGTTTCTTGCTCTTGCATAAGTACACATCCCAAACCTATTCCTGATGCATCACAAAATACATCAAAAGGCTTTTCAATGTCTGGTTGTGCTAGCACAGGTGCTGTAGTCAACAAAGTTCTGAGGGTGTGAAAAGTTGTTTCACATTCTGGTGTCCACTTGTACTTCTCATCTTTCTGAAGTAGTCTGGTCATAGGCTTAGCTATCTTTGAGAAGTCTGGAATAAACCGACGATAGTATCCTGCTAACCCGAGAAAACTCCGAACTTCATGAACCGAAGTTGGGGCTTTCCAATCCATGACCTCTTGTACTTTGGATGGGTCTACTGAGATTCCATCTCTTGATAAAATGTGACCTAAGAAAGGTACTTTGCTCATCCAAAATTCACATTTGCTAAACTTGGCATATAGCTTATGCTCCCTCAGTCTGGATAGGACAATCCTCAGATGCTCTTCATGATCTGACTCATTTTCTGAATAAATCAATATGTCATCGATAAACACGACCACGAACTTATCAAGTTTGGGCATGAATACCGAGTTCATCAGGTACATGAAAAAGGCTGGAGCATTTGTTAGTCCGAAAGACATAACCAAATACTCGTATAAGCCGTACCTAGTAGAGAAAGCAGTTTTAGGTATATCCTCCGGTCTGATCTTTATCTGATGGTAACCTGATCTCAAGTCAATTTTGGAGAATACCTTCGCCTTAGCTAGCTGATCGAACAAGATGTCGATGCGGGGTAACGGATACTTATTCTTGATGGTCACAGCATTGAGTGGTCTATAATCTACACACATTCTCAGTGACTTATCCTTCTTTTTCACAAACAATGCTGGACATCCCCACGGAGATGAGCTAGGTTGGATAAGACCTTTGTCCAATAGATCTTGCAATTGAACCTTAAGTTCTGCTAACTCATTGGGTGTCATTCTATAGGGCCTTCTGGATATGGGTGCGGTACTTGGCACTAATTCAATCTTAAATTCCACGTCCCTATCCAGTGGTAGACCTGGTAATTCCTCTAGAAATACATCCGGAAACTCACAAACCATGGGAATATCACATATGGTGGTGGCTTGGATAGCACAGGCTAAATGTTGGGGTTCGAATTCGCGGGAGAGTGGAACTAGAAAAGCATTCCCTCCCGTGGGTTCTCTCAACATAATGGTACGGGTGCTAGTGTCAATAAGAACACCATGATCCTTCATCCAATTCATGCCTAAGACCACACTTATCGACAACCCCGGCAATATTATCAAATCTGTTGTGTACTCCCTCCCTTGTATCAAGATGAGTACATTTTTTACTATCTTTTTGGTAGTAACAGTTCCCCCTGCTGAACTTATGTTAAAACCCCCCTTACTTACTTCTATAATTTCTTGATCATGTCTAGATGCAAATGCTTGACTCATAAATGAATGAGAAGCTCCCGAATCGAATAAAACAACAGCGGGATGCTTGTTGACGAGAAACATACCAGCCGTGACAACTTCTCCGGCGGGCACTTCCTCCACAGCGGTATAGTGCACTTGTCCCTGTCGTGCCCTGGCATTCACCTGCCTCTGATTGTTCTAAGTTGGGTTGCCATTCCTCTTGGGGTGGGGGCATTCCTTGGACCAATGACCCAGTTGGTTGCAGTTGAAACTTGGTTGATTACTTCTGAATCCTGTGGAGCTGTCCTGATTGCCATTTCCTTTTGGTAAGGCAATAGTGAACGCCTTACGAAATGGTTTCTGTGGCCTATTATTCTGAGCTTTCGGTGGTGGAGGCCTGAACTTGGGTGCAGGTGGACGGAATTGTGGCCTAGCTGTGATAGGCGCTTTCGACTGGAAAGATCTGGATGCACCGGCCTCATATGCCCTCTTGCGACCTTTAGCAACTGCATGCATGTTGTTGTGGTTTTCTTGGGTCAAGGCATCACTAATAAACTCATTGTACGTGGCACATCGAGAATTTGCCATAGTCTTCATTAATTTGGTACCCAACCCTCGCTTGAAACTCTCAATCTTTTTCTCTTCAGTATCCACGAAACTTGGAGCATATCTTGACAAGTTGTTGAATGCGTGCATATATTCTGTGAGTGACTTTGTTCCCTAAGTGAGCCTCATAAATTCTGCTGCTTTCATGCGCATCAGGCCCGGGGGAATATGGTGTCCCCTAAAAGCCAGCTTGAATTGATCCCAGGTCACTCTCGCATTAGCAGGTAGAGACGACAGAAAGTGCGTCCACCAGATTCCTGCTGGTCCTTGCAATTGATGAGAAGCATATTCTGCTTTCAGGTGCTCTATGACCCTTAGCAGACGAAATTTCTGCTCGATGGTATTCAGCCACTCATCGGCCTGCAGTGGTTCCTCAGCCACCTTGAAGATCGGCGGCTTCGTGTCTAGAAAATCCTTGAATGAACTGTGTTGATTTGGCTCGGCCCCCGGTTGCTGTGGGTGGCCACGAGCAGTGTTTTGCGCGATAAGGCGCAAGGCTTCTTCCATTGTCCTCTGGCTCCCTAGGAACTGGGCAAAGAACTCCTGAGCAGACGGCGGCGGCGGTGGGGGTAAGTCATCACCATTGCCATCCTGGCTGCTACTAGCTCCTGCACGGGTGCGCGTCATCTGCGAATTTACAACAATAAGCGATTATTGGTTGAGGTCAAGAGATTGCAGAGGAATTTTGTACTCATGCCAAACTGAAATTACTGGAGAAAATTCTCAAAATCACAATAAAAATAGAGGCATAATAATTCATTCTCGCAACATGACATCACCAATTTGACCACTTATCGTGCTCTAACGCATGCAAATTTAAAGCGTGATTACCGACAAAGAACTGGAATTGCATTGACGTTCATCCAAACATGCGATTAACATTATATGATAGTCTGGTTACTAATGCCAACTTCAAACTACAAGTCCATTACATAAATAAAGGTGATACATTAGTCCTTCCACTAAATGCGAAGCGATCTAATCCTCATCATGATCACTATCGAGGTCAGATGCAGAATCGTCTCCTTCCTCAGGTTCTACTTCTTCTTTAGGCTCCACTTCTTCTTCACCTTCCTCATACCCTTCTAGATCCATTTCTGCGGCTCCAGGTGGGACATAAGGGTGGAGCTGATTATTCAGTAGATGAACCTCTTCATGTAGATTATCGTTGTATTCTTCCTCATTGGCCAGCTGCTGTCCCAGCTCAAACTGTCGAGCTCTCAGGACATCTTCCCTGGACCAGGCTGCATTCTGCTGGTGAGTTAACCGAGTCATTTCTTCAGTGAGCCTTTCAATCTCGGCGTCGTGCTCCCTCTGAAGCTGACATCGGTCCTCACGGGCATGACCAAGAGCACCAGACACACGTTTGAGGCTACCTTCTACTCCATCTAACACTCTCATCACTGCGAACATGGCGCTCATGGCAGGGTTATCGCTGTTCTGCCCTTCTGCTGCACCAATCTCCAAAGATCTTCCTTTCGCCTGCTGCCATGAGTCAGTGGAGGGGTTACCTCTTGGAAAGACTCCAACCAAAGCGGCTGCCAGCTCCTGAGGAAAACGATCCATGATATCCCTCAGGATCCCAAAGGCTGCCCTGCCAGCTGCTTCTTCAGCAGTCCTACCAGTTGACTCATAACACCAGCCTGTCCACTCAGAATCATCACCACGGGGATGAACAACGGCCTCCACAGTAACCAAGAGACCTTCTCCCAACCGCTCATTCGCCCAGAAGTAGCAGGGTTCCATTCCATCAGGATAACCTACATAGCTGAGCACTCTCCACAAGAGTGTAGGCATCCCAAACTCTCCAAGGAACGTGTGACGTTGATGGGTACGTGGAGCAAGCTGACGGCTAGGAGCTCTGCCTCTAGTGGACTTGCGAGCAGTCTGCTTGGTGCGTGCCATCTGCACCATTAACATGTACCCTTTGGTGAGACAATGCCATAATGGATAAGAGTTACATAACTGAGTAAGAATTTTATAGGGGGGAACAATGTAATTATGTGAATGGTAATTTAACATGATGCATGCTCGTGCCGTATGTCCTCACAAACTTAGGAAAAATTTGTTTCTAACGGTAGACACGGTGGCATACCTACGTTCTCTCATAATAGCGTAACTAGTCGAGCTACACGTTTCGTTGTTAGTGTACCTACATAAAATTTCATTTAAGCCCTAAACCTGTAATGAAATATGCAGAATGTAATTGTAAATACTTTCATATATGTATACCCATACATATACTTCCGTATCAATCTACCCGACAAGAATTTAAACCCACAATTAAATACGTACCATATATACATGCAAGCATGCATACATAGCCGTACCAAGGCTAACTCTTCCCGACCGCACGCTCACATCTTGCGGTCATACACTCATCTTACCTTAGCGTAGAGGCATTTGATCCATACATTACCACTCAAGTGAATGGCATCCATACTATAGCACGCCGTATGGACGACGAAGTAAAACCCCCATGTTAGTACTTAAATAGCCACCTAATAGTCCTTAATTTGGGCATAAGGAAAGTGATCATTGGCACACTTTAGATTTCAAATACCTATTATATAACTAATAGTTGCTAGAGAAGGGTTTTTGGAAAACAAAAACTTTTGTTTTAAATACACTTGTGACAAATAACGTTGAATCTTGCTCTGATGCCAGCTGTCGCAGAACCGACCAATTTATAAGAATACAAGTACAATGGCAATCCGCAAGCGGTCGCACTGTCATACTTGAACCCATATAAACCCGGTAGTCCGTCGAGTACCACGACGGGTCTCGATAAACGATTTACAACAACCAAGATCGTACAGGATTCAACATACATGTCACATGTTACATAAAGTTCACAGATACTTTTCATCATCAGAGTACGAATAAAAGTTATTACAAACCCAGTTTGATAATTAAAGCGGAAGCAAATAAGTTCGAAGATAAAGTTTCCAACATAGTTTGATACAGTGCCAAGCCAGATCACGGTCCACAAAAGCAAAGATAGGAATTACTAAAGAAGCCTGCCCAAGGCTTACTCCTCATCCACGGCGGGATAGAAGCAACTCTTGCAATAACCATGATACACAGTGCCATCTGCAACAATGGGAAAATAAACCCTGAGTACGAGAAGGTACTCAGCTAGACTTACCCGTCATGAACCAGAAATAAAATGACTCCAAGGATCATGCAAGGCTGTATAAGTGGACGTAACTTGACAACATTTTGCGTAAAGGCAATTTACCCGTTGTACAATTATGATTCCTTTATCAAGTTAATTATAACTATCCCTTTCTAGATTAGCAACTATCCTGTGCCAAACATATGGTATATCATTTAGAAGCATACAATAGTAACCATAGCAGGTATTGTAATTCCATATTTATCTGAACCATCATGTTCCATACTATAGCTGCTACGATGTTGGGACTAGCCAAGTTTCTCACTATCCGGGAGAGACGGTGATTCGAATCGATTTCAACCAGCTGGGAATTTATTCCTAACACAAACCTAGATCTACCAGCCACGATAGTCTTAGGTCACCTTTGGTACAACTCAGGTACACATTTCGCGGGTCCGTACCGCGCCGCACAATCTGGAACACCAGATGCCAGGATGCTCAGGCCAAGCCTGCCCTTGGGCTCAGTCTGATCGTTCCCCGGAAGGAGCGCACAACAGAATGGTTCCCGGCCTGAGTTGAATTACTCGGCTTCGCGGTCGGAACGAGTTATCTGGCCAGCTAAGTGAGAGGCATGCGTTCAATCTTGTCAGAAGCGCCAACAACGGTACGGTCCTTAATCGACACAGACGGGGATAAGTCCACACCCAAGACCTCCATGTCTTGTTGCTTCTCTATCGACTTCCCGTCTGGTCTCAATTTACTTTTACCTCATGGTTCTGTTCCACGATAGCAGATATAGCCAACCGTGCTCCGGTATCCACCTATATCTCGCAGGTGACAGGACATCGCCCAACTTCTACCGGTCTAAGCATGGCTAAGCATATAAATTCGATCCTGGACCTATACCGATTAAAGGTGTAATATCTGGACAAGGAATGTACATGCTTCAAGTGGTTTCATTCAACTCTTATAACCTAATGCATCAATAATAAATACGTAAGTAAACATTTGTAAATTACTAGGAGACTTATAATGCTCCGGGGCTTGCCTCGTAGAAAGGAAGTGGGGCGATGGTCAGGACACTTCGGAAGCTCTTCAGGGTTCTGCTCCACGCCTTCGGGAGCTGCGGCTTGTGGATCCTCCTGCGGGTTCCCTTCCTCTGCTTCTTCGAATTCCAGCAACGTGATCTCTTCCTCCGATCCTAGATGCATGAGTATGGTATAAGTATTACGAATGCATATATGTTAACAAGTGCATCACGTTGTTTGAGTAGGTGCATATCTCTTCTCGATTACTACGTAACTACTTCTACAATGCATCGACTATGCCACAAACAGTAGCTACTTGTTTCACTCATAACTAGAGTTCTACAAATCCAAAAATAGTGATCCTAGACTTTCTGGAAAGCTTATCAAATTCTCTACAACTTTGTTATTAACCATTTTTATAGTACACATCAGTTTCAACATGCAACTCATCACACTCTAGAATCAGTCCGGAAATTATTTAATATGCAATATAAAGTAATAATACTTCTACTTCATGTAATCATTCCAAACTTGACAACTTAAAATCTACCAACAGTGTAGGCATACCAAATACATTTTAGATAATATAATGGTGAAGCCCAAACTATTTATTAAATTGCCTTTATTATTTTATTTAGATATCTAGGTTAAATAATAAATATATATCAGATGTGCTTAATAAATTCTCAAAAATTTACAGAGTCTTACTAATGCTATCAAAGGACTACTATAAAAATTTCATGTCATTTTACTAAGTAGAATATTCTATACAAAAATGATAAGGAAGCAAGGCTTGAAATAGCATAAATGGAAAATCCTATTGAAAAGTGTCAAGCAACAGATTTCTTATTTTTCTTAACATCCATAAGATACTAGGATTACCTCCAACAAATTTCATGAATTTTGGACTCATAAATAATTTATAAAAATTCATGCAAGGATGGACTAGCCATAAAAGAAAAATCAATAACTATAATTCTACACATGCACTGGCCTTCAAATTTTTACTCAAGCTCATATATGCTAATACTAGCTTACCACAAAAATTTCATAATTTTTGGAGCACAGGAACTCTAGATATAAAATAAACAAATTTAAATGCATTCAAAAGCATATTTCAAATCCTGATTTAAATCTCCAGAAATTTCTACTGTTGAAACCAAGAACATATTTTTCTTAAATACTACACTTTCTAATGAACACTACAAAATTTATTTCGCAATTTTAGGAGCTACCAAACTAAATATACAAAAATAACAAAACACATGTGAATCTGCATTCAAATTGAACTGGATTTGAAATATTGAGTCGCTGACATGCGGGACCCACTGGTCAGCGAGACCAAAACAGAGCACAGCGGCGCTGCTCGATGGACGCGGCCAAAGCTCGCCGACGGCGAGTACGCCGGTGGTGACATCGTCACAGTGTGACCCCCGTGACCTAACGCGTCGATTGGTCTACTTGGCCGGCCCTATCATCGACACCAGCGACGACGGCGGCGGCCATGGCGGCTCGGCGAGGCGGGACGTCGGCGGTACGCCGGTGACGACCTTGGCGGCCCAACCTAAGGTGCAGACGAGCATCTAGGAACGCTGGGGGACCTAGCGCGCTAACTAACGGAGCGGGAGGAGGACTGTGGCGGCGTGGCCACGACGACGGAGTCCACGGCGGAGCTCCGGCGAGCTTATACGCGCTGCGGTGGCTTACCAAGTACTGTCAGCGGGCACGGGAAGAAGCAGTGGGTCGCTGGGGAGCTAGTGGTGCTGCTGCGGTGAAGAATGGATGGCTAGGCGCGAGCTTGCGCGGCTATGGCGACGGCGGAGGTGCGAGAGCTCGGCGGATGCTGCTGCGAGGAAGAAAGGCCGAGGCAACGCGAAAACGGAGTGCGGCTGAGTGCGGGCGGGTGCTGGCGTGATGAAGGCACGCTCAGGCGTGTCATGGCCTGGCTGGGCAGAGCAGAGGTGACGCGCGGCCGTTTCTCCTCCATGTGGCGGCCACGGCCTGACAGCGGTCGGCCACTAAATCAGCCGATTCAGTTCGTCAGTCGCGCTACACCGAGCCTGACGACAAGTTTTGACACTCCTCTAACTGCTAAACCATTGCTCCTAAGTAGAAATTGTATGAATACGAATTGTAGAACTATGTCCCAGCAGCAACTTTGGTTCAAGGCACTTGTTCTAATTCGCAACAGAAACAGAGAAAAAATGTGCTCAAGGTTGGCTTGTCAGGCTGTCAGGGTTCCTGACTTAGCAAAATTTGCTAAGTGTTGAAATCAGGGATTTGATGATTTTTGAAATCCAAATTCAAGCATGTTAGGAGCTAAATCAGTTCATGACCCATAAATAAAAGTTGTTCCTTATGTCAAACACTACAACATTGCTTTAGTGAACTCCTCCATGCAAGGTCTCTAACACCTAGTTCAACTTTAGTCAAACATGTCACTTTGAAATCATGATACAAATTCAAACCATGACTAAATGACCAATTTAGCCCTAGCCCTAAATACCAAAGTTGTTCATGATGATATCCTAAGCATGTTTAAGCAATTTGCAAGGTCATTCCATCATTTTATGTAGTGGTTACTCATAGAGCTAGTTAGGGCAATCACATGAAACATGCCTTAAAGGCTTGATTTAGAAAAGTGACTTTCATGAATAATGTTCTAATTGCTAACCCAAGTGTGGTTACATGTTTTCATTCATGATCATTTGCAGATACACATGGAGGCATGAAATAACGAGAAAGATTGCATATGATAATGAAACATGCGATAACAAGTAAATGTTGCAAATGTTTCAATCAAATGTTTCAATTGTAAAAGCTTGTTTATGAATGCGTGATGATCATGCTCATGTTATGCAAGTCAAGTTATGCAAGGCTAACACCCGAGGTGTTACAGTAAACCCCCTATTTGCCGAGTGTTTTTTGTTTGACACTCGCCGAACCCCCTATTTTTTTATTTTTTATTTATTTTTCTCTTTTCATGGGAGGGGAAAAATAGCAAGCTCAGAAAGTTTGAGCTCAATCTAATGTATAGAAAAAGTTTCAAGGTCAAACGATGATTGAACCGTCACTTCGCCTTCAAACATGTTCCGTTCTCTCTCGATACCACGACTCTTCCTTAGAGATGCTTCGGTTTCTAAGCAATGTAAGTTACAACTTTTCCAAAATCTTCTCAATTTTTTACCATAGCCTCTACGTATCATATCATGATACAATGGCAAGTCCTATGTTTTTCAGACTTTGTTTGAATTTTTTATAATTAAAATACCAATAAGCTACATGTCGATGGTCGAGTGTTGGCACCCAGATGTTTCAAATTTCTTTTCATTTCTTCGGTAAGGCCAAAAAATAGACTTGACACCATGAATATGATTTTTCTACCCATTTTATTCTATTATTTCATGCACTTATAGATCAAATTTGACGTAAATCAATTAAATTCCTAGAATGCATTTAATGAATTAAAACTAGCAAACAGATCCAAAAAAATGCTAAATTTTAACATGGATTATGCTATGTTGTTTGTTGAGTACAAAACAAGTTTCAAGGTCAAATGAGAAAAAATAAATAAATTGTTTGCCGAGTGTTGCCCAATGGACACTCGGCTAAAGGGCAATGGAGGGACACGTGGCACGATGTTTGCCGGGTGCCGTAATTTGCCGAGTGTTTTCCCATATTTGCCGAGTGCCGGAGTTTGCCAAGTGTTTTTCAGTAGAATTGCAGAGTGTCAGAATGTTTGCCGAGTGTTTTTTTAGTAAGGTACTCAGCAAATAGAGAGTTTGCTGAGTGTCCGATAAAATACACTCGGCAAAGAATATGATACTCGGCAAAGCATTGGATTCCGGTAGTGAATATTCTAGGTTATCATAATCCATAATCTAGATTATTATAGTGCCATCCATAATCTAGATTATTATACTCCAATCAGATCCAAACATGCCCTACCTCCCAGATGTAGCCCAAAACACACTTGCGGCCCAACCCAACTATGAAATATACATATCTATCTATCTATATCTCTTATAATCTTAAACACCACTAGCGATATATCTCAATATGCAAGCTGTCCGCCTCAGCAATGCACTATCACATACAATTAAAACCCACTAGCACATGTATTGTGATGTCCACGTTCGCAAGACACACAAGCATTTTGTTGTCCACGTCAACGTGCCACGCAATCCACTAGCATTAATTTATAACAGTTTATTTCTTCGTATGAGTAATTATATATAGACTAATTTCATTATAAATCATTCGTAATTCCTGCAGTAACGCGCAAGGTATGCTTCTAGTATCCAATATATCTTTGACTTATTATTAGTTGGTAAAGTTTTGCTGCTATATTATCATCATTGAATTCTATTTACAAATGTTTGCCAATATATGATCTTAATCATATGATATATTCATGATTCTTGTTGTCTATAGAGGATATGTATTTCGGCGCAGGTTACCCATCGACTATTTTTTACCCATGTGGATATGTGTAAATTCTTTTACTTGTGTGTAGGTAATGGGTATTTTAGCGTGTAGAATTTTGTCAGTGGGTAAGGGTATGCGATGACAGTACCCAACTGGTATATACTAGTAGCCACATCTAGTTCTATAAAATGTAACATATAGTTAATTTTGGCTTTAGGTGTAAAAAAAACTCGACCTGCGGGGGTTATGACGGCCCCCGGGTTTTCCATTTAAGAAGAAGATCTTCTCACACAGATCGAGAAAACCCCCGAACCCCCGCCCCCATCCTGATGCAGGAGGTGCCGTAACCCTGTAAGAACCGGGCCGGAGCCTTCCACTGCGTTTTGGCACATGGGGACGGGCGAGGGGATTTTTTTAACCTCAGCCTGAAATCCGCTCCCACGGGGAGTCGAACCCAGGACCTGAAGAGTGCCGCTGGGTCACCTAACCGACTGAGCTAAGCGCCCTTTGGCGGCTTAGGTGTCAAATGCCAGTGGATTGCTTCTATTAGCGAGTGAAACGATCAAAAATGGTCAGCGGATGGTAAATCGCTTTCTCTTTCACATTTTTTTACCCTGAAACCAAAACGATGCGATATTATAAAAAATAAGTATGGCATCAGCTTTTTGATAATGTTAGAAATGAAACTATTCGATCAAAAGCTCATGTATAAGAATTGAAAACCATAAATGAGATGTTAAAACTATAAGTGCGTTCATAAAATTGTAGAACACAACACTAATCATCTAACTTGATCCTTCTCCGACGACAAGTAGTAATAGTTAAGATGTTAATCCCATTTAATCCATGCCACATACCCGCCTATCATACATTAGCTTGTTTTTTCTTGATTTTTTTGTAAAGTTATTAATTTGATGGTGCATTGGTTGTCCTTAATTTTGTTTTGTGTTTCGTTGATTGTGAATGATGCTAATAACTTCAGTATAAGGGGGTAAGAACCAGTCTTGATTCAATCCAAAATAGTCATCAACACAATACAGACACCTATGAGTAAATAAAGTTGCAGCCTTGCCAATTCATGAGACTCACTATGCCAGAAACACATAAAGAAGACTCGGAGACAGATCACCAATGCATGTCTCTGATAGCTAATTATAATAAGAAATCAACCGTACACATCTCTAATCTATATTAGTTCCAACGGAGCTAGGTCTGAGGTCGCCTCTCATCAGAGTCTCTAGTGAGAGGTCAACTTATCTGAGACAAGACTCGTCTTTGATGTGGGGCATCACATTCGAGACAATCCGTCTATCTCCGTCTTTGATATGGTTTATCATCACATACCCACTTCTCTGATTAGAGGCAACCACCTCATAGATGGAGCCCTTTAATCGCCATCTCGGACATCTTTCCTCATCACATACCTGCCTCTATCAACTTGAGTCTTTATTGTGCTGAAACCCACTTCCATGCTTCAAGGGACCTGACTCTGATGTGGCAGATTTTGGGCAGTAAATGATCTTTCCACTCGTTCCTTGCCGAGCTCACAAACTGTTTTCGCACCATTCTGGCGTTGTCACTGCTGTCCGCCTGTCCACACAATCGTCCCCTTTGTGCTGTCGCTTCCACCATCTGCATGATCGTCTCCTCTCTGCCACCGCACCATCCTTCCCTCAATCCTAGGCGAGCCCCAAATTAAGCTCTCCCATAGCCAATGTTATCCTAAACGCTAAACGGTAATCAGTCGGTCACCTGCTGTTTGGCCCCATTATTCGGGCAAAATAGGTGTTTAACTATGAAAACGGTGTACCACCATGTAGCGTTTAAATGGTGTGTAAACGAACTAAATGACCGTTTAGGTGAACAGTGCCCATAGCCCCCAAATGGTGGCACCACACGATCCGCCACGTGTGGCGCCATAGCCGGCCAACCGCCATGTGCCATTGTTAGATAAATCTAGACCTACTATGAGCTCCGGCCATATCAAAATTCCATGATTGAATCAGGGCACAAGGTCACTCATCATGTATACGGTGAGTCAGACATGCTGTGCAAAGTTCACTCCTTGCAAGCATCTAAGAAAAAACCCTATTTTCTATATATTTCAATTGTTGCTGGATGATCAAAGGCTCTTGCAACTTCTTATTGCATGAGACTAGAGCGTTTTAGTGGAGAGGATATTTCATCTAACTATGAAAGGTAATCTTTTACTATTTCATCTCTTTATCTCAACAATGGAGTTTAGGTGTTATTGCATCATTTCTCAAGATGTTACTAACATAGCCCAACAATCCAATGATGTTAATTACTTCTCTTATTATCTTGTTGCTAAACTCCACTCTATAGGGGCGTCGACCTCTCCTATCTCCCTTACTGTGATCCCCTCCACTACGCCAGATTTGCACATCACTGCCGGCATTATCACTGTCGGATTTGTGAGAACCGGCAGGGATGTACCTTCACTGCCGGTTATGAGCTTGAAAATGAAAAAATGATTGGGGCTTGGCTAAAACCGGTAGTGAAGGACCACATCACTACCGGTTTGTGGCTTGAACCGGCAATGTTTTGGTGGCCACTCATCACTGCCGGTTTAAGCCATGAGCCGACAGTGATTGGGCTCTATCACTGTCGGTTCTAGCCAAGAACCGACGGTGATAAGCCTACAACACAAAAAGGCTGCAGCCGTCCTCTCCTTCCTCCTCTCTTCCATCCCGAGAACAGAGGCGCGCGTTTGGACCCTTCCCTCCATTGTTGCGGCTGCTCTTCACCATGAAGCTAATGCTTGGATTTTGAAGAATGGCTTGATCTTTTTGCTTTAACGTTAGTAACAAACATCCATTCCTTTGATTTTGTTGCTTAATTAGCTTCGTTTTGATGGCTACATTGCTTGATTCTCATTCTAGTTCTTTCTCCATTCTAGAGAGCACTTTTCCAATTAGACATTTGTGTAAGGCTCAAATTATGGTGAATCCATCATCCAAACGGTTGGTGTCTATGAACACATTTAAATTCCTAGCTAATTATTCCATGGTGGTAAAGATCATCATTGTTAGTATGCGATGCTATAATTAGTTCTTAGAAGTAGAGTAGAATAGATGTTCTTCATTATTGCGCAATAATTGTTTTTTTACTATGATTTTCAATTTACAGGGCCGGGGCTACCAATTTCAATTTTCTAATAATTAGTGTACAATAATGTTTTCCAAAAATGGTACTTTCGAGCTACAATTGTTGTTCATGAAGCTCGATTTCTTATTAATTCTTTGTAATTATTGTCTCAGTATTTTTTTGTGCAGAGATGGATCAAGAGTGGATACATCTGTCCCGAATGAACAAGGGGTACATACATGGCGTCAGCCAGTTTATCTCCGACGCCAAAGCCCATGCTGGGAATGGGAACCCTGTGTTCTGCCCATGCAAAGATTACAAGAATCATAGGAACTTTCGTCAAATTGAGTCTATACGACCGCACTTGATTACCAGGGGGTTCATGACAAACTATACGATATGGACCATGAATGGTGAGGTTGGTGTGAATGTTCTGCAGGAAAACGATGATGATGTGGACATGCCTGACGTAGCCATCCACGATGCTGACGAGGAACCCGGTGTCAATACGGAACCTATGGCCACAGTTAATAATGTGTTTAGGAACACGCTAGCTGACGACACCAAGGATAACGATGGCATTTCTCAGCTGCTACGTAATGTAGAGACCGGATGTCTTAGTGAAAGACATCTGAGAAAGCTAGAGAAAATGAGACAAGATGACAAAACACCATTGTATAGGAATTGTCTAATGAGCAAACTGGAAGACGACATCATGCTGTTAGAGTTCAAATCGACAAACAAATTGAGTAATAAAGGCTTCGATCAGTTGTTAGGTATAATAAGGAAAATGCTCCTAGAAAAAAATGAGTTGCTAGAAAAGACATACTTGGCCAAGCAAATGATCTGCCCCATCGGCCTCGAGGTTAAAAAATCCACGTGTGTTCCAATGATTGCATATTGTACCGTGGAGAAAAATACAAAGACTTGAACAAGTGCCCCAAGTGTGAAGCTCCACGGTACAAGGAAGGGCCGTTAGATGAGGGTACCAAGACCAGAGGAGGTCCCATAAAGGTCATTTGGTATTTCCCTATAGCTCCCCGGGTGCATAGGCTATTTGCATGTGCAAAGTTAGCCAAGCTGTTGCGCTGGCATGGCGAAGAGCGTAAGAAAGATACAATGATGAGGCACCCCGCTGATGGGCATGACTGGAGGACTATCAATACTATGTTCTATAAGGACATCGGTGGAGAGGTAAGGTACCTTTGGTTTGCTTTGAGCATAGATGGGATGTATCCTTTCAACCAGGTTAGAAGCAATCATAGCACCTGGCCAGTGACGCTCTGTATATACAACCTCCACCTTGGGTCTGTATGAAGCGGTCATACATCCAGATGCCACTACTGATCCAAGGGTCAAGACAACCTGGGAATGACATCGATGTGTTTCTAGAACCAGTGATCGATGAACTAGTGGAGATGTTTGAAAAGGGTGTGCCGGAAGTTTAGGACGAGTACAAAAAGGAACATGTCACGATCAAGGGAGTACTTATCGCTACAATCACCAACCTGCCAGGTCGAGTTTCGTTGTTCGGAGAGAAGACAAAAGGCTATACTAGATGTGTCGAGTGCTTGGATGACACCGATGCGGTAAATCTGCCAAATAACTCAAAGATAATTTATATGGGACATCGTAGGTTCCTACCTAAGGATCACCTTTACCATAGGAACAAAAAAGATTTCAACGGTACTATTGAGAAACGCTTAGCTCCAAAATATCGAGATGAGCCTGCGATACTTCGAGAACTCAACAAACTGGAGGTTGTCCTTGGGAAGGGGGGACAATGCAGTAGCAGCGCCTGATGGGACCGTTTGGAAGAAAAATCGGTTTTCTAGAAACTACCTTACTGGTCATTTCTGAGTGTACGCCACTGTCTTGATCCCATGCACATCACTAAAAACATGTGCGCTAACACTCTTAATACCTTGATGGACACCGAGGGGACATCGAAGGATTCACTAGCGACATGCCTGGACATGCAACACTTGGGAATCAAGAAGGAGCTGTATCACGTGGAGCTAGAGAATGGCCAGTTCGAACTTCCGGTTGCGTCATAGACATTGAAGAAGGAAGAAAAGCGTGCGCTTATTTCTTTCTTCAATGAACTCAAAGTCCCGACAGGCTACTGTGCGAACCCGAAGAGGCTAGTGAACATGAGAGAACTCAAGATCAACTATGGCCCTATGAAGGCCCATGACTATCATGTCATTATGACTCAGCTGCTCCCTATTGCCCTATGTGGTATCCACCCCAAAGGTTCGCGCCCCAATCATAAAGCTTTGCTTGTTCTTCAACGTGATCTCAAAAAAGGTCATTAATGTGTCCACGCTAGAGCAGCTGCAGCGGGACATAGCCGAAACTCTCGTTAGGCTTGAGATGCATTTCCCGCTGACTTACTTTGATATCTCATTGCATCTGCTCATTCATCTTGTTGATCAAATTAGAGCCCTCGGCTCAATGTACCTACATTAGATGTTCCCTTTCGAAAGATTGATGAAAGTTTTCAGGAGGTATGTTAGGAACAGATTCAGGCCAGAAGGGGGCATGGTTGAAGGATGGTCAACGGAGGATGCCATTGAGTTTTGCACATATTATCTAGACATCAAAAGGGTTAGAGTTCTAGAATCTCATCACGAGGGAAGACTACGTGACAAAGGAACGATTGGGGAGAAATCTGTTATAGTAGACGACCCTGTTTCTTTTAGACAGGCATAGTTTGCTGTTCTCCAGCAAGCCGAGGGTGTGATGCCATACATTGATGAGCACAGGCAATCGCTGCAAACTCTATATCCGAGCAGGTCACAGGCTTGACTAGATAAAAAACATAAGGAGGAATTTGTCAACTGGTTGCGACATCGCTTGCTTGGAATAAAGTTGGGTAATCAACTGGATGCCTTAGCCAAGGGACCTTCGAGTACATATCTTAAGTACCAAGGGTATGAGATCAATGGATTCACATTTTACACAAAAAAGCAAGATGGAAAGAGCACATACCAAAATTGTGGTGTTCGTTTTGATGCTCACGACGAAAACAGTAATGTGCAGTCGACATACTATGGTTTCATAGAGGAGATATGGGAGCTAGCCTACGGTCCATTGAAGGCAGCTCTTTTTTGCTGCCAGTGGGTCCGACTTGAGGAAATCAACACTGATAGTGAAGGGTTCACTACCGTTGATCTCACTAAGACCGCAAATAGAGACGACCCCTTTGTCCTTGCAAGAGATGTTATGCAAGTCTTCTATGCAAGGGACAACAAGACAAAAGGAAGGCTAAAAGTAGTCCTAGAAGGGAAAAGGAAGATTGTCAGTGTCAATAGAGTGACGGACAAAGAAGACTACAGGGGCTATCAGGAAATGCCTCCATTTAGGGCGAATGTACCCCTACCAATGCTTCAAGAGGGTGACGAACCTGCTTACGTATGGCTTGATCACAATGAGGCCCTCATTGTTGATGCACGTAAAGATAGTTAGATTATTGTTAACTATGTAATCATTATGCACATAACCATGAAGGATGTTTGATCCTGATGAAACTCTCATCTCCTCTCTCCTTGTTAATACTCTACCAACTCAGCAAATATGCCGACGTATCATAGCAATTAATGAGAATGAAAGTTATTTAAAACTACCATTGAGACTGACCTTATTACTATTCAAACACTCGATTAGCCATTCGCTCCCACCATAAGAACTAGGTTTCCACCCTGGCGATGAGCCATTCGCTCCTAATGTGGCCATTCCATGGTTCCTTGTTCCAGCTATTGTATGAAATATTTTCCAACATCTTTTGTTTTTTTATGCTAACAAATAAGTATAATTAGTTTAATATTATTGTTGCATACATATATGTCGCAGACTATATCCCAATAGATTGGCTGCGAACAGCACTTAGCTGGTTCTTTATCTCGGACATCGTCGAGAACACGACATCTAATGCAAGTGGTCGGCTATGGACATGTGAACTCAGTTTTTCCATCCCTTTGAGGGGTGTAAATCATCGGAACCATATCCATGAGACGGGAAGACAGAGCCCGGATGTGATAAGCACCCAATTTAGTGTCGTGCGCATCTGTTTAGAGGCACTTCGACATGTTTGCTATGATGTGCCTGATTTCTCGCACTTCAAGGCGCTTGCTTTGAATGCTGGTGATATCACTGTCCCGCAAGCAAGCGAATGGTTTGCGAGCTACAACTGTGTGGATGTGGTAAAATGGTCACTTATACCTGAGTCGTGGTTATTTGTTGTTTATTATTATAATAACATTCTCTATTTTTTTTCTTTTTCTTCGCATGCAGATTGCGCTCCAGGACCTTACCTATGCTACATGTGGCTTGTGGGCCATTCTAGACCAAGCTACGGAGCAACTCGAGTACGATTGGGACTTCTGCAATGGTAACCTCGGCCAGCTCGCTGTAGAAGGACGCTAGTACTGCATAAGGATTACTAATAGAGGCAGTGGTCGTTCAGTAGGTTACATCTATGGCTGACTATTCTTTCAGTATTATGAGGCATGAGAGAGTGCACTCATATGGGCATTGGACTTCATCGATATAAATGGATACATAATATGTGACATCAATTACCATATATGGCTACAGAGACATGTTAGTGTGCATGGCCCGATCGAACCCGATAGTGATTCCGATAGTAATTAATGTTTATTAGGTTGTTTTCAAGGTCGTAGTTTAATTGAGTTCTAATTTTAATTTGTATGGCTTTGTGTGTTTAATTATTGTCATGGATGTAATTCATGTAACATTTGTTGGGCAACTAGAAATATACATTCTAGTGTCGTATTGGTCTCAAACTTTTTTTTAAGCTTGCACGTATCATGTGTGAAGGAAACACCAAGTTTGGGATTTTCCGGAGATGGTTTGCTACTTTATGAGGTTTAATTGAATTTCCACGCGATGAGACCATTTAATTATAGGTTGAACTGAGTCTACCCACGAAAAGATCCGGAATGGTGCCAAACTTTTACACAGGCTCTAATGTGCCCTAGGGATAAGAATTTTATGGAGGTGGATGACAAAATCTATTGGGTCCAAGATAAAATTCACCCTCTTTTATCTCATTCGTCATAGAGAAAAATATAATAAATAAAAAAACTGCTCAGAAAAACCTCAGATCCTGTGTGAGGTCTTAATTTGGGTGTACATGCTTGCCAAAAAAATTTCAAGCCATTTCGACATAGGCGGAGTATATATGCTTCATAGAGGTACATGTGCCCTTTCATCGAACCATGACTATACATATAGGTTATCAAGGTTTCTATGGTTCATAGGCATTCCGGTGTCGTATTGGTCTCAAACTTTTTCTTAGGCTTGCACATGCCCGTGTGAAGGAAACACCAAGTTTGGAATTTTTCGGAGATGGTTTGCTACTTTCTGAGGTTTAATTGAATTTCCGCGCGACGAGACCGTTTAATTATAGGTTGAACTGAGTTTACCCACGAAAAGATCCAGAATGGTGCCAAACTTTTACACAGGCTCTAATGTGCCCTAGGGATAAGATTTTTGTGGAGGTGGATGACAAAATCTATTGGGTCCAAGATGAAATTCACCCTCTTTTGTCTCATTCGGCACATAGAAAAATATAATAAATAAAAAAACTTATCAGAAAAACCTTATATCCTATGTGGGGTCTTAATTTGGGTGTACATGCTTGCCAAAAAAAATTTAAGCCATTTCGACATAGGCGGAGTATACATGCTTCACAGAGGTACATGTGCCCTTTCATCGAACCATCACTATACACATAGGTTATCAAGGTTTATTTGGTTCATATGCATTTCGGTGTCGTATTGGTCTCAAACTTTTTCTTAGGCTTGCACGTGCCACGTGTGAAGGAAACATCAAGTTTGGGATTTTCCGGAGATGGTTTGCTACTTTCTGAGGTTTAATTGAATTTCCGCGCGACGAGACCGTTTAATTATAGGTTGAACTGAGTCTACCCACCAAAAGATCCAGAATGTTGCCAAACTTTTACACAGGCTCTAATGTGCCCTAGGGATAAGAATTTTGTAGAGGTGGATGACAAAATCTATTGGATCCAAGATGAAATTCACCCTCTTTTGTCTCATTCGGCACAGAGAAAAATATAATAAATAAAAAAACTGATCAGAAAACCCTAAGATCCTGTGCGGGGTCTTAATTTGGGTGTACATGCTTGCCAAAAAAATTTCAAGCCATTTCGACATAGGAATACATATGCTTCTATTTATTCAGTATATAATTTTTTTTAATATATATAAACATCACTACCGGTTTCAAAAAACTGACATTGATGAGAATAAACCGATAGTGATACTGGTTATCACTGTCGGTTTATTTTAAAAACCGGCAGTGATATTTAAAAAATTAAAAAAAATTATGCCAGCCCTTAGGTTCGAGCTCGTGTCTTGGGCTGCAGAGTTTAGAGACTTAACCGCTACGCTAGTATATGATGTGTGCTTAGGGTTATTTACTTTTTCCTTTCGACCTTGAGGTCGTTTAATAAATTATAAAATAGAACAAAAAAATTTGGGCCGCCTAGGACTCGAACACGGGTCTCGGGGGCTAAAGTTGAGGGGTGTTAACCGCTGCGCTAGTAGGAGGAGTTCAAAACAAAACGAAAAGTTATCCTACTTAACACCTAACTGCTACACCATATCACTACCGGTTTAGGGAATGACCCGACAGTAATGTACTCCATCACTGTCGGTTTACAATCAAAACCGACAGTGATGAGCTATTTTCCGAAGTAAATTAATAATTTATAAAAAAACAAAAAAAATTTGACCCGCCTAGGACTCGAACACGGGTCTCGGGGGCTTGGTTGAAGGGTCTTAACCATTGAGACAGTCGAAGGAGTTCAAAACAAAACAAAAAGTTATCCTACTTAAGACCTAACTGCTAAACCACATCACTGCCGGTTTGGAGAATGACCCAGTCGTGATGTACACACATCACTATCGGTTTGGGGAGTGACCCGGCAGTGATGTACCCCCATCACTGTCGGTTTCGACTTACAACCAGCGGTGATGAGATACAGGTATAAAAGTGGCGCGGGTTGAAATTATCCAAATTCATTTCAACCCCGCACCAACCCCTCCCCCCGCACCGCCGGAGCACCACCCCACGCTAGAGCACCGCCCCACACCGTCCACCGCCCCACGCCGGAGCACCGCCCCACGCCATCCACCGCCCTAAGCCAGAGCACCGCGCCGTCCGTGCCCTCGTTCGTCGTCCACGACACTGGCCATGCCCCTCCTCCTTCCCGGTGAGTGTGTTCAGGAGCACTCCCACCATCGAGGCCTTCAGGAGCGCGTGGACAGCTGCTTTCCCTCCCCCACGGTGAGTGCGTGGCTCACTGCCCGCTGTGTGTTTGATGAAATGCCCCATGGTGTTAGCGCCTCATAGTAGCGCTTCTCCCTCCCGGTTCCTACCTTCCACCACCTATGGCTAGTAACATTGCTGATTTTTTTTGTATCACCCACATCACACGTATAATCATGGTCATCTCAACTCCATCTTCCGTGAGTATTAGTGGTCTCCTTATACCACGTAGGCTCGGATGTCAGGTAAAGGAAAAAAGTAGGGACCTTGGTGGCTTCGTGGATTGCTAGATAGAGCACGGGATGAGTAAAGTGACCGAGTCATAAGATGGCATAACATGGAGTGGTTGGGACAAGAAGAAAGTGACAAATATACACTGTGTTAGGAAAAATTAGTTCTAATACATCTACTCCTATGTGTATTATAGTTTTTTTAAGACAGTTGATAGTGTATGCCCACATTGATGATGCTGTTAGGGTATGTTTGTTTGTTCAGGCAAGAATCCCAGGCATCTGATTTTTAAATGTCTAGAACAAAAAATAAAGAACTGCCTTGTGACTTCAGAGAGCATTTGCTAGTTTTTATGAGCTTTCTAGTATCCTTACTAAGATAGTCTTTTCTAGCAGATTTTTGATGATTGCTGATGATGATGTATTGTGTGATCTTGATACAAACACTGTAGCTATGTGTTTGATGTTCAAGTACAAATTTGTGTGCTCTCGCCTCTCTATCAGTCAGGAGAAGAAATGATACATTTCAGTGGCACAGACATGCACCAGCATCCCAAAAATGCATCTAGTTGATTTTTTAATTTCCTGGAAGATGTGGTTTTCTATTATTTGTTCATCAACCCTTTTACAGCAAAAGCCCCATTGACATACCTACAAATATTATTCATTAGAGCAGTGGTATCCATAGCCTCATGTTTCATGTAGATTTCGATATAACAGTGTGTGGATTACCAATGCATCAATGAGAGGTTTTTTTAGATACTAATGGCAATGTAAAACATGACATAGATAGGTGACACCTGAATAAGTGGATTTTATTAAGATATGACTAAATAAGTCAATTTCAGCTTCCTCCAAAATTCATAAACCAATCGATATAATATGACTATTGGGAGCAATGAAGAATTTGGTTATTCATCTTGCACATGAGCAATACTGACAATGTATTGCTGAACAATGTTCTTACTCTTAAGCTTCCCTAGTTCAATATAGGCAACCATGGCATGATATGTAGTGCATGTTGGTCACATGCCTGGGATTTATCGAACCTGAGAAGATTGCTATGCTCAAGTCAATTGCTATCCTAGTAATTTGCACAAAAAGTACAACACAGAAGCTAAAGCTTTGAGGGCCTACTATAGTCATCCGACCTACCTTGCAAACCATGGGCAACCGGCCTACTATGGTCCAATGAATGCAAACCATGGTCATCCGCTAGCACTAGAGATTGAAGAGAAGCCACCCGCCGAAGATGTGAAGATTAGGAGAATTGCTCCTTGGTCTTGGAAAGATGTCATGCTTTTATTTATGGCTATGGTCATTGCTTTTCTTATTTGGAAGTTGATGTAGGCTTAGTTTCGTAGAACAGTATGTGGATTTTGTTGTATGTGGTCAATCAAACAATGAATTTGTTCTAGGTGAACATATGCTATTATTTGACTTTGTTGTATGTGGACTTATTATTAGACTTTGCATTAAACATATTATATATATATATATATATATATATATATATATATATATATATATATTGTCCGCATCCAAAACTAACCACGATCGTGTCACAGCCATGACTCATCGCCGCCTATTACCCCGTCACCGAAGAATAGATCGGCAACAAGAAGCAGCTGATATCGCAGGGATGGGAGAGCCGCATGATCCAGCAAATGGTGACGGTGTCAATCAGGACAGTGAGAATGAGCAGCCATGGACCCCGTCCGGCCTGCTCGATCTAGGTCAAAATGACCAAGATGGCCAGGTAACTTTGGTATCATGTGACTATGTATCCACACACGCTAATCAATTGAGAGGGTCATAGCTTACTTGGTGTCTCTAGCAGGAGCCTCCGTCGACCGAGGAGCCAAAGGGTTCGGGTAGCAGGAAGGCCAGATCCAAGCAAGGCGTGTCAAAGATTCCTGTTGGTAGGAATGCACTCTGGCACATTACTGAGTTCGATGAATTCGGGGATCCACTCTCACCGCCTATAGCTTTGACCAAATACAAGACTATCCTCGGGTTACTTGTTAGGGACTTCATCCCGATTAGGTATAGGAAGTGGATTGGGAAAGATGATGACCCGTGGAGGGTTCCTGAAAGTGAGAAGGATTACATATGGGATGTCAAGATCCCAGAGTATTTCATTTTCCCAACGGAGTATGATAGGGAGTTAGTCAAGAAAAAAGCAAAAGAAATCATGGGGACATGCTTCAAGAATTTCAAGGGGACATTGTACAAGAATTTTGTTCTCCAAAATAAAGAGCTAGATTTTGATGGTGGATAGTTTAGCAAGCAGAAGGACTTCTAGTAGGATTTCAAGGAATACAGGTTATCCGAGGAGTACTTAGAACTGAGCAGGAAGAATAAGGAGAACTCACAGAAAGCAATGAATCCTCATCATCTCGGCTCTCGTGGCTACACCAAACAGATGCTAGAATTTGAAGCAAAACTTCAAAAGATGGATCGCCTTACTGAGGAAGGCGTTCAGGTTGAGACCACAGATTGGGAGCCTAGATCGGTAATATACTGTATGGGAAGGAATGTACGACATGCCGAGGACGGGAGCTTTAGCTCCACAAATGAACCCATGAGCGAACTCATCCAGAGGATCTCCTAGGTAACTGAGGAGGTGAGGCAAGGGACTCGCACTTCTAATTGGGAGAAAGATGTGCTCACCCAAGCACTCGGGACCAAGGAGCACCCTAGTCATACTAGAGGAACTGGTGTTGTTCCTTAGAAGCTAGCATTCCCCCAAGAATCTAACACTTACCGAAGCCGCTCGAGGGGTAGAGCGGAATAGGAGGCAGAGTATTTGAGGCGACTAAAAGAGATGGAAGACAGAATGGAAGCACGGATTGAGGCGACTGTTAAAGCGCGAGTCGAGCAAATTTTGCTGTCTAAGGGCCTAGGAGTACCACAAAACCCTACTCATGCTGCCTTTAGCCCAAAGTTTAGGGGTCGCAGCAGCTACGGATCGACCCCACTCGACGAAGAAGACACGAATGTGCCTCATTCGGTGGACGGCATCACTGAACCCGTCAATGTCAAGTTGTACATCCGTCAGGAATGGACAAAGGATAAGGTGGCGCTTGGCCAGGCCTAGCCTACGGGAGACGGGACAATTAATGGCCGTCCAATTCCACAGGGGTACGCTCGTCTCACCATTGACAGAATACTTGATAAGAAATATAACAAGATACCCATTGAGTACCCCGTAGCGGAAGATAGGCCAAAACTTGGTCAAAACAAGGGCTCTCAAGTGGCCTAGCGCAAGCGCTTCATTAAGCTTGACCATCAGTTGTCCTCTGATGATGAGGACGACTGCGAGTCTTCGCCCATCCGCAATGATCACTCACCATCTCCCAACAGAGATCACTCATCACCCTCGAGAAGATAGAGGTCTCTTTCTATTCCACCTCGTCCGACTCCATCTTCATCAGCCCCGAGAAAAGAGACGCCTCCTCCTCCTCCTCCATCTTCATCAGCGCCGAGAAAATATAATTCTCGTCGTCATCCTCCTCCTCCACCTCAGCCCAAAACAAGATCAAGGACATCCTCGTAGTCGCAGAAAAGGTCCTTGGATTCGGTCGCTAATGCTCCCAAAGTGGACCAACAAAAAAGAAAAAGGCCGTTCAGTGGCAGCGTTACCACCTTGATGAAAGAAAAATTTATAGCACACATCTCGAAGGAAGATTGTGTTAGTTTCTTCAATCTCTATGCCTCACTGCCTTTGTTTTTGTTGAAGTCCGAATTCAAAAGGCAAACATAGAATAAATACGCTACAACAAGAGATGAAGAAATACACAATAAAGATTTAAGGAACATACAGAAGTACATCGAAGACAACTCAGGATTAACCATGGAAGAGGCCGTGAACATCTATTATGATGTACAAGGGACGGGAACACCAGCAATGAAGTATGAAAGGGACAATCTTTTGGTTCCTGATCATGAGTATAAAAATCTGACAACATATATGCGCCAGTTACATAAATATTACATGGCTCAAGCAACAGAGACGGACGACTTTGGTTTTGAGGTTATTATCCGTTCGCCACATGTTTTTCATTATCCTGAAGAAGAGAAGTTTGATGTCGAGTGGGAGTGCTTGTTCCAGCTATACCAAAAACACTCGATGTTCAAATGTTGATGCTGTGGACTATGTAAGTACCCTACACGCACGATATTACAATTAACTACTCTCTCGAGACACAAATTATTAACTTTTGAGCACTTCCCATGATTTTATGTAGGCGTATAGCAAAATTTTGCATTCTAAAAAGCAAATGGGATTACATAGGCTTCTTGGACCCCTTGTGAGTCAATGAGAGGACATGTCTAGGCCTCCATGGATGTGACGTGGAAGACCTAAAACAGAGATTGATTGCTGTTTTCGACGAATTCACGATGAAGAACAAAACCAACATACTTCTAGCCTACAACTGTGAGTATGTGTTCTCGGCTTTTAATTTTATGCTTCTTTTTTCATTAAGATTATTCGATAATTAGGATTTTGTGATTACAACAACCATTTCGTCTTCATTTGTGTCAATCTTGCTAAAAATCTGATCAAGGTGTGGGACTCAAAGAAAAAACTATTTCATCATCTGAATGCACTGGTGGCAGTGCTGAATTAGTAAGCGATCCTAATAATATATTATTTTCTAATCACACATACCGCTTTCTAATGTTTCTCCCTTTAATGTTGCCCAGTGTTCGAAGAAGACATATTGGTGGGACGCACGTCCCATTCAAGGTTGTCGAAATAGAGGGGAAGTATCTATCACAGCCGGCGGAAAACAATGAATGCGGGTTTTATGTAATGTGGGCAATGCTTCGCTACATCGGCGGGAAATTGGAAGAAGCCGATAAGTTGGTGTGTATAATCCCTATTTCATTTATGTCTGTTAATAATTCAACAAAATGATTTAATGTTCCTCTTTGGATATCATCTTTTTTGAACGATAGCGCAAGAAATATAACCACGAAAGGCTGTTAGACATGGAGATCGTCACACTACAATCGAAGCTGGCAAAATTCATCTTAGCCGAGGTATTGAAAAAAGATGGAGTATTTTCCATTGCACAATCCATGAAGTACAAGGACCAGTATGGCCCAGAACGGCTCGCTAGATTATTGTAAGTCCGAGAAGCATTGCACAATCTGTGAAGTCCGAGAACATTTCTTTTTTATTTTGAGGGATCGAGATCTGGATAAGAACATTTGAATTGTAACCGTAACATTTGTAATGTTTAATATTGATGGACATGTCGTCTATGTAGTGTATATAAAGCAAAACTCAATTCCACGAAAAAATATAAATTAAAATCAATTATAAAACAATAAAATGCGAACCTGACATCACTGCCGGTTATCAGAAAACCGGCAGTGTTGTCGTAAACATCACTGTCGGTTATCAACAAAACCGGCAGTGATGGCACTGCCGGCTCGAGCCACAAACCGGCAGCATTGGCTTAGCTATCACTACCGGTTCTTGTCACAAACCGGCAGTGATTCTTACTATAACACTACCGGTTGAAACACAAACCGATAGTGTTGTTGGAACTAAACTCTGCCAGGTGGACTTATGAACCGACAGTGTTGGTGGAAATGAACACTGCCAGTTGTGTAAAGAACCGGCAGTGAAGTTGAAGAACACTGCCAGTTTGTAAGAATCGACAGTAATAGCTTACCCTCATCACTGCCGGTATGGTTGTGCCGGTTCAAAATCCGGCAGTGATGGGGTATTTTGAACCGGCAGTGAAGTGCTATTCCGACGTAGTGCTCTAAAGCTCTCATCTTTGGGCTCATCTCAATGAATAACAAGGTAAGGGTTATTTCTTTTCCTATATAGGTAAATAAATTCCTAGTCTAATCATTGATTGTGGTGTACCCTACAAATTATTTTAGATGGATGACAGGAGCTGAATGTTTCTTCAGAGCCACACTTGTGATGATTACTTGTGTGGTATAAAGTCTTTCATCTAATCAGCAGAGGCGGATATGTTGAGGTGAGACAAGTTTGCTACGTGGTGTTCATGCAAAGATTGTGAGAACTACAGTCAATACTCAAGTTCTTTGGTCATAGCAGGCATATTGATTAGGGTTACAACAAGCATACCGATTAAGGGGGTCATAGTAGGCATACTAATTTGGGTTATAGGGTTTTGACGAGAGTTGTTAAACCCTCGAATTAAGTGGATGACAATCTGGCTAGCCCCTTGACCGATTCTCCTAATCAGCCAGGGCTCGCCTTAATTCGAGGGCTTAGGAGAATCAGTCGGGGGGTGTTAATCGGACTGTCGTGCCCTTAATACGAGGGCTTAATATACCCCTATGTTAGGCTCTCATCACTATATTTGAAATGACAAGGATTATAAGCTAGCTGAAACATATTAAAGCAACCAAGGTGGGACTAATTCCACCAGAATATGACATGGCCACAACGGACCAAAACCAGAATACGAATGCACACATGCAACCCAACGGTACTGGATCTGGATACTATATATAACACTATGTCCAAATCTGCCTATGGCCTAGTTTCTCACGTGGAACGAGCCCATATAAGCATAGAATCTATATTATGTTTTCGTCCTCACTTCATGTAAAAGGGTTAACCAGAAGATACTACATTTGGAACCACGAGGACTATAAGCTAGCCCAAACTTATTTAAACAATCAGAGTGGGACTAGTTTCACAAGACTATGACACATGGGCCACAATAGACCAAAACCAGAACACTGATAGTCCAGGCTATTACATTAGGTGTAGCTCGGAGCCAGACCTAGTGTAATAGCCTGGATTAAATGACCATCGAGGGTGACACTACTATAGGAACATTTATAAAGGCAATTGGAAACCATTTATAGAGGAGGATATCACCGGCCTATCTCTAGAAATTAGGCAGGTATCTAGTTGCCACTCGAAGTTGATCTCTAGAGGTGGGCCTAAACTCAATCGCCTATAGAAATCATTTTTTAGAATTTGTAAATCGGGCCAAAAATAGCAATTTAAAAAACCTAGGAGAAGCTGGCCAGCCAACCAGCCTTGGCCCCACGTCAAAGGTCACGTGATTCTCGCACACCTGCGCAGCCCGCAATGGATCGAACTCAGGACCTCTAGCCTTGCGCGTTGCATCCTTGTCACTAGGCCTCAAAGTTATTTAGAACTTAGTGACCTAATTCACTTTAGCAAATATTATAATGTATATTTGAGATGCTAAACAAATTCAAGTGAAAAAAGTTTGAGATGGAATGTTTTAGGTCTCGAGCACTACAACATTGATTTCATTCGTTTCTCAATCTGAGGTCATTTGAATAACTCAAGAAAATAGAAATTTCAAAAGTATCAATCTTAAAACAGAATCCTGGGTCCTAAATGATTTCAAATGAAAAATTTGTCAACTACAAAGTTTCATCTCTTGGAGTGCTACAACTTTGATTTAGTTCTTTTCTCCATCTGAGGTACTTTCAAAAAAATGAAGTTCAAAATCTAAAAACTTAAAAATAGAATTTTTAGGCACTAAATGATTTCAAATGAAGAACTACAAAATTGCAGATCTCTTAGAGTGATGTAAATTTAGTTTAGGTTGTTTCCCTATTCGAGGTCATTTGAAAAATCTTAAAATATTGAATTTCAAATTATGAAAACTTAAAAACACAATTTTCGGGCCTGAAATGATTTCAAATGGAAAAGTCGTCAACAATGAAGTTGTAGATCTCCTTGATTACTATAACTTTGATATAAAGTTTGTGTTCATCCAAATTATTTTAAAAATTTATTAGTTTTACTGTTATACACCTATTTTTAGAAGCGGACCAAATTGTCAACTGAAATCTATTTCTAGAAACAGGCGGATTTTCAGCCTCTTCTAGAAATGCCTCTATTTCTAAATGTGACTAGAAAGCCAACCGCCTCTAAAAATAGATTTATAGAGACGGATCAACTAAAAAAACATTTTTAAACGTGGATTTTGATGGAGCCATCTACCAAAAAATGAAGATGTCTCTAAAAATAATTTCTATAGTAATGGAAGTCCCGCCTAGATTTGGATGTGGAAGGGGGAGCGGGAGATCCATGGACGACATAGAAAGAGCTCGCTCCATGAGTGATGCTCACAGCACAGGGGTGCCCCTTTTTTTAAAAAAAAAACACAGGGGTACCCCGCTTTCCTCCTCAGCTGACATTACAGAATAACAGATGATGGTTAGATTCTCAGGGCAAACGCAGCAGTTTCACAGAATGCCTTTGTTCACAAAGAATTCGTAACCGGTTCAGTGAATATGTTTCGAAGACCATATCTCTACATTTTAGAAGAATTTATAAGACACGTGAACCAGCCAACCAGGAGATGAGTTAGTTGGAACGCTTAGTATCGCCACTTGCACCCTTGGTGCACTTCCACAACAAAGCTCTGCAGTCGGCATTCCTGGGCCTGTTCTAACATGAGTTAGGCCTCATTCGCTTAGGGTGGATTGGACCTATGAATCGTTCCAGCTGACCGAGGTTATATAAATTAGGAACCATTTCAGCTAGAATCGTTCCGAGCAATCGTTTCTGGATAACCGAACGAGGTCTTACAGCCTGTTCGTTTGGCTGGACTTTTCGTTGCTGGATCGTGAAGAAGTACTGCTGGTTGTTGGTTTGGTGTGAGAGAAAAATATTGTTCCAGCTGAAAATTTACGATTGTTTACGAGTGAATAAGCCCAGCCGATCGGCGGCATTGCCCGATCACCCATTCGCTTAGTTGGCATGCTTAGTATCACCACTCTGCAGTCGGCATTCCTGGGTCTGTTGGAACATGACCATCGTCGATCAATTGACACTAATAATACCCATATTATGCTTAAACGTGAGAATAGGCATGCATACAGTAGTAGTACGTCTGACACATCACACACTTCCTCTAGTAGTGCTTAATAACGTACGGGGGCCGGCCACGAGCATATGCATGTGGCATTCGCCGTTAGCGGCGGAGCGTCGTCGCTCTCCAACGACGATTAGGGGTGGACGGGGCCCCATGCCGGAGAGATGACGTGTCCTGGATCCGTCTCTCCTGACGGCCTGACCGCATCGTGCATCTTGCGGAAGGGGTGGTCCGGCAACGCCGCCGGCCGAACAGCGTCCTGCTTCTTGTGGAATGGGTGATCGGGCAATGCCGCCGGCCAGACAGCGTCCTGCTGCTTCTTGTGGAATGGGTGATCGGGCAACGCCGCGGGCAGAACAGCGTCCTGCCTCTTGTGGAATGGATGGTCAGGCAACGCCGCCGGCCAGACAGCGTCCTGCTTCTTGTGGAATGGGTGGTCCGGCAACGCCGCCGGCCGGACCATGTCCTGCTTCTCGTGGAATGGGTGGTCAGGCAAAGCCGCCGGCCAGAAAGCGTCATGCTTCTCGTGGAATGGATGGTCGGGCAACGCCGCCGGCCAGACAGCGTCCTGCTTCTTGTGGAATGGGTGGTCTGGCAATGCCGCTGGCCGGACAGCGTCCTGCTTCTCGTGGAATGGGTGGTCGGGCAACGCCGCCGGCCGGACAGCGCCGCGGCCTGCGCGGAGAGGCCTCGGCAGCCCGGCCTTGGTCTCGCAGCGGTCGTAGCACTGCCCGTAGCAAGCCTTCATGTCGTTGCCATCTGCAAACCAACACGTACGGTTATCCTTGCCGTCTTCAGATCATGCAGTATTGCACAAGTAAATTAAACACATGCCTACTCAAATTGAACTCGCTCCCAAATCGATGAAGGTGTGTCCGTGTGTGTACGGACTACACACTACACACATGGCGCAAAGATTACCTTCACGGCGACGGTGGCAGGAGTCCCTGACGCAGGCGAGTTGGCTGTTTATGGGGAGTCCGGCGATGGGGCGCCAGAGCGCGCCGTCGGGCGCGCAGGTCTTGTCGCAGGCGTAGCTGCAGTAGTCTCTCATGGACTTGTCCTTGGAGATGCAGTCGTTGAAGCAGTAGTTGTAGCAGTCCGCGTACGCGCCATCCGCGAGCAGCGGCAGCGCCGCCGCCGCCGCCGCCACCACCGCCACCATGGCCGCCATTGCGACCGCTCGTCCGGCAGGCATCCCTGCAGTCTTCCTCCTCTGCGCTTCCTGGCCGCTCACTTCGACTGCAGATTCCTTTGCGTCCTAGCGCGCTCCTATAAGCCGGCGCGCGGCCGGCAAGCCTGTGTATCACTCACTCACGCCGGGAGCGTGAGAGAGACAGGGAGTTACAAGCGTGTGCGCGCAAGCGTGCGGGCGAGTTGCGTGTGCGCCGTGCGCGCGCGGGGCAGCGGCGCAGGCGTGTTGTGTTGTTGCGTCCAACGGCTAGCGTGCGGTTGCCTGCTTCGGGGGCGCGCGCCGGTCGGCAGCGGTTGGAGCAATTCGCCGGATAGCTGTGCCGATCCGATCTTCTGGCTGCCTCCTCTGTTTGAAATTTCATATTGATATGGGTCCAACCAAATGTGAAATGTCCAAAGTTTCAAAAACTTTTTTGTTGTTGTGAAATTCCAAGGAATACAACACTAGAGGTTGTTTAGTTGCCACCCTCACCTAGGTAGCTGCATCCAACCCCAGGTGTTCGAAATCGCCTAGTGGTTGCCTTGTCCAGGCACGTATCCTAGACTGAGAACCAAACATGCCATACATTTTTTCCGACAAATTTGAAATTCTCAAACATCAATTTTCTGGGACGGAGAGAGTACAACATAAATAGATTTCAAAAGAAGATTGCTAAAAACACATAAAAAGCGCACAACAATTTCCGTATTTACTCTCTCTCCTTCCGTGAGCATATGACAGTTTGGATGATGTTGGTGTAGTGTTAAGTACATAACTCACTACTGCTATAAGTGATAACAAACATTGTGAAATTACTTGTGATTCGAAAAAAGACTGAAATTACTTGTGATTCGAAAAAAGTTTGTGAAATTACTATACAAAGAAAATTGTATATTGTAAGACCTTTTAGGGCGCTCATAAGAAGCGCGTCGTTTGTACTCTTTTTCTTAACTACAATGATGCGCAAATCTTTTGTGTATTCGAGAAAAAAAAACTATACAAAGAAAATATTGTCACAACAAATCCAACAAGATTATTTTCATTTGAGCAATCAGAATAGATTTTCTTCGGCCACTAGTCAAATGCTAGAGAGTTTCCAATACATGTATACAAACTACTACCTCTGTTCCTGAATAAATAGATTCCTAGAGTTGTCCTGAAGTCAAAAATTTTAAACTTTGACTGAATTTCTAGAAAATAAACGTCAAGATTTATGAAATCAAATTAGTATCATCAGATATACCATAAAATATATTTGCATGATGTGCTTATTTTATATCGTAGATGTTGTTACTTTTTCCTATAAAGTTAGTCAAACTTAAGATAGTTTGAATTGCACGGATTTTAGAAATTGATTTATTTGGGGACCGAGAAAGTAGCTACTTTCCGGCCTAGCTAAATCCATCTATGGGCCTATTCCCTTTTCGTTCCTCCAGGCCTTGGACCAGGCCACTTGCTTCATTGGTGATGATGTTATTATACGATCTATTGATCTACTTACCTATTTTGCTACAAGTATAGCCTTCAATATGCCACCTGTTTTCTTTAATTTCGAAATAAATATGTCCCACTTAAAATGGCAAAAGAACTTCTTATATCGCACCTCACAACGGTTACCTGTTGCTATTAGTAGGACGCTCTGGGTAATATATTTACTGGTTCGGTCACAAAACTTGGTCGCACTCTTCAAGCAAATCGTGGTCCCTCGCATGACATTTGCTCTCTAGACTTTGTTGTAGTATCTCCTTGAGATTTTTTTTTTATTTTTAACATTTTTGTAAACTAATTTTAAATCTAACACTGCTTTAATTTTTTTTTCCAAAACTAACATTTTTGGCCGCGTCTATTTCCCTGGCGCGGCAAAACGCATGTGCCGCGCCATGCATGGTGGCGCGGACGAGAGGGACGACGTGGCGATGACCGGGGCCCTGATCAGGTGGCGCGGCGGAGCCGGCTAAAGGCCCACGGCCTAGTCCCGCCTGCCTGCCGCGCCTGTCGCCGCGCCTTCATGCCCGCCACGACTACCCGCCGCCCCGCCTGCCCACCGCCCCACCTGCCCGCCTACCTGCCCACCACTCCCAAGTGCTTTTGGCGCCCGACCCTCTGTTGCTGCCTCCCTCCCTCCCTTCCCTTCCATTCTCTGGCCGCCTCCCTCCCTCCTCGGCCTCGTTCAAGGTAATGATGCACTTTTTATTTTCGTTTGAATGGTGCATTAAAATATTATGAATGGGAGTTAAGGTTAAGAGAAAAATTATTTTTGGGAACTATGGGCTATGGTTTGGAGGAAGATATTAGTTTGATTTTATCGATGTTAAGGTTAATTATTTAGTTAGAAGTATGTATACCACGTATATTTTTGTTGCTATAAGTGTTGGTTATATTATTTGAGTTGCAATGTAAATGATTATATTTTACATTAATTTGCGTTGTTTTGATTGATGTTTAATTTAAATCATTTTATTAGATGGAAAACATGTTTCGGGAGCAGTTGTGGCGAAAACATGTCGTCTTAGAGAATTGTACCCCGACGAATCTAGCAAAGATGCCCCCGTCCCTCCTGACCTCCCTGTCCCTAACTGTGACTGTGGTCGTCCGGCCGATGTGTTTCAATCGAGACATCTGGACACAGTGGCTCGTTGCTTCTATACATGCAGTCGTTTTAATGTAAGTAATTGTTTTCATATGTTTTTTTCTTCATTTGTATTACTAGGTTACTAATATTTTGTTGAAATTTTATTGTGTAGGCCCATGAGAGGTGCTTTTTTCTTTCAATAGATCGACGGTGCAAACAAGTTTGACTCCAGGTACCTCCTTTTCGTCGATTGGTGGAGAGGGCGACATCCACGAGAGCACTTCGAGCGGTGGGTTCCACCTCCCCTTAACCCTACTCCAATGACGGCTAAGGAGAAGCACTTAGCCATAGTTAGATGACTTGAGGAACCTCCTCTGTACGATTGTGGAGATCGAGCTGTGATAAACCCTGAGAATACGTTGGAGTTTGTGTGTCCAAACAAGCATGAAGTAAGTGCAAAGTGTATGTGTTGAAATGTTGATATATATGTGTTCATGTACTAATGTCACCTTATTTAGGTGTTTTCAATGGCGAAGTGTCATTTCAAGGAGTAATTGTATGGTCCTAAGAACCAATGGCCGGAAGAACCACCAAAGGTTAAGGAAAAGAAGAAAGAAATGGTAATTTATAAAGCATTATTGCGGACATATGGTTGACTATGATGAGGTTGGTTATTTTTGTGGTAAACATAAAATCGTATTTTGTTTCTTTTGCTAAGACATATATGATATAATTTTTCATTTGAACAGAGCACTAGGAAATGTAGGTGGGAATGTTATGATGGTCAAGCTAAGTTTTTGGATGAACTGAAGGGGAGGCAAGTAATTGCACGGAAGAGGGGATATGGACCTGACTACGTCAACCTATTCGTTAAACATCACAAAGACAAGATGCGTGAGTTTGCTAGACAGCGCGGTATTCGTAACTCGATCGATGTTAGGCTTGGCAAATGGGGATTGGAGAGACGGAGGGTGTTAGAGGAGGAGAGAGCAAGCAAGGAGGCAAGGGAGGAGACAAGAGTACAGATGCAGGTCTTGAACGAGCATGTTGTTGCATTATGTGTCAGTGAGTACTTGAAAGACATTTTTTCGTTGCCTGATTTTAAATGTAATATAATCGTATTGCTAACTGATTGTATTTTATACATGAAGGGATTGGATGTAGCGAGGACCATGATGGAGAGGTGGCTCGTGCAAGGTATGAGGAAAAGAAGTTAGATAAGCACAGAACGCGAGCTAGTCACACCGTTTAACCACTGATTGTGTTGTCCGATGAGGGGATGAGGCTGAGGACGACACTGCCAGACTGAGCGAGCTCATCGCTCTAGCAGAGGTGGGCTTGTAGGCGGAGGAGGCTAAGGACAACACTGGCAGACTGAGTGAGCTCATCGCTCTAGTAGAGGCGGGCTTACAGGCGGAGGAGGATGACGACACATTCTTCACTCAGGCCGCAGAGGCCGTAGATGAAGCAGAGGCCACTTACTACAGGCGACACGTAAGTCAGAGCAATGCAGGTGAGCTTAGCCACATGAACGAGGAGGAAGAGAACATGTTCTTGTCTCAGGCCGCAGATAAAGCGGAGGCCGCTTACTACAGGCGAAAGGCAGATCAGGGAAATGCAGGTGAGCCTAGCCACAGCAACAGGGTTGTGGTAGAGGATTGGTACTCAGACGACGAGTTGCTTACTCAGTATGTTTCTGACTGAGGGTTTTTAATTGCGCCGTTGAAGGGTCGAGATGGCGACTAAAGGGGGGTCAATAGTCGTTACTAAAACTTAATCGCGTCGGCTAACAGAAACAAGTGCGGAATTAAAACTATCGGTCTAGCCAAGATTATACCCCTTTATCTATGTTCTCTAGCACCTTGCAAAGATCCTAATTAAGCAACAAAGGTGTCGGGCTAATTAGAGTTCACCTAACTAATTCTAGGAGCAAGGTCATAGAAACCTATGCCACTAGTATTTCAAGCAACGAGGGAGCTCCTACACATGCTTGTAAGCAAAACCACAAAGCCAACTAAGCTCAGTAGCAATGCTCAATAATAAGGCAACCAATGCCAAATTAGAGAGCGCAAAAACTTAGCTACTCAACCTAAGCAAAGTGACTAACAAGGTTACACAAACCAAATTAGCCACGCAAGGGAGCTACTTCTATGCTACACAAGCAAGAAGGTAACTAGTGAGCTACATAAGCTAACTAATCACAAGAGCAACTACACATGCACAATGTATATAAAAGTAATCACAAGCTTGTGTAAAGGGATTACAAACCAATGGCAAGAACAAGGTTGACACGGCGATTTTCTCCTGAGGTTCACATGCTTGCCAACATGCTACGTCCCCATTGAGTCGACCGCCCACTTGGTGGTTCGGCGGCTAATTGGCATCACCCGCCAAGCCCGCACGTCGGGCACCATAAGAACCTACCCTAAAAGTGAGGGTAGCTGAATGACACACTCAACTAGAGTTGCTCTTCGTGGCTCCCGCGGGGCGAGCACAATGCCCCTCACAAAGCTTTTCTCCGGAGCACCGCACAAGCTTCTTGCGGGCTTCGACGGAGACCACCACCAAGCCGTCTAGGAGGTGGCAACCTCCAAGAGTAACAAGCACCACCGGCTTGCAACTCGATCACCTAGTGCCACTCGATGCAACCTCACAATGCAATCGCACTAGAATCGCTCTCTCACACAATCGGATGATCACTATCAAGCATATGTGAGATGGAGGGCTCCCAAGCACTCTCAAGCATGGACACAAAGTCCCCCAAGGTGCTCCTCCCTAGCCATGGCCGATACCACCTTCTATTTATAGCCCACGGGCTAAACTAGCTGTTACCCCTTCACTGGGTAAAACACGGGACAACCGGATGCTCCGGTCAGATCGACCGAATGCAGGACCCCAGCGTCCGTTCGCTCTACGCCATCCACATGTCGCTCTATGTTCAACCAAAGCCGCCCGTTCTCAATGGTTAAGATGCGACCAGACGTTGCACAGTGAATGATCGGACGCTGATGTGCCTGAGTTTGGTCGTTTCCAGAGACCTCCCCGAGCCTCTATTTTGCGACAGGATGCAGACCAGCGTCCGATCAGTTCTGTGCCCGCGCGCCTAACTCCAGCGTCGCCTACGTCACCATACGTCAGCACTGACCGGACATAGACCCTAAGCATCCGATCACTCGTCGCGCCAGCATCCGGTCACGAGACTGAGACCACGCGCTCACTGCTGCCACTAACCGGACGCAGGACCCTAGCGTCCGGTCACTATGTCACCAGCGTCCGGTGCACACTGTGAAACCCTATCATTTCTATACAGGGTGTCGGTGGAGTTTCGAACCTTTCTCGCCTCCATTCCATCACCGAGTAGATCCACATCAACTCCAACTTCATCTCCTTTGTAAATGTGCCAACACCACCAAGTGTACACCACCATGTGTATGTGTGTTAGCATTTTCACAATCATTTATCAAAGGATTAGCCACTCAACTTGCCACGCCACTCAATCCTAGCGATGATGCAAAGTTAGATCACCCGAGTGGTACTAGATGATCGATATGCAAACAAGTTTGCCCCTCTTGATAGTACGGCCATCTATCCTAAACCCGGTCATCAACTTCTCTACACACCTATGACCGGTGAAATGAAATGTCCTAGGTTATACCTTTGCCTTGTGCATTCCATTCCATCTCCTCCAATATCGATGCAACACATGCACCAACATGATTAATAATGATATGATCCACTTCATATCATCACGTGATCATATTGGTTCATCGATCTTGACTTCACTTGCTTTTCACCGTTGCCTTCGTCCATCGGCGCCAAGTCTTGCTTAAGCTTCACCGCCACGCAGTCCATCGCTCCAAAGCCTCCAACTTGCCCTTCACGGTTGCAACCGGTCCATCAAGCCAAGTCATGTCTTGATCTTCTCCACCTTGATCACATGACTTAATGTCATGTCTCATTTGCAATGAGCTCCTTCATCATCACATGTGTGAGCTTTGCAACATCTCCAAGCCATTTTCACCTTCATGACATATGTTGCTCACACACATGTACCGATGGACTAATCACCTGTGTATCTCACATAAACACAATTAGTTCACCTAGGTTATCACTCAATTACCAAAACCACACAAGGACCTTTTAATCTCCCCCTTTTTGGTAATTGATGACAACTCTATAAAGATATGGAAATTAAGCTCTTTTGGATTCATGTTGCTTGCCCAAGCAATTTTTGGGCAAGCAATTTTACCACGTGTAAATGATTTTGGAGAAGTACCGCAAACCCAAAATGGTAGTATTAGCTCCCCCTACATATGTGCTAGAGTGTTTGTTTTGAAGCTCGCACATATGCATATATTGAAATTGTGGGAGAGTAATTACTACTAAATGATGCTAAGGTGTATAAAGTAAACCTTTGAAGCGTGATACCAATCGGAGTTGCACCTTTAAGTTCGTCCTTAGCACCATGGTTAGCTAGATATCACTTGGAAATAAATCACTAGATACCTCATGAGATCAACATTAAAACCAAGGTACTAGCATTACTTGAAAAGCATACTAAGTGTCTAGCTATCATCCTATGCATGCTAGTTTTCATTTCATCAATCAAATTCTACAACTAGCATACCTCACACAAGCATGCATATTGAATTTAAGAACTTATGCAATGGAAGCAAGCACATGAATATGCACATATCAAATGCAATCAATCAAAGTTCATGAGCTTGCTCCCCCTATTTGTGTGCTTCGCTTGTCCAAGAATTTTGATCCATCTCTTTTCTTCAATGTTTCTCCCTCTTTGTCCATGTCCATGTTCAACCTCTACTTCTTTGTTTCAATCTTTCATGTCTTATCTCTCCCCCTTGTACAATCTCAATCTTAAAGCTTTCATATCTTTGTACAATCTCTCCCCCTTTGTCATCAATTTCCATAAAAGGTGTGCATCTCATTGATGCAAAGGTATGCATTTGGGGTAGATGGTTGAGACTTGAATCTTGTATTTTTATGGACATCACTTGATTGTTGGAATGACACCACTAGTAGATACCACTTGTAACTTGTACCACTTGTATCTTGTGTAGGGCTTCTTGAGATACCACACATAGGACCTTTGATCTTGATATCAATTTGTGTAACACCTCCCCCTATGTGATAGCATGGGTCATCCATTTGATACACTTGAGCTCTTGTAGGTGAGGGATGCATTCTTCATTTGATGATCACTTAAAGTTGAGGATCACTTGTGGAACCATCATCTTGCATGATTGATACCATGTGTAGATGTGATACCACTTGAAAGAATCTTCTAGTATGGAACCACTTGTTGGATTTATCAATAAAAACTATTTCTTGAACATTTGCTATCTTCATGAGTACCACTTATAGGATATCACTTGTGAGTTGATCTAGACATCACTTGTAGATTCTTGATGAAATACTTGAGTCTTGATACCACTTGTAACAAACAAACTAGATATCCATTTGCATTGTTGTCTTGTGCTTGTACTCTTATCACTATCATGAGCTTCTATGGTTGACTTGAACTAAATTGATTTGCTTAAGCTTCCAAGTCCGGTTTGAACCAATGACAAGCTTCTTCACACCTCTTGCAAGGGTTATCTTGCCAATGTTGTACTTGTCACTTATTAGCAATCCAAATTAAGTCAAGTAATTAGGTTTACTAGCTCATGAACAAATTCATATACTAACCACTAGATCAATTTATCATTCAAGCAATAGTGGTAGGCTATGAATTTAAACATTTTATTTGTTAAGCATTATCCTATGAAACATGTACTATATGCACTAACCACATACTAGTAAGGGATGAAATGATCATGCACATTACAATGATACCTTTGCTATGTTAGAGTAGGGGATAGTCACATAGATTCCAATTCATTACTCTAATAGCAATGTTAAGTCCTATTATAAGCTTGGTGAAGACCAATAGATACTATTTTGAATTCTATTCTTCACCCATATGAAATGAATACCACTTATGATCAAGTGCACTTTCTTGTTGCGGTTGGCTTGCTTCATCTTTTGATCAATGCTTGCATGAGAGCATCAACGTGAGAATACCACTTGAAATATTATGATTATCTCTCTTTTGGGTGTTGTTTGCTTTTCTTGGTCAACCCTTTTGATTGCTTCAACTAAGCATCTCAAATATTTCGTGGATCACCACTTCCATGTTAGCCTTCCAAGTACCATATTTGGTTTACCTACTCATAGGCGGCAAGCCCCTACAATAGGGATAAGTGACCTCTCTCCAAGAACCATTCTTGATACTCACTTGAAATAACTGGATTGATTGATCCAAGTGATGGACTTAACTTGATGAGTAACCTTAATTCCTTCTTTAAGTCCTTTTCTTTCTACTTGCTTAAGTCCTTTTCTTTCTACCAAATGATCTCCAATCATATCTAGAACCTAAACTTCATCTTCAACTTGAGTTTGATCTTGATCTTCATCTTGACTACCAAAAGTGTGCAAAGTACACTCCATAATCAAATGGCCTTGTACTCTTTGCTTATCATGCTTCTAGATCATATCAAAACCAAACTTAGGTGCCTCAATTACTTATAAATATGTTTCCAACCTGAGGACCTTTCAATCAAAGTGACTCTAGATCAATCCAACATTTATCACTTTTCTGGCAGATTTTGTACTCTTCAAAGAAAAATACATATCTCCCAAAGTACACATATAAATACTACGAAATTGGTGGAGGTGTGCATCACTAAGTTATATAGTAGCTGTAAAAATTTGAGATTCATTTGACTTCTAAATTGCTACTAGATTTCAATTCTTACACCACTGCTACATGCTGAAAACTGTTGCACTATAGCTGATAAGATCCACTCCAAAACTAAAGCATCTCTTATCCAATTATCATGAAATTTGTACACCATCTTATACCAAAAGTCTAGAGCATGTACACAAATTTTTATGCCAATCCAATAAGTTTGGTCACTCAAACATGGCTAAGATCATAGCTAGCTCAGATTTTGCAATATAGGATAGATTTCAACAATTGAGCTATACTTCATCAAATATGAATCAAACTTGAAACTAACTTGTTTGAATACTTCCATAAGACATATATCCATTCAAACCACTTACTAAAATTTATCTCATAAATTTATCCAACACAAATCAATCCAAACTTAATTACTAATCAAATTATCCATTCAAACATCTTATAGCAAGCAACATTGCATATTTATCCAATTCAATCAACTTATATGCACCCATATGAAATGATCAACAAGAGATATACCTTGGTTAGCTCATGATCATTTAACTAGAAAGCTTCAACTCAAATATTTTGCAAGCCATCAAATAATCCAATGAATCACCAACAACTTGAATATGACACTTGTATGTTGTAGCACATTTGGACTTCACTCAATTATCATGGCATTGGGTTTGGATGTGCACTAGGCTTCATAACTCGACTCAACATATGATGATCAATATGAAGTCAATTGAATCAAGTCTCCAATGCCAATGGTACCTACAATCAATCATCCACTTTTTGATGGTACCCAAACAATTTTGGGTCCTCTCAAGTTAGGAGCGACATACTTAGGCAAAGCCTTAGTATGAGTAGCGGGATGTTTTGCAATAGCAACCATAGAGGTACCATTATCATCCTTCCTAAGCATAGAATCATCATCAATTGAAATAGGCTTAGGAGTGTTACTTAGGGGACATGAATGTGCCATGTGTCCCCTTTCCCAGAATGAGTAGCACTTTCTCTTTGATTGAGCCTTCTCTTCCTTGCTCATGTGGTGCTTCTCATTGCCTTGCCTCTCATGGATTGCTTGAGCCTTCTTCTCAAGCTTGGTAGGACACTTAGAGGCAAAGTGTCCCATACTTCCACACTTGAAGCACTTGATGTGAACATAATCTTTCTTCTCATCTTCATTCTTGCTCATCATCTTGGCATCTTGAGTTTGCATTGGATGCCTTGCCTTTCCACCCCTTCTTGTTTTCTTCTTCTTTATCATCAAATCACCACCATCTTCATGGTTGATCTTGATTTGCTCTTGGGGTGTCTTCTCTTGCTCAACTTGTGGCTTTGGTTGAGGCTCTTCTAGTTGCTTCACCAATTGCTTGGTTGGGCACATTGAGGTAAGGTGACCCCAAGTGCGGCACTTGAAGCACTTCACATGCTTGAGCCTCTCTTCTTCTTTTATCTTTTTGAGCTTCTCAATGTTAGGGCAACAATTTGCAAGGTGTCCCGCTTCATGACACCGGTAGCACATGGTATGAGGGAGCTTTCTTTATTGTAGCTTCTTCATCTTTCTTTCTCTCTTTCTTACGCCCTTGTCATCTTCTTCTTGAAGCCAAGGCCACACTTGTCACCATAGTTTCTTTGAGTCTTCAACATGTGCTCAAAGGTGACTTTTGAGTTGTAGCACCTCTCTAACTTGTTGCTTAAATTCTTCACTTCATTTTTGAGCTCATTGTTCTCCTTCAAAAGGTTAGTCTCACACAACATAGAAGTAGAACAAGCATCCATTTGTGAAGAACATGGCATTTCTAATAAATCATTACAAGAGGTGGATACATGCTTCTTGCCTACATCATAAGGGTTAGCAAAATTTTGCAATTTATCATTTGATCCATGTGATGAGCTCTCATTATTTTTAAGTTTCTTTGTAAACACTTTAATGAGAGAAGCATGTTGTTCTAATAATTCATCATGAGATGCAAGTAGTGTCTCATGATTCAATTTTAGCTCATCATGTGAAGATTTAAAAGCATCAAGTAATTTATTATGTTCTTCACAAGAGTTCTTTAGAAATGAGTTTTCATTTTTTAATTTCATTGTTTTAGCTTTCTCATTTTCTAAAGACATGGTCATGCTAGCAAGTCTACTAACAAGCTCATCTATGAATCAACATGATCAACCACATTATCATTTGATACCTTGGTGTCACCTTGTGACATGAAGCATTGTGGTGATGGAGAAGAGCTTGTAGTAATATCACAATCATGGCCCGAGCATGAACCATCATCATCAAGATCACCATCAAGTGTGCTTGAGGTAGAATCTTCATGGGCAACACTTGTGGCATCATCATCAACCTTGTCAAGTGAACTTGCGGTAGATTGATCATCATCATCACTTGACCATGAGGTGGAGCAATCTTCCACAATCACCAAGTTGTGGTCATGCTCAATATCCTCATGCACTACTTTCTTGGGCTCATCCTCCTTGAACTTGCCATCATCCCATGTGGAGGAATCATCGAAGGTGCGCTTGATGGACTCCCATATCTCACGGGCGGTTCCCATGTAGTTTACTTGTTTCATCAAATCAAAACTCAATGCATCCATTAGAAAACAACAAGCATGTGCATCAAGTTCATAGAGAACTCTTTGAACTTTGGTGAGATTTCTATGGTCTAACACAAGGGTGAGACCACTAGTGACAATCCACCAAAACTTAGGTCCCTTTGCACGAAAATGATCAAGCATGTGATTTTTCCAAAATGCAAAGTTTGTGCCATAAAAAATGTGAGTCTCACAAACATCTAGCCCACTAGACGCCATCCTCTCAGGTCGGTGAAGACCACAAATGAGAGACCTAGCTCTGATACCACTTGAAGTGTCGAGATGGTGACTAGAGGGGGTGAATAGTCATTACTAAAACTTAATCGTGTCGGCTAACAGAAACAAGTGCGAAATTAAAACTATCGGTCTAGCCAAAACTACACCCCTCTATCTATGTTATCTAGCACCTTGCAAAGATCCTAATTAAGAAACAAAGGTTCCGGCCTAATTAGAGCTCACCTAACCAATTCTAGGAGCAAGGTCACACAAACCTATGCCACTAGTATTTCAAGCAATGAGGGAGCTCCTACACATGCTAGTAAGCAAAAGCACAAAGCCAACTAAGCTCAGTAGCAATGCTCAATAATAAGGCAACCAATGCCAAATTAGAGAGCGTAAATACTTAGCTACCCAACCTAAGCAAAGTGACTAACAAGGTTACACAAACCAAATTAGCCACGCAAGGGAGCTACTTCTATGCTACACAAGCAAGAAGGTAACTAGTGAGCTGCACAAGCTAACTAATCACAAGAGCAACTACACAAGCACAATGTATATAAATGTAATCACAAGCTTGTGTAAAGGGATTGCAAACCAATGGGAAGAACAAGGTTGACACGGTGATTTTCTCCCGAGGTTCACGTGCTTGCCAACACGCTATGTCCCCGTCGTGTCGACCGCTCACTTGATGGTTCGGTGGCTAATTGGCATCACCCACCAAGCCCACACGTCGAGCACCGCAAGAACCTACCCTAAAAGTGAGGGTAGCTCAATGACACGCTCAACTAGAGTTGCTCTTCGCGGCTCCAGCGGGGCGAGCACAATGCCCCTCACAAAGCTTTTCTCCAGAGCACCGCACAAGCTTCTTGCGGGCTTCGATGGAGACCACCACCAAGCCGTCTAGGAGGTGGCAACCTCCAAGAGTAATAAGCATCACCGTCTTGCAACTCGATCACCTAGTGCCACTCGATGCAACCTCACGATGCAATCGCACTAGAATCGCTCTCTCACACAATCGGATGATCACTATCAAGCATATGTGAGATGGAGGGATCCCAAGCACTCTAAAGCATGGACACAAAGTTCCCCAAGGTGCTCCTCTCCAACCATGGCCGAGACCACCTTCTATTTATAGCCCCATAGGCTAAACTAGCCGTTACCCCTTCACTGGGCAAAACTCAGGATGACCGAATGCTCCGGTCAGATCGACCAGACGTAGGACCCCAGCATCCAGTCGCTCTACGCCATCCATGTGTCACTCTGCGTTCAACCGGAGCCACCCGTTCTCAACGGTTAAGTTGCGACCAGATGTTGCACAGTGAATGACCAGATGCTGCTGCGCCTGAGTCCGGTTGTTTTTAGAGAGCTCCTCAAGCCTCTGTTTTGCAACCGGACGTAGACCAGCGTCCAATCAGTTCTATGCCTACGTGCCTAACTCTACCATCGCCTATGTCACCATACGTTAGCACTGACCGGACATAGACCATAAGCGTCTGATCACTCTTCGCGCCAGCGTCCGATCATGAGACTAAGACCGTGCTCATTACTTCCACTGACCGGACGTAGGACCCTAGCGTCCGGTCACTACGTGACCAGCGTCCGGTGCACACTATGAAACCCTATCATTTCTATACAGGGCACCAGTGGCACCATCGGACTGTCCGCACTCTACGGGCAGACTCTCAACCAGTGGAGTTTCAAACCTTTCTCGCCTCCGTTCCATCATCGATTTGATCCACATCAACTCTAACTTCATCTCCTTTGTAAATGTGCCAACACCACCAAGTGTACACCACCATGTGTATGTGTGTTAGCATTTTCACAATCATTTTCCAAAGGATTAGCCACTCAACTTGCCACGCCACTCAATCCTAGCGATGATGCAAAGTTAGATCACTCGAGTGGTACTAGATGATCGATATGCAAACAAGTTTGCCCCTCTTGATAGTATGGCCATCTATCCTAAACCCAATCATCAACTTCTCTGCACACCTATGACCGGTGAAATGAAATGCCCTAGGTTATACCTTTGCCTTGCGCATTCCATTCCATCTCCTCCAATGTCGATGCAGCACATGCACCAACATGATCAACAATGATATGATCCACTTCATATCATCACGTGATCAAATTGATTCATCGATCTTGACTTCACTTGCTTTTCACCGTTGCCTTCGTCCATCGACGCCAAGTCTTGCTTAAGCTTCACCGCCACGTGGTCCATCGCTCCAAAGCCTCCAACTTGTCCTTCACGCTTGCAACCGGTCCATCAAGCCAAGTCATGTCTTGATCTTCTCCACCTTGATCACATGACTCAATGTCATGTCTCATTTGCAATGAGCTCCTTCATCATCACATGTGTGAGCTTTGCAACATCTCCAAGCCATTTTCACCTTCATGGCATATGTTGCTCACACACATTACCTATGGACTAATCACCTATGTATCTCACATAAACACAATTAGTCCGCCTAGGTTATCACTCAATTACCAAAACCACACAAGGACCTTTCAGCCGTCTATTAGTTCCATGCTTTATTAATGATCAATGTAGCTATGTACTAGAACTTTCATTGTGTTGTCTTGTTTTCCTTTTGAACTATTGATGTATTGTACCCATGTACCATGTACTCGGATTACCCATGGTCAATCTTAAGTGGTCCCATCCATTTGTCACCCTCCGACCCATCCGTTTGTCGCTCTCTGATGCATCCAATTTTTTTAATAATAGCGAATGCGTTGAGAATTTATAAAACGAACAAAATCGAGTGAAATTATTTTGAATACGGTTGTCTGGCATATATGTCTTGCATGTTTCCCATGTATTTTAAAATAGTAGCATGTAATTTATGTTGTTAGCATCAGATCAATGTAAAATAATAAGGCCCACAACGCGGCACGTTTGGCAGATTGATGTTCTCATTTGGCATGCAACCCTAAGCCTAGGTTCTGCCATGCCATAGCCCACGACACGGCACTGACGCGCCAAGGCCATGGCGTGGTAGGACCTAGAGGCAGACAGAAGCCGACCAGCCTCAATTCCAATTGAACAGGTGCTGTTGTCGGTGCTGTAAACAACTACAAGTGCTGCCACGATGCATTTAAATGAATATGAAGCAAATAAATGGAGTCCGTGCGCAAGTTGACAAGTTGCCACATAACATTTTTATTGGTTCATGAGTCTGCAAGTTTAAGATGACAATATTTGCTCGACATAAGTTCGACATAACCAACTATGTCTCAGGCGTGTAAGGATCCCTCGGACGCCTCTGTCTTTTTGGATTTGTAGGCAACACAGTGGGAGTGTAGCCAACGTCGGTGTGGGGCCTTGAAAGGAGGCAAGGGCACCTCTGCGTCAGTGTCAGTCAAGAAGTGTGCTCGATGCGGGTTGTCGTACTCCACCTCAAGAAGGGGGTACAACTGGTGCTGCGTGGGAGGGGCCATCCCATTATAAATTGATAAACAAAGAGTTAGAGTATTCAAATTAACATTATGTAGCATTGCAAAATTTGAACTACTTGTTATGCAATACGAACACAATATTAAAGCACATATATATATTTAAAGTAACATTAACATACATATTAAACAACTTCACTAGAAAAATAAGCAACTTCTATGTATGGACCTGCTGCCCTTGTCTTCTATGCCTGCTAGCCTTGTGACCAGGGTCTTTGCAAACAGAGCAAAGATTCCTGCCACGGGTTTCATTGAAGTCTCCCCCTCCATACATGTCTTTGCCGTACCCTTTCATAGCGTCCATGTCCCCCTTGAGTCGCTTCTTCTTCCTCCTACCCTTCCCTACCTTCATTAGATTCGGATGCGGCACGTAGTCATAACCGTTATAAGGTGGCCACTGTGTCGGGTCAAGGTATGGCTCGAAGCTCATCTCCCAAAAACTAATGGTGTTCGAATGGAGATACAAGGGTGACATATATGGTAGATCCTCATAGTTGTACCCATGAACCCTACAGGCTGTGATCATATGAGAGCAAGGGGCATGCATGATCTGAGGGATGTTGCAATTGCACTCTACCTTTTCAAGATCAACTCGGTAGTTTCGTCCACCATAACATTCGCCACCCAAGCTTGTGCCACCCTTGCCCCGTACACTAAAGATATGGCAGCGGGATCCATACGGCTCGGCAGTGTGTTGCTTGGCTAATTCCTCGTCCTCCTTCAAATGTTCTACTCTGGCCTTTCCAAAACACCCCTGCTCAGCTATATTCCTCTGTGCAAGTTCCCACCTCTTGACAAAATATTCATTGCACTTATGAAAGGAGAACTCAACAATTCCAGACATAGGCAATGATCGAACTCTAGTGAATACATGGTTGAAGGACTCCAAGGAGTTAGTGGTCATGATGCCATACCTGAAACCCCCCTCGTCATATGCTAACACCCTATGGCACCCTCAGGGGTGGCCTAGCCCACAAGATGAAGCCTTGCAGGGCACGACTCTAGTCGGCACCTTCCGCAAGACATCTGGAAGATACCCTAAAGATACTATGAGATTTGTTAGGATATGTATGATCCCAAGATTCCTGTAATCAGTTATTACTTTCTAGTTATCTCTCAGATCTAACCGACTTGTAACTCTGCTCCTCGAACTATATAAGGCGGGCAAGGACCCCCTCCAAACGCACGCAATATCAGACGATAGCTAATATAAACCAATAGACCACAGGAGTAGGGTATTACATCATACTGACGGCCTAAACCTGTCTAACTCGTGTGTCTCTGTTGCCTTCTTGTTCTTGATCTCACGCTCCTCTGCCGATCAATCTACCTTCGTGGGATACCCCTTGGAGGACTACCGGTGATATTCTATCGACAGTTGGCGCGCTAGGTAGGGGACTGTGCATGTTGTTTCCTTGTCGAACAAGATGGCTTTTTCTGTAGGCTCTTCGTCCCTTCCATAGCCTGGCTAGATCTTCATGGTTGGATCCATCTCGTGGGTCATCAACACTAACGGAGTTGGAGAGCTCCTCGAGCCGGTGCAGATCATTTCTGCGCCAACCACCCCCGTGCCTACAACTACAGATCTGATCTTGGAACCACTTATGAGGTCGCCTTCATCAATGACCCACCTGCTTCCTCACTACTAGAGGAGGCGGATCAACAATGACGATCTGATCGAACCCATCGATCAGGTCGGCCTAAAGCTTGCCGATTGCCTCTCCATCGCCGAATCGGCCCTAGATACTTTGGTTTAGCACTGACCTCCCTATGATCTAGATCTATCAGAGGCTGCTCGGAAAACTCTAGGAGTCATGGCTCTACCCTTCAGGCTCACCAACATCACCGTTACTTACCAAGATGCCCTGAGGGGGAAATTCACCGATCAAGTGGAAGATGCTCATCCACTCGCCGACCAGCTCGCCGTTTAGCCTTCGCCAGCCATCAACATGCTACACATAGGCCAATGCCCCGGAGCGTCCCTCTAGACCATCCCGGAGGAAAATCTGGGCTCCGAGTCTCAGGGCTCTACGGAGACCCTCACCAAAACCTTCACCGAGCAGCTCCTTTTCCCACCCTTCTGGGGTGGCGCGATCTTCAATGTCAGCATCAACAGCCCTCCTTAGAATGGCAAAACTGAGGAAGAACGCATTGCTCGTGAGAACCGAAATGTCAACCGCGCACAACACTGAGAAAACAAGGCAGCTATTGCACGAGCCGAGGCTGCTCGAAATAATCGGCTCGACTCACAAGGAAGGCCACTTCCACTCCATCGTGACCTCGACGAAGACTTTCTCCACATTGACGGCCATGACATCTTCAAGACTCCAAGTGCTAATCTGGCAGTGGCTGCCAATGAGCTCGCCTGCCTCCCACAGACGCTCGAGCTTGCCAAGGTCGCTGCCATGCTTAAAGCAGCACACTATCAGGTTAATGAGATTCATGAGGATTAGAGACCTTCGTGCTCCAGGAGCATGATTTGCCGATCAGCTACGCCGAGATCCAATCGCCACCCCAGTCAAAGCCGTTTCGCCAACCAGTCACTGCCTCTCTAGGGAGTAGCCGGGGGCCACCGCGCCAAACACCATCGCCAACACGACCAGGAGGTCGAACAGGACGCTCGAGTGCACCTCAGCAACCTCTAGGATGCACGATGGCATATCGAGCAACGTCGCTTCGGTCACCATGAAGATGAAGTATGCCGCCGCCAGGAGTACGAATAGGAGTATGGAAATCCACACTCAGCTCTCGAGCAAATCGACACCGACAATGCTGTAGCCGACGCCAGCCACAACCCCGAAGGGCCCCCAGCGTTTACGAGGGCACTCCAAACACTCAAATGGCCCCATGGTTTCAAAATCACTGGGGTTGAGCCCTATGAGGGAAGGATGAATCCAACACATTGGCTATAGGCTTACGCCACCACTGTCCACACCGCCGGAGGAGACACTAGTGTCATGGCAAACTATCTCTCCATCATGCTTATGCCACCAGCCCTGAGCTGGTTTACTAGCCTTGCCCCAGACTCTATCGGGTCCTGGGAAGAGCTAAAAAAAGTCTTCACCGACAATTATATGGCTACGTGTACTCGCCCAGGCACCAAGCATGATCTCAACCGCATCAACCAGAAGCCGTCCGAGCTCCTCCGCAGCTACATTCGATGTTTTTCCGAGATGAGGAATTCTATTCCCAACATCACGGAAGCTGAGGTCATCACCGTCTTTACCCAAGGACTCCACCATCGCAAGCTCCGCTCCAAGTTCAACCGCAAGCCGCCCACAGGCATTGGCGAGATGATCACTACTGCTAACCTGTCCCCGATGTCAAGGAAGCTGAGGTGCATTTCAACAAAGATGCGGGCACCCATCGCCAACCTCGCCGCTACAATGACCGCCTCGATGACCGACGCCACAACGACCACCACTTCGACGATCGTAGTTACCATCGTGACAGTGGCCATGATCGAACAGAAGGACCCAAGCCTAGCCAAAATCGCTGCCACCGGCCAGAACACATTGTCGCCACCATCAATCAACCTCGCGCCAAGCGCAACTACAATGAGTAGTACCAAAAGATCCTCGATGGCCCATGCCCTCTTCACAAGAACTCCAAACACAAGATGAAGAACTACCTCAGCTTGGCTAAGGAATTTTAGGACAAAAAACTAGAAGACGATGCCAACGACGGAGCTGGAGACCGCCGACCACCTGGGGGTAACAACAATGCCTTCCAGAACCATGACAAGGTGGTCGCCACCATCTTTGGGGGCCTTGCCACCACCAAAAGTAGAAGAGAACGGAAGCTCACCGCACGGCGGGTGCTCTCCGTCACTATGGAAGACGACACCGCCAACCCCAGTTATCGCCCATGGTCTGAGGTAACCATCACCTTCAGCAGGGCCGACCAGTGAGCGGACATCCCCTACATAGGGCGTTTCCCTCTCATCCTCGACGCAACCGTCTAGAAGGTGCTTTTCAGAAAGGTGTTCATGGACGATGGGAGCGCCCTGAATCTCCTCTTCACCGAAGCCTTAAAGGAGCTAGGCCTTGGGTTATCAGATCTCACACCCTCTGACTCCTCCTTTTGAGGTGTGGACCTGGTAGGGCCTCCAAACCACTAGGGGAGATCACCCTACCAGTACAGTTCGGCACGGCAAGCAACTACCGCGTTGAACACATCAACTTCTACGTCGCCGATTTCAACACCGCCTACCACGCCATACTTGGTCGGCCAGCTCTGGCCAAGTTCATGGTTGTACCGCACTACGCGTATCTAGTTTTGAAGATGCCTTTGCCTATAGTAGTTCTGGCCCTGTGGGCCAACCTCTCCATCGCCTACGCCTGCGAGATAGAGAGTCTTGCTCTCGCCGAAGCCACCGACCTCTCCATCCAAATGGCCAACGTGGTCAATGAAGCCAAGACACTGTCCACCGATGACATGGAAATCCTAGAGCTGGAGCCTCCCTGTGCCTCCGCCAAATCCAAGGAAACAAAGGAGGTCAGCCTTGACCTCGATGACCCTTCCAAGACCATGAAGATTGGGGCTCACCTTGACCCCAAATAGGAAAGCGCGCTCGTCTCCTTCCTACGTACCAACGCCGATGTGTTTGCTTGGAAACCTGTAGACATGCTGGGGGTACCACGGGAGAAGATCGAGCACTCTTTGAATGTCTTGCCGACCGCCAAACCGATCAAGTAGAAACTCCACCGATTCGCACCAGACAAGAAGGAGGCTATTAGGGTAGAAATAAAATGGCTCTTAGCTACTAGATTTATAAAAGAAGTGTATCATCCTAAGTGGTTAGCAAACCCTGTTATCATTCGAAAAAAGAATAAAGAATGGAGAATGTGCATTGATTACACTGATCTTAACAAACACTGCCCTAAAGACCCATTCGATTTGCCTCGGATAGACGAGGTTGTAGACTCCACCGCCGACTGCGAACTGCTCTCCTTCCTTGACTGTTACTCTAGCTATCACCAGATCTCCCTCAAGGAAGAAGACTAGATCAAGACGTCGTTCATCACGCCCTTCAGAGCATACTGCTATACCACCATGTCCTTTGGACTCAAGAACACCGGGGTGACCTATCAAAGGGCCATCCAGATGTGCCTCGATCAATAGATCAGCCACAACATTGAGGCTTACATCAATGATGTGGTCATCAAGTCCAAGAACGCCGATAATCTTATCACCGACCTCAAAGAAACGTTCGCCAACCTGAAAAAGTACCGATGGAAGTTGAACCCTTCAAAGTGCATTTTTGGAGTTCCATCCGGTATACTACTGGGCTACATCGTCAGCGCTCATGGCATTGAACCCAACCCCAATAAGGTCTCCGCCATCACCAACATGAAACGACCAACATGTGTCAAGGACATATAGAAACTTACAGGCTGCATGGCTGCCTTAAGCCGCTTCATATCGCGCCTTGGTGAAAAAGGGCTACCGTTCTTCAAACTCCTCAAGGCCTCCGAGCGCTTTTCCTAGTTGGAGGAGGCAGATACAGCTTTTGAGCAGCTCAAGTTGTTTGTAACAAGGCCTCCGATCATGACGGTGCCACAGCCAGATGAAACTCTCCTGATTTACATTGCCGCTACTTCTCGAGTCGTCAGCACAGCCATCGTGGTCGAACACGAGGAGGCCGGGCACACCTATAAGGTGCAATGTCTGGTATACTTCATCAGCGAAGTCCTTAACGAGCCCAAGACTCGTTATCCTTAGGTCCAAAAGTTGCTAGACGCCATTCTAATTACATCGCGTAAGCTCCGCCATTACTTCAAGTATTACAAGATCGTCGTGGTCACCGAGTTCCCTCTGGGGGACATCCTCCATAACAAAGAGGCCAACGGATATATCATCAAGTGGGCTATTGAGCTCGGCACTTACTCCATTGAATTCAGAAGCAGGCCTACGATCAAGCCTCAGGCGCTTGCTGATTTCGTCGCTAAGTGGACCGAGATCCAAGAGCCCATCGCCGCTACCTGCCCTGAGCACTGGGTGATGTACTTCGACGACGCCCTTAACATCAATGGTGCTAGTGTGGGCATTCTATTCATTACGCTGACCAAGGATAAGCTCTGATACGTTCTCTGGATACACTTTCCGATCTCCAACAACGCCACCAAATATAAAGCATATCTCCACGGGCTCCATATAGCCGTTGAGCTCGACGTCAAATGCCTCATGGTATACAGGGACTCTATGCTGGTCATCAATCAGCTGAACAAAGACTAGTCTTGCTCCAGCAAGAAGATGGATGCATATTGCGCCAAAATCAGGAAGCTTGAAGAAAAATTCTACGACATCGAGTACCACCACATGGTACGTGACCAAAATCAGCTCGCTGACCATTTATCCAAGTTAGGCTCTTCTCACGCCAAGATTCCTCTGAGGGTCTTCGTTCAAGATCTCCTGTCGCCGTCCATTAAGGAGGATAAGGAAGTTCAGGAAGTTTCCCCCGCCGAGCAGCTGGTATTATCGGTACCTTCGCCAACCGCTGATTGGAGGGAGCAATTCATCAAGTACCTCACCAACACCGAAGTACCTACCAACAACACTGAAACCGAACGCCTAATTCATCAAAGCAAGCATTACGTGCTGGTTGACGGCAATTTGATGAGGAAAAGCGCCAAGGAAGGGATACTGCAGAAATGCATCACCCAAGAAGAGGGAGTGAAGCTACTTTTAGAAATTCACTCTGGCTCCTGCGGCAACCATGCGGCATTGAGAACACTGGTCAGCAAAGCTTTCTGAGCTAGTTTTTACTGGCCCACGGCCATCTCCGATGCAGAAAACCTTGTCCGATGTTGTGAAGGGTGCCAATTTTTCACCAAGCAAATACACGTGTCGACACAAGAGCTGTAGACCATTCTAGTTTCCTAGCCCTTTGCATGCTGGGGACTGGACATGATTGGCCCTTTTAAGCCAGTGCTAGGTGGCTTCTGATACGTATATGTCGCCATTGATAAGTTCTCCAAGTGGATTGAGTACAAATCGCTCATCTCGGCTACTGCAAAGAAAGCAGTCGAGTTCTTCGAAGATATCATCCACCAATTTGGTCTCTCGAACAGCATCATCACCGACCTTGGAACTACATTTACTGACCATCATTTTTGGGATTTCTATGAAGACCATTGCATCTTCGTCCAATATGTCTCTGTTGCTCATCCTAGAGACAATGGCCAGGTCAAACAGGCAAACGGCATGATCCTTGATGCCCTCAAAAAGAGACTATATGAGAAAGAAGAAAAGCACCCGGGCAGATGGCTCAAGGAGCTACCAGCTGTAGTCTAGGGACTATGTACTCAAGCTAGTTGCATCACTGGTGTGTCTCCATACTTCTTGGTATACGGTTCAGAAGCCATACTACCAGCGGACATTGCCTTCCGAGCACCTAGGGTGGAAAACTTTGATGAAGAGCAGTCCACAGCTGTTCGGACAGAGGACATCGATAGGGCCGAGGAGGAATGCTTAATCACCTATGTCTGCATAGCCAAGTATCTGGAAGGCTTGCTGAGGTACTACAACCACAACATCAAAGGTCGTTCATTTGCTGTCGGCGACCTCATTCTCCGCCAAAAACAAAAAACTGAAGGGATGCACAGCTCTCCTCCCCTTGGGAAAGGCCTTACGTCGTCAAAGAGGTCACCTGACCAAGCTCTTATCGCCTATGTGACTTAGATGGAATCGATGTTCCTAACTCATGGCACATCGAGCACCTTATATGTTTCTATCATTGAAACGCTCCAGATATGTACTCTCCACTTTATGTTGAATAAAGTTTTGGTCTCCATAAATTGTCTCCACTTTTTCTCCATTGTGGTTTAACCCCCATTTACGGTCACCGAGCACTATGCTACTCCATAATGAACTCCAATACGAAATAGACATAACTGCGCCGACCACAATTCTCCAACTCTCCAACGTTAGCGCCGAACAGTTTCCTCCAATATCGCCGAACGATTTCTCCAAATCGCTGACACATTTTCACCAAAAATCGCCAAATAAGTCTTCTCCAAATCACCGAATACTTTGCTCCAAATCTCCAAGATATTTCGCCGATCAGTAAGCAGCATACTTTCTTTTCTGTTCTCTTCGGAGAAGACCCAGTCTCCGGTCTCTCCCTACACGTGCCACGGGCTCCGCGCTCTGCATTATGGGTGGTCGGCTGTGGTTCCTTGGTCATGCCTATTCATCCTACATGTCCACGGGCTCCACGCTCAATGTTATAGGCTATGGGCTAGCCAAGGCCAAGAGTTTAGTATAGAGCTAATTGCTCGGTCGCCACTTATACTATCTATATCTCCAAGTTATTTCGACAATCGCCGAGCAACACATGTTTCGCACTGTTCTCTATGGAGAAAACCCAGTCTTCGATCTCTCCCTACACGTGCAATGGGCTCTACGCTCTGTGTTATGGGTGGTCGGCTACGGTTCCTTGGTCATGCCTATTCCTCCTACACGTGCACGGGCTCCGTGCTCGATGTTATGGACTATGGGCTAGCTGAGGCCATAGGGGTCAGTATCGAATTAACTACTCGGACTCTACTTATACTCCGCATAAATACATCATGGTCAACACTATGATGATTTTTTCTACCAAAATTACCAGCAAACTACATATACATGCACCTCGCAACATTCCTCACATACATAAATGTTTTTTGCGCTTTCGCGCGTTCTAACTACACTATCAGGATATTACAAATGACGATCTCCGAGCAGATCACTGAGCCCCACCATCACCGTCAGTCTCACTGAACAGTCTATGTCGCCAGCTAGTTTCTTCGCTAAGTCTTCTACCTTATCCTCTAGCTACTGGGTCTCTGCATCGCTCAGCCCTTTGGCAAACCCAACCCCTATCGCCTGAAGGTCGATAGCTGGGTAATGGGACCGAACCACCGCAAGGACGTGAGTAGCGACGGATAGTATGGCGTCACAGTTGAAGCTCTTGAAGTTCTCCCACGCTGTCTTGCACCTCTGGATGATGGTGTCCGAAAGTTGCCGCCTACCGTCGAGCTGAATACCCGGTTCTAGGTCGATGCAGTCAAGCACCGGTTTAATTGCAGCGACTACAGCGTCGAAGTTATCCCTTTGGGTCCTGGCCTCCTACACCAGCACATCAAACTATGCCTTGGCTTTATGATGGTAGGCTTCAAGCATTACAATGTTCCATCATACAAGGAAACTACTTCAACAGTAATTCTGACCAGGAGGTATTCACCTTTTAGTTCCTCGGCCAGTTTGTCTACTCGCTCAGACTCCTTCGCCTTCTCCTGATGAAGTTGTTCGATGGCTTGGTGCAGTTGGCCGAGCTCCACATCTTGCTCTACAAGCACAACAGTTACCACTAAAAATATGTTTGTTCAGCAATACCAAGTGCATTCGCTAATATAGTCTACCTGCTTTCTGCTCGAATACACTTCTGAGCTCCTCGGATTTCTATTCCAACTGCTCGAAGGCACTCCTCAGTTGTCCAGAGACAACACCTAGCTGCTCGGACTGGCTCTACAGCTGCTCGGACTGGCTCTGTAGCTGCTCGGACATAGCCGCTAGCCGCTTGGATAGGACCCCCCTCTGGTATTCTAGGTCCCACGTGTTGGACTCTGTGAGGTCTCGTTCGTGCCGGGCCCTCTGGATGCTTCTCTCCGAGAGGTTCACCGCCTCTTTGAGTTTTTCGTTCTCCTCAGCGAGGGGCTCCATCCTCTTTATCAGCTGGCAGCGCTGCTCGGTAGTCCTGAGTTATCTCCTATAAATGCACAATGACAATGTCGAAATCCAATTCCCAACATCAAAAAGGAGCATTCCAGACGCAGTGCTAACCTTGATCTACTTTGTCACCCCAGCAAGGGTGGTTTCCAGTCTCCTAAACTCCCTGGTGGTGTCCTCCTCTTCGACAATTACTATGTCATCGCCGTGCTTTCGGAGGATTCAGACAGCTTGGGGTTCGAGGCTCCTCATGCTCGATCTCCTCCACCTCGTCCTCCTCTGCTGTTGCCGGAAGGCACCACCTGGGGACTCAGTGGCCGGATAGCAGGTCCGACCATTCCCATCTGACGCCTTAGGGCAGTGCTGTCTGCTCCTTCAGGCACCACAAGATTCTCCGCCCCAGATTCCGGCGTGATGCTGGTAACTAGAGCTTCTACTCCAGAGGACCCGGCGGTGCCTGCCATTGTCGAGGGCGCTGCCGCTGACTCATTCGCCATCGACGACAACTGCTCGCCGCATTCAAGTCCACCAACGGGGGCAATTGGCTCCCCCGCGTGCTGATGAGTACCCAAGGACTCCAGGATGGGGTCCACCAGCATTCCCTCCATCCCAAAGCCAGCCTTTGGCTGCTTGTCAGTCTAGATAGGCAGGATTGGATCCATCGTATGGCTTGCTCTACATCAAGTCAGCTCGTCAGTCACCACAAAAGTTAAGAAACTCCAGCAAAGAAAATCCAAGACAAGAATACTTACGGTTTGGTCTGTTGGCTCAATTTCTTGAACCGGCGGTGCCAGCCCAAGCCCCTAGGTGCAGCCATGGGGTCGACTCCCATGCTCTGTGGGGGAGGCCTTAGCTCCTCCACAGTCGACCTCTTTACTGTCTGCTACTCTAGGCCCTCTCCGCCTGCTGCTCTGGGTTTGCCTTCGCCTGTTGCTCGGGGACTTTCGTCGCTCACCCCGTAGGGACTCCTATCATCTACTGTATGGGAACTTCCCTCGTCTACTGCTCGAGGACTTCCCTCATCTGTGGCTCAGTGACTTCTTCGCCTCCCCTTGATTGACTCCCCATGAGAGTCCTGCATGGAGGCACTTCGTGCTCGATGGAGGATCCGTCGAAACTTTGTCGTCATCCGACCAGTCGAACATAGCGGTCCTCCATGTTCGACTGGTCAGATCATCACCAAGCGAGATGCCGCCCAGTTTGATGGAAGCAGAACCCACCGTCTTCCTCCTCTTCTAGGCCAGCTCATCTACCGCTGCCCTCTTCCCCTGGGCTTTCTCCAACACCGGGGGAGGAGAACTCTCTGTTCGACCAACATTCGTGCCTCCGGAGTCCGATGAGATGCTGATGGCACTTCCTTTAGGTTGAGTTGGTGGTCGTGCATCCACAGCGGGTGGCCAATTACCCTTCGACACACTTGAAAAGTACACCGCCCTATCCTGTGAATGGATCTTTACATAGGTAAATCAGTTTGCTGCTCGGCAATGAAGAAGGATAAAATGCATCAGGAATACACAACTGAGATATTTACCTGAGGAGGTAGATTTTTGCAGTTGAAGGGCCTCGTATACCCTGACATGTTGAAAGAGGAAAATGGGGTGAATAGCTCTACAGCCCGCTCTTCTCAAACATTCCTCAACAGCATCTCCGCCCTCTCCCGAGTACCGTCAGTTCCCCCCTTGAACTCGAAGGCCGGGTGTGCTCTCTCTTTACAGGGCTACACGTGGCGTACTATAAAGCTTGCCGCTACCAATCCACCATTGGTTCTCATGCCCTTTATTAAAGCAAGAAGCTCCCTCACTTGCTCCATGTCTACACTGTTCGGCGTCTCCGACCAGCTTCTTCGATTCTTTGGGATGTGGTCGGTGTCATAGCGGACGGCTGGGTGGCTCTATTTTATGTAGAACCACCTGGTGTTCTACCCCTTCATGATGTGTTTAGCGGCATAGTAAGGTACTCGTCCGCCATCCCATCGTGCAGCTGAAGGTACACCCCGCCGACCACTTTGGAACCACCGTCGCCTCTCTTTTTCAGCCAGAATAGGTAACGGAAGAGATTGAAATAGGGGAGGATTCCGAGATATGCCTCATAGAAATGGATGAAGATTGAGATGTGCAGAATGGTATTGGGATGGAGGTTGCACAAACTAACCACCCAAAGCTCCAATAGAACCCTCAGGAACGGGTGAACAGGAAATCCCAACTGCGTCAGAAATAATCCTCGAATACCATCACTTCATCAGTATGTAGGGTTAGGAAGGACTCACCGAGGGCCAGCCACAATCTGGCGGTATCACGGTCAGGAAGAACGCCAGCCTCCACCAATCTATTAAGCTCCGCCTCTCCCATTCTCAACGGCACCCACTCTTCGCCCCGCTGGGCGTCGACGCTCGCCTTCTTGGGGCTTGTTTTCTTTAATCTGGCAGCTCCTTTCTTTGGCGCCATCTCTCCGATGTGATTGGGGTTTGGCGGTGGAAGCAAATCTGGAAACGCGAGGATTGAGGATGAAGACGGAGTGGTAGAGTGGCAAAGGTATGAATGCGGGATGCAGCGGCGCAGTTATAAAGCACTTTCCCCACCCTCTCGCATCAAGGGTTTTTGGGAAACCATGCCCGTAGTTTGCGCCCTTCTGAATTCTCCAATGCGGATTAATGGGCCGCAGCCTAGGTTTTCGCGTAACTGCAGCCCATGTTGCTCATTTATCGCCGTCGTTGGTTATTACTCGCCGAATAATCGCCGACTTCTCCGCCATTTATTGAGGCTCAGTAACGGTTACTGTACAGCCATTACTCTAGTTTTTTCTCCACGGTGGAGTTTTTTAGATATCTCTGTACGCGACTAAGGGACTGGTTGCCTGCTCAGTCGGTCTTTTTAATATTTTTCTATTTTTGACCCTGGCACCACGTGATTGCGTCACCTACTGTCAGTCTCGGGGACTAAGTGGGCACACTTCACCTTGCGGTGAATGTGCTCTCTCTCATTTCAGGGCTGCGCTCGAGGACTAGCTGTCTGCTCGGCTGGTCTTTTGCTATTTTTCTACTTTGGACCCTGGCACCATATGACTGTCATCTACTATCAGGCTCAGGGACTAAGTGGGCACACTTCACCTCACGGTGAATGTGCTTGCTTTTTTCTAGAAGACTCCGCACCTCTCGTGGTCGGACTCTAAGTGGGCACACTTCATCCACTATGAAGAAATTTTCGATTCTGAACTTGTGCTCCTTACACCCTTATGGCAAGCTATGCTTGGGTTATGCTACTCGGCTATGGTTCGCGCTGCTCAGAAATAGTACACACTGCTTGGCAACCGCTCACAACTGCTCGGCAACTCATCACGGTGGCGGACCATGAGTTTGACTGCTCGGTTTTGTGCGCACCTGCTCGGACAAGCTCAAGATGGTGTTGCGCAATGGGTACAAGACACTCGGGGACTAGCTATGGGGGTATGACCCTGGATACCCACGGCAGACCACATGGGCTGCGCCCTCAGGGGCGGCCCAGCCCACAAGACGAAGCCTTGTGGGGCACGACTCTAGTCGGCGCCTTCCGCAAGACATCTGGAAGATATCCCAAGGATACTACGAGATCTGTTAGGATATGTATGATCCTAAGATTCCTGTAATTAGTTATTACTTTCTGGTTATCTCTCAGATCTAACCGACTTGTAACTCTGCTCCCCAGACTATATAAGGTGGGCAGGGACCCCCTCCAAACGCACGCAATATCAGACGATAGCTAATACAAACCAACAGACCACAGGAGTAGGGTATTACATCATACTAACGGCCTAAACCTGTCTAACTCATGTGTCTCTGTTGCCTTCTTGTTCTTGATCTCACGCTCCTCTTCCGATCAATCTACCTTCGTGGGATACCCCTTGGAGGATTGCTGATGATATTATGTCGACACACCCACTAAGCCTTCTGTTCCATCTGCACCTCTAACCAGGCCTTTTCCACTTCATTTAGCATCTTGTCTAGTTCTCTCTTTGTCTCCTTGAACTGGTGTTCTGTACATACACAACATAGAGCCTTTACCTTGTCACATACCTCCTGCTTCCTCTGATGCCGCCAGAAATTAGCGGTAAAGTGTCTCATGCACCATCTATGCACTAGAGGTAGGAACCCATCTATATGCTCAGCTGCAGCATTAAGAAGCCCAGGGTGACGGTCCGGGATCAAACATATAGTGCGAGATGGGTCAAGCACTTGTACACGTAGAAGCCACATGAACCATGACCATGACTCATTGTTCTCTCCCTCTGCCAAAGCAAATGCCATGGATACTATCTAGTCCTCAGGATCAACAGTAGCAGCCATCATCAAGGTGCCCATGTACTTTCCTATCAGCAAAGTGCCATCAACAAGTACGACTGGCCGACAAAACTAGAATGCATGTTCCGTTTACGCGAACGACCAAAACACACAATAGAGGACATGCCTCAACGGGTCCCAAAAACACATCCCTTTCGTGTCCACAAATCATTTCAAGCTAGGGTTGTAGTAATGCATTGCACATAAGATGCGGGGCACCCTGCTATACGCTTCCTCCCAACTACCCCAATGAATCACCAAGGAAATTTGCTTAGCATGCCAAGCCTTCCATACTTCACATCATACTTAACGAATCCAGATATGGACTATTGTAAAGAAGACACAGAAATGTTATTATTGTCATCAACGAGCTCCAATATACGACGGGCAAGGTAACGTACAGTGAGCTGCTGATGATTTTCCTTCCCCCCATTTGTTAGGCAAGTGTGGGGTTCGACAACTTTACTTATCCTCCACTTGCCATCACTCTGCCTCTTTCATGCATTTAACCTCCACATACAACCATTTTTGCATATCACGTGGTACCTCAACTCCTGGTCTGAATGAGTGACGTTGTACGGCCTATGGTGATACACAGCATAGTCCTGAAGGAAGAGCTTCATCTCTGACATTGTATTGAATATCATCCCCTTCCTAAGGGTTTCTTTCTCATGGTCATACAATAATTTCCTACACATCTAGAGACCAGTGTCACAAACTACCATATCCGTCATGCTAACATCCCTATAGTTCAGAACGCCCCTGAAAGGTACATTCATCGACCTTAGTTGCTCAAGCTCAGTCGCTGTGTAAGGTGGTGGTGGAACATACTCCTGCATTTCGCTAATTCTGCCCCATCAATCATAGGGGGTATCATCTGCTGGCAAATCTGTGACTAGTCTACCCTGAGCCTGGATAGCATGTAAAACCTCAGTTGGTATTGGTAATGACATACCATGAACAGGTATAGGCATGGCATCAACCGGTGTGGGCATAGCATGTCTATCTCCCTGGTCACCATCTGAATCGTTTGAATCACTGCTAACAACATCACCGATCCTGTCCTCCTCCTCCTGCTCCTCCTCTTCCAGTTCGAACTCGTTCACATCAAAATCATTGCTTATACAACCTACTTGACTTGAATGAATCTGTTCCTGCGTCAACTGATCGTCCAAATCCATGTTACCCTAAGCTGCTTCCCCTTCGACCCCCAATTCTTGCTCATTGCCTCCAACACCGTCAATGGACGGCCCGTCCTAGACACCCTACATCCTGTACCCACTCTCCACCACCACCTCAGCCATGGGCACATTGGAACCTTGGAGCACCCTAGTGTAGCGGGACCAGTGAGCAGGGTCGCGCATGGGCATGAGGACATAGTGTGCCCTAGTCCTCCCAGTATCAAACCTCCCCTTCAGTGTGAAATCACCGCCAAACTTTGCATTCAAATGGACACAAAGGTCATTGAAGCTAGGAGGTTCATCAAACCATTCCAATTCTTCTTTCATATCCTAAACATCCCATCTTCTCTCCTAACACTTCCTTCATAAAAAACTCTAACACAACAATCCATCTACAAAAAGTATTTCAAGAAACTTCATCAATTCATTAAAACCGTCGTACGTAATGTCCATAGTAATTTTAATACCTATTCTAACTATAACTATACTAACTAATCCATTATTAACATCTATACAAGGCTAACTACAACAACTAATGTATAACTAGACTCACTAACTGTACTAACTAAACTAACTAACTTTACTGTCTATACTAACTTACTATATTGCCTATACTAACTAAACTAACTAACTTTACTAACTATACTTTACTAATTATACCAACTTTATTTATTTTACTAACTTACTATACTAACAATGTCGATTCAATCAACAAATACACTAGGGGAGTACCTCGCGGCAGTGGCGCTCGTCCTCATGGCGGCGGCGCGCTAGACTAGGCCGGGAGGCACGGGCGCTGGCCTCGATAGCGGCGGCGGGTGGACACGGGATAGAGAGAAGGGTGTGCGGCAATTGGGAGCGGTGTACAACACGGCAGTGAGGGCAGCGGCGCGGTAGTGAGGGCGGTGGCGGGCATGGCGGGCGTCCGTGGTGCGGCAGGCAGCCGCCGTTCGTGGACGGAGGGCGTAGCAGGCGGCCGGAGGGGGTGGCACACCGACGTGAGGGCACGGTGGGCGCAGCGGATGGCCGGCGGCCGTGGCGCGCTGGCGTTCGTAGCGCGGCGGGAGTGGCGCGGCACGCGTGGCCGGCAGTAGGCGCGGCCGACGACAGGAGCGGCGGGCAGGCGCGGCGGGCAGGCGGGACTGGGCCGCGGGCCTTTAGTCGGCTCTATCGCGCCATCGATCTTGGCGCGTCACTGCCGCGCCAAGATCGGTGGCGCGGCAGACCCTGCCACGTCATCGGTCAGCGCCCCGACCACGTCATTCCTCTCGCCGTGCCACCATGCATGGTGCGGTACAGGTGTTTCGCTGCGCCAGGGAAATAGGCACGGCCAAAAGTATTAGTTTTGAAAAAAAAATAAAACAGTGTTAGATTTAAAATTAGTTTACAAAAAGTGTTAAAAATAAAAAAAAAATCCCTCCTTGTAACGGCTTTGAGGTGTTTGTTTGAGTGAAACCCTCTCAATATCTCACAAAGCAAAATTTTTAATATGGATTCCAAATCTGGTTCAATTTTATGAACAATAAATACTAGAAAAACTATCTATTAAATATATCTATGACTAATTATATTTATTTTAATATCATTAATGATGTACAATTGAACCTATTTAAAATCCATCTCAATGACTGATGATGAATTATATTATTTTTTAATATTAGAAATGATGTTTAAAGGTTAACTTTAAATTTTAATATTGTTAATATAACTAAACAAGATCCCTTTTAATATTGTCAATCATATTAATTTAACCAAAATGACCAATGATATATTATTTAATTTTTTAATAGGTACCATTCAAAGTTGTGTCTATGTTTAATTTATATGATTTTAAAAGTATTTACAAGTTTATCTCTGTGACCATTGATATCCCCATGTGAATCTGGATCCAACCTATTCGATTTGTATAATTGGATCTATATTTGCATTCAACAAAAGATATTATGGAAATTAAATGCAGTTATTTCTGATTCTATGTAAATCTGATCCCACTCCTAATGCCATTTGTTCAAGACTCTCGTATGAGTCTTTTTCAGATCGTAGTTTGTTTATGATTTTCTCTTGGTGCACATGTTTGCCTCTTGTTAGGGCGTAGTTTTGTTCTGCTTAAACTCTGCTTTGTTGTTTAAAGGGTGTTTAGGAGAGCTTCAGAAATTTCAAATCCACAAAATACATCTCAACTCCAATTTCAAGTCAAACGCTCCAACTCCATAAACTCCAGATCCATAGAAAAAAAATGTGGATCTAGGGGCCAAAACCATGGATTTAGTGAAGGTCATCAAGTGGTGCCAAAGAAACATAGTTTTGGGCCTGCTTATGGAGTGGGTGATAATTACCCATCATGAAACTTACTGCAATCTAAGATACCATTTTGCTTTGTTTTGTTCCTTCCTCTCGACAATTCCCAATCATTGGGTCCACTTAGCTGGATCCTCCATCCACCACCACACCAGCAGACATCACCACCCTTGATTCTTTCTCCCATGTACCTGTGTGCTCGTTGCCACCATGCCTCTGTTCCTGGCTCCGCCGTGTGCACCACACCACGCCTGCCGTCACTGCCCTAGCCCGCCACCCATCTACCCGTAGCCACTTGTAACAACCCAAAAATCCACACAATAAAAATGCCAACTACAAAATTTTTCTTAAAAACTCCCATGTGATGATGAGTGTCATGTATAGTAACCCAACCTAAGAGATGCATTAGGTCTAACCCCAACCCAGATTAACACATAAGCATGGCATGTCGTTAGTTAATAGTGTTTATTTAAATTCTAACAAATAAAGTGTTGCATACCTTGATTATTCAAAATGTGATTTGGATTTCCAATTGAGTTATGATATGCTTAACAACTCCAATGAATATGGTGCACCAATTTGGAAACCAATTTAAAAATCAAAATGGAATTCAAATCCAGGAAGTAGAAAAAGAAAACAGAAAAGAAAAGAAAAGAAAAGAGGAGAAGGCCTCGCAGCCCAGGCCTGCTCGGCTTCTCGGCCCGCCAGCGCGCAGCAGCCCCGCCAGCATGCAGCAGGCCGGCCCAACTCGTGTGCTGCAGCCCAGCAAGCAGCCCAGCGCGCGTCGCCCACGCCCGCACGCCTCCCCGTTTCCCTTGCAGCCACTGCCCGTTGGACTCCGCATGTCAGCCACCCCGTCTACAGTGTCGTCTTCCTCACCCACGCCTCAACCGCCTACGCGACCGTCGCCCGACAGCGGTGGCAGGGCGGGCCAGGGGTCACGCCCGAGGCATGGCCTTGTCCCCTTAGCGCCGCGCCCACGCAACCACACACGGCCGTTGGATGAGATGCACGCCTCCGATCCTCCTCAATCTCCAGCCGTCGAATGTCGGGCTCCATGGCCGAGCTCGGCTATAAGAGCCCCGATCCCGGTTGCCCTAGCACTCGTCCCATCGCCCCGCCGCCACTTGGTGGCCAACAACTTCACACCGAGAGTAGAAGGCTGAGGAGGAGTTCGAGAGAGGAGAACGGAGCCACTACCGGGAGAAGGACCGGGAGCACGCCGGAGTTCGGAGCACCGCCGCGGATCAAGCTGGAGCAGACGACACTGCATGGCACTGCTTCCGGAGCTACACGGCCGCAACTCGTCACTACACCGCCATCCTTTCATCCACAGCACCCACGGTGAGCCCCCGAAGCTTCCCCTGCTCGCCGCCGGACCTTGCTACTTTGGCCATGGCACTCCATACCGTGAGCGCGTAGGCCAAGACCATCCCCAGTCTCTAGGCACACAAGCACATCACACTCACGTGCACGTCGCGACCATCCCCGAGCCCTTGAACGCTGTGGACCTCTCCAAGTCCCACAGACACCGTAGCCGAGCACGCATGCCACGCTCACGATGCCGCCGCCATGGCGCAGCCGCCATCGGAGCACCAGACCACCGATCCGAGCACCAGATCACCAGTCCGAGCACCAGATCACCAGTCCGAGCACTAGACCACCGATCCGAGCACCAGATCACCAGTCCGAGCACTAGACCATCGATCTGAGCACCAGATCACTAGTCTGAGCACCAGACCACCGGCCAGAGCACCGACCACCATAGCCAGTACTGCTGGGAGCGCCTTGCGCCTCCTTGACTCGCCCGTCCTATTCGCTGAAGCCACGGGTAACTCACGCGCACGCCGTGACCACCCCGCTGGAGCCCCGTAGTGACCCACGCGCCTCACCATCGTCACCAGGTCGCCGTGGCTGCCGGAAAGACCCTACCGGCCACCTGGAAACCAGAAGTCCTGCCCTGAGCTCTGGACGCCCTCACCGCGTCTACACGGATCCATAGGAGCCTACACACCCCACTGTGACGCCCCTCCGAGGCCATAGCCCCCACACCGACGTCGCCGACGTGATCGGAAGACCGCCGTCGTGGCCAAAGCCACCGGAGGCCTTGGAGGACCCTTCGACCTACCCAACATGCCCGCTGGAGCATTGTGACGCCCACGCGTGCCACAGAACCGGCCAATGCCGCTGCACCCGTGCCATCCCCGCACGCCGATTGTGCTCGAGCCGCCGTTCACCGTGACCAGTGACTTAGGAAGCACCATCCGTCACCCTGACCCCACCGTTGTAGTCACCATGGCATGGGGAGACTTTTCCCCACCTCAATTGGATGCCTGAGCCCTTGCGGGAGCTCACCGATGAGCACGCCGCCGACGAGAGCGCGCCGTGGAAGAAACAGAGGAGAAGGGGCGAGTTGAGCGGCGTAGCCCTGCACCCGGTGCACATGAGCCGAGCCAAGGGGAAATGACAATGGACTCGGTCCACCATGGACCCTACCTTGGGTCCATGGACCGTGAACTTGGGTCCACCGTGAGCCGCGCTCACGCCCACAGCCAGGAAACGAAGCCCAGTAAGAGCCCAACTGCGCCACGTGGTAGTGCCACAGCATGCCATGTGTCCGAGTCAGCCTGGCCTAGACCGGACCAAATCCAGCCCTGTCCAGGCCCAGTTTGAACCCGGCCCGTATTGACCGTTGACTGGTCAACGTTGATCGTTGACCTAGCCCCACATGTCAGTGACACGGACACTCTGGACCCACACGTCAGATGCTGACATCTTGCTGACTCAGCTGGACCCCACCTGTCATCTTGGAACCAAGACGATGATGTCATGCTGACGTCATCATGCCACGTGGACCAGTCACAGCGTGACACGTGTCAGCCCAGGATTAATTCAGCCTTTTTCCAATTTTCAGAAATGATTTAAACTTTGGAAATTCATAACTAATTCATATGACCTCAGAAAAATACGAAACTAGGACCAAAATTCATCTAAAATCGAGCTCTACGCAATGAACCCATGTTGGAGTGCATTCGGCTCTTTTGAATTTTCATTGCTTCTTTGTGCTATTCTATAGACGTCGCTAACGCGACTATAACGCGATCGTTTGCAGACTTAGAGGAGAACTGGATGGACGAGGATCGTGAGTACCGTGAGGAATACGGAGACGACTACACTGAAGGTGCCACATCCCACCCAATCTCGTAGCACCTATTACGCATGGCTAAAATAGAAATGCTAGTGCTTTACTTTATTGTTGTGATCACACTATGGTAGGACTTGCATGGTAGTATGCTTTCTTGATGGCCTTTACCTTGACGCAACCTTATCCCTGCTCACCCTGCTGTTAGGCTAGTCACACGCTTGCTATTACATTTCATTGCTTATTACTTCTACTATGCTTGCACTACATTGATGCGTGGTGGAAACTGGTGTTATCTGAACTATGGGGAGAGTGCTGCGTGTGTGACTTGGGTGTGTGGAGGGTGAGGGTTGTGTTGACCAAGTTGGAGTATACGACGAGCCTAGGGCAAGTCTTGCCATGGGGTGCTACCTGGGCACCCCTGGAATGGATACCTGTGGTGGGTAAATGGTATATGAGGTGGTCCTGGGTGTGAACCTGTGATAGGAGGAGCCCAGGATGGAGGTGCTATGGTGGCACGGTAATTGGAGACCCTGATGGAGACATTCTGGCTTGGTCAACCCTAAGGACTTACTAGTACTCAGACTCACCGGGAAGCCTTACGTACCACTCGCCCTATATGGTGTGGGACGGCTGGACTACTTGGTAGGATATTGCCACTACTACTAGGTTGATAGCGGACAGTGTAAGGAGGTACGGGGCGCGGAGGATTTCCCCCACATGCTTCCGAGACTTCATGGAGACCTTGTGGACCCGGCTCATGACTCACAGTTTCAGCCACCCCAGACTAGACTTGGGGTGTACCAGGGCTGAATGGTAGAGTGGCATTATCCTAGGCTAGCAAGCGGCCAGAATTAGCCTAGTTGACGATGGTCAGCAAAGAAGGCAGATCTTGTGGTTATGTAAAACCTCTACAGAGTGTATGGTTGATTGATCGATATGTGTGCCGACTTGTCGGCTATAGACCTTTCCTGGGTTTCGCTTAAACTAGATAGTGAGAGGAGTCATTCTTTTCTCCCCCTGTGAGAGAGTGTCAGACGTAGCCAAGGGGCTATGGACCTTGAGACAGTGCCAAGAGGGAGTTGGCCTGTCGACTGAGCGATGTATGGTTATGGTATGGTGATAGCGTGGAGATGGTGGTGTAATCGATCCCTGATCGAAACCTGGCTCTAGAATGGGAATGGGGTGGAATGAGAGTGGTAATGGTGTTAAAAACTTGACCAACTACTATTATATATTTGATATGCTAATGCATAGGAAACCCCAGCCTTATAGGTTCCTTTGATTATATCCAACTTGCATCCAATTTCCACAAAGCAATGCTCATAGGGTTGGGAGTGGCCAGTACAAATCGTACTGATAAATTTTGGCACACAGGTTCTGCTGAGGAGTATAGCTCCGAGGAGTTTGACGGATAAGGGGGTTCGTGCCTACGCTCGAGTTTGGCGATCTTATCTTCAAGCTATTCTGAATGAATGTTACTTTTGATTCCGCCAATGCGGCAATGTAATAAATTATGTAATTCCGCACTAATTGTACTATGATGTTATCATTGTATGGATGTGATATTCGACTTGAATTTGGGTAATATGATCTACAACGGTCTTATTACACTACGACGCTATGGTTTTCCCATCGCAGAAATCGGGGTCGTTTCAGTTGGTATCAGAGCATACTTGACCTTAGGACGAAACCCTTAGAAATGGATGAAAGAATAGGATGTGAACAACCCTTCTTTCGGTTATATACCGACCCTGCATTTACATTTATGCAAGGCTTATCTATTATGGACCTGCTAACACTTGTTCCTTAAAACATGCAGATGGCAACGAACATTGACTGGCTGCCTCTAGGACCGCTACCTCTGGACCATGCCAAGCTTACCTTCAACCTACGTGAGCTCGGGGGTTTTGCACAGACCCTCTACCGAGTTCTTGTCATGTTAGGTGTCCCCGACGAGCTTGTCAAGGTCACCTCACCGGGAAGCTAGCTTAGGAAGGAGGAATCGAAGGACCGATTGTCACCTCAGTCGAGTTCCTAGCTAGCACTACCTTACCTTCTGTCCCAGCTTCCACCGAGTTGACTATAGAGGACACAGTCAAGGAGGGACTGCGAACTATCTCACACAAGGCACTTCGCAGAGTGATGAGGGACCACTATGAACACCTGAAGATGACCGAGTTCTGTCTACTTCCCCAGGCCCTCAACCTCAGCCTTACCCCCAGTGAGCAGAGTTTCACAGCCGACAGAGTTATCCTTGCCAAGGAGGATAGATGCCTTCATGTCTCAGCTATTCACCTACTAGAGCAGGACAGGTATGTGACCCATCTAGAGCAGAGGAGACGTCAGGACCAGGCCCTTCGGTGGGAGTACCAGGAGCGAGACTCGTAGGGAGCACAGGAGCGAGCTAGTCTACTGGAGACAATTGCCAAGCTACAGGACAAGCTCAACCGTCGTGAGGAAATCCACAGAGCCAAGGTCGCTGACTTATAGGACAAAGTAGCCGACCTAGGCAATAGGAACTGCTACCTTGACAGCAAGGTCTTGGAGTTGCAGAGTGAGTTGGATGACAAGAAGGCCGAGTTCAGCCATAGAGGGGATAGAGAGAGATCCAAGGGGATTGATATGCTGAAGATCCAATCTCGGAATAAGACCATGACTTGAGAGCTAGAGGAGTTTAGGAAGAAGGCCGTTTGCAACCAAGGTCACCTGATCGAGGCACTCAGGTAGACCGAGTACCTATAGGACAAGTGTGAGAGGACATGGCAGGCTTGGTAGAAGTCTGATAGGAAGCGCCTCAGGGAGATGAAGGGTATGTGGGATCAGCTGCCCAAGGAGATTTGCAGCAAGACGAAGCCTAGGATAGAGGAGTTTGAGTTAGCCCCGACTCGCCTTAACCTAGACGCCTGCCCTACCCTACCTAGAGCCAAGCCTACTGAGGAGCTCGCCGAGGCCTTGAAGTATGTGTCCCGACTTCACAAGTCTGACGAGGAGATCGAGATCAAGAACAGTCGTATCCCAGCTACGGTGTATGAGTTAGAGTAGATGACCCTACGTGGTCATGAGTCATGTCAGTAGCTTCCGTAAGTTGTACCCCATGATGTACCCCTTATGAGAAGTATTATGAGACATTGTGCATAGTACGATTCTCACACGTCTTCAAGTGTAGCTACTGGAGATGATGCTATGTAATAAAACCCATGTAATGAATGTTTTGGATCTTATTGCATCTTATGGATCTTATTGCTTCTTTGTAATGAATGTTGTATAGTATAAATGTTTTTCTTTAAATCGTCAAAATCATGTAATCATATCAAATTATAAGCACTTATGGCACAAGCACTAAATTCTCTATGATCCGTGTTGCAGATGCCGAACCGTCGATCTAATCGCCTGATGAACCATGGACGTGCACCCACCCCTGACCCAGTTGAACCAAATGGGGGACATGGTGGCAACAACCATGGCCGTGGCCATGGCCGTGGACGTGGAGGGATACCCTTCCACCTGGAGAATACCCCACCACCTGAGGAGAACATTCCTCCACCACCACCACCAAACCTGGCAAAAGTGATGGCACAACAGACCCAGCTTCTCGCAGCTCTTGTTGAAGGAGCAAACCATCACTAGGGAGGTCAATAGAATGACTTCCAAAGGAAGCTAGAAGGATTCCTGAAGCTAAGGCCACCTACCTATGATGGCACCGACCCTGACCCGCTTGTAGCCGATGACTGGCTCAAGGAGATGGAGAAGAAGCTTGACCTCACTACTTTCGCCGACGATGAGTGTGTTGGAGTAGCCGCACACCAGCTCACAGGTGTAGCACGCACCTGGTGGGATAGTTTCAGTGATTCCCATGAGGACCCTGCCAACATCTCATGGGATGAATTCACCGAAGCATTCACTGAGTATCACATTCCCAAGGGTATCATGGAGGCCAAAGCTGAGGAGTTCCGCAACATTAAGATGGGAAAGGACAGGGTGACTGAGTACACTACTCGTTTCACCAACCTGCTTCGCTATGCACCTTCCTATGTTGTGAACTCTAAGAAGGAGAAGTTGTACTATTACCGCAAGGGACTCAACCCGCACATCAAGTTGAAGTTTGGCGGTATTGAGAGCAACACGTTGCGTGCTCTGGTGGATCGCTGCATCTAGATTGAGAAGGATCGCGCTGAACCTGGAGAAGAGTACAGGGAGAGGAAGCGTAAGCCTGAGGGGTCTCTCCGTGGTCGTGATCGCAAGAGGTTCCGCAGAGATGCACCATCCAGGGAACGCTCTCACCACAACAGAGATGACAACCCTGGATCGAGTAGGGGAAGTGGAGGCTACACCACCAAACACTCCCGCCCTACTCAGGATCAATACACCCGGGGCTATTATGCTCAGGACCGCAACACTCAGGACCATTTCAACCGTCCCCGCTCAGCGAATGAACGCCTAGCACAGAACCGCTCTGCACCAAGCACTGGAAACTGGAAGGCACCCGCGCCAACCCCTACAGGCGGTACGCCTTTCACCTATTTTGCTTGTGGCCAACTAGGTCACAAGGCCACTGAGTGCCCACAGAACTCGGCTACTCAAAAGTCTCAGTTCAAGGGATCTGCTACCCGTGGTCGTCTCAACCATCTAGACGCCAAGGAAGCACAGGCTGCCCCTGATGTGGTGTACGGTATGTTTTTAGTTAATGGCAATACTGCATCAGTTCTATTTGACTCTAGAGCAACTTGTTCTTACATATCATCCAAGTTTGCACGAGAGCATGACCTACCTGTAACCCCACATGGAAAGCCTATCATCACCAGCTCACCTTTAGGAGACCTAAAATGCACCCACATCTGTAAGGGAGTGAGTCTTACCATTGAAGGTCTTACCTTTAAAGCCGACCTAACCTTGTTACCTTCCACCAACCTAGATGTCATCTTAGGCATGGATTGGTTAACCAATCACCGAGGTATCATATCATGTTCACCTAGATACGTCCAAGTGACCCACCCATCAGGCCAAGTCATTAGATGTGAACCCTAGCCCGGAAAGTCCACCTCTATCTTGTGTGCCCTTAAAGCAAGTTTAGAATCGTAGAATGAGGAGAAGACAGTTCATGATGTACCTGTAGTCAGAGACTATCCCGATGTATTCCCTAAAGAATTACTGGGTATGCCACCAGACCGTGATGTAGAGTTCATCATTGATCTTTTGCCGGGAACAGGACCCATTGCCAAGAGACCCTATCGCATGTTAGTTAATGAACTGGCTGAGCTCAAGAAACTACTTGATGAGCTCATCTCGAAGGGATATATCAGACCCAGTGCTTCACCGTGGGGATCCCCTGTTCTGTTTGTCAAGAAGAAGGATGGCTCAATGAGAATGTGCATTGATTACCGGAACTTGAACGCAGTCACCATCAAGAACAAGTACCCTCTACCAAGAATTGATGATCTGCTTGATCAGCTTAGAGGTGCCAAGTATTTCTCTAAGATTGATCTTAGATCCGGCTATCATCAGATGAAGATTCAAGAGAGTGACATCCTGAAGACAGCGTTTGTGACTAGGTATGGGCAGTTTGAGTTCACCGTGGTGTCCTTTGGACTCACGAACGCTCCCGCCTACTTCATGAACATGATGAATAAGGTTTTCATGGATGATCTGGATAAGTTCATGGTAGTATTCATTGATGACATCCTCGTTTATTCATCCACCATAGAAGAACACGAACATCATCTAAGGACGGTGCTTGAGAAACTAGCCCAACATCAGCTCTACGTAAAGTTCAGCAAATGCAAATTTTGGCTATAGGAAGTTGCCTTCCTAGGCCATGTACTATCAGCTGAAGGTGTTGCAGTTGACCCAGCTAAGATTGAAGCTGTGAAAGATTGGGAACAACCCTGTAATGTGATAGAAGTCAGAAGTTTCTTGGGATTGGGTGGGTATTATCACCGATTCATTGAGAACTTCTCCAAGATAGCCCGTCCAATGACCAACCTTCTGAAGAAGACTAAGGAGTTTGAATGGATGCCCGAGTGTGAACAAAGCTTCTAGGAATTGAAACAGAAGCTTACCACAACTCCTGTGCTAGCATTGCCTGATATCAGCAAAGATTTCATGGTCTATTGTGATGCATCCCATCAAGGACTTGGTTGTGTACTGATGCAAGATGGAAAAGTGATAGCATATGCGTCTCGACAGTTGAAAGAACACGAGAACTGTTACCCAACCCATGATCTTGAGTTAGCAGCAGTTGTGCATGCCTTGAAGATCTAGAGGCACTACCTGATAGGCAACAAGTGTGATATCTACACTGATCACAAGAGCTTGAAGTACTTTTTCACTCAGGAAGATCTAAATATGAGGCAACACCGATGGATAGAGTTGATCAAGGATTATGACCTAGAAATTCACTATCATCCGGAAAAAGCTAATGTAGTCGCAGATGCTCTCAGTCGCAAGAGCTACTGTCACACTTTGATCACAGAATCCATACCGCCTGAGCTCAAGGAAGAGATTGATGATTTCCAACTTGAGATACTATCGCATGACTTGTTGAATGAGCTCCGCATATAGTATGATCTCACAGATCGCATCCGTCAAGCTCAGAAAAGTTGTGAATAGATTGAGTATCTCCGTGGTCTAATGAAACTAGGCTACAAGACCAACCACCAAGAAGATAAACAAGGAACCATCTGGTTCAAGAACCAAATCTGTGTTCCATCTGACCCAGCACTACGAGAGGAAATTCTATCATAAGCTCATGATTCCAAGTACTGTATTCACCCTGGAGGTTCAAAAATGTATCAAGACTTGAAGAAACACTTTTAGTGGAAAGGCATGAAGATAGACATTGCAGGACATGTGGCACATTGTGACACCTGCAATAGAGTCAAGGCTGAACATCAAAGGCCTACAGGATTGCTAAAGCCTCTTGATGTTCCCGAGTGGAAATGGGAGAATATATCCATGGATTTCATAGTTGGATTGCCCCGCTCACAGAAAGGCAATGATTCCATCTGGGTGATTGTTGATCGTTTGACCAAGATTGCTCACTTTGTACCAGTTAAGACCAAGACCAATGCCGAAAAATTAGCGGATCTATATGTTGAGCATATTCTCGGACTGCATGGAGCTCCCTCTAGCATTGTATCTAATCGTGGTCCTCAGTTTGTGTCCCGATTCTGGGAAGCTCTGCACAAGTCCATTGGAACCAAACTTGATTTCAGTACCACTTATCACCCACAGACAGATGGACAGATAGAACGAGTAAATCAGATCTTAGAAGACATGCTTCGCGCTAGTGTACTGAATTATGGCTCTGATTGGGAGAAATGCCTACCTTATGCAGAGTTCTCTTACAACAATAGCTACCAAGCTAGTATCAAGATGTCGCCATTTGAAGCTCTGTATGGTAGACCTTGTAAGACACCTTTGATGTGGTCCCAACCAGGAGAAAGAACATTCTTTGACTCCGCTAAGATTCAAGATGCAGAAGAAGGAGTTGCGCAAGTGAAGGAGAATTTGAGAATTGCTCAAAGTCGATACAAGAGTTACGCTGACAAGAGGAGGAGAAAACTTGAGTTCAATATGGGAGATTTTGTCTATCTCAAGGTATCCCTGCTACGTGGAACTGTCAGATTCCATGTGAAAGGAAAGCTTGCCCCTAGATTTGTTGGCCCATACAAGATTTGCAAGAGGATTGGGAAGCTCGCCTACAAACTTGAGCTACCCGAGGAATTGATGGGTGTACATCCCGTATTCCATGTCTCACAGCTACGCAAGTGTTTGAGAGTGCCCGATGAAGTAATTCCAACTGATACACTTGACATCCAAGATACACTTGAGTATAAAGAACATCCTATTAGAATTCTGGGCAGAGATACCAAAGAGACCCGAAGCAAGACTATTCCTATGTGCAAGATCCAATGGAGTAATCACACAGAGAGAGAAGCAACATGGGAGAAAGAGTCTGACCTCCGGCTACGATATCCTTACCTCTTCGAAGAGTACGTTATGCTTTAATCTCGGGGACGAGATTCTGTTAAGGGGGTAGGACTGTAACAACCCAAAAATCCACACACTAAAAATGCCAACTACAAAATTTTTCTTAAAAACTCCCATGTGATGATGAGTGTCATGTATAGTAACCCAACCTAAGAGATGCATTAGGTCTAACCCCAACCCAGGTTAACACATAAGCATGGCATGTCGTTAGTTAATAGTGTTTATTTAAATTCTAACAAATAAAGTGTTGCATACCTTGATTATTCAAAATGTGATTTGGATTTCCAATTGAGTTATGATATGCTTAACAAATCTAATGAATATGGTGCACCAATTTGGAAACCAATTTAAAAATCAAAATGGAATTCAAATCCAGGAAGTAGAAAAAGAAAACAGAAAAGAAAAGAAAAGAGGAGAAGGCCTCGTAGCCTAGGCCTGCTCGGCTTCTCGGCCCGCCAGCGCGCAGCAGCCCCACCAGCGCGCAGCAGGCCGGCCCAACTCATGTGCAGCAGCCCAGTAAGCAGCCCAGCGCGTGTCGCCCACCCCCGCATGCCTCCCCATTTCCCTTGCAGCCACTGCCCGTTGGACCCCGCATGTCAGCCACCCCGTCTACAGTGTCGTCTTCCTCACCCACGCCTCAACCGCCTACGCGACCGTCGCCCGACAGCGGTGGCAGGGCGGGCCAAGGGTCACGCCCGGGGCATGGCCTTGTCCCCTTGGCGCCGCGCCCACGCAACCACACACGGCCGTTGGATGAGATGCATGCCTTCGATCCTCCTCAATCTCCAGCCATCGAACGTCGGGCTCCATGGCCGAGCTCGGCTATAAGAGCCCTGATCCCGGTTGCCCTAGCACTCGTCCCATCGCCCCGCCACCACTTGGTGGCCAACCACTTTGTCGGGTACCATAAAACGGGGTACCCCGAGCGTACACCAAAAGAGGCACTAAAATCCCATCAACGGCAAAGTTAGAGGGTAAGCCATGGGCTCATAACCAGCCCCGTCTGAGCCCACCCGGCTCTCTGCATCGCCTCAGGCCTCTCACGGGAGGTCTCGGCATCCTGACGCAATTTCTGCCTTACGCGAGGCCTCTCACGGAAGGCCTCGGCAAGGAGCCCAATCTCCGTCTCGCGCGAGGCCTCATTCTCCGTATCGCTCGAGGCCGGCTTGTCCATAGCCCATCGCCCCCGCCTCGACCGATCTTCCTAACAGCACGTCATGTCCCATTAATACGTCAACCACTCCTGCAATCTCAGCCGGACGACGGCTCGACACCACGGAATGGCCGACGAGACGTGAGGTCGCATCAGCGCCATACCAGCTGAGACAGGGCACGGCGGGGATTACCGGTCACTGTATTCTGACGTTGTGCCCACGATCAGCGCCCGCACTACACTGTGCCCCGCGATCCCCGCCTTGAAAACAACACGACATGGATAGCCTGGCCCGGGTCATCACCGCCTCCGAGCCAGCACACCAGATCAACCGCTCTCTCCGGGCCTCGGCACTATGCACCAGGGTCTTGGCTATCTCAGGATTCGTGTCTGCCGAGACCTCCCACTGCGGTGCAGCCTCGGCACCGACCGAGCCTTGGCCTCGTGCATAGTCAGTCCATAGCGACTCACACGCTGACCGCCGCACCCACTCTGAGGCAGCCCTGGAGCTCCCCTGACGCACAGGATCGGATGTGACCAGCACGCTGCTCTAGTGCTCCAAGGACGGACCACTCCGACGACTACGCCGCCATAAGAACAGGCCACAGGGCTCGGACACACCGCCTCTGTTTGCACGATGCCGTATAGTTAGTTCATGTACTACCCTTGTCCTCCCTTCAAACTATAAAAGGAAAGGACTTAGGCTATTTCTGGGGGGACAGGGACTCACGAAGAACAATGCCCTGTAACACACACTTCCCAGCCGCCTGAGAGCAACGTCTCAAGCAGCCCACACCACACCTCGCTGAGACCTGGGACTAACTCCCTCTCTCACCTAGCTTGTAACCCCCTACAACAAGCATTTCGGTGCAAGGAATACAAGATCGATCTCCTAGACTGGACGTAGGGCAACGAATTGCCCGAACCAGTATAAACCTTGTGTCTCTTCGCATCACCATCTGGAATCGGGAACACGCAGGATAAATTCACTAGTTGGTTGAGGACCCCTCGGTCCGAAACACCGACAGTTGGCGCGCCAGGTAGGGGAATCTGCGTGTCAGCTTCATCATCCCAACAGGTTCCGGATGGCAGACCCCGTACGACCACTGCGTCTCGGCACGGTGGTGTCGTTTGGGAGCCTAGAGTTCATGTCCCTAGGGCATGAGTATGACATGGTACTTCTCACACCCCGAGCCCCGCCTACCGATGACGACGTCACGCATCGACAGCCCAGGCGCAGGCAACGCCTACGCAGCCGTTCTCGCCGCGCTCGCCAGGCACGACGCGAGCAAGATCATCCCGATGCCACGCAAACCTAGGGCGACTCGCCGCTCTCCGCCGGCACCCCATGACCAGCTGTTGGCGCAAGGTCCCTGGTTGGGGATCTATCTAGCCTGAGCATGGACAAGGGAAAAATGTCGGTGGCACCTGGCGACGCCCCGACATCAAGCTCCGCTCCACCAATCCTTGAGGAGCTATCTCCGGCAGAACAGAGCCCGGTGGCGGCACTATCTCCATACCCCTTCGGGTTGAGAAATGCCGCCGCATCTTATGCTTACGCCTATGCTTTCGCTCACGCGGATCTCTCGGAGCACTGCCAGCGCTTCGTTCTCGACTTCGACACCACAGCGTCGACTCACACCCATGCTGACTCCTCGGAGGAGGACGAGGCGTGGGCTGGAGCAGATTTCTCCGACCTCTGTGACCACAAAACTATGCGTCGCTTCTTGGCCGCAAGCGACTATTGCTTTGGCTACTCCGATTCTGACGATGGAGATACTTACTATCGTAGAACCGACCAATTTATAAGAGTACAAGTACAATGGCAGCCCGCAAGCTGTCGCACTTTCATACTTGAACCCATATAAACCCGGTAGTCCGTCGAGTACCACGACGGGTCTCAATAAACGATTTACAACAACCAAGATCGTACAGGATTCAACATACATGCCACATATTACATAAAGTTCACAGATACATTTCATCATCAGAGTACGAATAAAAGTTATTACAAACCGAGTTTGATAAATAAAGCGGAAGCAATTAAGTTCGAAAATAAAGTTTCCAACATAGTTTGATACAGTGCCAAATTGGATCACGGTCCACAAAAGCAAGGATAGGAATTAATAAAGAAGCCTGCCCAAGGCTTACTCCTCATCCATAGCGGGATAGAAGCAACTCTTGCAATAACCATGATACACAGTGCCATCTGCAACAATGGGAAATAAAACCCTGAGTACGAGAAGGTACTCAGCTAGACTTACCCGTCATGAACCAGAAACAAAATGACTCCAAGGATTATGCAAGGCTGTATAAGTGGACGTAACTTGACAACATTTTGCGTAAAAGGCAATTGACCCGTTGTACAATTATGATTCCTTTATCAAGTTAATTATAACTATCCATTTCTAGATTAGCAACTATCCTGTGCCAAACATGTGGTATAACATTTAGAAGCATACAATAGTAACCATAGCAGGTATTGTAATTCCATATTCATCCGAACCATCATGTGTTCATAACACAGTTACTATGATGTTGGAGCTAGTCAAGTTTCTCACTATCCGGGAGAGACGGCGATTCGAATCGATTTCAACCAGCTGGGAATTTATTCCTAACACAAACCCGGGTCTACCAGCCACGATAGACTTAGGTCACCTTTGGTACAACTCAGGTACACATTTCACGGGTCCGTACCGCGCCGCACAATCTGGAACACCAGATGCCAGGATGCTCAGGCCAAGCCTGCCCTTGGGCTCAGTCTGATCGTTCCCTAGAAGGAGCGCACAACAGAATGGGTCTCGGCCTGAGTTGAATTACTCAGCTTCGCGGTCGGAACGAGTTATCCGGCTAGCTAAGTGAGAGGCATGCGTTCAATCTTGTCAGAAGTTCCAACAACGGTATGGTCCTTGATCGACACAGACGGGGATAGATCCACACCCAAGACCTCCATGTCTTGTTGCTTCTCTATCGACCTCCCATCCGGTCTTGATTTACTTTTACCTCATGGTTCTGTTCCACGATGGCAGATATAGCCAACCGTGCTCCGGTATCCACCTATATCTCGCAGGTGACAGGATATCACCCGACTTCTACCGGTCTAAGCATGGCTAAGCATATATTCGATCCTGGACCTATACTAGTTAAAGGTGTAATATCTGGACAAGGAATGTACATGCATCAAGTGGTTCCATTCAACTCTTATAACCTAATGCATCAATCATAAGTACTTAAGTAAATAGTTGTAAATTACTGTGAGACTTAGAATGCTCTAGGGCTTGCCTCACAGAAAGGAAGTAGGGCGGTGGTCAGGACACTCCGAAAGCTCTTCAGGGTTCTGCTCCATGCCTTCGGGAGCTGCGGCTTGTGGATTCTCCTGCTGGTCCCCTTCCTCTGCTTCTTCGAATTCCAGCAATGTTATCTCTTCCTCCAATCCTAGATGCATGAATATGGCATAAGTATTATGAATGCATATATGTTAACAAGTGCATCGTGTTTATTGAGTAGGTGCATATCTCTTCTCGATTATTTAATTATCTACTTCCATAATGCATCGATTATACCATAAAATAGTAGCTACTTGTTTCACTCATAATTGGAGTTCTACTAATCCAACTACAGTGATCCTAAACTTTGTGGAAAGCTTATCAAATTCTCTACAACTTTGTTATTAACCATTTTTACAGTACACATAATTTTCAACATGCAACTCATCAAACTACAGAATCTATCCGAAACCCTTTTAATTTTGCATTTTAAAGCAACAATACTACTACTTCATGTGATCACTCAAAATTTGACAACATAAAGCTTACCAATAGTTTAAGCATGCCAAATACATTCAAGACAATATAATGGTGAAGCCCAAACTATTTATTTAAATGCCTTTATTATTTTACTTAGATTTTTAGGTTAAATAATAAACATATACCAGATGGGCTTCGTAAATTCTCAAAAATTTATAGTGCCTTACTAATGCTCTCAAAGGACTACTATAAAAATTTCATGTCATTTTACTAAGTAGAACATCCTATACAAAAATGACAAGGAAGCAAGGCTTGAAATAGCATAAATGGAAAACCCTATTGAAAAGTGTCAAGCAACAGATTTCCTATTTTTCTTAGCATCCATATACTACTAGGATAACCTCCAACAAATTTCATGAATTTTGGATTCCTAAATAATTTATAAAAATTCATGCAAGGATTAACTATTCATAAAAGAAAAATCTATAACTATAAATCTACACATGCACTGGTCCTCAAATTTTTACCAGAGTTCATATTTGCTAATACTAGCTTACCACAAAAATTTCATAAATTTTGGAGCACAGGAACTCTAGATATAAAATAAACAAATTTGAATGCATTCAAAAGCACATTTCAAATCTCTATTTAAAACTCCAAAAATTTCTACTGTAAATGTCAAGAACATATTTTTCCTAAATACTACACTTCCTAAGGAGCACTACCAAATTTATTTCACAATTTTTGAAGCTACCGAACTGAAGATACAAAATTGACAAAACAACACCAGATCTGGATTTAAATGAACTAGCCTATTCTACTCCTGTCGCTGACCGGTGGGACCCGCCTGACAGGGGACCCCACATGCCAGTGAGACACGAACAGAGCAGCGGCGCTGCTTGGCACTGCGCGGCTATGGCTCATCGACGGTGAGCTTCGCCGGCGATGACGTCTACACTACATGACACTCGTGACCTAGCGCACCAATTGAGATACTTGGTGGGGCCTCTCGCCGGCGCTAACTACGACGGTGGCCGCCATGGTGGCTCGGAGGAGCAGGACGGCGGCGCTACGCCGGTGGAGGCCACGGTGAAGTCAAGCGACGCACTCTACAGGACTACGGAGACTCTACAACGGTGGCTACGCGACCTAAACGGCTGGAGCTGCTCCGACGAAGCACGGCCACGGCAGTGGCCATGGTGGAGCTCCGGCAAGGCATCCCCGCGGCGGCGCAAGGCGAACATAGCTTACCAACGGAATGACTGTGGATGCTGCTATGAGGGAAGGATAGAGCAGAGGGAGGCGAAGCTTTAGGCACGACTGATTGAAGAATGGGGCGGCAGTGATCTCAGGCGGGCTCGACGGAGCGGTGCTGTGCTTGGCTGCTGCTGCGGCGAGGAATGAGGCCGAGGAAATGAAAATGGTGAGCACGGGAGGGAGCGGGCGGACGCTGGGGAGTTGAAGGCGCGCGTCTGCCTGCCTTGGTTGCGCTGGGCAGAGCGCCGGTGACGCGCGGCCAGCCTCGCTTCCACGTGGCGGCCAAGGCCTGAACCGGTCGGCCACTGAAGAATTGCGATTCAGTTCGTTCAGTCGAGCGAGTAACAGCCTAATAGCGCGTTTTCGAGTCGATCAAACTCCTAATCCGTGGACTTCTAGCCAAAACTTCCTAAACCAAAGTTGAAGCCCGAAGTACCATCTACAAATCTTGTTCAAAGAACTTGTTCCAATTCGCAATAGAAACGGAGTAAAATCATCCCAAACATCGGCTGTCAGCATGGTTAGGGTACAAGACTTTTTCTTAAGTGTTGAAATCTTGATTTTGCTGATTTTTGTGGGACCCATTCAAGCATGCTAGGAGCTGAATCAGTCAATGACCTAAAAATAAAAGTTGTTCCTTATGTCAAATACTACAACTTTGCTTTAGTGATTTCCTCCATGCAAGGTCTCTAACACCTAGTTCAAACTTGGTCAAACAAGCTACATTCAAATGATGATACATACTCAAACTATGACTTAATGACCTAATTAGCCCTAGCCATAAATACCAAAGTTGTTCATGATGATATTCTAAACATGTTTAAGCTATTGGCAAGGTCACACAATCATCTACATGTTTACACTCATGACCATATGCACATACACATGGAAACATGAAATAATACGAATGTTGCATATGTTTCAATCAAATGTTTCAAGTGTCAAAGCTTATATATGAATGCTTTATGATCATGCTCATGCTATGCAAGTCAAGTTATGTAAGGCTAACACCCAAGGTGTTACAGCCCCTCCCCCTTATAAAAATCTCATCCCGAGATTTGCAAGACCTACCATTCTTGGAAAAAGGCGGGATAAACTTCTCGTAGATATTCTTCTCTTTCCCACGTAGCATCTTGTTCACTATGATTGTTCCACACCACCTTATAGAACTTAATAATCTTACTCCGTGTTACTCTCTCCATCTCCTCTAATACTCAAATTGGCTTTTCTTCATAGGTCAAATCCGATTGAAGCTGCACGTTGGTGGGTGCAATGGCTTCTTCAGGTACTCGAAGACATTTCTTCAGCTGAGAAACATGGAACACATCAAATATTGTACTCATTTCTGGTGGAAGCTGTAACTTATACGCGACATTTCCTTTTCGTTCCAAAATTTTGTATGGCCCTACATATCTTGGTGAAAGCTTCTTTTTCATCCCAAATCTTTTCACACCTTTCATGGGTGATACTCTCAAGTATACATAGTCACCCACTTCAAAAGTTAGTGGTCTTCTTCTTCTGTCGGCATAACTCTTTTGCCTTGATTGAGCTGCCTTCATATGTTGTTGGATGATACGTACTTGCTCTTCGGCTTCATTGACAAAATCAATACCAAAGTATCTCCTTTCACCGGGCTCAATCCAATTCAATGGAGTTCTGCATTTTCTGCCATACAAGGCTTCAAATGGAGCCATTTTGATACTCGCTTGATAACTATTGTTATAGGAGAATTCAGCTAAAGGTAACCATTTCTCCCATGAACCCTTGGAAGATATAACACAAGCTCTAAGTAAATCTTCTAGGATTTGGTTCACTCGCTCTGTCTGTCCTAGAGTTTGCAGATGGTATGCCGAACTTCTGATTAGCTTGGTTCCCAAGGCTTGGTGTAAGTGCTCCCAGAAACGAGCTATGAATTGTGGTCCTCGATCTGAGATTATAGTCCTGGGTACCCCATGCAGTCTCACGATCTGGGAAACATATAACTCAGAGTATTTCCCCACATGATATGCTGTGTGAACTGGTACAAAATGTGCTAACTTGGTGAGACGGTCAACAATTACCCATATTGAATCGTGACCTTGTGGCGTCATTGGAAGGCCTGTGATAAAGTCCATGCTGATTTCCTCCCATTTCCATCCTAGAATAGGCAATGGCTAAAGTAGTCCCGCAGTTTTCATATGGACAGCTTTTACTCTACTACAGTTATCACACCTAGCAACATAGGCTGTGATCTCTTTCTTCATCTTAGTCCACCAAAAATGGGTTTTTAAATCTTGATACATTTTACTACTACCCGGATGGATGGACAATTTGGATGAGTGAGCTTCATCAAAAATTTGATTCCTTAGCTCATGGTCTTTTGGTACCACGAGTCGGTCCTCAAACCATAATACACCTCTTTCGTCCAATCTAAAATGTTTGGTTTTTTGCTCTTGCATTTTTCTCCTGATGTGATTTATTCCTACATCTGTCTGCTGTAGCTCTATGATTTTGCTCTCAAGTGAACAACTGATCGTGATATTGTGTAGTACAGCAGGATGTAACAAGTTGAATCCATCTTCCAACAATGCTTCCACAGTGTTGCAATGAGACTTCCGACTGAGTGCATCGGCTACTACATTAGCTTTACCCGGATGGTAATGTACTTCTAAATTGTAGTCCTTAATCAATTCTAACCATCTTCGTTGTCTCATGTTCAGCTCTGGCTGGGTAAAGATATACTTGAGACTTTTGTGGTCAGTATAGATATGACATACATTGTCCAACAAGTAATGTCTCCATATCTTTAATGCATGAACAACGACTGCAAGTTCCAAATCATGTGTAGGGTAGTTAACTTCATGTTTTCTCAATTGCCGAGAAGCATATGCAATAACTCTCCCTTCTTGCATAAGCACACATCCCAAACCTATTCCTGATGCATCACAAAATACATCAAAAGGCTTTTCAATGTCTGGTTGTGCTAGCATAGGTGCTGTAGTCAACAAAGTTCTAAGGGTGTGAAAAGCTGCTTCACATTCTAGTGTCCATTTGTACTTCTCATCTTTCTGAAGTAGTCTGGTCATAGGCTTAGCTATCTTTGAGAAATTTGGAATAAACCGACGATATTATCCTGCTAACCCTAGAAAACTCCGAACTTCATGAACCGAAGTTGGGGCTTTCCAATCCATGACCTCTTGTACTTTTGATGGGTCTACAGAGATTCCATCTTTTGATAAAATGTGACCTAAGAAAGGTACTTTGCTCAACCAAAATTCACATTTGCTAAACTTGGCATATAGCTTATGCTCCCTCAATCTGTATAGGACAATCCTCAGATGCTCTTCATGATCTGACTCATTTTCTGAATAAATCAATATATCATCGATAAACATGACCACGAACTTGTCAAGTTCGGGCATGAATACCGAGTTCATCAGGTACGTGAAGTAGGCTGGAGCATTTGTTAGTCCGAAAGACATAACCAAATACTCGTATAAGCCGTACCTAGTAGAGAAAGCAGTTTTAGGTATATCCTCCGGTCTGATCTTTATCTGATGGTAGCCTGATCTCAAGTCAATTTTGGAGAATACCTTTGCCTTCGCTAGCTGATCGAACAAGATGTCGATGCAGGGCAACGGATATTTGTTCTTGATGGTCACAGCATTGAGTGGTCTGTAATCTACACACATTCTCAGTGACTTGTCCTTCTTTTTCACAAACAAGGCTGGACATCCCCATGGAGATGAGCTAGGTTGGATAAGACCCTTGTCCAATAGATCTTGCAATTGAACCTTAAGTTCTGCTAACTCATTGGGTGGCATTCTATAGGGCCTTCTGGATATGGGTGCCATACCTGGCACTAATTCGATCTTAAATTCCACGTCCCTATCCAGGGGTAGACCTGGTAATTCCTCAGGAAATACATCCGGAAAATCACAAACCACGGGGATATCACATATTGTGATGGTTTGGATAGCACAGGCTAAATGTTGGGGTTCAAAATCGCAGGGAGAGTGGTACTAGAAAAGCATTCCCTCCCGTGGGTTCTCTCAACATAATAGTGTGGGTGCTAGTGTCAATAATAACACCATGATCCTTCATCCAATTCATGCCTAAGATTACACTTATCGATAACCCGGGCAATATTATCAAATCTGTTGTGTACTCCCTCCCTTATATGGAGATGAGCACATTTTTTACTATCTTTTTGGTAATAATAGTTCCCCCTGCTGAACTTATGTTAAAACCCCCTTTGCTTACTTCAATTATTTCTTGATCATGTCTAGATGCAAATGCTTGACTCATAAATGAATGAGAAGCTCCCGAATCAAATAAAACAACAGCAGGATGCTTGTTGACGAGAAACATACCAGCCGTGACAACCTCTCCAGCGGGCACTTCCTCCACAGCGGTATAATGCACTTGTCCCTAACATGCCCTGGCATTTGCCTGCCTCTAATTGTTCTGATTTGGGTTGCCATTCTTCTTGGGGTGGGGGCATTCCTTGAACCAATGACCCAGTTGGTTGCAGTTGAAACATGGTTGATTACTTCTGAATCCGGTGGAGCTGTCCTGACTACCATTTCCTTTTGGTAAGGCAATAGTGAACGCCTTACAGAATGGTTTCTGTGGCCTATTATTCTGAGCCTTAGGTGGTGGAGGCCTAAACTTGGGTGCAGGTGGACGGAATTGTGGCCTAGCTGTGATAGGCGCTTTTGACTGGAAGGATCCGGATCCACCGACCTCGTATGCCCTCTTGCGACCCTTGGCAACTGCATGCATGTTGTTGTGGTTTTCTTGGGTCAAGGCATCACTAATAAACTCATTGTACGTGGCACACCTAGAATTGGCCATAATCTTCATCAGTTTAGTACCCAGACCTCGCTTGAAACTCTCTATCTTTTTCTCTTCAGTATCCACGAAACTTGGAGCATATCTGGACAAGTTGTTGAATGCGTGCATATATTCTGTGAGTGACTTTGTTCCTTGAGTGAGCCTCATAAATTCGGCCGCTTTCATGCGCATCAGCCCCGGGGGAATATGGTGTCCCCTAAAAGCCAGCTTGAACTAGTTCCCAGGTAACTCGCGCATTAACAGGCAAAGACGACAGGAAATGTGTCCACTAGATCCCTGCTGGTCCTTGCAATTGATGAGAAGCATACTCAGCTTTCAGATGCTCGGTGACCCTTAGCAGACGAAATTTCTGCTCAATGGTATTTAGCCACTCGTCAGCCTGCAGTGGTTCCTCTACCACCTTGAAGATTGGAGGCTTCGTATCCAGAAACTCCTTGAATGTACTATGTTGATTTGGCTCAGCCCCTGGTTGATGTGGGTGGCCACGAGCAGTGTTTTGCGCGATAAGGCGCAAAGCTTCCTCCATTGTCCTCTGGCTCCCCAGGAACTGGGTAAAGAACTCTTGAGCAGACAGCGGCGGTGGGGGTGGCAAGTCATCATGGTTGCCATCCTAGCTGCCACCAGCTCCAGCACGGGTGCGCGTCATCTGCGAAGTTGCAACAATAAGGGATTATTGGTTGATGTCAAGTGATTGCAGATGAATTAGGTACTCATGCCAAACTAAAATTACTGGAGAAAATTCTCAAAATCACAATAAAACAGAGGCATAACAATTCATTCTCGCAAAATGACATCCCCAATTTGACCACTTATCGTGCTCATTACGCATGCAAATTAAATTTGGATCACCAACAAAGGACTGGAATTGCATTGATGTTTAACCAAATGTGCGATAGTCGTGCGATTAACAATATCACATGATAGTCAGATTACTAATGCCAAATTCAAGCTACAGGTCCATTACATGAATAAAGGTGATACATTAGCCTTCCACTAAGTACTAAGCGATCTAATCCTCATCATGATCACTATCGAGGTCAGACATAGGATCATCTCCTTCCTCAGGCTCCACTTCTTCTTCAGGCTCCACTTCTTCTTCATCCTCGTCCTCTTCTAGATCCATCTCAGCGGCTCCAGGTGGGACATAAGGGTGGAGCTGATTGTTCAGCAGATGAACCTCCTCATGTAGGTTATCATTGTATTCTTCCGCATTGGCCAGCTGCTGCCCCAACTTGAACTGTCGAGCTCTCAGAACATCTTCCCTAGACCAGGCTGCATTCCTTTGGTGAGTTAACCGAGTCATCTCTATAGTGAGCCTCTCAATCTCGGCGTCGTGCTCCCTCTGAAGCTGACGTCGGTCCTCACGGGCATGACCAAGAGCACCAGACACACGTCTGAGGCTATCTTCTACTCCATCTAACACTCTCATCACTGCAAACATGGCGCTCATGGAAGGGTTATCGCTGTTCTGCCCTTCTGCTGCACTAATCTCCAAAGATCTTCCTCTTGCCTGCTGCCATGAGTCAGTGGAGGGGTTACCCCTCGGAAAGACTCCAACCAAAGCGGCTGCCAGCTCCTGAGGAAAACGATCCATGATATCCCTCAGGATCCCAAAGGCTGCCCTGCCAGCTGCTTCTTCAGTAGTCCTGCCAGTTGACTCATAACACCAGCCCGTCCACTCAGAATTGTCACCTCGGGGATGAACAACGGCCTCCACAGTAACTAAGAGACCTTCTCCCAACTGCTCATTCGCCCAGAAGTAGCGGGGTTCCATTCCGTTAGGATAGCCTACATAGCTGAGCACTCTCCACAAGAGTGTAGGCATCCCAAACTCTCCAAGAAACGTGTGACATTGACGGGTACGTGGAGCAAGCTGACGGCTGGGAGCTCTGCCTCCGGTGGACTTGCGAGCGGTCTGCTTTGTGCGTGCCATCTGCACCATTAACATGTACCACTTGGTGAGACAATGCCATAATGGATAAGAGTTACTTAACCGAGTAAGAATTTTATAAGGGGAGGAACAATGTAGTTATGTGAATGGTAATTATCATGATGCATGCTCATTCCGTACGTCCTCACAAACTTAGGAAAAATTTGTTTCTAACGGTAGACACGGTGGCATACATTCGTTCTCTCATATATATCATAACTAGTCGAGCTACACGTTTCGTTGTAAGTGTACCTGCATAAGAATTCCATTTCAGCCCTAAACCCATAATGAAATATGCAGAATGTAGTTGTAAATACTTTCATATATGTATACCCATACATATACTTCCGTATCAAGCTACCCGACAATAATTTAAACCCACAATTAAATACGTACCATATACGCATGCAAGCATGCATACATAGCCGTACCAAAGCTAACTCTCCCCGACCGCACGCTTACATCTTGCGGTCATGTCACTTATCATCTTACCTTGGTGTAGAGGCAATTGATCCATACATTACCACTCAAGTGAATGGCATCCATACAATAGCACGCCGTATGGACGACGAAGTAAAAACCCCCATGTTAGTACTTAAATAGCCACCTAATAGTCCTTAATTTGGGCATAAGGAAAGTGATCATTGGCACACTTTAGATTTCAATACCTGTTATATAACTATTAGTAGCTAGAGAAGGGTTTTTGGAAAACAAAAACTTTTGTTTTAAATACACTTGTGACAATTAACGTTGAATCTTGCTCTGATGCCAGCTGTCGTAGAACCGACCAATTTATAAGAGTACAAGTACAATGGCAGCCCGCAAGCGGTTGCACTGTCATACTTGAACCCATATAAACCCGGTAGTCCGTCGAGTACCACGACGGGTCTCGATAAATGATTTACAACAACCAAGATCGTACAGGATTCAACATACATGCCACATATTACATAAAGTTCACAGATACATTTCATCATCAGAGTACGAATAAAAGTTATTACAAACCGAGTTTGATAAATAAAGCGGAAGCAATTAAGTTCGAAAATAAAGTTTCCAACATAGTTTAATACAGTGCCAAATCGGATCACGGTCCACAAAAGCAAGGATAGGAATTAATAAAGAAGCCTGCCCAAGGCTTACTCCTCATCCACGGCGGGATAGAAGCAACTCTTGCAATAACCATGATACACAGTGCCATCTGCAACAATGGGAAATAAAACCCTGAGTACGAGAAGGTACTCAGCTAGACTTACCCGTCATGAACCAGAAACAAAATGACTCCAAGGATTATGCAAGGCTGTATAAGTGGACGTAACTTGACAACATTTTGCGTAAAAGGCAATTGACCCGTTGTACAATTATGATTCCTTTATCAAGTTAATTATAAATATCCATTTCTAGATTAGCAACTATCCTATGCCAAACATGTGGTATAACATTTAGAAGCATACAATAGTAACCATAGCAGGTATTGTAATTCCATATTCATCCGAACCATCATGTTTCATAACACAGTTACTATGATGTTGGAGCTAGTCAAGTTTCTCACTATCCGGGAGAGACGGCGATTCGAATCGATTTCAACCAGCTGGGAATTTATTCCTAACACAAACCCAGGTCTACCAGCCATGATAGCCTTAGGTCACCTTTGGTACAACTCAGGTACACATTTCGTGGGTCCGTACCGTGCCGCACAATCTAGAACACCAGATGCCAGGATGCTCAGGCCAAGCCTGCCCATGGGCTCAGTCTGATCGTTCCTCGGAAGGAGCGCACAACAGAATGGGTCTCGGCCTGAGTTGAATTACTCGGCTTCGCGGTCGGAACGAGTTATCCGGCCAGCTAAGTGAGAGGCATGCGTTCAATCTTGTCAGAAGTTCCAACAACGGTACGGTCCTTGATCGACACAGACGGGGATAGATCCACACCCAAGACCTCCATGTCTTGTTGCTTCTCTATCAACCTCCCGTCCGGTCTTGATTTACTTTTACCTCATGGTTCTGTTCCACGATGGCAGATATAGCCAACCGTGCTCCGGTATCCACCTATATCTCGCAGGTGATAGGATATCACCCGACTTCTACCGGTCTAAGCATGGCTAAGCATATATTCGATCCTGGACCTATACTGGTTAAAGGTGTAATATCTGGACAAGGAATGTACATGCATCAAGTGGTTCCATTCAACTCTTATAACCTAATGCATCAATCATAAGTACTTAAGTAAACAGTTGTAAATTACTGTGAGACTTAGAATGCTCTAGGGCTTGCCTCGCAAAAAGGAAGTAGGGCGGTGGTCAGGACACTCTGGAAGCTCTTCAGGGTTCTGCTCCACGCCTTCGGGAGCTGCGGCTTGCGGATTCTCCTACTGGTCCCCTTCCTCTGCTTCTTCGAATTCCAGCAACGTTATCTCTTCCTCCGTTCCTAGATGCATGAATATGGCATAAGTATTACAAATGCATATATGTTAACAAGTGCATCGTGTTTATTGAGTAGGTGCATATCTCTTCTCGATTATTTAATTATCTACTTCCATAATGCATCGATTATACCACAAAATAGCACCTACTTGTTTCACTCATAATTGGAGTTCTACTAATCCAACTACAGTGATCCTGGACTTTCTGGAAAGCTTAACAAATTCTCTACAACTTTGTTATTAACCATTTTTACAGTACACATAATTTTCAATATGCAACTCATTAAACTACAGAATCTATCCAAAACCCTTTTAATTTTGCATTTTAAAGCAACAATACTACTACTTCATGTAATCACTCAAAATTTGACAACATAAAGCTTACCAACAGTTTAAGCATGCCAAATACATTCAAGACAATATAATGGTGAAGCCCAAACTATTTATTTAAATGCCTTTATTATTTTACTTAGATTTTTAGGTTAAATAATAAACATATAACAGATGGGCTTCGTAAATTCTCAAAAATTTACAGTGCCTTACTAATGCTCTCAAAGGACTACTATAAAAATTTCATGTCATTTTACTAAGTAGAACATCCTATACAAAAATGACAAGGAAGCAAGGCTTGAAATAGCATAAATGGAAAACCCTATTGAAAAGTGTCAAGCAACAGATTTCCTATTTTTCTTAGCATCCATATACTACTAGGATAACCTCCAACAAATTTCATGAATTTTGGATTCTAAATAATTTATAAAAATTCATGCAAGGATTAACTATTCATAAAAGGAAAATCTATAACTATAAATCTACACATGCACTGGTCCTCAAATTTTTACCATAGTTCATATATGCTAATACTAGCTTACCACAAAAATTTCATAAATTTTGGAGCATAGGAACTCTAGATATAAAATAAACAAATTTGAATGCATTCAAAAGCACATTTCAAATCTCTATTTAAAACTCCAAAAATTTCTACTGTAAATGTCAAGAACATATTTTTCCTAAATACTACACTTCCTAAGGAGCACTACCAAATTTATTTCACAATTTTTGAAGCTACCAAACCAAAGATACAAAATTTACAAAACAACACCAGATCTGGATTTAAATGAACTAGCCTATTCTACTCTTGTCGTTGACCGGTGGGACCCGCCTGACAGGGGACCCCACATGCCAGTGAGACACGAACAGAGCAGCGGCGCTGCTCGGCACTACGTGGCTATGGCTCGTCGACGGTGAGCTTCGCCGGCGATGACGTCTACACTACATGACACTTGTGACCTAGCGCACCAATTGAGATACTTGGTGGGGCCTCTCGCCGGCGCTAACTACGACGGTGGCGGCCATGGTGGCTCGGAGGAGCAGGACGGCGGCGCTACGCTGGTGGAGGCCACGGTGAAGTCAAGCGACGCACTCTACAGGACTACGGAGACTCTACGACGGTGGCTACACGACCTAAACGGCTAGAGCTGCTCCGACGAAGCACGGCCACGGCAGCGGCCATGGCGGAGCTCCGGCGAGGCATCCCCGCGGCGGCGCAAGGCGAACATAGCTTACCAACGGAATGGCTGTGGATGCTGCTATGAGGGAAGGATAGAGCAGAGGGAGGCGAAGCTTTAGGCGCGACTGATTGAAGAATGGGGCGGCGGTGATCTCAAGCGGGCTCGGCGGAGCGGTGCTGTGCTCGGCTGCTGCTGCGGCGAGGAATGAGACCGAGGAAATGAAAATGTTGAGCACGGGAGGGAGCGGGCGGACGCTGGGGAGTTGAAGGCGCGTGTCGGCCTGCCTTGGCCGCACTGGGTAGAGCACCGGCGACGCGCGGCCAGCCTCGCGTCCACGCGGCGGCCAAGGCCTGAACCGGTCAGCCACTGAAGAATTGCGATTCAGTTCGTTCAGTCGAGCGAGTAACAGCCTGACAGCGCGTTTTCGAGTCGATCAAACTCCTAATCCGTGGACTTCTAGCCAAAACTTCCTAAACCAAAGTTGAAGCCCGAAGTACCATCTACAAATCTTGTTCAAAGAACTTGTTCCAATTCGCAACATAAATGGAGTAAAATCATCCCAAACATCGGCTGTCAGCACTGTTAGGGTACAAGACTTAGAAAAATTTCTTAAGTGTTGAAATCTTGATTTTGCTGATTTTTGTGGGACCCATTCAAGCATGCTAGGAGCTGAATCAATCAATGACCTAAAAATAAAAGTTGTTCCTTATGTCAAATACTACAACTTTGCTTTAGTGATTTCCTCCATGCAAGGTCTCTAACACCTAGTTCAAACTTGGTCAAACAAGCTACATTCAAATGATGATACATACTCAAACTATGACTTAATGACCTAATTAGCCCTAGCCATAAATACCAAAGTTGTTCATGATGATATTCTAAACATGTTTAAGCTATTGGCAAGGTCACACAATCATCTACATGTTTACACTCATGACCATATGCACATACACATGGAAACATGAAATAATATGAATGTTGCATATGTTTCAATCAAATGTTTCAAGTGTCAAAGCTTATATATGAATGCTTTATGATCATGCTCATGCTATGCAAGTCAAGTTATGCAAGGCTAACACCCAAGGTGTTACACTTACGATCGCACTCGTGAGTGCTTCCACGTCGGACTTGGGATGCCAAGCACGGGCGACGAGGACGGGGGGGGGCAGACAATCACACTCCGCTTCATCAGGGAATGGGCGATGCTACGCCTTCGCGCATTGTCCCACCCATAGCACAGAATGAGAACTTTGCCCTCAGACAATTCCGGCGCTCGGACCTAGAACAACTCCACGAGCTTCAGGCCAAGGTCGAGCAAGATCGACTCCTTCTGTAACAGCTCTGAAGCACTCTCGAGCAGGAGCAGCAAGGCCGCGGTGACGGCGGGGAGGCCGGCGGTGGGCTCACGACATACACCACCGCATCAACGACGATGAAGGGGACGATTGTCCCCCAATCTTCAATCGTGCTAGCCAGAATGTCGCGGCTACGGCAATGCTAGTGCGCGTGATGCCCGAGCCCTCCACCACGGAAGGTCAGCGGGTTCGCGGCGAGCTCCGGGATCTCCTCGAGACCGCTGCGGTGCAGCAGACCGAGAGTTCCGCCTCCCGGCGGCGCGATGCCGTCTCGGACCTCCCCTCAGCACCGCATCAGCAGGATAGGGAGGCCTCGGTTCGTCCCGAGCTCGTTCGGGTGCCGGCAATCGGTAGGGTCCCCCCGGTCCACGACCGCCTCGATAATCGACGTGAGGCGCAGGGTGACCACGAGGTGGTCGGCCAACGATGATGCCACGACAGCGAGGGGCCCGCCCGAGGCTACCATCCACATCGAGGCGGCCGCTACGATAGTAGAGAGGACCGCAGTCCTTCTCCTGCACCACCTGGCCCTTGAGTCTTCAGTAAAGCCATCCGCAATGCTTAGTTTCCAGCCCGGTTTCACCAGCCAGCCAACCTCACCAAGTATAGCGGTGAGACAAACCCCGAGCTCTGGCTTGTCGATTACCGCTTGGCATGTCAGCTAGGCGGCACCGACAATGACCGGCTCAGCATCCGCAACCTTCCTTTGCTCTTATCAGACTCGGCGCGAGCCTGGCTCGAGCACCTTCCTCCCTCTTAGATCCACGATTGGCGCGACTTGGTTCGGATCTTTGTCGGGAATTTCTAGGGCACATACGTGCACCCTGGAAACTCCTGGGACCTTAAGAGTTGTCGCCAGAAACCAGACGAGTCTCTCTGAGACTTCATCCAGCGCTTCTCGAAACAATGCACCGAGTTGCCCAGCGTCGGCGACTCAGAGGTTGTCCAGGCTTTTCTCTCTGGCACCACCTGCTAAGACTTGGTCCGAGAATTAGGCCGGAACGTGCCGTGTTCGGCCGCCGTGCTCCTCGACATCGCCACCAACTTCGCCTCAGGCGAGGAGGCTGTAGGGGCCATCTTCCCCATGGACGATGCCAAGGGGAAGCGGAGGGATGAGGCCCCCGAGGCCTCAGTTCCCCGCCTCCCCAAAAGGAAGAAGAAGGATCGCCAGGGGAAGTGGGCCGTCCTCGAGACCGATATGGTCGCGGCCGCAGAACGCAAGAATCTCCGAGGCCCCAGGGGCCCCAGACCCTTCGACGACATGCTTAAGAAACCCTGCCCTTACCACCAAGGCCTGGTCAAGCACGCCCTCGAGGATTGCTCCATGCTGCGGCATTACTACGCCAGGCTCGGGCCCCCCGATGACAACGCCAAGCAGAAGGGCGCCGGTGACCAGGATGATGACAAGGATGATGGGTTCCCCGAGGTACACAACGCCTTCATGATCTTCGGCGGACCCTCGGCGTGCCTTACGGTGCGGCAGCGAAAGAGGGAACGCCGAGAGGTCTTCTCGGTCAAGGTGGCCACTCCCCGGTACCTCGACTGGTCTCGGGAGGCGATCACCTTTGATCGAGATGACCACCCCGACCATGTTCCGAATCCCGGGCAGTACCCACTTGTTGTCGACTTGATCATCGGCAACACCTGACTCTCCAAGGTGTTGATGGACGGAGGCAGCGGCCTCAATATCCTATACGCCAACACCCTGGAGCTCTTGGAGATCGACCGATCGAGGCTCCGAGGCGATGCCGCACCCTTCCACGGCATCGTGCCAGGGAAATGCACATGACCCCTCGGGCGCATCGACCTTCCCGTCTGCTTCGGCGCCCCCTCCAACTACCGCAAGGAAGTCCTTACCTTCGAGGTGGTCGGATTTGGAGGAACCTACCACGCCATCCTGGGGCGGCCGTGCTACGCCAAGTTCATGGAAGTTCCCAACTATACCTACCTCAAGCTCAAGATGCCAGGCCCTAGCGGTATCATCACGATTGAGTCCACGTACGAACATGCATATGACTGTGACATCTAGTGCATCGAGTACGCCGAGGCTCTCGCCGAGGTCGAGACCCTCATCGCCAACCTCGACCAATTCAGTGGTGAGGCGCCTGACTCCAAGCGTCACGCAGGGACGTTCGAGCCCGCGGAGGCCATCAAGCTCGTCTCGGTCGACCCTGCCTGCCCCGACGACCGAGCGCTGAGGATCAGCGCCACCCTCGACATCAAATAGGAAGGCGTGCTCATCGACTTCCTCCGTGCGAATGCCGACATATTTGCATGGAGTCCCTCGGATATGCCGGGCATACCAAGGGAGGTCGCCGAGCACACCTTGGATATCCGGGCCGGTTCTAGACCGGTGAAGCAACGCCTGCACCGCTTCGATGAGGAAAAGCATAGGGCCATCGGTGAGGAGGTGCAAAAACTCTTGGCGGCCGGGTTCATCAAGGAAGTGTCCCACCCAGAGTGGTTGGCTAACCCCGTGTTAGTTAGGAAGAAAAATGGGAAATGGAGGATGTGTGTAGACTACACCGGTTTGAACAAAGCCTGTCCAAAAGTCCCCTTCCCATTACCCTGAATCGATCAGATTGTTGACTCCACTGCTGGGTGCAAGACCCTATCTTTCCTTGATGCGTATTCTGGTTACCATCAAATCAAGATGAAAGAGTCCGACCAGCTCGTGACTTCTTTCATCACCCCATTCGGCATGTACTGCTACGTGACTATGCCTTTCGGCCTCAGAAACGCAGGGGCCACATACCAGCGGTGCATGACCCAGGTCTTTGGCGACCACATTGGGCGGACCGTCGAGGCCTATGTGGACAACATCGTGGTCAAGACCAGAAAGGCCGAGGATCTCATCGATGACTTAAGGATAGCCTTCAAATGCCTTAGAGAGAAGGGCATCAAGCTCAATCCCAAGAAGTGTGTGTTCGGGGTCCCCCAAGGCATGCTCTTGGGATTCATAGTCTCGGAACGCGACATCGAAGCCAACCCAGAGAAGGTCTCGGCCATAACCAGCATAGGACCAATCAGAGACCTCAAGGGAGTACAGAGGGTCATGGGATGCCTTGCGGCCTTGAGCCGCTTCATCTCGCGCCTCGGCGAAAAAGGCTTGCCTCTGTACCGACTCTTGAGAAAATCCGAGCATTTTTCTTGGACCCCCGAGGCCGAAGAAGCCCTCGACAGACTCAAAGCGCTGCTCACAAATCCTCCCATCTAGGTACCCCCAGCCAGGGACGATGTAACACCCCGGGTGTTTAAATACTAAAACGGCCATGTCATCATATGCATTGCAAGGCAATTGGTCATATTAAACACTTTGTATGCATTCACTAAAATAAGTTTACATTTATGTTATAAGCATTGCTCGGTATTGTTTGAATCAAGTTTGAAATCTTTGTATTGATTTGGAACTCCGAAAACCCTGATTTTCAATATTTAAATCCTACCCTGAAAATCCATTTTAAAATCTAATGCATATTTTGGGGTTAAGCCTTAAAGCAAAAGTGTAGAGCTTGACAAGTTATAGCAAAGTTTATTTTTGGAGTTTTTCAAGTTGTTTAGAAAAATTTGGAGTAATTCAAAAAGGCGTAATTCGTTAAATATCCCCTATTTGAATTTAAAAGATCATTTCAAAATCTAGACTGAATTAGGGGTTAGGTTATAAAGCAAAGTTGTAGAACTTTTGATTTTGAACAACTTTTGTTTTTGGAGATTTTTGAGTTGTTATGAAAATTTGAGAGTAATTTGTGAAATTTGGCGAATGTCAAATCTGTAATTTTTGTGAACAGTGTCCACCGCCGAAGCTACATTGCCGGCGTTTCCTTCTTCGGCGTTCCAGGCACGGTCGTGGCCGTTTTGGCGTCGCGCTGGCGTGGTGAAGACCATAGCACAGCTTCCTCGAGCTTCTTGGCTCCCTTTATAGCCTGAGCCACCATCGTCTTTGCCCTTTCTTCTTGCTCTATTTTTCTCGTCGCCTTGCTCATCTCCGGCGAGCCCGCGCCATCGTTGTTGTGCTCCACCGTCGCTGATAAGCTAGTTTCAGCTTCGCTTACTCCTTGCGCATCCAGCCGACCCACCAATTCGGCTTGTCTTCGTCGGGAACTCGAGTTGCATCGTCTTCTTCCTCGCGGCCGGCAACTCCTCCACCGAGCACTGATTCGCGCGGCCAGAGCTCCACGGTGCATCTCCGTCCCTAGGTTTTGGTTGATTCCATTTTCGTTTCGATGCTGTGGTACTTAATCCATAGTTGGTTGCTCATTTTGACCACTGCAGTCGCTGGTTCTTCCTCACCGACGCTCTTTGCTCCGCCGTGATCACCGTGATCGTCGTCACGCCTCTCCGTTGCTTCTCCGACCTCGCTACTTGCTTCAAAGCGTTCGGGGTGAGCCACTGGTGCTTCCTGGATCCTTTGTTTGAGCTCTACCGGTTGCACGCCGCCGACATAGCGCTGTCGTGCCATCGCGTCCGCCATGGCCGACGTCGAGCTAGTATAGGGCCGTAATCAGTGCTGATAGGGACGTCAATCGATGCGCCTAGTCTTGGTGATCATTTTGGTACTTTGGCCGTCGCCGTTGGACTCACCGTCGACGAGTTTACGTCGGTCAGCGCCGTCGCCGTCGTGGTCAAACGCGCGAGGTTAGGGATGACAGGTGGGACCCATTGTCAGTGACTCAGCGTTCAAATGGAATTTTTCTATTTTCATATTTGAATGAATAGTGTCTATGTTTGTTATTTTTGTGTAGATTTATTTAGAGCTCCAAAAATTATGAAAATTTTTGTGTGACTTCTCTGTGATGTATAGTATTTAAGAAAAATATGAAATAATGTTTTTCAGTATTTTTGAATGTGATAAAAATTTCTCAATTTATTAATAAATGGATTTCCATGATTTTTCTAGGCTTATTTAATTGTCCAAAAATTATGAAATTTGTTTTGCCACTTACTTATCATGTAATGAACATTTACTAAAATTTTGAGCTCAATTAGAATAAGTTGATTTATTTCATAATTTTGAATTAAATAATTAATTCATAAAAGCAAATAGTAACCTTTAATGATTTAGGTCTTGTTTGAAATTTTTGATTGAGTGATGACCTTGGGTCATTAGTTGATAATGATCCTTGGCAATTGATGTATGTGTTACGAAAAAGATTTAGTTGTTTGACTTGCAACTATACCGCGAAGGAAAGTTGTATTCAAATTGTTAATTTTTGCATCCATCATCGAGCATCATGTTTCGTATTCCGCATCATGTTAAACATGGCATTGTTATTTCGTGTAGTGAACAAAGGTGAACACGTGGTAGTTAATCAAATTGTTGAGGAGGTTGATCCGTCTATTGAGGTCGGATCGAATACTTGTGAAACGTCGCAGGAACCGAACTTTTCCGTCAACGAAGGCAAGCCCCGGATGCATACAACCCTACCTTGTGTTTTATAAATTAATTTTGCTTTTTGCTTTCTGTTACTGCATTACATGATTAAGAGTTAAGTAAGAGCCTAATTGGTGCGTTACCACCCTTGTTATTCCATATTTACTATATTACCAGTTTTAAACTCGTATATGCCTAGTTTTGCTTAGCTATGCATAGAACAATGAAAGTCGGGTGATTACCTGTCACCTGTGAACTTTAAATGGAACTTTGGTTAATTATGTTAACATGTGATATGGGAATGTGGAGTAATAAATCTAGACCGGGCGAACTCGGTGTGTGTGAGCCACAAGACATGGAGGTCTTGTGAACGGGTTCTTTTTGCCTATGTCGATTAAGGCATGTCCGTTGTTGAATTGCATGAGGTGAGAATTTGTAGTACTAACCACATACTCCGGTAAGCCTTTGGTCGGCTATTCTTATTTCAGTTAAGTCTTGTTGAGTACTTTTGTACTCAGGGTTCGTTGACCCTTGTTGCAGGTGAGCCTCATGAGCAGATCTGTTTTGGGATCGTGCTGCATGACTATCGTTTGTTCTGACGATGAGAAGTAATTGTGTGATCCTTGGGCATGATGTTTATTTTGTGTGTTATGTATATGTTAAATATGCCACTCCACTACTACTATGGTTTGTAATAAGTATCGAACTTAGTTTGTAAGGTTTGAAATAACTGGTTTGTAAACTATGTTATTGTAAGACTTCCGTTGTTTTTACTCTGGTATTGATATTTGAATAAATATTGTAATACTGCAATGACTCTGTAATGTGATCCTGCTTGAAAATTGTGGATGATTCGGGGTTCCCCGAGTACACCCGACAGACTTCTTAAGTTACTAGGAACATATGCATAGTTGTCAAAGGTCGTTGGACTAGTGATAAGGTGCATGTGGGTCCTATAATTTAGGAGGTTCTGCCACAGAATGGTATCAGGAGCGATCAGTTACAAGGTTTTTGTTGTATTGTTTTACAAAAACTTCAAAATGATTTGGGATGACTAAATTAACTTGATAATTTGGTCCAAATTGCTTCTGACTTATCTTATTTCTTTCTCACCATTCCATATTTGATTAAAAAGGTTTTGTGTGGTGGAGTAGTAATCTTACTATGCCCTATATAAAAATAAATGTTGTTTATGTGCATTATAAACTTTGATGTTTTTGTTCGTAAGAACGATTCATGCATCATGAATAATTCACTCGTTACTTCCTTCAGCTCTTTAGTCTGGAGTTGAGTAGTGAGTCTAGGTTTGAAGGAATGTAATCCATCTTAGCTACTTTTTAGATTTTGATCCAATGGTCTTACTTGGATTAAATTGGTTTCCTACAGTATGGCTCGTGCCAAGATGACGCCCTGTAAGTCCACTGGACCCAAAGGAGTTCCTCAGTCACCAACTTGCCCCTAGAAATGATGGTGCTAGCAGTAGTAGTTCTAGGCCTGATCCCCAGGTTAGAGATACAGAGGATTTCTACAGAGTTAGCACAAGCTACTAGAGATAGGGCTTTGGATGCTATACAGGTAGGAGAATTACAGATCAATTGAGGCGTCTCACCATCGCACACAGGAAACAGTGAAAGCATGTTAGTTCATACGGTGGAGGGACGAAATGAGGCTTGGCATAGGGAAAATGTAGCTAGAGCTAGAACTCATGAGCTAGAATTCTTTGTAGAAGATTTAGAAGAACATAATACTTATATGCATGAGGAAGTTCATATGCTTAGCAATCTACTAAATCTGAATCATGCACCTCAAGCTGATGCCATGGACCCCGGTGTCATCCTTGCCGATGATAATGAATCGGAAGAAGAAGGAGAAGAAGATCCTGAAGAATTAGTAATGATCAATGAAAGTAATGATGAAGGCGGTAATAATTCCAGAATGGATACCGAGCCTGAAGTTTGAAGTAATCACGGAAAAGAGTAGACTTGTATAATAGTTAGTTATAGTGAAGCTATGTATCTTGTTTTGGTACTTATATGTTCTGGTGTTTATATTAGTAAACCCTATGTAATGTGTTTGGAGTAAGCTTTTGTGCAATTCAATAAAGGCTTGTGAATAAAGTTTGGTTTGTTATGAGCAGATGCGTCGTACGTGGGGTTCGTTTATTCCAGGAACTTCATAAGATGAGGATGGTATTCCAGATCCGCCACCAGTTCCAATAAATTTAGCTGATGCTATAACCGCACTTGTCAATGTGACGGCTAAAAATTCTCGTTTGCTTCATGAGATGGCTCAGAGTAATCAGAATCAGATGCAAGGAAACCATGGTCACCACCATAACAGACAAGAGGCTACATATATTGATTTCATAGACACAAGACCACCAGTGTTCACCAAGGCAGATGAACCATTGGAGGCTGATGACTGGCTTCGAACCATAGAGCAGAAATTTGATCTTATTCCATGCATGGAGTATCAGAAACCTACGTTTGTCACCCAACAACTTAGAGGAGCAGCAAGTGCTTGGTGGGCAAACTTAGTGGCTATGCAACCAGCTGGCATTCCAATAACTTGGGCTGAGTTCCGTATTGCCTTCAGAGCCCATTATATCCCTAAAGGAGTGATGGCAATGAAGTTAGATGAATTCCTTGCTTTGAAGCAAGGAGATCAAACCGTGATGCAGTATGTGGGAAGATTTAATTATCTGTCCCAATATGCATTAGAACATGTCAATACTGATGCCAAGAAGAAGAGGTGGTTTATGAGAGGCCTGAATACCAAGTTGCAGACTATGATGACCACTTGTACCAATGTCACTTACCATGAGGCCATAAATATTGCAATTGCTTCAGAGTCAAAGTATCGGCAGCATAAGGAGCTCAAAAAGAAAAAGAGTATGTCGTCTGGATCTTTTGGGGGAAATCAGAAGAGGTAGAGGGTGATTTATCATCTAGTACATCATAATCATCCTCCTTACCATCTGCCCCAGTCTCAAGCCAGGCAACAGTCAAATGTCCGTCCTATTATAACCTATCCGAATTCATAGTCAACCTAATGCTCCTGGTGGCAATGCTTCCAACATCCCAGGGTCACAACTATCCATGTGTTACAATTGTGGAAGGACTGGTCATGTCTCCAGGGAATGTCCATATCCTAGGCAGGCTAATCAAAATTATCAGAAGGCCCCTGCCAATCAACAATAGGGTCAGGCACCAAACAAGAACCCCAATCAGAATGCTCAGAAGGGCAAAGATGAGAGGAAGACAGGACGGGTGTTCTATATTCAAGCTGGAGAAATTCTAGGAAGGGGAGCCAGTGATGATGGGTATGTTTCCTGTTGCCAATCACCCTGCAGTTATACTTTTTGATTCTGGCGCATCGCATTCATTCATCAATAGAACATTTGTCATGAAGTATGAAATTTCAATTGAGGGCAACAAAGGAAAGTTTCTTTATACAGTCGCCCGGGGGACGTCTGTGTACTAAGGAAATGGTATACCAGGTACCCGTAAACCTGGGTGGGCATATTTTTCCCACTACCATGATTATCCTTAAGGATCAGGATATAGATGTAATATTGGGAATGAATTGGATGTATCAGCATAAGGCTGTTATAGATGCTTTGAATAGGACATTAAGAGTGAGTTTGCCTGATAGTAATTCTCAACTTCTCATCCAACTTCCAACCCTAAGAAGATCAGTGGGCAAGATTTGTGCAACTGCTGTCAAAGAGATTAGAGATATTCCGGTAGTGTGTGAATTTCCAGGATGTGTTTCCTGAAGATTTACCTGGTCTACCACCTGATAGGGATGTACAGTTTAATATAGATTTACAACCTAGAACAGCTCCGATTTCTCGGAAGAGCTTATAGGATGCCACCTAAGGAATTGGCCGAGTTGAAGACTCAGTTACAAGAATTGATTGAGAAAGGGTTTATCCAACCTAGTTCCTCACCTTGGGGATGTCCGGCAATTTTTGTGAAAAAGAAAGATGAGACCCTGAGGTTATGTGTTGACTATCGTCCATTGAATGAAGTGACCATCAAGAATAAGTATCCATTACCTCAGGATAGATTTGCTTTTTGATCAATTGGCCGGAGCCAAAGTTTTCTCCAAGATAGATTTGAGGTCGGGATATCACCAAATCAAGATAAAGCCTGAAGATATTCTCAAAATGGCATTTACCACAAGATATGGATTATATGAATACTTGGTAATGTCTTTTGGTTTGACAAATGCTCCAGCTCATTTCATGTATCTGATGAACTCAGTATTCATGCCTGAGCTAGACAAGTTTGTAGTGGTGTTTATTGATGACATTTTAGTATATTCTAAGAATAAGAAAGAACATGCGGAACATCTCAGAATTGTTCTGACCCTGCTTGAGAGAACATCAACTATATGCCAAGTTCAGCAAGTGTGATTTTTGGCTTAAGGAAGTGCAATTTCTTGGACATGTCTTGTCAGCCGAAGGAGTTGCAGTTGATCCCAGCAAAGTGAAGGATGTGCTTGATTGGAAACCGCCAGCCACAGTTCATCAAGTTTGGAGTTTTCTGGGATTGGCGGGGTATTACCGTCGGTTTATTCTAGATTTCTCTAAAGTATCAAAGTCCATAACTGAGTTGTTGAAGAACCAAGTCAAGTTTGTCTGGTCATCAGAGTGTGAGGAGGCTTTCTAGACTTTGAAGAGACTATTGACTACTGCGCCAGTGTTAGCCCAACCTGATATCGAAAAGCCGTTTGATGTCTATTGTGATGCTTCAGGTATTGGTATTGGATGTGTGTTGATGCAAGAAGGCCGAGTCATTGCCTATGCATCCAGGCAACTTAAGCAGCATGAAGAACACTATCCGACTCATGATCTGGAGTTAGCAGCTGTGGTTCATGCTCTAAAGATTTGGTGGCATTACCTGCTTGGTAATACGTGCCATATGTATACAGACCACAAGAGCTTAAAGTATATCTTTACTCAGTCAGAGTTGAACATGTGACAAAGAAGATGGTTAGAACTGATTAAGGATTATGATTTGGAAGTACATTATCACCCTGGTAAAGCAAATGTGGTTGTAGATGCCCTCAGTCACAAAAGTTATTGCAATTGTCTGACAGTGAGAACAATGGGTTTGAATTTATGTCAAGAAATGGAAAAGTTGAATGTAGAAGTAATTCAACAAGGAAGTTTGACCAACATAATTGTTGAAGTCGCTATTCGAGATCAAGTTATTGCTGCTCAGAAGGAAAACAAGGGTATAACCCATATCAAGGAAAGAGTCAAGAATGGAAAAGCGGAATGCTTTAGCATTGATGATGAAGATGTGTTATGGTTCAAGGATTGCCTAGTGGTACCAAAAGTTCCTAAGTTGCGGCAGTCAATTCTAGATGAGGCACATGCTACTAGGTTATCTATCCATCCGGGAAGCAACAAGATGTACCATGACTTGAAGCAAAGGTTCTGGTGGACTAAAATGAAAATAGAGATTGCTAGATATATAGCAAAGTGTGATACTTGTCAAAAGGTGAAAGCTATACATTTGAGGTCTGCTGGTGAATTACAACCATTACCTATTCCATCTTGGAAGTGGGAGGACATAAGTATGGACTTTATTGTTGGTCTACCCAAGACATCAAAGGGATTTGACTCAGTATGGGTTATTGTAGATTGACTCACTAAGTCAGCACATTTTCTTCCAGTCAAGACAATATATCCTACGATCCAATATGCCAAGATGTATTTAGCAAGAATCATGAGTCTCCATGGAGTACCCAAGACTATTGTGTCAGATAGGGGTACACAGTTTGTCTCTAACTTTTGGAAACAATTGCATTCTTCATTGGGTACCAAACTTCTGTATAGTACAGCTTATCATCCACAGACTGATGGACAGACTGAAAGAGTCAATCAAGTACTTGAAGATATGTTAAGGTGTTGTGTCCTTAACTATTCCAATAAGTGGGATGAATGCTTACCTTTGGCCGAGTTCTCATACAACAATAGTCATCAGGAAAGCATTAGAATGGCTCCATTTGAAGCACTCTATGGTCGTAGATGCAGAACATCATTGAGTTGGTCTGAACCTAGAGAAAGAAGATTCTTTGGAGTTGACCTTGTGAAAGAAACAGAAGACAAGGTTAGGCAAATACAGAGTAATTTGAAGATAGCTCAGTCCCATCAAAAGAGCTATGCGGATAGAAGACGGAGACCATTGGTATTTAACAAAGGAGACTTTGTGTATCTGAAAGTATCACCAATGAAAGGAGTTACCCATTTTGGTGTTAAAGGAAAGTTGGCACCCCGATATATTGGACCATATCAAATTTTGGAGAGGTATGGAAAAGTGGCATATCGCTTGAAATTACCTGGACATCTCATAGCTATGCATGATGTGTTCCATGTTTCTCAATTGAAGAAGTGTCTCCGAGTGCCTGAACAGAATGTTGAAGTTGAAGGAGTGGAACTAGAACTGGATTTAACTTATTCTGAATATCCTATCCGAGTGTTAGATCAGAAAGATCGTGTTACTCGAAGACGGACAATCAAGTTCTATAAAATACAATGGAATCAACATTCAGAAGAGGAAGCTACTTGGGAATCAGAAGATTACTTGTTAGAAAAGTTTCTAGAATTTCTAGCGTCAATATAGAATAGAGTAATGTTAGTTGAGCTCGGTAGTACAAGTTGTGTTTTGTAAAAGGGCCTCAGCTGTTTTATGGACAGATTTTGTATGTGTTCTCGCGACACATTTCCTTTTCCATTACTTACCCTATGGCTTTGAATCTCGGGGCGAGATTTCTTTTAGGGGGAAGGATTGTAACACCCCGGGTGTTTAATTACTAAAACGGCCATGTCATCATATGCATTGCAAGGCAATTGGTTGTATTAAACACTTTGTATGCATTCACTAAAATAAGTTTACATTTATGTTATAAGCATTGCTCGGTATTGTTTGAATCAAGTTTGAAATCTTTGTATTGATTTGGAACTTCGAAAACCCTGATTTTCAATATTTAAATCCTACCTTGAAAACTCGTTTCAAAATCTATGCATATTTTGGGGTTGAGTCCAAAAGCAAAAGTGTAGAGCTTGACAAGTTAAGCAAAGTTTTTTTTGGAGTTTTTCAAGTTGTGTAGTAAAATTTGAAGTTATTCAAAAAGGCAAAATTCCTTAAATATCCCTGCTTTGGATTCAAAAGTTCATTTCAAAATGTAGGCCGAATTTGGGTAAGGTTTCTAAAGCAAAGTTGTAGAACTTTTGATTTTGAACAACTTTTGTTTTTGTAGATTTTTGAGTTGTTATAAAAATTTGGGAGTAATTTGTGAAATTTGGTGAATGGCAAATCTGTAATTTTTGTGAACAGTGTCCACCGCCGAAGCTACATTGCTGGCGTTTCCTTCTTTGGCGTTCCAGGCGCGGTCGTGGCCGTTTTGGTGTCGCGCTGGCGCGGTGAAGGCCACAGCGCAGCTTCCTTGAGCTTCTTGGCTCCCTTTATAGCCTGAGCCGCCGTCGTCTTTGCCCTTTCTTCTTGCTCTGTTTTTCCCGTCGCCTTGCTCATCTCCTCCGCCGAGCACGATTCGCCGTGGCCAGAGCTCCACGGTGCATCTCCGTCCCTGGTTTTGGTTGATTCCATTTTGTTTCGATGCTGTGGTACTTAATCCATAGTTGGTTGCTCATTTTGACCACTGCAGTCGCCGGTTCTTCCTCACCGACGCTCTTTGCTCCGCCGTGATCACCGTGATCGTCGTCACGCCTCTCCGTTGCTTCTCCGACCTCGCTCCTTGCTTCAACGCGTTCGGGGTGAGCCACCGGTGCTTCCTGGATCCCTTGTTTGAGCTCTACCGGTTGCACACCGCCGGCGTAGCGCTGCTGTGCCACCGCGTCCGCCATGGCCGACGACGAGCTAGTATAGGGCCGTAATCAGTGCTGATAGGGACATCAATCGATGCGCCTAGTCTTGGTAATCATTTGGTACTTTGGCCGTCGCCGTTGGACTCATCGTCGACGAGTTTACGTCGGTCAGCGCCGTCGCCGTCGTGGTCAAACGCGCGAGGTTAGGGATGACAGGTGGGGTCGGGTTGTCAGTGACTGCGTAGTTCAAAATGAATTTCTGTTTTTCAGATTTGAATAAATAGTGTCTATTTTTGTTATTTTTGTGTAGATTTATTTAGAGCTCCAGAAATTATGAAAATTTTTGTGTGACTCCTTTGTGATGCATATTATTTAAGAAAATATGAAATATTGTTTTTCAGCACTTTTTGAATGTGATAAAAATTGCTCAATTTATTAATAAATGGATTTCCATGATTTTTCTAGGCTTATTTAATTGTCCAAAAATTATGAAATTTGTTTTGCCACTTACTTATCATGTAATGAACATTTACTAAAATTTTGAGCTCAATTAGAATAAGTTGATTTATTTCATAATTTTGAATTAAATAATTAATTCATAAAAGCAAATAGTAACCTTTAATGATTTAGGCCTTGTTTGAAATTTTGGATTGAGTGATGACCTTGGGTCATTAGTTGATAATGATCCTTGGCAATTGATGTATGTGTTACGAAAAAGATTTAGTTGTTTGACTTGCAACTGTACCGCGAAGAAAAGTTGTATTCAAATTGTTAATTTTTGACATCCATCATCGAGCATCATGTTTCGTATTCCGCATCATGTTAAACATGGCATTGTTATTTCATGTAGTGAACGAAGGTGAACATGTGGTAGTTAATCAAGTTGTTGAGGAGGTTAATCCATCTGTTGAGGTCGGATCGAATACTTGTGAAACATCGCAGGAACTGGACTTTTCGTCAACGAAGGCAAGCCCCGGATGCATACAACCCTACCTTGTGTTTTATAAATTAATTTCGCTTTTGCTTTCCGTTACTGCATTAAGTGATTAGGAGTTAAGTAAGAGCCTAATTGGTGCATTACCACCCTTGTTATTCCATATTTACCATATTACCAGTTTTAAACTCGTATATGCCTAGTTTTGCTTAGCTATGCGTAGAACGATGAAAGTCGGGTGACTTCCTGCCACCTGCAAGTTTTAAATGGAACATTGGTTAATTATGTTAGCATGTGATATGGAAATGTGGAGTAATAAATCTAGACCGGGTGGACTCGGTGAGTGTGAGCCACCAGACATGGAGGTCTTGTGAGCGGGGTCTTTCTGCCTGTGTCGATTAAGGCACGTCCATTGTTGAATTGCATGAGGTGAGAATTTGTAGTACCAACCACATACTCCGGTAAGCCTTTGCTCGGCTATTCTATTATGAGAATGGCTACTCGCGCACTAGGAGTGGAGAGATGGCGAGAGTAGCGTGTACCCACGTGGCCATGGGCTGGAATAGTGGAGTACTGTATTCTCGGGTGGCTGCGGACCCGTTCTTGTTTTAGAGGATCCGAGGGTAGGTTGGTATATGTAGGTCGAGGACCTGCATATGTCGTGTGGTCTGGAATCCCCAGCTGGGTTTAATCGGTTCGAATCGTCGTTGCTCCTCGGTTATGGAGACTCAACTCACTGTTCATCATCGTAGTATTAATAACTGAAACTCGAATAAGGTTTGTGAAGGTGTCGGATATGAAGTTTCATGATCTCAACACGGATCGTGTCAGCTTTGTATATAATTTTTATGAAGTTTTCTATATAAAGAATTTTGTTAAAAGAGCTTTTATGCAAAAGAACTTTGATTATTGTTAAAGCTATACCTTGAACCCCTAAGCCTGCATTACTGAGTTTATCAGTTTATATTTCGGTTAAGTCTTGTTGAGTACTTTTGTACTCAGGGTTTGTTGACCCTTGTTGCAGGTGAGCCTCATGAGCAGATCTGTTTTGGATCGTGCTGCATGACTATTGTTCGTTCTGACGATGAGAAGTAAATGTGTGATCCTTGGGCAGGATGTTTATTTTGTGTGTTATGTATATGTTAAATATGCCACTCCACTACTACTATGGTTTGTAATAAGTATCGAACTTAGTTTGTAAGGTTTGAAATAACTAGTTTGTAAACTATGTTATCGTAAGACTTCCGCTGTTTTTACTCTGGTGTCGATATTTGAATAAATGTTGTAATACTGCAATGACTCTGTAATATGATCCTGCTCAGAAATCGTGGATGATTCGGGGTTCCCCGAGGACACCCGACAGACTTCTTAAGTTACCAGGAACATATGCATAGTTGTCAAAGGTCATTGGACAGTGATAAGTGCATGTGGGTCCTATAATTTAGGAAGTTCTGCCATATAATGGTATCAGAGCGATCGTTACAAGGTTTTTGTTGTATTGTTTTACAAAAACTTCAAAATGATTTGGGATGAATAAATCTAACTTGATAATTTGGTCCAAATTGCTTCTGACTTATCTTATTTCTTTCTCACCATTCCATATTTGATAAAAAAGGTTTTGTGTGGTGGAGTAGTAATCTTACTATGCCCTATATAAAAATAAATGTTGTTTATGTGCATTATAAACTTTGATGTTTTTGTTCGTAAGAACGATTCATGCATCATGAATAATTCACTCGTTACTTCCTTCACCTCTTAGTCTGGAGTTGAGTAGTGAGTCTGGTTTGAGGAATGTAATCCATCTTAGCTACTTTTTAGATTTTGATCAAATGGTCTTACTTGGATTAAATTGGTTTCCTACAGTATGGCTCGTGCCAAGATGACGCCCCGTAAGTCCACTGGACCCAAAGGAGTTCCTCATCACCAACTTGCCCCTAGAAATTACGGTGCTAGCAGTAGCAGTTCTAGGCCTGATCCCCAGGCAGAGATACAAAGGATTTCTGCAGAATTAGCACAAGCTACTAGAGATAGGGCTTTGGATGCTATACAGGTAGGAGAATTACAGAATCAATTGAGGCATCTCACCACCATGCACAGGAACTGTGAAAGCATGTTAGTTCGTACGGTGGAGGGAAGGAATGAAGCATGGCATAGGGAAAATGTAGCTAGAGCTAGAACTCATGAGCTAGAATTCTATGTAGAAGATTTAGAAGAACATAATACTTATCTACATGAGGAAGTTCATAGGCTAAGCAATCTACTAAATCCAAATCATGAGCCCCAAGCTGATGCCATGGATCCCGGTGTCATCCTTGTCGATGATAACGAATCGGAAGAAGAAGAAGATCCTAAAGAATTAGTAATGATCGATGAAAGTGATAACGAAGGCGGTAATAATTCCGGAATGGATACCGAGCCTGAAGTTTGAAGTAATTAAGGAGAGTAGAGTTGTATAATAGTAGCTCTAGTTAAGCTATGTAGTTTTGTTTTTCGTACTTGCGGGTTTGAATTTATATTAGTAAACTCTATGTAATGTGTCTAGAGTAAACTTTGGTACAATTCAATAAAGACATGTGAATAAAGTTTGGTTTGTTATGAGCAGATGCGTCGTACGTGGGGTTCGTTTATTCCGGGAACTTCACAAGATGAGGACGGTATTCTAGATCCGCCACCAGTTCCAACAAATTTAGCTGATGCTATAACCGCACTTGTCAATGTGACGGCTGAAAATTCTTGTTTGCTTCATGAGATCGCTCTAAGTAATCAGAATCAGATGCAAGGAAACCGTGGTCGCCACCATAACAGATAGGAGGCTACATATGTTGATTTCACAGACACAAGACCACCGATGTTCACCAAGGCAGATGAACCATTGGAGGCTGATGACTGGCTTCGAACCATGGAGCAGAAATTTGACCTTATTCCATGCACGGAGTATCAGAAACCCGCGTTTGCCGTCTAGCAACTTAGAGGAGCAGCAAGTGCTTGGTGGGCAAACTTAGTGGCTATGCAACTAGCTGGCATTCCAATAACTTGGGCTAAGTTCCGTACTGCCTTCAGAGCCCATTATATCCCTGAAGGAGTGATGGCTATGAAGCTAGATGAATTCCTTGCTTTGAAGCAAGGAGATCAAACCGTGATGCGGTATGTGGGAAGATTTAATCACCTATCCCAATATGCATCAGAACATATCAATACTGATGCCAAGAAGAAGAGATGGTTTATGAGAGGCCTGAATACCAAGTTGCAGACTATGATGACCACTTGTACTAATGTTACTTATCATGAGGCAGTAAATATTGCAATTGCTTCAGAGTCAAAGTATCGGCAGCATAAGGAGCTCAAAAAGAAAAAGAGTATGTCGTCCGGATCTTTCGGGGGAAATCAGAAGAGGCAGAGGGTGATTTATCATCCAGTCCATCATAATTGTCCTCCTTATCGTCCGCCACAGTCTCAAGCCGAGCAACAGTCAAATGTCTGTCCTGCTATAACCTATCCGAATTCACAGTCAACCAATGCTCCTGGTGGCAATGCTCCAACATCCCAGGGTCACAACTATCCGTGTTACAATTGTGGAAGGACTGGTCATTTCTCCAGGGAATGTCCATATCCTAGGCAGGCTAATCAAAATTATCAGAAGGCCCCTGCCAATCAACAACAGGGTCAGGCACCAAACAAGAACCCCAATCAGAATGCTCAGAAGGGCAAAGATGAGAGGAAGACAGGACGGGTGTTCTATATTCAAGCTGGAGAAATTCTGGAAGGGGAGCCAGTGATGATGGGTATGTTTCCTGTTGCCAATCACCCTGCAGTTATACTTTTTGATTCTAGGCGCATCGCATTCATTCATCAATAGAACATTTGTCATGAAGTATGAAATTTCAATTGGGGCAACAAAGGAAAGTTTCTTTATACAGTCGCCCAGGGGACGTCTGTGTACTAAGGAAATGGTATACCAGGTACCCGTAAACCTGGGTGGGCATATTTTTTCCCACTACCATGATTATCCTTAAGGATCAGGATATAGATGTAATCATTGGGAATGAATTGGATGTATCAGCATAAGGCTGTTATAGATGCTTTGAATAGGACATTAAGAGTGAGTTTGCCTGATAGTAATTCTCAACTTCTCATCCAACTTCCAACCCTAAGAAGATCAGTGGGCAAGATTTGTGCAACTGCTGTCAAAGAGATTAGAGATATTCCGGTAGTGTGTGAATTTCTGGATGTGTTTCCTGAAGATTTACCCGGTCTACCACCTGATAGGGATGTACAGTTTAATATAGAGTTACAACCTCGAACAGCTCTGATTTCTCGGAGAGCTTATAGGATGCCACCTAAGGAATTGGCCGAGTTGAAGACTCAGTTACGAGAATTGATTGAGAAAGGGTTTATCCAACCTAGTTCCTCACCTTGGGGATGTCTGACAATTTTTGTAAAAAAGAAAGAGGAGACCTTGAGGTTATGTGTTGACTATCGTCCGTTGAATGAAGTGACTATCAAGAATAAGTATCCATTACCTCGGATAGATTTAGTTTTTGATCAATTGGCCAGAGCCAAAGTTTTCTCCAAGATAGATTTGAGGTCGGGATATCACCAAATCAAGATAAAGCCTAAAGATATTCCCAAAACGGCATTTACCACAAGATATGGATTATATGAATACTTGGTAATGTCTTTTGGTTTGACAAATGCTCCAGCTCATTTCATGTATCTGATGAACTCAGTATTCATGCCTGAGCTAGACAAGTTTGTAGTGGTGTTTATTGATGACATTTTAGTATATTCTAAGAATAAGAAAGAACATGCGGAACATCTCAGAATTATTCTGACCCGCTTGAGAGAACATCAACTATATGCCAAGTTCAGCAAGTGTGATTTTTGGCTTAAGGAAGTGCAATTTCTTGGACATGTCTTGTTAGCCGAAGGAGTTGCAGTTGATCCCAACAAAGTGAAGGATGTGCTTGATTGGAAACCGCCAGCCACAGTTCATCATGTTCGGAGTTTTCTGGGTTTGGCGGGGTATTACCGTCGGTTTATTCTAGATTTCTCTAAAGTATCAAAGTCCATAATTGAGTTGTTGAAGAACCAAGTCAAGTTTGTCTGGTCATCAGAGTGTGAGGAGACTTTCCAGACTTTGAAGAGACTGTTGACTACTGCGCCAGTGTTAGCCCAACCTGATATCGAAAAGCCGTTTGATGTCTATTGTGATGCTTCAGGTATTGGTATTGGATGTGTGTTGATGCAAGAAGGCCGAGTCATTGCCTATGCATCCAGGCAACTTAAGCAGCATGAAGAACACTATCCGACTCATGATCTGGAGTTAGCAGCTGTGGTTCATGCTCTAAAGATTTGGCGGCATTACCTGCTTGGTAATACGTGCCATATGTATACAGACCACAAGAGCTTAAAGTATATCTTTACTCAGTCAGAGTTGAACATGCTGACAAAGAAGATGGTTAGAACTGATTAAGGATTATGATTTGGAAGTACATTATCACCCTGGTAAAGCAAATGTGGTTGCAGATGCCCTCAGTCGCAAAAGTTATTGCAATTGTCTGACAGTGAGAACAATGGGTTTGAATTTATGTCAAGAAATGGAAAAGTTGAATGTAGAAGTAATTCAACAAGGAAGTTTGACCAACATAATTGTTGAAGCCACTATTCGAGATCAAGTTATTGCTGCTCAGAAGGAAAACAAGGGTATAACCCATATCAAGGAAAGAGTCAAGAATGGAAAAGCGGAATGCTTTAGCATTGATGATGAAGATGTGTTGTGGTTCAAGGATCGCCTGGTGGTACCAAAAGTTCCTGAGTTGCGGCAGTCAATTCTAGATGAGGCACATGCTACTAGGTTATCTATCCATCCGGGAAGCAACAAGATGTACCATGACTTGAAGCAAAGGTTCTGGTGGACTAAAATGAAAATAGAGATTGCTAGATATATAGCAAAGTGTGATACTTGTCAAAAGGTGAAAGCTATACATTTGAGGTCTGCTGGTGAATTACAACCATTACCTATTCCATCTTGGAAGTGGGAGGACATAAGTATGGACTTTATTGTTGGTCTACCCAAGACATCAAAGGGATATTGACTCAGTATGGGTTATTGTAGATCGACTCACTAAGTCAGCACATTTTCTTCCAGTCAAGACAATATATCCTACGATCCAATATGCCAAGATGTATTTAGCAAGAATCATGAGTCTCCATGGCAGTACCCAAGACTATTGTGTCAGATAGGGGTACACAGTTTGTCTCTAACTTTTGGAAACAATTGCATTCTTCATTGGGTACCAAACTTCTGTATAGTACAGCTTATCATCCACAGACTGATGGACAGACTGAAAGAGTCAATCAAGTACTTGAAGATATGTTAAGGTGTTGTGTCCTTAACTATTCCAATAAGTGGGATGAATGCTTACCTTTGGCCGAGTTCTCATACAACAATAGTTATCAGGAAAGCATTAGAATGGCTCCATTTGAAGCACTCTATGGTCGTAGATGCAGAACATCATTGAGTTGGTCTGAGCCTGGAGAAAGAAGATTCTTTGGAGTTGACCTTGTGAAAGAAACAGAAGACAAGGTTAGGCAAATACAGAGTAATTTGAAGATAGCTCAGTCCCATCAAAAGAGCTATGCGGATAGAAGACGGAGACCATTGGTATTTAACAAAGGAGACTTTGTGTATCTGAAAGTATCACCAATGAAAGGAGTTACCCGTTTTGGTGTTAAAGGAAAGTTGGCACCCCGATATATTGGACCATATCAAATTTTGGAGAGGTATGGAAAAGTGGCATATCGCTTGAAATTACCTAGACATCTCGCAGTTGTGCATGATGTGTTCCATGTTTCTCAATTGAAGAAGTGTCTCCGAGTGCCTGAACAGAATGTTGAAGTTGAAGGAGTGGAACTAGAACCAGATTTAACTTATTCTGAATATCCTATCCGAGTGTTAGATCAGAAAGATTGTGTTACTCGAAGACGGACAATCAAGTTCTATAAAATACAATGGAATCAACATTCAGAAGAGGAAGCTACTTGGGAATCAGAAGATTACTTGTTAGAAAAGTTTCTAGAATTTCTAGCGTCAATATAGAATAGAGTAATGTTAGTTGAGCTCGATAGTACAAGTTGTGTTTTGTAAAAGGGCCTCAGCTGTTTTATGGACAGATTTTGTATATGTTCTCGCGACACATTTCCTTTTCCATTACTTACCCAATGGCTTTGAATCTCGGGGCGAGATTTCTTTTAGGGGGAAGGATTGTAACACCCCAGGTGTTTAAATACTAAAACGGCCATGTCATCATATGCATTGCAAGGCAATTGGTCATATTAAACACTTTGTATGCATTCACTAAAATAAGTTTACATTTATGTTATAAGCATTGCTCGGTATTGTTTGAATCAAGTTTGAAATCTTTGTATTGATTTGGAACTCCGAAAACCCTAATTTTCAATATTTAAATCCTACCTTGAAAACTCGTTTCAAAATCTATGCATATTTTGGGGTTGAGTCCAAAAGCAAAAGTGTAGAGCTTGACAAGTTAAGCAAAGTTTGTTTTTGGAGTTTTTCAAGTTGTGTAGTAAAATTTGAAGTTATTCAAAAAGGCAAAATTCCTTAAATATCCCCGCTTTGGATTCAAAAGTTCATTTCAAAATGTAGGCCGAATTTGGGTAAGGTTTCTAAAGCAAAGTTGTAGAACTTTTGATTTTGAACAACTTTTGTTTTTGTAGATTTTTGAGTTGTTATAAAAATTTGGGAGTAATTTGTGAAATTTGGCGAATGGCAAATCTGTAATTTTTGTGAACAGTGTCCACCGCCGAAGCTACATTGCCGGCGTTTCCTTCTTCGGCGTTCCAGGCACGGTCGTGGCCGTTTTGGCGTCGCGTTGGCGCGGTGAAGGCCACAGCGCATCTTCCTTGAGCTTCTTGGCTCCCTTTATAGCCTGAGCCGCCGTCGTCTTTGCCCTTTCTTCTTGCTCTGTTTTTCCCGTCGCCTTGCTCATCTCCGGCGAGCCCGCGCCGTTGTTGTTGTGCTCCACCGTCGCTGATAAGCTAGTTCCAGCTTCGCTTACTCCTTGCGCATCTAGCCGACCCACCAATTCGGCTTGTCTTCGTCAGGAACTCAAGTTGCATCGTCTTCTTCCTCACGGCCGGCAACTCCTCCGCCGAGCACGATTCGCCGCGGCCAGAGCTCCACGGTGCATCTCCGTCCATGGTTTTGGTTGATTCTATTTCGTTTCGATGCTGTGGTACTTAATCCATAGTTGGTTGCTCATTTTGACCACTGCAGTCGCTGGTTCTTCCTCACCGACGCTCTTTGCTCCGCCGTGATCACCGTGATTGTCGTCACGCCTCTCCGTTGCTTCTCCGACCTCGCTCCTTGCTTCAACGCATTCGGGGTGAGCCACTGGTGCTTCTTGGATCCCTTGTTTGAGCTCTACCGGTTGCACGCCGCCGGCGTAGCGCTGCCGTGCCACCGCGTCCGCCATGGCCGACGACGAGCTAGTATAGGGCCATAATCAGTGCTGATAGGGACGTCAATCGATGCGCCTAGTCTTGGTGATCATTTTGGTACTTTGGCCATCGCCGTTGGACTCATCGTCGACGAGTTTACGTCGGTCAGCGCCGTCGCCATCGTGGTCAAACGCGCGAGGTTAGGGATGACAGGTGGGGTTGGGTTGTCAGTGACTGCGTAGTTCAAAATGAATTTCTGTTTTTCAGATTTGAATGAATAGTGTCTATTTTTGTTATTTTTGTGTAGATTTATTTAGAGCTCCAAAAATTATAAAAATTTTTGTGTGACTCCTTTGTGATGCATATTATTTAAGAAAATATGAAATATTGTTTTTCAGCACTTTTTGAATGTGATAAAAACTGCTCAATTTATTAATAAATGGATTTCCATGATTTTTCTAGGCTTATTTAATTGTCCAAAAATTATGAAATTTGTTTTGCCACTTACTTATCATGTAATGAACATTTACTAAAATTTTGAGCTCAATTAGAATAAGTTGATTTATTTCATAATTTTGAATTAAATAATTAATTCATAAAAGCAAATAGTAACCTTTAATGATTTAGGTCTTGTTTGAAATTTTGGATTGAGTGATGACCTTGGGTCATTAGTTGATAATGATCCTTGGCAATTGATGTATGTGTTACAAAAAAGATTTAGTTGTTTGACTTGCAACTGTACCGCGAAGGAAAGTTGTATTCAAATTGTTAATTTTTGCATCCATCATCGAGCATCATGTTTCGTATTCCGCATCATGTTAAACATGGCATTGTTATTTCGTGTAGTGAACGAAGGTGAACACATGGTAGTTAATCAAGTTGTTGAGGAGGTTAATCCGTCTGTTGAGGTCGGATCAAATACTTGTGAAACATCGCAGGAACCGGACTTTTCCGTCAACGAAGGCAAGCCCCGGATGCATACAACCCTACCTTGTGTTTTATAAATTAATTTTGCTTTTGCTTTCCGTTACTGCATTAAGTGATTAGGAGTTAAGTAAGAGCCTAATTGGTGCATTACCACCCTTGTTATTCCATATTTACCATATTACCAGTTTTAAACTCGTATATGCCTAGTTTTGCTTAGCTATGCGTAGAACGATGAAAGTCGGGTGACTTCCTGCCACCTGCAAGTTTTAAATGGAACATTGGTTAATTATGTTAGCATGTGATATGGAAATGTGGAGTAATAAATCTAGACCGGGCAAACTCGGTGAGTGTGAGCCACCAGACATGGAGGTCTTGTGAGCGGGGTCTTTCCGCCTGTGTCGATTAAGGCACATCCGTTGTTGAATTGCATGAGGTGAGAATTTGTAGTACTAACCACATACTCCGGTAGGCCTTTGCTCGGCTATTCTATTATGAGAATGGCTACTCGCGCACTGGGAGTGGAGAGATGGCGAGAGTAGCGTGTACCCACGTGGCCATGGGCTGGAATGGTGGAGTACTGTATTCTCAGGTGGCACGGACCCGTTCTTGTTTTAGAGGATCCAAGGGTAGGTTGGTATATGTAGGTCGGGGACCTGCATATGTCGTGTGGTCTGGAATCCCCTGCTGGGTTTAATCGGTTCGAATCGTCGTTGCTCCTCGGTTATGGAGACTCAACTCATTGTTCATCATCGTAGTATTAATAACTGAAACTCGAATAAGGTTTGTGAAGGTGTCGGATATGAAGTTTCATGATCTCAACACGGATCGTGTCAGCTTTGTATATATTTTTTATGAAGTTTTCTATATAAAGAATTTTGTTAAAAGAGCTTTTACGCAAAAGAACTTTGATTATTGTTAAAGCTATACCTTGAACCCCTGAGCCTGCATTACTGAGTTTATCAGTTTATATTTCGGTTAAGTCTTGTTGAGTACTTTTGTACTCAGGGTTCGTTGACCCTTGTTGCTGGTGAGCCTCATGAGCAGATCTGTTTTGGATCGTGCTGCATGACTATCGTTTGTTCTGACGATGAGAAGTAAATGTGTGATCCTTGGGCAGGATGTTTATTTTGTGTGTTATGTATATGTTAAATATGCCACTCCACTACTACTATGGTTTGTAATAAGTATCGAACTTAGTTTGTAAGGTTTGAAATAACTGGTTTGTAAACTATGTTATCGTAAGACTTCCGCTGTTTTTACTCTGGTGTTGATATTTGAATAAATGTTGTAATACTGCAATGACTCTGTAATGTGATCCTGCTCAGAAATCGTGGATGATTCGGGGTTCCCCGAGGACACCCGACAGACTTCTTAAGTTACCAGGAACATATGCATAGTTGTTAAAGGTCATTGGACAGTGATAAGTGCATGTGGGTCCTATAATTTAGGAGGTTCTGCCACAGACGAGGCCCTCTTACTCTACGTCGCCGCAACGACCCAAGTGGTCGGCGCTGCCGTAGTAGTAGAAAGGCAGGAAGAGGGGCATGCTCTACCCACCCAATGACCTGTTTACTTCATCAGCAAAGTGCTCTTTGAGACCAAAACGCGTTACCCCCACATCCAGAAGCTGGTCTACGCTGTAGTCCTGGCCCGGCGCAAGCTGCGTCACTACTTCGAGTCTCACCCAGTGACCGTGGTATCATCTTTCCCCTTGGGAGAGATAGTCCATAACCGAGAGGCCTCAGGCAGGATAGCCAAGTGGGCCGTCGAGCTTATGGGGGAAACCTTGACTTTTGCGCCTCGGAAAGCGATTGAGTCTCAGGTCTTGGCCGATTTTGTGGCTGAGTGGACCGACACCCAATTACCACCTGCCCAAGTCCAGACAGAATGTTGGACCATGTACTTCGACGGGTCTCTGATGAAGACCGGGGCAGGCGCGGGACTCCTCTTCGTCTCGCCCCTCAGAGTACACATGCGCTACATGGTGTGGCTTCACTTCGCCGCCTCCAACAACATGGCCGAGTATGAGGCCCTCGTCAATGGCTTGCAAGTCACCATCGAACTTGGGGTACGGCATCTCGACGTCCGGGGCGACTCGTAGCTCGTCGTCGATCAAGTCATGAAGGAGTCAAATTGCCTCGACCCCAAAATGGAGGCTTACTGCAAGTTGGTACGTCGCCTAGAAGACAAGTTCGACGGTCTCAAACTAAACCACATCGCGCGGAAGTACAACGAGGCCACCGATGAACTGGCAAAGATGGCCTCAGCACGGGCTCCGGTCCCCCCGAACGTATTTGCCAGGGACCTTCACAAACCTTCCATTGACTACACCTTGGTAATGGAGGAGGGCCCACCTGTGGAAACCACGGCGAGGCTCGACACCCCCTCTACTGTCGAGACCCCCTCGATCGAGCCCGAGGTCATGGAAGTCAACACCGAGCCTCCGCAGACCGAGCAGGACGTGGATTGGCGAATCCCGTTCCTCGATTGGCTTGATCGGGGGGAGCTTCCTAGCGACAGAACCAAAGCCCGACGACTTGCGCGCCGAGCCACGACTTACATCCTCTGCAATGATGAATTGTACAGGCGAAGTCCCTCCGGTGTCCTCCAACGATGTATCACTACCGAGGCGGGCTGAGCCCTGCTTTGGGACTTGCACGCAGGCGCCTGCGGGCACCATGCGGCGCCTCGGATGCTCATAGGAAATGCTTTCTGCCAAGGGTTTTACTGGCCGACGGCGGTGGCTGACGCCACCAAGCTAGTATGCTCCTATGAAGGATGTCAGTACTATGCTCGACAAACACATCTCCCGGCCCTAGCCCTCCAAACCATCCCCATCACGTGGCTGTTTGCCGTATGGGGGCTCGACATGGTCGGGCCTCTGCAAAAGGCCCCCGGAGGCTACACCCATCTACTGGTATCAATTGACAAGTTCTCCAAATGGATCGAGGCTCGTCCGATCAATCGAATCAAATCCGAGCAGGCAGTGCTGTTCTTCACTGACATTATCCACAGGTTTAGGGTTCCTAACACCATCATCACCGACAACGGGACACAGTTCACCGGTAAAAAGTTCCTGATGTTTTGCGACGACCACCACATCCGTGTGGCCTGGTTGGCCGTAGGACACCCAAGGACCAACGGCCAAGTAGAACGTGCCAACGGCATGATCCTACAAGGCCTCAAGCCAAGAATTTACAACCGGTTGAAAAAGTTTGGCAAGAAATGGCTCGCCAAACTCCCATCGGTCATCTGGAGCCTGAGGAACACTCCAAGCCAAGCCACGGGGTTCACGCCTTTCTTCCTGGTCTATGGGGCCGAGGCCATCCTCCCCACTAACTTGGAATATGGTTCCCCAAGGCTACAAGCCTATAACGAACAAAGTAACCGCACCACCCGAGAGGACGCCCTCGATCAACTGGAGGAAGCCCGAGACGTTGCGCTACTACACTCGACTAAATACCAGCAGACCCTACGGCACTATCAGGCCTGGTGCGTCCGAGGCTGAGACTTGAAGGTAGGCGACCTAGTGTTGAGGCTAGCATAGAGCAACAAGGGCCGCCACAAGCTGACCCAGCCGTGGGAAGGACCATACATCATCGCCCAAGTACTGAAGCCCGGGACCTACAAGCTGGCCAACGAGAAGGGCGAAATCTTCACCAACGCTTGGAACATAGAACAGCTACATCACTTTTATCCTTAAATTTTCAAGCATTGTATATATTGTTTCTCAGAATACAAATAAAAAGCGTTCTTTAGTTGGTCTAATTTTTTGAGAAACACTCCAAGCCCATCGTGGGTCTCGGCAATACGATAACACGGTAAGGGAGACTCGGCTCTGCCTTGGCAGAACCAAGCCTCCCTCGGGGGCTAGATGGGGGACTCCCCCTAAGTCCCACACACCATTCTTCAGTCGTTTTTTGAAAAAATTCCTACGCCAAGTCTCTAGCACGCTCTGACGAATCGGTTGTAAAAACCCCTCGGACCAAAGTCTGTTTCCTAAGCAAGAGGCCGGTAGAGTCACAAGATGGCCTACGCCTCTGGGCTATGGCACTCCCTCACTACCTCTCGCCCAAGGGACGGCTTAGGCTCCAAGGAGGTGTTTTGCAAAAGAAATCTGATCAGAAGCAACAGAGGGCAGAGGCTCAGAAACACGAGAAAAACAACTAAGAAACACAAATACTCCAAAAAGAAAGGCCTCGACGGCCACAAGCGTTACGATACAAAGATAATTCCTACTCTATTTTTACATGGCCCCTTGGGCCCAGGTCAAGGCTCAGGGCTTCCAGCATCGGCAGATGGTAGGGGAGGGACCACCTCCTCTTCGAAGAGCATCGCCAGCGCCGTGCCAGGGCCTTCCGCCACCTCCATCAGCTTCGTGACCGCCGCGTCGGCCTCCTCGTCATCATCAGGCAGGACATAGCCATCACTAATGGCCGGGAGGTCGATGCCAATGTAGTGAGAGGAGATGACGGCCAACGCGTGCTTGACACCCATGTGCAGCGCTCCTCGGAGCTGCTCGCGCATCTGGCTGCTCAGCGCAATCAAACGGCTCCCAAGGGAGCTGCCTGACTGAACCCCTTCGACCTCCAAGGCCTCGCAGGCGGAAAGGGCGGCACGTTTCAGTGCCTCGTGCTCCCCAATCTCGGTCTCGAGCACCGTCTTCACCGCGCTGGAAGCCTTGGCTGCCCGAGTAACCTCTGCCTCTTACTCTGCACCACGGAAAATGGAATGAGGTTGAGCGAGGGAAAAACAACCTAAATTAGGGGCGGAAGCCCACAGAACTCACCCTTGGTCTTCTACTCCCAGCGTCGGGTCTCGACCTGACAGGCCTCGGCTTTCTCCTTCCAGCGTAGGGCCTCGGCCCGGGCAGCCTCGGCCTTCTCCTTCAAGCGCTGGGCCTCGACCCGAGAAGCCTCGGCCGCCCTAGAAGCTTCACTCCCCAGCTCTGCGTCACATAAGGAAGTTAGGGAGCGAACATAAGGAAAAGAAAACAAAACAAGGGGACTAAAACTCACCCTCGACCGTCCCCCTCCAAACCACAACCTCGGTTTGCGAGGCCTCAGCTGCAGCAAGGGCCTCATCCAAGGCACCTTTCGTCAGCTGGTGCGCGTTCTGTTCTACCCCTAGCTACCCCGCAAGAGCGGTGGCCGAGGCCATAGCTTCAACGGCTCGAGCCCGGAAGGCACCCCGATCACTGGCCGCGCGGGCGAGCTCCTCCTCCAACTCCTTGACCCGCGCCGCCAGAGGGGTGAGCTGCTCCTAGGCCATGGCCGCCTCGACCTTCGCATTGGCACAACAGAGGCGGAGGTCCTCCACCTCCGCGCTCCACGCCGCCAAAAGCTTGTTGGCACCCGCAAGCAGGTCCTTTTGCCGCTGGAGCTAGTCCCAGATGTCCCTCTCCCACCGGAGAAAGACCGACTTCCCAAGGGACCGGGTCTCGAGCTCCTAGGGAAGCAGAACAGGGGTCATTGATTGCAACAAAACTCAGAAAAAGACAACATCGCGCGAGAAAAGAAAACGCGAACCTGGGCGACTCCGGGCAGTTCGTCGGCCACCACGGACAGCATCGTCCGTAGCGACCGCTCCGCTAGCTGGCAGTATTGCTCGAAGGTGCCCCAGCGCCCGCCCTCGGCTGCATCCTCGAGGGCGAATAGAGGCTCCCCCTCAGGGTCGTCCCGGCTCCGCCACAGTACCCACGGGTGATCCCACCCGTGAGGCTCGGGTCGCGCCCCCACGAGGGCCAAGATCGGAGCCGGCTGTTCCACGGTGCCGGTCTCCTCGGCGTCGACCACCTCCTGTGCCCGGGAAGTATCGTCGGAGGAGATTGGATAGACCTCCGCCTCTCGGGCGCTCTCTCGTAACAACGGTGGGCCCTGAACCAAGGGCGCCACCGAGGCCTCTGCCGCCTTCATCTCCGCCTCCTGGACAGACGGCCTCACCACCATCACGTCGGCCTTGGCGATCTCGGGGGCTCCAGCCTCCGCAATTATGGCCTCGACGGTCTCGGGGGCTCCGGCCTCCGCCATTGTGGCCTCGGTGGTCGCAGAAACACCGACCGCCGCCGCTACGGTCTCAGTGGTCTTGGGCGCCCCGGCCTCCATTGCCTCAGCCTCGGAGACCCCAGGGGCCTCAGCAACCATGGGCACCCTGGCCCCATCCGACTTGTGAGCCTTGTCCTCACGGGGCGGAAGCACTCCCTCCCCCGTCTGTGTCGGGGTCACCTCGGCAGCCCCTCCTTGGGTGGCCGGCTCCTTCGGGTCGGCCCTCGCCGATGCCGCGCCACATTGTATAGCGGCTTGTGCCTCTACCACCCAGTGGGCAGAGGAGCCAGGGCTCACCTTGAGCGCCTTAAGGGGCGCCAAGGGAAGCTCATCCGCAGGCCGCTTCCGACTAAGGAAAAATCACCTACAGGGTCAGCACGAGACTAAAGAGCGAACGGAAGGCACTGCGACCCCACCAAAAATACACCAACCTCGAACGGGGTGGCAACCGCTTCGCCACGGTGACCCTCGTCCGCAAAGGCGGTGGCGGTGGCAGAGGCATCGCCTCCGTGTCCATCGGCGCCGGCCGGTCCTCAAAGGACCCCGGCGCCCCGTCAGTCCTCTACGGGGGCGGTTGCGTCGCCTCCACCGCCACTTGTTCCACCATCGCCGTCGAGCCCACTGGGCTGACGGCGCGTTTGCCCAACGCCCGCGCCCCGGGTGTGTCGGCCTCGGCCCCGGAGCGGGCAATCGCCGACCCCGGGTCCGCTTCTCCTCCTCCTCCTGGGAGTGCTGGGCTGCTTGCCAATGCCCCAGGCACCACCTCCACTACGTCAGGGAGATGGTCCAGGGGACCTCGCCCCACCTCGCCCTTGTCATCCCCGTCCGAGGCCTCCATCGACAGCGACAGCGATGGGGATTCCTCCAACGGGAGGCCATCCTTCCTTTGTTGATGGCGGCGCTTGTCTAGCTCCTCGCACGCGAGGATCTTCTTTGTACGCTTCGCCACCTTACATCTTTCCGTTTTTTCTACGCGTCGGCGTGCGCCCGGTTGATCGCCTGCCGCCTCGCATCCTTGGGAACGGGCGGCGGAGAGGAGCGCACGTCCCTCATCCCCTGTAGGAACGACAAACGCGCATAAGGGAACAAGAAGTAAGGGGAAACGGAGGAGGCTCGGGGGCTACAGCGGCACATGACTTACCAGCGAGAGGAACCCCCGCGACGGTCGCATCACGATGGGGGTCAAGTTGCCGCCCCTCAGCTTCGCCTCTACTGTCTCCCCCACCCGACGAACAATTTCCTCGTCGGAAAGGGTGGAGGAGGACATCCGGATGCCCTCAATGGGCTCACCCGGCTTCATCTCGAACAGCCGCCGCCGCCGAGCCATCAGCAGCAGCACCCTCCGGTGGTGGAAGGCAGCCACGACCACAGCCATGGTAAGGCCATGGCCCCGTAGCCTCTCTAGCCCCTCCAGAAGCGGCTGCAGCTTGGGCTGGTCATCCTTCGGGACACCGTACTTCCATCTCTCCAGGCAGCTCCCCACAATCTGCCCAGTGTAGGGGGGAAGTCCTCCGTCATCGTTACGAAGGTAGAACCAGCTCGTGTACCACCGGCGATTGGATGACGCGAGCTAGGCCAGGATGTAGAGGTGCTGGCGGTCCTGGCGCACCTGGAGAGTGCAGCCGCCGGCCCTCGTTGCTTTCCTCATACCGACGTGCCCGTCGGCTTAGTGGTGTGCCCCACCCAGAATAGATGGAGCCACAACTCCCAATGGGGAGCAATCCCCAAGTACCCCTCGCAGACGGCAACAAAGATGGTCTCCTGTGCGATGGAGTTGGGGTTGAAGTTGTGGAGCTCCACGCCATAGTAGTGCGGGAGCGCCCGCATGAACCGATCCGCTAGGACGCCGAGGCCGCGCTCGTGAAAGGAGACGAAGCTCACGACGTAGCTGTCGTGAGGCCTCGGCTCTGGCTCGCCATACGGAGCGATCCACTCCGGATTGGTGGGGTCCGTCACCAGACGAAGGAGTCCGCCGTTGACGAGCGACTGGAGTGTCTCCACGGTAACATCGGAAGGATCCCAGGGGTCCGCCTCGACAACAACGATGTCGCTGGCCATGAGTGCGATGGAGGGATCGGATGCGGCGGTGAGTTTTTCTCTCTCTCCCACGCTCTCACTTTTTCTCGCTTTCCCCCTGGCTCGCTCTTCTCCCTTCTTCTTCCCAGCACCCGCTGCTCTAGCGATGGCTCGATGGAGGCAGAGCTAATGCAGGCAAGGTAAGGTGAGGAGGGGCGAGACTCTTCGAGCATTTATGCAGGGGGAAGGCGAAATGAACGGGCGATGAAATCAGGGAAGTTTCCCCCCGATCCGGCGCAGTTAACCACGAGCCAATTTTGCCGCCCACGCGCCCACTTCTTTCTCATTAATTGTGGGAACAGTTACGTCCCATCCACCATGTCATGCTTCGCCTCCCTAGGAAACTGCCTCAAAAGGTGCGCCACTCGTTGCCGAGCCAATGGGGAAGATATTCCCCCGGCCTATTCCTTTCAGATGAAGGAACCAGGCTCTGAGCCTATTACGGTCTAGGGGTTCGAAGGCTGGGCCCCAAGGGGTTTCGACAGCCGCCCCAGGACAACAGAGTCAGAGACGACCATGGGTGAGCCTATACGGGGCTGAGGCCCAAGCAAGCGAAACGCTTGGGACGCCCTAAGTCGTGTCCGAGACCGGCAGGAAGGTCTCTAAAAGGGATCCCACTGTAGGGAGGCACCGAGCCACCGAGGCCCAGCGAACGGCCTCGGCACCCACTAGAGAAACCCTCTGATACTCTTGGAGTGTGTCTCTAGACCGCTAGCCATCCCCTAGCGAATGGGGCACAGGCCTCCACTCGGACTTACCCGATAACAGCTCACCGAAAGTGTCAACGCTCGTGCCCACCGAGGGTAGCCTAGCACATTCCACCCCTCCTTCTGAGCGAAAAGGAAGCATGAGGGTCGTACAAAAAAGTCAAGGGAACCCCCGACGGACCTCTCGCCCCGTGCAGAGGCTAGGGGGCTCTTCCTGCAATCTTGCCGACACCTAGTGACCCCGGTTCGCACTCGAGGGGGCTCGGCAAAATAAACCCTCCTTCCGAGCAAAAAGGAAGCGCGAGGGTCATACAAAAAGCCAGGGGAGCTCCTAACGGCCCTCTGCTCCGTGCGGAGGCTAGGGAGCCCTTCCTGCAACCTCGCCGAGACCCCACGACCAAGGCTCGCACCCAAAGGGGCCTCGGCAAACAAACCCTCAAGCGTGAGGGGCATATAAAAAGCCAGGGGAGCTCCCGATGGCCCTCTTGCCCCATGCAGAGGCTAGGAGGCTCTTCCTGCAACCCTGTCGAGACCTAGCGGCTCTGGCTCGCACCCGAATGGGCTCAGCAAACAAACCCTCCGTCCGAACAAAAAGGATATGTGAGGGTCGAATAAAAAAGCCAGGGGACCCCTGGCCGCCCTCTTGCTCTAGGTGGAGGCTCGGGGGCTCCTCCTGCACCCTAGACAAAGACAAACGATCTAAGTCCATGCTAGAAGTTTCGTTACAAATACGATAAAGGGCACCGAGCCCGTTACGGTCCAGGGGTTCAAAGGCTGGGCCCCCAGAGGTTTCGACAGCCGCCCCAGGGCAACAGAGTCAGGGATGACTTTGGGGTGAGCCTACGAATGGCCGAGGCCCAAGCGAACAATCGCTCGGGGCATCCTAAGTCGTGTCCGAGACTGGCAGAGAAGTCTCCGAATGGGATCCCACCGTAGGGAGGCACCGAGCCACCGAGGCCCAGCTAACGGCCTCGGCACCCACTAGAGAAACCCTCTGGTACTCTTGGAGTGTGTCTCTGGACCGCTAGCCGTCCCCTAGCGAATGGGGCACGGGCCTCCACTCGGACTCACCCGATAACAGCTCACCGGAAGTGCCAACGCTCGTGCCCATCGAAGGTAGCCTGGCACATTCCACCCCTCCTTCCGAGCGAAAAGGAAGCGTGAGGGTCATACCAAAAGCCAGGGGAACCCCTAACGGACCTCTCGCTCCGTGCGGAGGCTAGAGGGCTCTTCCTGCAACCTCGCCGAGACCCCCGCGACCCGAACTCGCACTTGTGGGCTCGGCAAATATGATAAAAACTCCTCACTCAAACATGAAAACGAAAAAAGCCCCTGGAGGAGTAACTCCACTCCTCTAGGGCCTCGGGGGCTACACCCGGTGGGTGCGCTCGCGTGCACCCACCGAAACCTCAAGAAACAAAACACAATCCCTACGGGAGCGACTGCAAACCAAGTCTCGATAAACCCTCAGGGAGAATGCACTCACCCTCCCTGAGGCTCGGGGGCTACTGTCGGGTACCATAAAATGGGGTACCCCGAGCGTACACCAAAAGAGGCACTAAAATCCCATCAACGGCAAAGTTAGAGGGTAAGCCATGGGCTCATAACCAGCCCCGTCTGAGCCCACCCGGCTCTCCGCATCGCCTCAGGCCTCTCACGGAAGGTCTCGGCATCCTAACGCAATTTCTGCCTCGCGCGAGGCCTCTCACGAAAGGCCTCGGCAAGGAGCCCAACCTCCGTCTCACGCGAGGCCTCATTCTCCGTATCGCTCGAAGCCGGCTTGTCCATAGCCCGTCGCCCCCGCCTCGATCGATCTTCCCGACAGCACGTCATGTCCCATTAATACGTCAACCACTCCCGCAATCTCAGCCGAACAACGGCTCGACACCGCGGAATGGCCGACGGGACATGAGGTTGCATCAGCGCCATACCAGCTGAGACAGGGCACGGTGGGGATTACTGGTCACTGTATTCTGACGTTGTGCCCACGATCAGCGCCCACACTACACTGTGCCCCGCGATCCCCGCCTCGAAAACAACACGACATGGATAGCTTGGCCCGGGTCATCACCGCCTCCAAGCCAGCACACCAGATCAACTGCTCTCTCCGGGCCTCGGCACTATGCACCAGGGTCTCGGCTATCTCGGGATTCGTGTCTACCGAGTCCCCCCACTGCGGTGCAGCCTCGGCACTGACCGAGCCTCGGCCTCGCGCACAGTCAGTCCACAGCAACTCGCACGCTGACCGCCGCACCCACTCCGAGGCAGCCCTAGAGCTCCCCTGATGCACAGGATCGGATGTGACCAGCACGCCGCCCCAGTGCTCCAAGGACGGACCACTCCGACGACTACGCCGCCACAGGAACAGGGCTCAGACACGCCGCCTCTGTTTGCACGACGCCGTATAGTTAGCTCATGTACTACCCTTGTCCTCCCTTCAAACTATAAAAGGAAAGGACTTGGGCTATTTCTAGGGGGACAGGGACTCACGAAGAACAACGCCCTGTAACACACACTTCCCAACCGCCTAAGAGCAATGTCTCAAGTAGCCCACACCACACCTCGCCGAGACCTGGGACTAACTCCCTCTCTCACCTAGCTTGTAACCCCCTACAACAAGCATTTCGGTGCAAGGAATACAAGATCGATCTCCCAGACTGGACGTAGGGCCCGAATTACCCAAACCAGTATAAACCTTGTGTCTCTTTGCATCACCATCTGGAATCGGGAACACGTAGGATAAATTCACTAGTTGGTTGAGGACCCCCCCGGTCCAAAACACCGACACACTTCACACCGAGAGTAGAAGGCTGAGGAGGAGTTCGAGAGAGGAGAATGGAGCCACTACCGGGAGAAGGACCGGGAGCACGCCGGAGTTTGGAGCACCACCGCGGATCAAGCCGGAGCGGACGACACTGCATGGCACTGCTTTCGGAGCTACATAGCCGCAACTCGTCACTGCACCGCCATCCTTTCATCCACAGCACCCACGGTGAGCCCCCGAAGCTTCCCCTGCTCGCCGCCGGACCTTGCTACTTCGGCCATGGTGCTCCATACCATGAGCGCGTAGGCCAAGACCATCCCCGGTCTCTAGGCACACAAGCATAGCACACTCACGTGCACGTCGCGACCATCCCCGAGCCCTTGAACACTGTGGACCTCTCCAAGTCCCACGGACGCCATAGTCGAGCATGCATGCCACGCTCACGACGCCGCCGCCATGGCGTAGCCACCATCGGAGCACCAGACCACCGATCCGAGCACCAGATCACCAGTCCGAGCACCAGATCACCAGTCCGAGCACCAGACCACCGATCCGAGCACCAGATCACCAGTCCGAGCACCAGACCACCAGCCAGAGCACCGACCACCATGGCCAGTACTGCTGGGAGCGCCTGGCGCCTCCTTGACTCGCCCGTCCTATTCGCTGAAGCCACGGGTAACTCACGCGCACATCGTGACCACCCCGCTGGAGCCCCGTAGTGACCCGCGCGCCTCGCCATCGTCACCAGGTCGCCGTGGCCGCCAGAAAGACCCTACCGGCCACCTAGAAACCGAAAGTCCTGCCCTGAGCTCTGGACACCCTTCACCGCATCCACATAGATCCGTAGGAGCCAACACACCCCACTGTGACGCCCCTCTGAGGCCATAGCCCCCACACCGACGCCGCCAACATGATCGAAAGACCGCCGCCGTGGCCAAAGCCACCGGAGGCCCTAGAGGACCCTTCAACCTACCCAACATGCCCACTGGAGCATTGTGACGCCCACGCGCGCCACAGAACCGGCCAATGCCGCTGCACCCGCGCCATCCCCGCACGTCGGTTGTGCTCGAGCCGCCGTTCGCCGTGACCAGTGACTTAGGAAGCACCATCCGTCGCCCTGACCCCACCGTTGCAGTCGCCATGGCGCGGGGAGACTTTTCCCCACCTCAATTGGATGCCTGAGCCGTTGCGGGAGCTCGCCGGTGAGCACGCCGCCGACGGGAGCGCGCCGTGGAAGAAACAGAGGAGAAGGGGCGAGTTGAGCAGCGCAGCCCTGCACCCGGTGCACATGAGCCTAGCCGAGGGGAAATGACAATGGACTCGGTCCACCATGGACCCTGCCTTGGGTCCATGGACCATGAACTTGGGTCCACCGTGAGCCGCGCTCACGCCCACAGCCAGGAAACGAAGCCCAGTAAGAGCCCAACTGCGCCACGTGGCAGCGCCACAGCACGCCATGTGTCCAGGTCAGCTTGGCCCAGACCAGCCCAAATCCAGCCCTGTCCAGGCCCAGTTTGAACCCGACCCGTATTGACCGTTGACCTAGCCCCACATGTCAGTGACACGGACACTCTGGACCCACACGTCAGATGCTGATGTCATGCTGACTCAGCTAGACCCCACCTGTCAGCTCGGAACCGAGACGATGGCATCATGCTGATGTCATCATGCCACGTGGACCAGTCACAGCGTGACACGTGTTAGCCCAGGATTAATTCAGCCTTTTTCCAATTTTTAGAAATGATTTAAACTTTGGAAATTCATAACTAATTCATATGACCTCAGAAAAATACGAAACTAGGACCAAAATTCATTTAAAATCGAGCTCTACGCAATGAACCCATGTTTGAGTGCATTCGGCTCTTTTGAATTTTCATTGCTTCTTTGTGCTATTCTATAGACGTCGCTAACGCGACTATAACGCGATCGTTTACAGACTCGGAGGAGAACCGGACGGACAAGGATCGTGAGTACCGTGAGGAATACGGAGACGACTACACTGAAGGTGCCACATCCCACCCAATCTCGTAGCACCTATTACGCATGGCTAAAATAGAAATGCTAGTGCTTTACTTTATTGTTGTGATCACACTATGGTAGGACTTGCATGGTAGTATGCTTTCTTGATGGCCTTTACCTTGACGCAACCTTATCCCTGCTCACCCTGCTGTTAGGCTAGTCACACGCTTGCTATTACATTTCATTGCTTATTACTTCTACTACGCTTCCACTACATTGATGCGTGGTGGAAACTGGTGTTATCTGAACTATGGGGAGAGTGCTGCGTGTGTGACTTGGGTGTGTGGAGGGTGAGGGTTGTGTCGACCAAGTTGGAGTATACGACGAGCCTGGGGCAAGTCTTGCCATGGGGTGCTACCTGGGCACCCCTGGAATGGATACCTGTGGTGGGTAAATGGTATATGAGGTGGTCCTGGGTGTGAACCTGTGATGGGAGGAGCCCGGGATGGAGGTGCTGTGGTGGCACGATAATTGGAAACCCTGATGGAGACATTCTGGCTTGGTCAACCCTAAGGACTTACTAGTACTCAGACTCATCGGGAAGCCTTATGTACCACTCGCCCTATATGGTGCGGGACGGCCGGACTACTAGGTAGGATATTGCCACTACTGCTAGGTTGATAGCGGACAGTGTAAGGAGGTACGGGGCGTGGAGGATTTCCCCCACACCCTTCCGAGACTTCATGGAGACCTTGTGGACCCGGCTCATGACTCACAGTTTCAGCCACCCCAGACTAGACTTAGGGTGTACCAGGGCTGAATGGTAGAGTGGCATTATCCTAGGCTAGCAAGCGGCCGGAATCAGCCCAGTTGACGACGGTCAGCGAAGAAGGCAGATCTTGTGGTTATGTAAAACCTCTGCAGAGTGTATGGTTGATCGATCGATACATGTGCCGACTTGTCGGCTATGGACCTTTCCTGGGTTTCGCTTAAACTAGATAGTGAGAGGAGTCATTCTTTTCTCCCCCTGTGAGAGAGTGTCGGACGTAGCCAAGGGGCTACGGACCTTGAGACAGTGCCGAGAGGGAGTTGGCCTGTCGACTGAGCGATGTATGGTTATGGTATGGTTATGGTATGGTGATAGCGTGGAGATGGTGGTGTAATCGATCCCTGGATCGAAACCTGGCTCTGGAATGGGAATGGGGTGGAATGAGAGTGGTAATGGTGTTAAAAACTTGACCAACTACTATTATATATTTGATATGCTAATGCATAGGAAACCCCAGCCTTATAGGTTCCTTTGATTATATCCAACTTGCATCCAATTTTCACAAAGCAATCCTCATAGGGTTGGGAGTGGCCAGTACAAATCGTACTGATAAATTTTGGCACACAGGTTCTGCTGAGGAGTATAGCTCCGAGGAGTTTGACGGATAAGGGGGTTCGTGCCTACGCTCGAGTTTGGCGATCTTATCTTCAAGCTGTTCTGAATGAATGTTACTTTTGATTCCGCCAATGCGGCGATGTAATAAATTATGTAATTCCGCACTAATTGTACTCTGATGTTATCGTTGTATGGATGTGATATTCGACTTGAATTTGGGTAATATGATCTACAACGGTCTTATTACACTACGACGCTGTGGTTTTTCCGTCGCGGAAATCGGGGTCGTTTCACCACTGGCCACATAGTTCACTGACCGCCCACGTCGCGCCAACAACCCGCTCGCTTGCCCGCAACCACTGTTGTCTTCTCGCCCACGCCCCCCCCCCCCCCCCCCCCCCCCCCCCCCCCGTCGGGAGCCAAGAGAGGATGACCAAGTAACCTTGGTTGCTTATGTTGTTCTTTTTGTTTTGCGCCCTAAATATTCTTTTTTTTAATGGAAGCTTTATTAAACCAAAGAGCAGTACATCGAGTTAGTACATAGACTTTGGAACACTCCCAGCCTCTGCCTCTGCCTGACTGAGAGGCACACAGCATAAAGGGAAACGAAAAAGCAACAACTAATGGCAGTCAATCCGTAGACTAGACCGCCATCCAAACGCCTCGGAAAAGAAGACCTTCGCCACCTGCTCCAACTGCTGCGAGACCACTACAGCTATACCCTGCATATCCGACCGCCGGAGGACTAAATATTCTATCAAAATCATTTCTTCTTTATATTATGAATCTTCTTTTTAACCACCTAAAAGTATTTTTGTAATTACATATGAATTCAGTCTCACAAGGACAAACGGGGCCATTCCAGTCAAAACCTTCAATTTCTAGATGTGGAGCTAAAGCTGCAAGTGAAACACATATATCAATTATATTATGAGGGGGCAATTTTAGACTGGAGCTTGGAATTGGAAGTCTGAAGCTGTTTATGCAGCACTCCCAGATAGGTTGTGGTCATCTGTGATGGTTGGGCCATCGTATGTCGTACCTTTTTTTTTTGGAGTCTTTGGTTCTTTTTCCTTTTCGTTTTTCCTGTTTTCTATATCTTTAACAAAGTTACATAAAATGTTTTGTCCTTATATACTCTAGCCGTTAGAAGAAAAAAAAAAGAGTATGCACGTCTAGTGCCGTGATGCCGTTTGTAAACTAGCCAACATTTGTTTTCTCAGCATACGTGTACGTACGCTAGCCGTTAGAAATAATATATAGTACTAGCGCATATACGTACAGGTACGGTGACGTAAGGTTTACGTAGGATTTATGTACATATATAGAAATTGCCAAAGTCATGCGTCCGCTAGCAGCTATGGACTTTTAAATGGTTTATTACACATATAGTGGGTCCAGTTAACCAGTTTCATCCTACTTGTACTTGCATCGCTTTCGGGCAATCGATAATACTGATTGCGTCAGTGCGTGCGTGCCTTATCTCTGCGCACTACACGAGTCTACACCTACACCTACCCCATTCGCCATAGTTGACTCGTTCGACAGACACGCGCACGAGTTTTTGTTCCCCTTTTTTGAGGAATGACGTGTCACAATTCACAGCTAGCAAATAGGCAGCTGTACTGCAGTAGCATCAAAGCAAGCTTGACATACGGAGGAGTGAGCTAGAGGCTAGAAGGAGCAGCAAAAGCAGCTAGGCATCGACGATGAGGATGGGGAGTCTTCTGCTGTGCCTTGTGATATCTATGCTGGCGCTCATCGGCACCGTCGCCGACGCCGTCGGCGGTCGGCCACCGGCGATGTACGTGTTCGGGTCGTCGATACTGGACGTCGGCAACAACAACTACCTGCGGGGGGCAACCGTCGGCAGGGCCAACAGCCCCTACTACGGCGTCGACTTCCCGGGCTCCACCCCCACCGGAAGGTTCAGCAACGGCTACAACATCGCCGACTACGTCGGTAAGGGGATTCCGTCTGATAGTCTGAGCCTTTATGTGTGCAGCCAAGAACATGGGATTCGCATGTAGTGCTTTGATGTGTGCAGCCAAGAACATGGGATTCGCGTGTAGCCCTCCTCCCTATCTGTCGCTGGCAAATAGCTCATCCGGCCCTCTGGTCCAGACCGCTCTCACCAGTGGTATCAACTATGCTTCTGGAGGAGCTGGGATCCTTGACTCCACTGTAAGTATTTGACTTCATCGGATCAAACTAGTAAAATAAAGGAATTTATTACTCCACAGTTATTAGAGTATACCATACCAATAATCAACGCACTTGCATATACATGTATGCAGAACGCCGGAAGCACCATCCCGTTGTCGAAGGAGGTGAAGTACTTCGGCGCCACCAAGGCCAAGATGGTCGCCGCAGCGGGGGCCAACACGGTGAACCCAGTGATCTCTAGGTCCATCTTCCTCATCGGCATGGGCAACAACGACCTGTACGTCTTCGCGGCTTCGGAGCGTGCGCGGAACAGGTCGGACGCAGAGCAGCGGAGGGACGCCGCCGCGCTCTACGCCAGCCTCATCTCCAACTACTCCGCCGCCGTAACGGAGCTGTACTCGCTGGGCGCCAGGAAGTTCGCCGTCATCAACGTCTGGATGCTCGGATGCGTGCCCGGGGAGCGCGTGCTCAGCCCGACGGGCGCGTGCTCGGACATCCTCAACCAGGTCGTCGCCGGCTTCAACAAGGCCCTGGGGTCCCTGCTGGTCGACCTCGCCGCGAGGCTGCCGGGCCTCGTCTACTCCCTCGGCGACTCCTTCGGCTTCACAGAGGACGTCTTGGCGAACCCAGGGGCGTCAGGGTACACCGACGTCGCTAGCACGTGCTGCGGGGGCGGGCGGTTGGGCGCGGAGGCGTGGTGCTCGCGCAACTCCACGCTCTGCGTCAACCGTGACCAGCATGTCTTCTGGGACCGCGTCCATCCGTCCCAGCGGACTGCGTTTCTCATCGCCCGAGCGTTCTACGACGGACCGCCCAAGTACACCATTCCTATCAACTTCAAGCAACTCGCCCAGTCAAGTTAGTGACACATACGACTGCGAATTAGGACTACTCTAATACTACTACTTGACAATACATCCATGTCTTTGTAAAGGGCACGTCGCCGCCTACAAAGGAAATAAGCCGTAAACATAAGGACCGGCCGATATGTTCGCGGTCGACCTCATCTTGGGTGTCCTGGGAAACCAGCATTATAGTTGGCCATTTGGCCCAGGCACTACGGGCCGGCCCAAGCACGACACGAAACAGCATGGCCCAGGAACAGCCCGGCCTGACGGCCTTGGCGTGCCTGGCACGGCCCGGCCTTAGTGTCGTGCCTGGGCTGTCATTCTGGCCTGTAGTGCCGGCCCGGCAGCGGCACGGCTCGGCCGCAGGTGGCCGTTGGATCCCCGGCGTCGCTCCCATCCGACCGTTGGAATCGGGGGCTATAAAACCGCAGCGCTCTCGCCTCGCTCTCAGTCTCCGTTGCCCTAATTCATTTGCTCTCAGAGACTCAGTCTCACTCTCTATCTCTCTCGCCTCGCTCTCGGCTCTCCCCCGCAGCGCCGTCTCGCCCGCTCCTCTCTCGCCTTGCTCTCCTCTCTCGGCGAGTCGGTGTCGCCGCGTCAGCGACTCGCTCTCCTCTCTCGCCTCCGACTTCCTCTCTTCTTCTTGCTCTCTGGTGGCCTCTGGAGCCATCGCTGGCCGGCACTAGCACAATCCCTAACCCTAACCCTTGCTCAATACCTAACCCTAACCCTTGATCTCTCTTTGTCCTCACCGGATCCGTCGTCGAGCTCGCCGGATCCATCGGTTTCCTCGCCGGATCCATCGGTTTCTTTGCCGGATCCGTCGGATCTCCTGGCCTCGCTCCCATCGGACCGTTGGATCCGGCCATTGGAATAGCTGGCTGGCACTAGCACAATCCCTAACCCTAACCCTTGATCTCGCTTCGTCCTCGCCAGATCCGTCGGTTTCCTCTCTGGATCCGTCGGTTTCCTCGCCGGATCCATCCCTCGTCATCTGTGCTCACCGGATCCGTGCCTCGTCGACCTCGCTGGATCCGTCTGCTTCGGCTTTGAAGGTAAGTCCATAACCCTAACCCTAACCCTCACCCTAACCCTCAATCTGTACTAACCCTTGCTCTGTTTTGTCTGAAGCCGTTGAGGGACCGGGGCACCGACGAGTGGCAATGGCTGGATCCGATGACGAGACGCTTGAGGTCGGTTCCAACCAAGAGAGGCGGTTGTGCGGGTTGGTCGGAGATGATGACGAGGATGACCTGCGCGAGGACGCCGTGAAGCTGTTCGGCAGTAACGTTCAAGCTCCCATCGTCCTCGAGCCCTGCGATGATCAAGCAGAGGACGGGGAAGAGAATAACAGCAAGCGGTCACGTCCCTCTACCTCGGCAGTGTGGCTTGATTTCAAGAAACTCTTCAAAACAGTGAATGGTAAGAAGGTCAGGTATGGAGCTAAGTGCATCCATTGCTCTAAGGAATACTCTGGGCTCTCTAGTAGTGGCACTGGTCACCTCACCCGGCATAGGGATAAATGCCCTAGGAGGCGTGAAAAAACTCGCATGTCTCAATCACATATCTCTTTTAATCCTGATGGTAGTATGCGCAATTGGGAGTACTGCCCTATTGTTGCTCGTACTCAACTAGTTCGATTGCTTGCTAGGCTTGATGTTCCTATCTCTTTGGGAGAATCATGTGCATTTGATGAATACATTAGAACTGCTCATAATCCTAAATTTGTTTCAGTCTCTAGGCAAACCACAACTAGAGACATGCTTAAATACTTCTCTGATTGGAAGGTTAAGCTTGTTGAGACTGTTAGTTCTACTAGTGTTAATTGTGTGTGTCTAACCTCTAATATTTGGTCTGGTAATGTCAAAGAGGACTACCTTAGTGTTGTTGCTCACTACATAAACTCTGATTAGCAACTAGAGAAGAGAGTGCTTGGTCTTAGGCTTATTGATTGTTCCCACAATGGGCAAAACATTGCTGATCTTGTTGCATCTGTGCTTGTTGATTATGGTTTGACTGGAAAAGTATTTGCTGTTACTATGGACAATGCATCATCTAATGTATCAGCCATGCAAAAACTTAGACCTGTTCTTTCTAAATATCTTGATATTGAAGTTGTGGTCAATGCATCATCTAATGATAGTGGTGATTTAGACAATGCAGTTAATTCTATGTTCTTGCATCAGCGTTGTGCATGTCACATTATCAATCTGATTGTAAAGGAGGCCCTAACTGCTCTTAAGCCTTTGATTGAAAGATTTAGAATTGCAATATCTTTCTTAAACTCATCTAACCATAGAATTGCTGCATATAAAAGTTACTGCATTGCCACTGGTGTTAGGCCTACAAAGTTTCAACTGGACATGGAAGTTAGGTGAAATTCTACATACCTAATGCTTAAGCATTTGTTTCCACATAAGGTCTCATTCACTACTTTCATCCATGCTCAATATCCTAGGGCTGAAGGTGGTAAGTTGCTTTTAACTGATGACCATTGGGCTATGGCAGAAAAAGTGCTTAAATTTCTTGAACTGTTTTATGATGCTACAGTTGCATTGTCTGGTGTGTACTATCCTACATCTCCACTCATGATTCGTTATCTTGTTAAGATTGCTATGCACCTAAAGAATTATGCTAATGATAATCAAATCAGACCTGTGTGAAAGGATCAAGATGCCCAAGAGGGGGGGTGAATTGGGCTAATTCTAAATTTTCTTGCAATAATCAAATCCTACGGATAGCCCAATTAACCCCTTGTGCCTAGAAAAGTGTTTCTATCAAACTAACGCACAAAGGACTTGCAACCTATGTTCTAAACTTACTCTAGCATGGCAATTCTATGAATGTAAAGACAAGTATTGAATTGCTCAAAGTAAATACTCAAAGTAAATGCTCAAAGTAAAGAGAGAGAGGAACGCGGCGATGTTTTGCTGAGGTATCGGAGAGTCGCCACTCCCCACTAGTCCTCGTTGGAGCACCCGCACAAGGGTGTAGCTCCCCCTTGATCCGCACAAGGATCAAGTGCTCTCTACGGGTTGATTCTTCGACACTCCGTCACGGTGAATCACCCAAAGCCGCTCACAACTTGAGTTGGGTCACCCACAAGCTCCGCCGAGTGATCACCAAGCTCCCAATCACCACCAAGCCGTCTAGGTGATGGTGATCACCAAGAGTAACAAGCACGAACTCTCACTTCACCATGCGAAGCCTAATGAGAAGATGGATGCACACTTTGCTACTCTTGATTCACTAATGAGGCTACTCTCTTGGATTCTCAAATCTCAATCACCTCACTAGGACCTTGCTCTTCTTGGCACTCACAAACGTGTTTCTCAGCTGTTGGAATGAGCAAAAGTAACTCCACACACGAGTGGAGCTTCTATTTATAAGGCAGCCTGAAAAACGAACCGTTATGAGCTTCTGCGGGGTGACCGGACGCTCCGGTCATGTTGACCGGACGCTCCGGTCAGTTCAACCCGTGAACCTAGTGGAAATGTATTGACCGGACGCGTTCGGTTCGCATGAAACCCTCACTGGATGCTTACTGGACTCGACCGGACGCTGAACCCTTAGGGTCCGGTCAATACTAACTGGACGCGTCCTGGTCACAGATTCCCTTCTCTGGAACCTTACTGGAGTCGACCAGGACGCTACCTCTCAGCGTCCGGTCACTCGACCTCTCCAGCGTCCGGTCACACCGAACGCTGTCTGTTGATCAAATGAACTGACTGGACCCTGCGGCTAGCATCCGGTCGCACCGGAGCCAACGTCCGGTCAGCATTTGACCCTCCATTCACTTTCAACTCTCGAACATATGTGAATGAAGATTGCTCCAAAGGATCTTAAGCATTCATAGGAGCTACCTAGAGCTAGTTTTAACAAGTGTGCACCACACCTAACTCACTAGACTCAACTAGGTTAACCTACCCATTTATACCCCCTTAATAGTATGGCCAAAGGAAAAACAAAGTCCTAAACTACTCTAAGTGTCTCTCCAACTCCAATCGACACTTAGAACTAGTCATCCTTAACCTTGTCGTCAATCCTTTGAAAACCAAAATGATTTCCATCGTAGGGGCATGACCACCTCGATTGCCCAATCGATCTCCATTACCATGACCTAACTTAATTGCCTCTGCAAAACACACGTTAGTCATAGTAATCTTGTATTGACATTAATCACCGAAATCCAACTAGGGGCCTAGATGCTTTCAATCTCCTCCTTTTTGGTGATTGATGATAATACCACCTCGAGTATGTGAAAGAGTGAGGTTTTTGACGGGCTTGGTTCATATAAGCTTTTGACAATAAGAACAAAAGAGTTAGGCAAGCTTATATGACCCAAGCCAACACAATGTACTCAAAAGATATGAATTAAGCATGAGTACAAGTAACAAAGCTCATTTGCATCGGAGTATAAACTCGGAAGCAAAGGCAAATGAGCATTACACAATTGATATGACATATAAATAATGCAAAGTAGAGAGCACACATGTCATATATCACAATCACGTAGATAGCACTATCACATAGATATAATAGTATGCATGAAAGTAACACACGAATGCATAATAGTAATAGTGTATCACACAGATAAAACTCCAAATGTATATAATAAGCTAATACTAGATAACTAGCTCCCCCTAAATCTCGCTCCCCCTGAGTCTACATACTCGAACCCTCTCCCCCTTTGGCGTCAAACACCAAAACCTAAGGGTCGGTCGGCGGGGCTGCAGCGGACGAGCCGGGTGCTGAAGTACGTGGTGCAAGATGAAACTAGGCGCCATCATCATCTGACCTGGAGCTCTGAACTGACTGACCCTCTATGGCAAGAAGTGTCTCTGAAGCGATCTGGGTCTGAGCTGGGGCAGGTGCTGCCTGTGATGCTGCTAGAATGTCTGTTGTAGGATCTGACAAGGCGACAGACGAGGGGAGCCTCTAAGTAGTCACTGCGACTGGGGCTACTGTAGAAGGACCGGCGGTATGCATATGTGGCGGTGTAGGCATGCCGGTCAACTCACTGAAGGATGCTCCAAGACTCCTAGAGACTGACGTGTTAAGCACAAATAGCGAGGGTGACTGCTCCAGTGAGAAGCCCGTGTGATATGGAGTGAACTGCGGGGCTACTACTGGTGAGGACAACCACTGGGACACCTGAACTGTGGATGAAGCAAATAGAGCTAGAGGCTATCCCTGACTCTGAAGCCCACTAGGCTGTATAGCTAGAGTCATCGAAGTGGTGGCAGGCTGAGCAAGCTAGGGCAAAGGCTATGGCTGTGGGGCCCCAAGTGTTGTCACTACATGCTGCATAAATCCCATAAGCTGCTGATGCATCTGCTGCTACTGCTGCTGAAGGAGCTACTGCTGTCTCTGAAACTCGTCCTGACAAGCCTAGAACTGTGCGAAGTTGGCAGTAGTCTCCTATGCCTGTCGTGCCTGATCCTGCTGCATCCGCTCAAGAATGGCAATCAATGCGGGGTTCGTCTACAGTGCTGGTGGAGCTGAGCTGGAACTGCCGGCCTCTGCATCATGTCTACGTGGAAGCATTTGAGGAATGGACAGATAGTCATCATCCGAGCTATCACTAGACTCGGTCATCCCCTGTTGTGCCTCAAGCTGCTCCTCCTCTGTAGCGGCTATGCCTCTAATGATCTCGTCCTACTGAGCTACAGACTCAAGAACATCTGGACGACAACTGGGCTGAGCGGGTGCCTGTGGAGTGCTGTGCCTGATCCTCTATGCCATGTTATATGCGGGAAACTCTGTGGTGGTAGCCTTGTACTCTGCAACCATCTCAGGGGTCCTGACCTGCACACACTTGAGCATTAAGAAAGTGACCCAATGTGCATAAGGAAGCTGTCTACGACCCTTGAAGCCCTCAGCAATAGTATCCTCCATCTCTGATAGAAGGAGGTCCCAAATGTCAAACATGGTCTGCTGCATCAGGGCATTAAGGAGCTAGAGCTATAGGCGAGTCAGGTCACTAGGGTTCCTGCTTGACCCCTTACCAAAGGGCTCCTTAAAGCAATGTTGCACCAGATCTGTAGGGGGCACCAACCCTCCATGAGGACGCCTGGGAGGCTCCTGCTGTCCATAACACACCTCATGCAATTTGACCGGCTGATCCTGTAGCCTCAGTATCTCCCGGGCCCTAAAACTCATCACCCTGTAATCTCTGCCGTTGAATGCAAAGTGAATGAAGTTGTGATGCGGATCAACATGGAGTGAAGCATAAAACTGCCGAACCCAAAATGGTACATATACTCCTGTCTAGCCAATCAGATCTGCGAGCCCCGACAAATATGACATGTAGGGGCAGATGTGCTCTCCAGCTGCTGCCACAATAGACTCTAAACTGCAGACTCTCTGAGATCTAAACACTGCCCCACTATTGAGATAGGCATTATAGAAATCCTCCTGGAGCAGTGTGTAGAACCCCTCTGCTGCTCTCTCATCCCTCCTCGGAGGGAACCATGCATCAAACTCAACAAACCTCAGCTAGCGAACCTGTCTGGCTATGGCGACCCTCAAGTCAAGGTGTACCACTAGAGGTGGACCCTGTGGTCTTGGCAGAGGGCGTGAACCCCTATGCTGTGTGGCTGGCCTCGCTAGGACTATAGCACTGGTATGACTAGAGCGGTGAAGCTAGGGTGCTGGCTCGGTCTCCTTGGCCTGCTGGCCTACCTAAGTCTCCTGAGCTGGCTGAGGCTCTACTGGTGGGGGCTGCTGTTGTGGCTCCTGCTTGAGACTCCCCCTGACGCTGAGGCTCCTACAATAGCTAGACGACGTTCTGCCATCATGATAGTCCCTAGGTGGACTACCATGAAGTCGCTCAATCTCCCTCAGTCTGCCCTGCGCGTCTAGTGCCAGCTGATCTGCTATGACAACTCCACTGCGGGCACCGCCTCTCTTGGCACGCTCTGCAGCCTCAGCGACTACAGCTGCTCTCGCTGTCTCTACGTCGGGGTACTTGCGCTTCTTGGATGTCACTTGCTTCAGTTGCCTTGCCCTTCGGTCCTATAGGCTGGCGAGGTGGGGGCCTCCGATCATCATCACCCGGACCACCACCAACGTTCTTGGTGCGAGCCATCTGATCTGACAAGAGGATGAACTGTCGCTGATGCAGATCAACTATCAACCTGACACTCTCGAGGCTTGGCCTCGATCCGTACTCGTGAGCTTGGCTCCGAGTTATCTGAACAACTGCCACAAGAACCTCAATGGCACCGACTCATTGCACGATGGAACAGATGGATATATGAATAAATACAATATATCTAATAGATGCGAAAAACCTGGGAAGCAAGCAATGTAGGTGCGAAATTGAGATGACGGGCAAGCTACCTGATGAACCAGTGATCCGAGAGAAAGAGGGACGTGTCACGCGGGGGAAACCTCGGAACCAGCGGGATCTAGGGTTACGAAGAATGGTGAATGAATTGACTGCCCTGGATGATTTGAAATCAGTGCATTGCCATGGATCTAGGTCACAAGCAAGGTAAATTCAACACAGGGATAATGCCTTACCACCCAATCGAGGAGAAGGGCTAGGGCTTGGATCAATGGCCTTGAATGGCCCTCGGTGCTTGGGAAACCGATGGCGGCGCTGAGTCGCAGGAGGCGCACGGGTCAGGCGAGCACGCGAGGAGGCTTGCTAGCGTGCGCGGCTAGCAAGGGCGCAGAGTAGGGGCGGACGGTGGTGGCGCGCGGCTGATGGCGGTGCTAGCACAGGAGGTCACGGCGAGCTGCGGCAGCATGGGAGACTCGGAGGCGGCGGCTATGGTGATTAGGGTTAGGCACTGCTAGGGATGCGGCTGAGATCGAAAATATGGACGGTTAAAAGGAGACCCCACGCATAATGGAGAAGGAAACAGGGAAAGAGTTCAGAAACCGCACGTTCTCCATTGACCAGACGCTCCAGGTGGTAGAGACCGGACGCTACCACCCTAGCGTTCGGTCGATTCCAGAGAGGTCTAATTCCTCTGGAATCGCTACCAGGACGCGTTCGGTGGTCCATGACCAGACGCAGGCAGGGTCCAGTTAGCTCAGCCTGATTCTCCTTCAAACGACCGGACACTGGATCCCTTCCTGACTGGACGTACAAATAGCACGTCCAGGTCACTCCTTCAGCAGCAGTTCACCTCCTGTGAACTGACCGGACGCTAGACAGCAGCGTCCGGTGCACATTTTCCAGCAAATCTTCAAAATTCCTTCACGCTGTCTGTTCCCAATCAAGTCCCAACTTGAATAAGATCCAAATAAACACCAATTGGGACTGATGTGAGTGACCTCTCTCAAACCCTCATGTTTTTCAAAATATTTTGCCTTAGGCTATAATTCTTTTTAAGAAAATAGGCAATAAGAGAGCAAATGGAACAAAATGACAAAACAACATCCATGTATATGCAATACTATGTAAGTAAATCTAGTTGCTTAGTCAAGTTTGATCCAAGATTAAGCTTCTTCACACGCTTTTCGGTGGTTATCTTAACCATGTTAGACAAGCCCTATATGCATTGCCAAAAAATTAAACATGTTGTATATTACAATGAATGCAAGGGACAATACAAGCTCAATTTGTTAGTGAAGTTACTAAAATCAAGTACATTGAGCTCATTCCGCAATCTACAAAATGTAGCCTCATCTAGCAGTTTAGTGAAGATATCCGCTAATTGATCTTCAGTTCTTACACCTTCTAGTGATATATCATTTTTAGCAACATGATCTCTTAGAAAGTGATGGCGGATATCTATGTGCTTGGTGCGAGAGTGTTGAACCGGATTATTTGCAAGTTTTACCGCACTTTCATTGTCACACAAAAGAGGTACATTTTCTAGAACTACACCATAGTCTAGCAAAGTTTGTTTCATGTATAAAATTTGTGCATAACAAGCACCCGCGGCAATGTATTCCGCTTCGGTGGTGGACAAAGCCACACTATTTTGTTTCTTGGAGGACCAAGACACAAGTGATCTACCAAGCAAATGGCACCCTCCGGATGTGTTTTTTCTATCAACTTTACATCCGGCGTAATTCGAATCAGAATAGCCAATTAATTCAAATAAAGCTCCTTTGAGATACCAAAGGCCAATGCTTGGTGTGTGCTTAAGATACCTAAGGATTCTTTTTACAACAATTAAATGTGTTTCCTTAGAACTAGCTTGAAATCTAGCACACATACACACACTAAACATGATGTCGGGCCTAGATGCGGTCAAATATAACAAACTACCAATCATAGAACGGTAGAGAGTTTGATCAACCGGGTTACCTCCCTCATCTAGGTCGAGATGTCCATTGGTAGGCATTGGTGTCTTGATTGGCTTACATTCATCCATCTTGAATCTCTTGAGAAGATCTTTTGTGTATTTCTCTTGAGAGATGCAGATGCCTTCTTTCATTTGCTTGACTTGAAAACCAAGAAAAAATGTAAGCTCACCAATCATTGACATCTCAAACTCCTTCGACATCAATTCACCAAATTCTTTGCATGAGTCTTCATTTGATGATCCAAAGATGACTATCATCAACATATACTTGACAAATGAAGATATGCCCATCAAGCTTCTTGGTGAATAGTGTGGTGTTGACCTTCCCAATGGTGAAGCCCTTCTCAATGAGGAAGTCCTAAAGGCGCTCATACCAAGCTCTTGGGGCTTGCTTAAGCCCATATAGTGCCTTGGACAACCTATAAACATGATTAGGATATCTAGGGTCTTCAAACCCAGGAGGTTGATCAACATAGACTAGTTCATTAATAAAGCCATTTAAAAATGCACTTTTCACATCCATTTGATATAGTTTCATTTCATGATGTGATGCATATGCAAGTAGGATACGGATAGCTTCTAATCTTGCAACCGATGCAAAGGTCTCTCCTAAAATCCAAACCTTCAACTTGAGAGAACCCCTTTGCGACTAGTCTTGCCTTGTTCCTCACAACAACACCTTGATCATCTTGCTTGTTACGGAACACCCACTTTGTTCCAATGACTCTTACACCTTTTGGTCGCTCTTCAAGAGTCCAAACTTCATTGCGAGTGAAGTTGTTCAACTCTTCATGCATGGCATTGATCCAATCTGGATCTTTGAGAGCTTCTTCTACCTTGGTAGGCTCACTAGCAAGAGACTAAAAGAGTGATAAGCAATAAATGAAGTAAGTTTTTGAGATCGAGTCATTATACCCTTTGATGGACTCCCTATGATGAGATCTTGTGGATGATCTTGTAGGAGAGGTGTGTTTCTTCTATTGACCACTTGAGGAGGAGGTTGTGGAGCATCAACATCTTGTGCTTGTACCACCATTTGCTCATGGGAGATATGAGTATCTTCATTTTCTACTCTCCCACCTTTTTCACCATCTTGTGGCACACTTGATGAAGAAGGTTGATCAATGATTTGTACATCATCTTCATCATCTTTTGGCTTGATGTCTCCCACCGAAATATTTTTCATAGCCTCCCTCAATGGTTCATCACCTACATCATCAAGATTCTCATGTGCTCCTTGGGAGCCTGTTAGATTCATCAAATTCCACATCATATGTTTCTTCAACCAAGCCGGTGGCATGATTAAATACTCTATATGCTTTGGACTTCAATGAGTAACCAACAAGAAAACCAATATCACAATGTCTTTGGAACTTCCCTAGGTGTTGCCGCTTCTTGTAGATGTAGCATTTGCAACCAAACACCCTAAAGAAGGAGACGTCCGACTTCTTCCCATTGAGCAACTCATAAGGTGTCTTGCCAAGGAACTTTTGAAGGAATAGGCGGTTTGAATGCATAGCATACGGTGTTGATTGCTTCCGCCCATAGAGCTTCGGGGGTGTTGTACTCATCTAGCATTGTCCTTGCAAGAGTGATCAAAGTCTGGTTCTTCCTCTCAACTACACCATTTTGTTGAGGAGTATAAGTTGTGGAGACTTCATGCTTGATCCCAACTTCATCACAATAGGCTTCAATGTTTGTGTTGTCAAATTCTTTCCCATTGTCACTTCTAATCTTCTTGAGCTTCACTTCAAATTCATTTTGAGCTCTCTTGGCAAACTTCTTGAAGCAAGATGCAACTTTGGATTTGTCATGAAGGAAGAACACCCATGTATACCTTGAATAGTCATCCACAATCACAAGATAATAGAGATTTCCTTCCCAAACTCTTGTATGTTGTTGGTCCAAATAAATCCATGTGTAGGAGTTCTAGCACTCTTGTGGTTGACATAAAAGCTTTGGTTGAATGAGTGTTTGCAACTTGCTTGCCGGCTTGACATGCACTACAAAGCTTGTCCTTCTCAAACTTCACATCCTTCAACCCTCTCACCAAATCATTCTTCATAAGCTTCTTGAGTGAGCTCATCCCAACATGAGCAAGTCTTCTATGCCATAGCCACCCAAGTGTTGTTTTGGTGAATAGGCAAGTCTTCAAATTTGCATCTTCGGAGGTGAAGTCAACTAGATATAAGTTGTTGTATCTAAATCCATTGAATATCACTTGATTGTCATCTACCTTGGATACAACAACCTCCTTCTCGGTGAACAAGCATTGGAAGCCAAGATCACACAATTGCCCAACGGATAGCAAGTTGAAGCTCAATGAAGCAACATAGAGCACATTAGAGATGGAATGATCATTTGATATTGCCACTTTGCCCTAATCCTTTAACCTTGCCCTTTGAATTATCTCCAAATGTTATTTTCTCTTGTCCATCTACCTCTTCATCTAGTGAGGTGAACATACGAGGATCACCGGTCATATGTTGAGTGCAACCACTATCAATAACCCAATGACTTCCACCGGTCTTGTAGTTCACCTACACACAAGAGATTCAAGCTTTAGGAATCCAAACTTGTTGAGGGCCCTTCACCTTCTCAACAAGTGACTTAGCCACCCAAATCTTCTTAGGCCTACTCTTGTTAGGGGGTCCTAAGAACATGACTTTCATCTTTCCACTAGAATCTTTTCTAAGCATGTAGTGAGCATTGAAAGCAAAGGGTCTAGCATGCTTGGGCAAGGGTTGTGGCGGTGGAGTTTGACACTCATGAGCAAAGTGGCCTTCTTGTCCACACTCAAAACATCTCTTTGGCTTTGGCTTTGGCTTTGATTGTTGTTGTTGAGCTTGAGCCTTCTTCTTCTCTACACTTGCCACATATCCAATGCCACTTCTATCCATCTTCATGACTGGTGTTCATAAGTAGCTCACTTTGGAGGTGCTTGCCTCTAGCAAACTTGCTCAACCCAATCTTGAGATGCTCTTTCTCCAACTTGAGCTTCTTATTTTCTTCCTTTAGAGCATCATCTTTCTTCTCTTCCTTGAGCTTCTTGTTTTCTTCTTTGAGCTTCTCATTCTCAAGGATCAACTCTTTGTCATGATCAAGAGTTTCTAGCACAATGATGTTGTGGCTCTTCATCTCTTCAAGATCTTTCATGAGCTTCTCATTATCACTCTTGAGCTTGACATACTCATCATAGTCATTGCACTCAACCACTTGCTTGCCTTTGCTACTAGATCCATGCTCAATGCTCTCATTAATTAAATCATCACATGAGGTAGCTATATCAATCTTAACAACATGGTTAGTAGCATCATGTGGCTCATTTGGTAAGAATTCTTGAGCAATAATAAGAGTATCACAATTGATCTTTAGAGTTGTATATTCATCTTTTAGCTTGTTGTGACTAGTGATGAGCTCATTGTGCACCCACTCAAGTTTATCATGTTTATCTTTAAGCTCTTTCTTAGAAGATTTGAGCTCCTTGAGTTTGGATGATATAGAATCATTTGTTTCTTTGAGCTCAACATTAGCCTTTTCCAATGTATCACATTTAGCTAAGAGTGAATCATTTTTAGCATCAAGCTTTTCATTTGTAGCTCTACTCTTTCTAATGATCTTAGTGTATTTTCTTAGTATTTTGACAAGATCATCATATGTAGGTGAATCATCATCATCGCTATCAGCTATCATCATCACTAGCTTACTCATCATCACTACTATCATCACTCTTAGTTACCTTGTGTTCACCCTTGGCCATAAGGCATAGGTGTGTAGAGGATGATGGTGACTGGTGGCGGTGAAGATGCAAGATCAATAGCAATGGCGGCCACCTTCTCATTGTCACTTATCATCATCGGATGATCCACTTGATGAATCAATGTCTGTGAGCCAATCATCGATAATGTAGGCCTTTCCACCCTTCTTCTTCTTGTAGAAGTCCCTCTTTTTGCCATCTCTCTTCTTGTATGGCTTGTTCTTTTTCTTCTCATCTTCATCTTCATTGCTTGAGTCATCTTTCTTGCCCTTGTTCTTGAACTTGTCTTTCTTGGGCTTTGTGCATTGATGAGCTAGATGGCCAAGTTCGACACAATGGTAGCAATCCATCTCGGAGATTGGCTTTCTTCTTGAGCTAGTGAAGAACTTCTTCTTCTTGCCGTCAAACTTGATGCCACTCTTGTTTAGCTTCTTTAGCATCTTGGTGGTCTTCTTCACCATGAGAGCAAGACTTTCTTCATCATCTTCATCACTTGAGCTCTCATACTCAAGTCTTGCTTTGCCCTTATCTTGGCTAGCTTTGAATGCTAAGTCCTTGTCTTTCTTCTTTGTAGAGGATGAGCCATCTTATGGCATGATGTGCATGTACATCTCATGAGCATTGATCTTTCCCAAGATTTGTGTTGGTGTAGCGGCAAAAAGATCACCTTGATGTAGCACGGTCACAATGTGCCCATATTTGTCAATGGGGAGGACACTCAAGATCTTTCTCACAACGTCGGATGGATGACATTTGAGTAAGTCCAAGCCCATTGACTTCCTCTACAAGAACATTTAAACGAGAATACATCTCATTAGCACTTTCTTTGGAAAGCATCTCAAAAGAATTTAGCTTTTTAATCATAAGATGATAGCGTTCCTCACGCTCACTCTTGGTTCCCTCATGGAGCACACAAGCGTCCGACCATAGGTGCATGGGCATCTTTGTGGTTCCTCACATGGTTAAACACATCTTTGCAAAGGCCTCTAAAGATGGTATTTCATGCCTTTGCATTCCATTTTTCAAAGTTAACCTCATCGCCTTGTAGGTTAGTAGCATCCTGAGGTTTTGGGAAGCCTTGAAAGGTGGCTCTAAGAATACCAACGTCTAGAGCTTCTAAGTATGCCTCCATGCGAATTTTCCAATATGAAAGTCATCTCCCTCAAAGATAGGAGGAGGTCCATCCCCGTGAGACATCTTGCTCAAAGCGATTAAGCTTAAAATGTGAGCACGAGGCTCTGATACCAATTGAAAGGATCAAGATGCCCAAGAGGGGGGTGAATTGGGCTAATTCTAAATTTTCTTGCAATAATCAAATCCTACGGATAGCCCAATTAACCCCTTGTGCCTAGAAAAGTGTTTCTATCAAACTAACGCACAAAGGACTTGCAACCTATGTTCCAAACTTACTCTAGTATGGCAATTCTATGAATGTAAAGACAAGTATTGAATTGCTCAAAGTAAATACTCAAAGTAAATGCTCAAAGTAAAGAGAGAGAGGAATACGGCGATGTTTTGCTGAGGTATCGGAGAGTCGCCACTCCCCACTAGTCCTCGTTGGAGCACCCATGCAATGGTGTAGCTCCCCCTTGATCCGTGCAAGGATCAAGTGCTCTCTATGGGTTGATTCTTCGACACTCTGTCACGGCGAATCACCCAAAGCCGCTCACAACTTGAGTTGGGTCACCCACAAGCTCCGCCGAGTGATCACCAAGCTCCCAATCACCACCAAGCCATCTAGGTGATGGCGATCACCAAGAGTAACAAGCACAAACTCTCACTTGACCACGTGAAGCCTAATGAGAAGATGGATGCACACTTTGCTACTCTTGATTCACTAATGAGGCTACTCTCTTGGATTCTCAAATCTCAATCACCTCACTAGGACCTTGCTCTTCTTGGCACTCACAAACGTGTTTCTCAGCTATTGGAATGAGCAAAAGTAACTCCACACACGAGTGGAGCTTCTATTTATAAGGCAGCCTGAAAAACGAACCGTTATGAGCTTCTATGGGGTGACCGGATGCTCCGATCATGTTGACCGGATGCTCCGGTCAGTTCAACCCGTGAACCAGTGGAAATGTGTTGATCGAACGCTGGCAGGGTCTGGTCACCACTGACCAGACGCGTCCGGTCGCATGAAACCCTCACTGGATGCTTACTGGACTTGACCGGACGCTGAACCCTCAGGGTCCGGTCAATACTGACCGGACGCGTCCGGTCATAGATTCCCTTCTCTGGAACCTTACTGGAGTCGACCGGACGCTGCCTCTCAGCATCCGGTCACTCAACCTCTCCAGCGTTCGGTCGCACCGAACGCTGTCTGTTGATCAAATGAACTGACTGGACCCTGCGGCCAGCGTTCGGTCGCACCGGAGCCAGCGTCTGGTCAGCATTTGACCCTCCATTCACTTCTAACTCTCGAACATATGTGAATGAAGATTGCTCCAAAGGATCTTAGGCATTCATAGGAGCTACCTAGAGCTAGTTTTAATAAGTGTGCACCACACCTAACTCACTAGACTCAACTAGGTCAAGTTACCCATTCATACCCCCCTTAATAGTATGGCCAAAGGAAAAACAAAGTCCTAAACTACTCTAAGTGTCTCTCCAACTCCAATCGACACTTAGAACTAGTCATCCTTAACCTTGTCGTCAATCCTTTGAAAACCGAAATGATTTCCATCGTAGGGGCATGACCACCTCGATTACCCAATCGATCTCCATTACCATGACCTAACTTAATTGCCTCTGCAAAACACATGTTAGTCATAGTAATCTTGTATTGACATTAATCACCGAAATCCAACTAGGGGCCTAGATGCTTTCACTGTGGTTCAACCTATGATAGACAAATATAATAAATACTGGAGAGGACATACCTTTGCTTTATTTTTTTGCATTCATCTTAGACCCCAGAGCTAAAATGAAAGGTTTCATTAGAGTGCTTAGGAGATTGGGTACCCTTACTAGTACAGATTATAGTGCTTACCAGGTTGGCACTAGAGCTCGACTTACTGATGTCTACAATAAGTATGACGAGAAATATGGAGGTGTTAGGTTGAGGAGGACTGCCCCTCCTAACCTATCTGGTAAAAAAAGGTCTGCTTGGGATGAAATTTATGATGATGATAGTGATGTTGGTGGTGGTGGTGGTATGCATACTGCAGCTGCTACTCTAATCATAGCTAGAGATACATCTGCAACTACCCTGCTACAGGCTTCAAGTTCTTCAAGTTCTAATGTTTCTGAACTTGTTTCTTACTTGGACTGTGACACTGTGAACCATTTAGATGATGATTTTAACATCTTGGACTGGTGGCATCAGTACAAACTCACATATCTAGTGCTATCAATCATGGCTAAAGATATTTTAACTATTCCTATTTCAACCATATCTTCAGAATCCACTTTTAGTATGACTGGCAGGATCATCGAGGAGCGGCGGAGGAAGCTAAAGCCTGAAATGGTGGAGATGCTGACCTGCATCAAAGATTGGGAGGTTGCTGAAGCTCGGCTGCAACACATGGTGGGGGACAAGGAGCTTGAAGAAGCATTTGAAGAACTTTATCTTGATTAGTTATCATTTATGTAATGGGACTGTAATATTATGGACTATGGACTGGACTTTGATGAACTTTATAATTGGAGCTGGGTTGTACTCTTTTTTCCTGTTTAGGGTTTCTCACAAGGGTGAGTTTTACCTAGACAGGTTTTTAATGAGGCAGCCATTGCACTAAAGCTCCCAATAAAATGTTATTTTGTTATCTGCTATGTTTGTGTGATTATGTGACTTTGAGTCTTTGATAAGTTCTCTGAACATGTAACTTTGTGTGACTCTTTGATAAGTTCTTTGATTCTGAACAGTTCATGATTCTGATCAGTTTGTGTGACTCTTTGATTCTGACCAGTTTGTGATTCTAATCAGTTTGTGATTCTGAACATTCAGACTTTGTGATTCTGATCAGTTTGAAGTGTTGATCACTTATAGTGCCAGTGTTGGCATGGGCACTGCTAGGCCGTCGTTCCCAGTGACACGGCACGGCACGGCTAATACCTGATAGTGTAGTGCCTAGGCCGGAACAGCGGCACGACGACACTAACAGGCACGGCACGGCTAGTCTACCATGCTGCGTAGTGCTGTGCTTGGCCGTGCCCATGCTAGTGCCGTGCTGAGCGGCCCGTTTGGCCAACTATAACCAGCATGGGCATTTTTCCAAATCGTCCAGACCAGACACAGAAATTCTGCAATTAAGCGCTCATGCTCCCACGCCCGCAACCGTTGACCGGTGCACTCGAAATGTGTGCCATTTTTACTCTAGCTCATAGTATGCTCCATGGGAAATGTATACAAATACACAGTTCTTCTTCACTGCACCGCCACCGCCTGTCTCGGTGTGCTAGGAGAGGGCAGGTTACTGCTCCTCCTCGTCCTCGACCATGCCCTCCTACTCCCCCAACTCCAACCGCCGCCATGGCCATGCTCACCGGCGAGCACCACTGTGACGCCCCCTCCCCGACCTGGCCTGGTCGCCTCCACCACCACCAAAGCCCTAATGCTGCCCTCTCGCCATCCCCACCGCCTAGCCCGCCCCTGCCTCCCCCGAGCCCCTTCTCTTCTAAGCCCACCGAAGATAGAGATAAGGGAGGGAGAGAGCTGCCAGAGATGGAGACGATGGAGGCACTACCACAGGAGGAGGGCGACCGTGCTCTGGGGCGCCACCGTGGTGTGTCGGAGGAGGGCCACTGCCGCCGGTGGTGTACTTGTAGGGCGTCGGAGATGAATGTTACCACTGGGGGTGCGACCTGGGCGCCACCACTGGGGCGAGGGGAGGGGTGACCGTGCACCGAGGGAAGGGCCTACGCTGGGCCCCGCACAACCGCACATGCGTGAGTGGGGGGCGCGGGCGCAACCATCGCCATCCAGAGTCGGGTGTCGCTTCTTGGTACGGGAGGGACGGAGAGAGATGAAGAGGAAAGCAAATGGGGGGAAAGGAGAGGATAAGCCAACTGCCAACCTGGGCCACATTGTATAGACTCATTCAATGTTGTGGGCTCCATTGTATATGCAGTGTATTTCAAATTTAATTAATTCATGAGGTAAAAATGGGACGTATCCTGAGTTCACTCATCGATGGCTGCATGTGTGAGGGCATGTGCCCTGAAGGGTAGATTTAACTTTCTCCATACAAGATTTGCTAACGTTGCCAATTGTACCTAACTGCTACTTTGCTCGAATCGTGCGGAAACGCACACCATGCCATTGTCAAATGCGTGGGTGAAGATTTGAACGGTGGATGGAGCAGCACGCGCCAGTAGCGGCTTACATTGTACTATGTCTTATCATGACAACATACCTCGTATTCCAGTAGTCAGTTACTATGGGCAACATGCTTCAAGTGGTAGGAGTCCACAATTGTTCAAATATCAAGAGTCACGCATGTCCTTTCCTCCTCCTCCTCCTCTCTCTCTCTCATCCCTATTCATGATCTCCACCGAAATTGCTCGCTTCCTAGTCACCACCACTAGGTCGCCGAAATCCCCTAGTTGCGAAACTTCGAAGATTGCTGTCTGTCGAAGGTCCTGCCACTACACCAGAAACTGATAATCACTGCGGGTTGCTTTTAGAACCGACGATGATATGATATTACTGTTTCATGGCTTCAATCAGTAATAATAGGACAACCGGCAGCGTTGTGGATCTAGAATTTTATCTTAGGGTATGCCGCTAAAAAACTTTCATATACAATTCAGTAAAACCATTTATGAATTCGGTAATAATTGTAGAATTATAACATAATTTGATGTACACACTCAATAACACGATAAGTTTTAGATGTGAACGTATGTCATTCAAAGTTTAGACATAAAAGAGTGCAAAAGACTTATAATACTACTCCAAGTTTAGACATAAGAGAGAGAGAGAGGAGGAGGAGGAGGTAAGGATAGAACTTGGAGTCACGTCATGTGGGGGCTACCTTCTTGTCTTCCTGCAAACATTGTTCAGAATATAGACCAAATAGCAAATGACTAAGGTAGCAGACATTGTTTACATTATAGACCAAATAACAAATGTTAAAAGTGGTAAACAAAGTTCAGATTACAAAGGCATCATTGCCTTAGGGAATGGTCTCAGTTCTAAATATTTTTTGGTACATTAGGTCTACAAGCCATATTGTTGATTTAACATCTACTAATTTGGCCCATTCCTAGTCTACCACATCTATTGGGCCCATTCATCTCTCTTGTCAGCCCAAGCATTATTATCAATGGCATTGTCTTAGGGTCTAGCCTGATTTGTTGGATTGGCCTCCCATTCAGACTCAAGTGGGACAACTTCATCATGGCCAAACCTAAGTATCTAGTTATGGAGGATACAACAGGCTAATACTAGCTTCACTTGGGTTTAGCAAGGATAGAAAGGCTTGTTATATAATATCATGAACCTATTCTTCAATGCTCCAAATGCCCTTTCAACTGTAACCCTCAAGGAAGAATGCCTCAGGTTGAAGAGCTCTCTTGGATTTTGTGGGCTTCTAACATCATACTCCCTAAGGTGGTATCTTGTGCCTCGGTAGGGTGGAAGGAACCCAGGCCTGACAGCATACCCGACATCTACTAAGAAAAAACTTCCCTAGACAGAATGAAAGAGGAGAAAAATTAGAACTTTGAACAAGGACCTAAAGACCATGGCTGGTAGATTAAACCAGATGCTTATACCTTGTGGAACCCTAAGAACATCATCCCTTTCCAAGGCATCAGCCAGTATGCGAGCGTCATGAGCAGATCCTTCCCAACCCGCCAACACATAAGTGAATCTCCAATCAAAATCCACGGCTGCTAGGACATTCTGGGTGGTTGTGTGTTTCCTCCCCATGAAAGCAGCCCTGTGCCTTTTAGGAACTCGTGCAAGCACATTAGTTCCATCAATTGCACCCACACAATCCTAGAGAAATAAGAAAGTATATGAACAAGGACATCCTACAATGAAGTATGAACTTAGGTGAAGCAAAGAACTCCAACCTTAAAGAATGGGTTCCACTTCCTGCTATTGTTTATTTTAGGGTGGACTGCACTAGATGGTGGCATAATCATCTCATTCCTTAATTCACCTACTGCATATAGGACTTCCTGGAAGTATCTGCTGATGGTTTCTAGAGAACGTCTAAAGAGGGGTTCGATAACCCTGAATCTCTGGTTATGGCCTACAACTAGCAGAAACATTGCAACTTGTTCTTCAATGTTGCTGTTGATGCTGTCCCTGAGCAATGCCCTGTTGCGGAACAAATCGTAGAGCTGGAAGAAGGGGGCTCTCCTCATCCTAAGAAGCTTGACACAACGACAATCATCACTATGGTAGATGAACCTAAGGTTGTTGGCCCTTTCTTGGTCTCTAGCAGTCATAGGTCCATAAGTAATTCCTCTTGTAGAGGTCAACATTCGCCTGAATCTGACAAACATCCAGGTAGAGATCACTACGACCAAGGCTGCGCCCCTAATGATAAGCTACCGACGCCTAGTTTCACGATCCATGACGCTAAACAAGAAATAGGATATCAATTAGTAAGACATGGACCCCAAATCAATGGATCAGCTGCATCACCACATGGTGCGCCACCCAGATCCGTAAAGAAATCAATGACTTTACCAACAAATCAGAACAAACTAGGGTTTGGGTAACCAAATACTTGAACGTTTACAACAGTATGACTTGAACCCTAACCAATTTCTAGGACCGGCTGCGACACCAAGTGGTGCACCACCTAGATCCGCAAGCATCATCGACCAAACCCTAAAGCTCAGCAAAGAAATGGAACGAAATCGTCCTTACTATGTTCGAAAGATACAGAAAACAACACGTAAACAAAAAGAGACAAACGAGAAGGGATTGAGGCCTCATAGCACGGACCTTCGGGCCATACTAGCAACGCTGATGGAGTTCACTGCCGCCGCCGGCACACCGAGAAGAAGGAAGATGGTGTGGGCGAGAGAGCGAGAGGGCGAGCAAGAGCGGCGCCAGAGTGGAGAGGTGAGTGAATAGTTACCTAAAACCCTAGCCAGGCGGTGAGAGCTCGCTTATATACGGTGGCCAGCCTAGGGCACCCAGTCCCACCTCCTTGGGCACGGGCGAAGCTAGGCCGAGCCTGGCTCTAGGAGAACGGCTAATCGGCCGTTCGAACCTGGCCAGGCTCCGGGAGTACGGCTGGCTCTCATTAGCCAGGCCCTAGCCCATCTACATGTAACCAAACAAGCAAAAACTGGCCCCAGGGAACCAAACCATGGGTTGGACACCCAACTAAACACACCCTATATGGCCGCAGGGATGACATCTGAGCCATGGACTCCAACTCCAAGTTCTGTTGTGTGGTCAAGGCGTCACCGTGTGGGGGCTCTCTGGAGTCACATCACATGGGGGCTATGGCCGCGGACCGTGTCACCACAAAGCGAGGCTGTGGGCCTCGAAGCTAGTGGAATGTGGAATGGGCCTCATGAGTGGTGAGCGGAAAGCATCCACACGCCACACGGCTGCTGGTTACTATGGCAGAACCGCCTAATCTAATGCCTCATAGGAGTGCTTGTCTTCCATTAGACACTAAGTACTCAGGGGAGAACACTAGATTACTCGGTTCCGTTGGACACACCCCAGGGGAGAACCCAAAAATCCACATTTTTGCCATCAGGATCACAAATGAGAGAATAAAGCTTACATCATTCGTAACCATTTCTTACATCACTTTTAATACAACATCAGAGTATAATATTTATTAATATAACAGCGGAATGAAATCATGTTATCAGAGTTATAAACAATTTAATTGAACAGCAGAATAGAAACATGTGAACAGAGTTACAGTGGAAATAAACATCCATTAATGACATGATGAAGTATTGATATATATGGACTACAGCAACAGATTATGAAACTTTTATTTATAAAAGTATTTGGTGAGAGTTATAAATAACAACTACGATCGCAGTGTAAAGGAAATCCTCGCTGAGCCCACTAGGAGGAATCCACACACAAAGGTCAGCTCTAGCATCCACCTGTCACCTGCAACAGGGGGAATAAAACCCTGAGTACTCAATTGTACTCAGCAAGACTTACCCGACAGGAGAAAAGAACAGACTCCAAGGATATGCAAGGCTATCTGGTTGTGGGTTGCATTTGTAGAAAGCATTACTAAGCGTGTGCCCTTATATTTGATTTTTTTAATAATAGTCACATTGGTTCATTAACTAACCATTCTATGTAAGCACCTATACTACTTTCAAGCAAGTGGTAAGCAATTAGATTTCCTTTTCCATCTTCCATCTTTCATCTTCAGTCCTTACTATGATGCTAAACCGTAGACAAGCCATACCGGATAGCCCGGTGATTCACGAATCAATGCCCCCAGCTGGGTACCCCGAAAACACACGCCCCGCTTATACCCCAGGCACAAGCAGGACCGACCCATCACTCTCCTGTCCCGGGTGTCCAGGTCCCCATCCAAACTGAGACTCTAAGCCCCCGCCCCTGAGTCTCGGACTCAGTGCAGTGCAAGGACCTCCTCCACCAAAAACAAACCCTAACAGTCAGTTCGGAAAGAGCCGGATCCGCGACAAGAGAGCAATAAGTCTTCCAAGCGCCCATACACAAGTATGTGCTCGGGATAATAAGTCTGTGACCTGCCTAGAGTCATATGCACGATCGGTCCTTAATCGACCAGACAGAGAGAAACGGTGTAACCAAGCTATGACCCGCCTCCGCGGCGACACAACTTCTTACACCCACCAATACCCAAACCATATCCCTGTCCGGTCACAATTTTTCCTTTCCACCATTTTATATATTCCAAGTGATAATCATATAGTAACATATTTCCTATATCTCACGAATGACAGGCAATCACTCGACTTCTACCGAGTCCTGTAGCATAGCAATCTACTACGATCCTATCATACTAGTAAGACTCATAGGGTAAAGATATATATGCAAGTGGTCTCATTCAACTCCTTAAAACTTAATGCACAAATATAATTTAAACTGTAGAAAGTAGGGGTTATGCACTGGGGCTTGCCTGGGTAAGATATATTAAAAAGTTAGTAGCTGCATCTTCAGATCATCCACAATCATCTGGATAGAAAGCCCATTGCATCATCTCCTGGAGAGAATACCATTACATTATCTTCGGATTCCCAATCATCCTTCGATCGATCCGTTGGTCCATCATCGTACCTATATGATATGCATGCGATGCAATGCAAAGATGTGATTAATCAGCTGCAATCGTGACTCGTATAAATACGCTTTACGCCTCTCAAGTTAACAAGCTAGTTTTAACGACGACCATACTTAGGCTACATATACACGTTGTCGGATAAGACGCTATTTCCCAACAATTATTTTCGTTACATAAACTCAAGTCGTTTCTTTATCCCATTCTATTGATTTAATCATTATTCATAATAGGACATCATTATCTATTTAGCAAACTAATTATTCCGGAGCTACAAAACTTATAGTGAATACCTAATATGGTTAGGAGCCTACTGTACAAATTTTAGATTCAACAATATTACTAATTTATCATGGAAACTCGTACAAGTTTATATTTTCATAATATTAAGTACCCTAAATTAATTATATCGCTTCCAAAAATATTCATCACACTATATGAACGAACTATACTAACAGGTAGGTCCTGATGTTAGAAACTCGATAAAACTAGGTTTCATAAATTTTTTGGACAACTACGCAAATGTATATTGATTTTATACTTTTATTCCCGAACTAAATTAGCTACTTGTTTTAGAAAATCAAAGGGGCCAGCAGGCACCAACGGCCCAGAGGAGACCTAGCGATACCAGGCCAGCCTAGCTGGCGAGCGCAACCGGCGGCCCAGGCGCACAGACCTCCGGTCGGCCCAGCAGGCGGCGGCCACCGGCCGGCCCAGGCGCGGAACAGCACGCACGGCCAGCAGCGCGAGCAGGCCCAACGTGGGGCGGGGCGCGAGCGGCCCAAGGCGGGCGCGCGGCCCAGCGCGTTCGCGGCCCAGCCAAGCCAGTCCGCAGCGTAGACAGCAGGCCGGCCCAGTCGACTGATAGCATGGCATTTTCGCAAAACAACCCCTGAGCTTCTACTAAATCACGCCGTAGTACAATCAATACTATTCCGATGGCTCACGTATTCGCAGTAAAGACCTCATATAAATTTTTGTCTTGGACTTTCACCCAGCTCACCTTCAATTCGTCTTCTACATCCCGAGGAACAGAGGAGGCCAGCCGCCGATAGGGCGACAGCGAGCGCGACCCAGCGGGTGCTGTGGTGGAGCGGTCGTACCAGAGCAGCATGGAGCTCTGGTGGAGAGGCACGGTGGAGGCAAGGTGCTGCTGCCCGGGCATGCTAAGGAGCAGCAGACCCGCACAGAGCCAAGGCGGGCACGGCGGGCACGCACGGCGGAGGAGAAGGAACGATGGCGAAATGGAGGCGCGCGGGGCTCGGTGCTGGCGAACCGGACCCCCAGGCACCGGCAAACCAGGCGCACGGGAGAGGCCAGCACTGGTGCGGATAGCCAGCGAGGCACCGAGGCTCGGTGCAGACGAAAACGCGGTGCGGGTGCGGCACCGGACCACGCAGCGGGACTAGCAGGCGCATGAGGGAGACGACGCCTGGAAACCGCAGGCCCGACATGGACCCAAGGGCCGCGTGCGTGCTCGCGCGCGGTTAGCAGCAGGGCTCGGTGCCCACGCGCGCTGCGGCCGAGCGACAGCGAGACGGCCATGGAACAACAGGGAGCACCGACGCTGGAGGAGCTGCGTCGTGGAGCAGCCGAACCGGCGTGGGTCGAGCGGCTCGCGCTCTTGCCTGTAGTGGTCGGCGACGGAAGCGCGGCCACAGTGGGTGCTGCGTCTCTGGCCATGGAGATGAGGCGGTGGCGCGGGCCAGAGCGGGCGCTGTGCGGGGTCAGTAGCGGAAAGGGAAGGGCGGTACGGCACGGGAGCGCGCGCGAGAAGAGAAAGGGAGAAGTGGCGCCGGTGCCCGCGTGCAGGAAGGAGGCAAACGGCAGTGGCAGCACGGCTTCCAGTCTTAAGCCGCGCAAGGGTAGCAGCAGCAGCTTGATCTCGGCACAGTGACAGGCAGCAACGGAGACAAACAAGGTAGCCAAGAAAGCAAGGTAGGCAGGGAGACAAGGACGTTGGAACTCACGAATTGGAGCTTTGCTCGCTGGCGACGAAGACAGCAGACAAGCGCACATGGCAGGACATGGGCTGCCGAGGCTTCCCTGCGCGGGGCAGCGAAATGAGAGAGAAGAGAGTGCACTGTGCAGCACAGAGGCCAGACAGAGATAAGACAGGGGGTAAAGCAAAGGAGAAGCAGCTGGTCAACTACCACAGTCATGCGGAGGACAGCCATCTCCAGATAGAGGCAACCACGTCACACGACGATGACTATTGTAGAATGCATGGTGGTGGTGCAGTTTAATATAACCTTTTTATTTAGCACCATGTAAGTATCATGATATAGGTATAGAACATGAATTTACTGATTCTCATTTCATGTAATGATTTGTCTACGGCTGAAGTTATGAGCACGACGTTGGTGCCAGATTGTTGTATAGGAATGGCTTTATCCGTTTTGAACATCATTTTCTTATCACTCTCACAATATCGTCCGGAAAACGTTTCCAAAAATTAGTTTGATAGCGGTACGTTGATGAAAGAAATAGGTTAATCCCATAGCCTGAGCGTAGCGTGGTCGGCAGCGCAACATGGCGCGACGCGAAGGAATTGGATAGTTTTTAAATTCTAACTTCGATTTTTGAGCCATCATCCCATAGCCTGAGCGTAGCGTGGTCGGCAGCGCAACATGGCGCGACGCGAAGGAATTGGATAGTTTTTAAATTCTAACTTCGATTTTTGAGCCATCATACACACACACACACATATATATATATATATATATATATATATATATATATATATATATATATATATATATACTATTAAATAACTTTTACTTACCAAAACAAAAGTTGTATTTTTCTCGATTAAACTTGCGCTCCCGATTTATTAAGTACTAAATACAAACTATATTTTATTTTGTTTATAAAACTGTTTTTTGTGTTTAATCAATTAAACAAGCCATTCGATACTTATTTGCTAGAATCGTTATCAGACACTCCTAAATATTTCTACGTACTACGTAATTTAACTTGAGCGTTGATTGGCAGTCCACAAAACTAAGTCACACACGATTCCCTCATCACGGCAAGTACGTTTTAAATCAAAAATTCCAAGAAACTTGTTTTGAAAATTTGACTTAGACCTAAATCGCGGCGCTAAATAAGATCGTAACACCAGGGTGTTACGATCACTTCCAAGTATGTTTTTATTTTCTTTTCTCAAATCTACACGTATAATATTTATACTCTATACTCGCTGGACTTGTAGGGTATGCCAGTCTATACCTGACACACCCTGTAGATTTCGCCCCTACCGGCAGTGATGGATGGTCTATCACTATTGGTTCATGTCTTCAACTGATAGTGATAGACGGTGTACTATCAATGTCGGTCTATGGCTTCAGCCGACAGTGATAGACCGTGTACTATCGTTGCCGGTTAAAGCCACGAACCGACAATGATAGCTTCACCTATCACTGTCGGGTCGTGGCTTCAACCGCAAGTGATAGGTTGTTTTGAATAAAAAAATCATCACTTTTCATATGAGATCGGACCAAGATAAACTTTATATCAAAATTAGAGAGTTAAGATCTAAAATGTAGTTGATGACTTTTTAATTGAAATGGTTTACAAGTCCAAATATGCAATATAATTTTTTGGATCAAATTTGAGATTATTAACAATGTTGAATAGAGACAAAGTTAACATCAAAGTTGTAGTACTCGATGAGATCTACAACTTTACTGTTAACAACTTTTTCATTTAAGATTGTTTGGACGGTTAAATATACAATATAAGATTCAAAATTATGTAGTTAAAAGAATAGGTTCAATTGCATAGTCATTGTGTTGCATAGCTTAGTTGGTATGTGTGCTTAAGAGAATGTGAATGCTGATGAGGTCTTGAGTTCAAATCCTAAGAAACGCATAATTTTTGTTTTTTTATTACTTATCGCTGTTGGTTCTAGAGCCGGAGGCATTGTGCTGAAGCCAAATCCAACAGTGATGGGAGTTTCACTATCGGTTCTTGTGATAGGTCATTGCCTATTGCCCACTGGCGAAGCCAAATCCCACACCAGCGGTGGGATTTTTTACCACATATCGTTGTCGGTTCTACACCTAGAGGCAGTATGCTGAAGCCAAATCTGATAGTGACGAGAGTCTCACTGCCGGGTTCTTATGATGGGTCATTGCTGATTGTCCACTACCGGAGCCAAATCCCGCAGTGGGGTTTCCGACCTGGCAGTGATCGTCTATTCTGACGTAGTCAAAGGAAAGGAGTGCTTTGCCTTGCCAACTGTCGCGCTGATGAAATCGCTCGGTTGCGGGTGTCGAGATCTCCTCCGAAGCCCCTGCTCACATGGGCAAAAGAGGGAGGTGCTGCAAATAAAGATGGAGTCATGTTCATGTTCCGCATCTGGCTCGTTATCATGCTTCCTCTTTCCCCTTTCTGAATGCATTTGTTCTTCTTCCCTGTTTCGATCCGTACTGATGTTGTAATCCTCCAAGTTATGGCCGACATATCATGCCTATACGAATCCCCGACAGGTCTACCATTGCAGGTGAATCTTGCCTTCGTCAAGTTTGTCTCAACGAATCCATCAGTATTGAACTTCAATTGAGCCGGTGCATCTCCTACTACATAGGATTCTAATCTCCACGCACAAACGGTGAGTTCATTTAGGGATATCTCAACAGTTTTACTAGGAGATTTCTCATATATGCGATAGGTATTTGGCCTTTTTTGGCTATCCATAGTTAGCACTCTGCTTCCTTGTCATTAGAAATCACTATGCGATGTATCTGAAATCCTTTTCAAAACTTATGTAATGAGGAGCCTAGGGTTATCTATCAGTTGTGTATCAAATATATCTAGAGCTTTCTCATTTCTTCGGTATAAGTGTGCACTAGGTATTAGGCCTGTTCTTAGTTTTGCTAACTATATGTTTTCATTGTGTGGTTCTCTCTGTTATTTGTTCATGTATATTCAGCTTTAGTTACCTGTGTGCTTCTTCGTATTTCTAAATACTGTGCAATTTAAAGTGTAAATTCGTTGTGGCCAGCTCGCGAGGCCAGCATGTCCATGGTAGAAAAAAAAAATGTTGCCCGTCTGATTCGTGATCTGTGGTTCTTGTGCCGTTTTGACCGATAGGTGGTGCTTTCATCGACCAGGGCACGACGATGGTACGGCCAGGCGGGCCCGTTTTGCTGACCTTCTCCCTCTCGCATTGGCCTCTGCTGGCCGTTGTCCAATTGCAGTTGGCTGACAGTACAGTGGCCCCACCGTCAGTGCCTACACGTCTACCTCCTGCGACGTTATATGGAGTTCGAACAGAGCTCGGTCAGATAGCGTGCGCCTGTTGTTGTCGATCTAGCAATGGCCAGCTCTGGTTGTTGTCTAGCGTGGATTGGCTGGAGTACTGAGGCCCAGCGGCAGCGTCCATACGTCCATCGCTGCAAAGCCTGCTCTCTCCCAGCAAAATATCAGACCTCACTACCTCAGTCTCTTCACTCCGTTCCTCTCAAACAGCGACGTGAGGCGTGGTGCCGCACAGGCGTGGGTGGGCCTGGGCGCGCCGGCGCGGTCGGCCCCCGGCGGTCTTGCACGGACGGCCAGGGCGAGGGCGCCCCCCGGCGCGGGCACGCCCCGGCTGTAGCTGCGGCGCTGGGCGAGGGTGGCCCCCGGCGCGGGCGGCCTCGGCCCCCACGGCATGGCCTCCGCACGTCGGCCTTCACGGTATGGAGCTTGCACGGGCCTCTTTTTTCGTCGTCGTCTGTTTATTGGCTTAGCACTAGGTGATCCACTGGTCAGTTTCTTAATGGCCTGTTCGGTTGGCTAGGTTCGTATCGTTGCTTGGTTCGTGAAGAAGTGCGGCTGGCTGGTTTATGTGGGAGAAAAATATTATTTCAGCTAAAAATTTACGACCGTTTACGGCCAGACGAACAGATCATGTGCCAGGTTTCTCGGTACTTTTGGGCTGGGTTCGGTGGGATTGGGAATATGCAGCGGCGCTTGCGATTGCCGACCATATGCCGCTGCCGGTGGGGCCGGCTTCCTTCGCATGACGATGGGGTCCGCGCGGCAGCGTCTCCTGCTTCCTCCTCCTGCGAACGGCTCCGAACTCCACAGCGTCTACCAGCCCGCTCCGAAGGGACGAACGGCGACGATAAAAGAGCTCCTCAGCCTCCATTCTTGATTTCCGCTCCGAACTCTGCCGTTTGCCTCAGGTGTGGGACTCGCCGTCTTTCCCTTTCCTCCTCCTCCTCTATTCTACCGGCGGAACCATCTAATCCGGTGGGTACCCGGCGCCGCCGCTGTGCCGTGTGGTGCCGCCGCACTGCGTATGATTTGCAGGTGCTGACGAGGCGGAGCGCGGCGGCACTGGGAGCGGGGCTGCTGACTGAGGTCTTGGGGCGTGCGGCTGCCAGGTGGGAGCGCCACCGGCGACTGGGCGACAACAGGCTACGTCCTCGGCGTGTTGGTATACCCCTTTTCCGCACTCTCGCCTGTACCTTTCTTCCTTGATTCGTTTGTCGCTTTCAATGGCCGAAATGCTTACATGTTGCGCCGTGTGGTCTTGTGGTCCGTGTGGTCTTCACCAGGCCCTTTAAACGTATGTTTCTTCTAACACCTAGATTTAGTGGCGCTGTTTCAAGGCTTTTGTGTGTGATGATCACAATCCTTGCTTCCTGCAGACTCCACCGCCCAAGCTTGATGGCCTTGAAACACCAGGTGTCGAAGAAACATTCTAGAAGGTAATATATTTGCTCTAGGCCTCTCCAACACATTCACCATATGTCTGTTCATCTGTGTTTGATTGCTCCTCGTCCACAGTGGCCCATCCAAGAGCAGCAACCATCCTTCCTCTCGCCGTAGGCTTTTCAAAGAGGGTACTGGTGCTGACATTGCTGATCCAAGACGGTGCAGGCGCAAGGTATGCAGTCATCATGCTCTTGTAGTCTAGGCCAACTGCTAGCTTTCAGAACATCTCATGGCTCAAATGTGATTCACTATTCCTTGTTGTTAGCCATTTCTTCATGATTTAGAAAAAATCGTACCTCCTTATTTTAAATGAACTTTATCATACATATAAAATCAAAGGCACCATTCAATTGTTACACCAAGGCTAAACAATGTGATAATGCTGTAAACCTCTCTTCAGAAGAACTAATTCTTTGCCTATGATGCAAAGTCATCTCAACAAATATGGAAAAGATGAGATTATGTCGTGGCTCCCATGCAGCGGCTCCCATGCTTTTGGTTGGACTGGCTCACTAACACCTGCCGTCCAGAGAAGACTTCTGCCTATTTTTTTGGTGGCGTCGTATCCTCTGCAACGGAAATTAACCCTGTCATTCTCTGTCTGTTAGCTTGGCCCCTGTATCGGCCCCCTAGGCAGCAACAACTTCTTTTAATAGACCCTTGAACTGGGCATGAGTATGTAAACTCTTTAGTTTATTAGTAGGCCCTCTCGCTGGCCTCGTGCATGTTCCCTGGTTATGTCGTGGTTCCACGGGCATGCACCTCGAAACAATTAGCGTCGCCAAATCGACAATAGGAAGCCTGTGTCCTTGCTTAGCTCCCTGGTCAAACTGATGTAGCTTAAATTTGGTGTCCTGTTTAGACTCTTTAGTGCAGCGAGAAACTGCTCCTATACGTTACTCTATCTGTTTCTGTGCTGAATTTGTTGTGGTCTCCAATAGATAGCAACCTATATCATGATAGACAGTATCTCATCATCTTTGATAATCGCAGCTGTCAGTTAGGTGACTCAATTTTAGTTAGGCGCCTATAATATTTGTTATTTGTCAGCATTGTGCCATTTCCCAGATAGATTTTCGGCCATTCCTCGCGCGCATGGGCGCGCGCAAATCACCAGTTCTCCTCTAAAGAATGCGTCGACTCCTCGAAGAGAACCAGACGCCACGTCACCCTAATTATTTCCAGCCGTTGGATCCTCGATCGTGCGGTCCAGATCACTTGGACCAGATTCTGTCGAGAACGGCTTCTCCCGCTTCTCCTCTACTTCCCCCGCTTCTCTTTAGAATCCATAGAAGCAAATATATAGATCAGCTTCCGCTTCTCCTTAAAAAAAAGAACCGTATCTCTCCCCATCCTCTCTCTCGTTCTCTCCCGACGCGCCGGCGACTAGGGTGATGGCGCCCCCGCGGGCGGCGCACCGGCGGCCCCCTTCCCCTCCGTTCTCTGCGCTGTTGAGTCCCGACAGTCTCTACTCTTCCCCTCCCTCTCTCCCCATCTCTACCAACGCGAGCGCGGGCAGGGCGACGGTGCGGTCGCCGGCCATCGGCGTGGCGGCGGCCGTCCTTCTCCTCCTCCACGCCCCCTCGCGACGCACGGGCGGGGCGACCGCGACCCCCACCGGTGGCCGGCGGCGCGGGCACCCCCACCGCTGCCTCCTTCCGCCAATTCGCGTGTGTTCTTGTGCTCTACGAAACCCTAGCTGCGTCACGAGCCGCGGACCGCGCACACGACGGCCGATACGGATGCAACTGGCCTCTCCCTCGCCTGCAGCGCTTGTACATCTGCTATAGCATGCAATTGCCTAATACATCTGTGATGTTTAATGTCTTCATGGCAATACATTTCGGTTGGCACGCAGGTTCTGCTGGTGCTAGTGTTCGTAAGGATTTCAGCTACACCGCCCCAAGCAGAAGACTACTCATTAGTGCTTTCTGGGAGTACAGGCAATCAACAAGCAATATTTACTCATCGCCTACCTTTCATCATTTATTATTTGTCTCTTATTTTCTTAAATCCTTTTAGATATTGGAGGATTGCAGTTGTGGGCAAATTTCAAAAAGTGAGCAGCTCACCTTCTACCATCAAAAGACCATGGCCGAGTCTTACCAAGGTTAGTCACAATGTGCACCCCTCAGGTTGTTTGATGTAATGATGCAGTTACATTGTCATTTAGGTCTCTACACAAAAAAACATAAAAGCCAAACATGATGCCTGGTTGACCGCTAGGTTTTGCTGTTATACACTAAAAAATTGTTTACGATAAAATGATAAAACTTTACATGAGGTTGATTGATTATCTTATTGTGCAGTCTAATGCTTCCTATTTTTCTTTGAAATGCCTCTAGAATGATTGGGATAGTAATGTCTTCGTGTACATGGAAGCCTTTGCCAACTTCCAGTTTTTCTCAAAATCTTTTATGCATTCTAACTGCTGTACTTTTACGTGCCTCAGGTAATTCCTTATCCTCCAAAAGGAAAAATAAAAACCAGAGCAGAATGATATCCTATTCTCAGTACTCTAGTTAACTGAGCAAGTATCAAGATAAATTAGTAATAATTATATGCTGATTCTTTTGCCAGCTTAAGCCAGTATGTCCTGCAAGCTGTTTACTGCAGTTCTTTTAACAAGTGGGCAAAAACTCACATGCTTTGACTTATTCATAGTTCACAATGCGTTAGTTGGACAGTTAGTATTTTGTGACATGGTGCACAAAGCTGCTTTATTTGCTGCAATACTGCATCTAATGTCTATTGTAAGCTAGATTAAATTTCACTTCATAGATATATCAGTGCATCTATCTTTTCTGAAACCTTATTCGTCGGCTATGTGGTTGTTTGATAATATCATCTCTATATTTCAGGGCCAAAGGAGCTCACTGGTGCTGTTGATTTGATCAGCCACTACAAACTGCTGCCACACCATGAAACATCTTCGCAATGCTGTGCCTTGGAATTTTTTTCGGTGTTATAAATGCAAAGCCTTTGGCTAGAGATTTGTTTATGGCATGTGTAAGGTGATATATGTTTTTGGTTTGCCACTGCTACCTCAACTCCATAAATTTCCTTGCACATTGCTGAAAGCCTCTGATTTGCTTGCAGACATTCTAAGCATCAAGAACTGAAGGACTTCTCTTTATCGATTGGGATACTTCAGGTCGGTTGCAAGTAAGTTTAGGATGATTTATTATGATTATGATGCAGAATTTATCATGTGAGTATGCTATTGCTCCTTTGTTGACATTTAAATGACGGAAATTTACAGTAATTTGGTTCTGACCAAGGTTAATGTGTGAATGGTCACAGGAAAGATCTAAATGATGTGATGCAACTAAACCATATTATGGAATTGCATGTCTGAAAGTTTATTCGATATAGTGCTTATCAATTCAGTCAGCATGGAGCCTACATTTTTGCTTCACTGTGTGGGTTTTGTTGTCACTTGTTAGCTCACAGACCTTAGTCATATTCAACTTCATGCATAAATAATTGTCTATGGGTGACCTACAACTGGCTAATGCTGAATGTTTTATTGGGACTCCCTACTTTATTTTGTTCTTGGTGAACTGGCAGTTTAGGTTTACTAGACTTTCAGTTAGACAACCAGGTAAGATACTAGATTCACATAGGTTGCCACCTCGTTGTGAAATAAGGAGAGATGTGACTGCCATTTACTGAATTCTTTCCTGAAGATAGTTCTAGGGTGAAACCATGTGCAGGTTCCTACTAAATAGTTATATCTTCGAGCACCCACATCATGCGAAAATAACGATGCTTGGATTAGGCAGTGCTTGGATGAAAAATGATAGTCTGATGCCTCTACATCTCTATAGAACGGCAAATACTTGGTAGTGATAATTGATCGTCCGAGTTTCTCTTTTCACAGTAAGACAGGAAAAGTGTAGTTAAATTTGTAATTTGTATACACAACCCCATCATTATTATTTTCTCCAGTTGACCTTATGCCTTCTGTAGTGGTGTCATGAGATTTCTTTAAGGGGGCCTTCTTTAAATACAGCAAAACAAAGATATAGTTTAATCAACCTTGTTTCGCCTGCACTATAACAGAATTGACTGCTGTGTTTCTACTTACAAACAACCGTTAGTCCATTTCCTTGGTCCATTTAGAGAATTATCAACAGAATTGTTTCTTTCTCTGCAGAATTTCTCCTGGAATGGCTGATTTGGTTAATAAGCTAAAAGCTTGGAATGTTGATGTATTCCTTGTGTCAGGAAGCTTCCGACAAATGATCAAGGTAGGTCGTGTAATATCATGCACTGGTTCGTTCGCGCTGCCTTACACTCAATTTTTTTATGGTCACATGTTGACCATATTTGAATGCCAATGATGATGAAAATAAATATCTTTTTCCCTGCACTATAGGCATATGATCGTTTCTGTGATTTACAGGCAAAGCTATTGCCAAATGGACAGGATAATGTCAATGTTTCGTTCTGTAAATTGATTGATCTGGACTATGGATTTCGCAGGAACAACTAAACATGTCTTATTCTTAGAACCATGGCTGGGACTGTTCCATTTGAGAAAGCACTGTCAGCCAGGCAGTCTTCAATGAAGAGTGCCTCGAGAAGAGGCCACCAAGGTAACGTTGCTTTATTCTAAACTCCATGTTAGTCTATATGGTACCCGGTATTTTAGTGTCCTTGGTTCACATCTTTTTTTTAGCTATTGGGATTCAACAACACTGCTATTTATCTTTTGGAAATAATGGGTATGGATTTAACCCTCTCTCTGTTCCCCCCTTATACAGAACTCTCTATACAACAGCAAGTACTTAGTAGCGATAATTGATCGTCCGAGTTTCTCTGCTCACAGCAACACAGGAAAAGTATAGTTATACTTTATATTCCTATAAACAACCCCAGCATTACCATTTTGCCCACTTTAACTTATGCCTTCTGTAGCGGTGATATAAGATTCCTTTAAAGTTCCACAGAATAGTCATGTCCAAAGGTTCCATCAGCAAGTTCACAACCAAGTTTTTACAATCCCAAAATTTAGTCCTTTTGTTATATAAATTTCGCTGACGCTTTTTCGCAGCCTCTCAAAAGAAAAGAGAAACAGAAAAGAAGTATGGAAAAAGAAAGGAATAATATTAACTTTACCTAATTCTGCGCGGAAGTTCTCGGCTACATTACAAAGTACACATCGGTATCATCTATAGTTCCAAGGGGTAAAGAAAAAGCAAGTATCCTTAGAGAGGTTTCCATCAAAGATGTCAGGTATACACACACAATGCAAGTCCTGTATCCATACTGCCTGTTAGGCCTGCACTGTAACATTTTCATTAGCGAGGATATGAGCTAACATACTCTCATTTTCTAGAGCTCAAGGTAACTCTGGGGTGATCATGCAACAAATTTCACCGTCGATCACCTGTACAGTGAAGATGCTCCTAATGTAGTGGTGGGCCTATTTGTCGGCTGCATGCCCACAAAAATATTAAGTAAGATCTTATTTCTTGAGAATGTTTTACCTTACATTTTCCTTAGTTTATAGATATGCAAATACCTGTACTTATACATGGACCAATATCATTCCCGCTAAATTCCAGATACACCCTATGTCAGTGGTTATATATATTCAAGATGCAAAATATCCGATATGTACCGCACCCATGCAATTGACAAATTCAAATGGCTCTTTCCTACACCTGTACAAATCATATTGTATATCTATCATCTATTGATCCACCAAATTCTTTGTGCAACCAGGTGTTGTCGCTCAACGGAGTATGTGCTACACCATTTTGTGACATGTGCATGACTATGCTTCACAAGCTCAGCATGGACAATGATTCCTGCGCATGTTAAGTCTGTTAGATCATGAAAGATGTCAGATGGACTTAATAAAAAAAATCTTGTTGTACTAACAAGGAACAAACCTATTCCTAGGCCTGTTATCTGTAAATTAGACAGGCTATTCTACCTTAAACTATCGTTCCTTAGCTACAAGTGAAATCATGTAGTACTATGAAGAACCTAGATGCTTGTTTATCTGAGGGCTCAAAGACCAGTTGAACCTACCCTGGACAAATGTAATATACTGGATGTCCTCTAATGGTTCTTCGTACTTATGATTCACGTGTCCATGAACTCTAATGATTCTTTAGCTACACATGGCTTTCCAGATTATTAACTACAATACTGTTTGTGGATTCAGTCTCCACCACTCCAGGGCCCAACACGATTAGCTGACTGATGCGGCGCGAGAGGGCGCGCCCCTTCCACTAGTGTACATGAAGATTTAATGGCGCTACTAGTCCAAAGGCTACAAGCAACTAGTTTAATTTCATTGATTTATGAATTAAAGGAGAAGAAAGAATGCTATAGACGTTTGTACCATGACAGAAGTGTGGACAACATAGAGAAGTACAAGCGGGCAAAGAAGACTATAAAGCGAGCTGTAAGTGTGGCAAATGGTAGAGTGTATGAGGATCTTTATCAACATTTGAGTACGAAGGAAGGATAGAAGGACATTTATAGGATGGCTAGGGTTCGTGAGAGAAAGACAAGGGGCTATAACCAAGTTAAGTGCATCTCTTGGTGAAGGAGGATGAGATCTGACATCGATGGCAAGAGTATTTTGACAAATTGTTCAATGATGAAAATACGGACACAACCTTTCAGTTGGATGACTCTTTTGATGACACCAATAGGCGCTTTGTGCGGAGAATCCAAGAATCTGAGGTCAGAGAGGTATTGAAAAGGATGAAAGGAGGTAAGGCGATGGGACCGGATGGTATCCCAATCGAGGTGTAGAGATGCCTCGGGGACATAGCTATAATATGGCTAACCAAGCTGTTCAATCATATTTTTCGATCGAACAAGATGCCTGACGAGTGGATGAGAAGTATATTGGTACAGATCTACAAGAATAAAGAGATATTCAAAGTTGTACTAATTACCGGAGAATTAAGTTGATGAGCCATACTATGAAGCTATGGGAGAGAGTTATCGAGCATCGCTTGAGAGCAATAACGCGGGTCTCTATGAACCAATTTAGTTTCATGCCCGAAAGATCAACCATGGAAGCCATTTTCTTAATAAGATAAGTTATGGAGCGGTATAGGAGAAGAAGAAGAACCTACTACATGGTTTTTATTGACTTAGAGAAGGCTTATGATAAAATACCAAGAAATGTTATGTGGTGGGCTTCGAACAAACATAAAGTCCCAACGAAGTACGCCGGGCTCATTAAGGACATGTACAACAATGTTATGACTATTGTTCGAACAAGTGATGGAAACATGGATGACTTCCCGATTAGGATATGACTACATCAAGGGTCAGCTTTGAGCCCTTATCTGTTTGTCCTTAGTGATGGATGAGGTTACAAGGGACATACAAGGGGACATCCCTTGGTGTATGCTTTTCGCAGACGATGTAGTGCTAGTTGATGAAAGCCGGACATGAGTGAATCAGATGCTGGAGTTATGGTGAGAAACTTTGGAGTCCAAAGGTTTTAGACTCAGTAGAACTAAAACTGAGTATATGAGATGTGACTTCGGCACTACTACTCGGGAGGAGGAAGATATTAGTTTGGAAGGTCAAGTAGTGCCTAGGAAGCACTACTACAGGATGGCCTTATTGTCCCAGGGCGGTAACGGCCTTTAGTCCTAGTTATCGCGCCGGGACAACGATCCCAGGGACTAAAGGTGGAACCTTCAGTCCTGGGTCATCGAGCCAGGACTAAAGAGGGACCTTTAGTCCCGGTTGGTGTTACCAACCGGGACTAAAGGCCCTCCAGCCGAGCAAACATGGCCGCACCCTTTAGTCCCGGTTGGTAACCCCAACCGGGACTAAAGGTTTCTTTTCTTTTTCTTTTTTTGTTTAATTTGTTTTCAGTTCAGTTACACATATTTGTTTAATATATAATATGTTTTTATGTACGTATTCTACGCTGCTAATATAAATACACGCACGCATATAATTACATCTAATTCTCATCTCGAGCATTATTATATTCGAATAAAGTATGAAACTATATATATTATAGATATATATGTATATATACAACACTTTCATAATCTTGTTCTCGAAAATAACGATACCAATAAACATTTAATTTACATCATTTATTCCTTAGGATCAAAGTAGAACTCGCCGTTGGGATTTAGCACTTTTTCTAGAAGAAATCCTGCTATTGACTCTTGAACTGCTTTCAGATGGTCTTTTTGCATGACCCTTTGTTTCAACCATTCAGTCTTGCATTTGAAATAAAAGGAAAAGTATTAATATATATATATATATATATATTCATTTAAAAATAAATAAAAAATTGATATATACGTACTCTGAGGACATCTTCAGGAGTTCTTATGTGTGCAGTGATAAATTCACAAACGTAGTATCCACACAAGTTATTACCTGGTTGCTGCCGCAAACACCACTGTACGAGAAGAAGATTATTCTCATCATCTCACACGTAAATTGAAGTACGATATAGTAATTAAACACGTGGGGAAGTATATATAGTACAACTTACTGGTATTTCAACTACATTAAGTGGTGCCTTGCAATCCTTGCGGTGTTGCCGAATAAACTCTTTCCAAACCCTGTGCGACCAATAATGTACGATCGTTAATAAATTATAGCAAAGTCTATTCAATAATAGTTGTGCGTGAGAGATCGAAATTACCCCTGGATAATGTCTATCATATCTTGGTATAGTGCCTGCTCTTTTCTCAACGAGTCCAAGATTACTAACCGACTTGAGTTTAACTCAATGACAATGAGTATCCAGTGAAACCTGCATTGGTTTATACACACACGTACATGCATATAAGTTGTATTGATATTACATAAAATGTGTAGACTACATTATTATTAACACTTACTCAAAGTTGTACGGGAAAAGTATTGTTGTCTTGTCGTGCTGCTTCACGAAGAACCTCATGATATTCTTCTATGCTTCAGATACCCACTGCTCCTTGACAATAATATCGGTTTTGAATACGATATAAGGATCAATGAAGCCAACACTGGTGTCTTGTATTCTTTGGAGCTCTGACATCTGGAATCTGTATATAAATATAAGTTACATGTGAGGATAATTATATACACGTACGCATGGAAGTGAGTTTATTAAATAAAAGTAAGAATCACTTACAAACAAAAGGAGCTAATGATTGATTTGTCCAGAGCGTCCATGTGGTATAGTTGATGCAATTCTTCGAAACTAATATGTAAGATGTCATCGCCACAGAAGTAATGATGGTCTCTAAATCTGACAAAGATCCACTCCTCACCCCTGCCACACGCCTGCATGTACCACTTGTTGAGCAAGTACATTTGCGTACCCAATTCATTCAGAGCCGCAGGGTTGTACAGACTTTTGCCAAATTTATAAGTCTTCCAGGTATCAACTTTCAGGTTCTGGATTGGAGCTTTGCCCGTCAATTGATCCAAGGTTAAACCAGTTAGTTCAAAAAAAGCATTAAGGTCTTGAACCGACACTTCTCCAGAGTTGTCATGGTCGATAGACTTCTATGTTGGAACCATATTCATTAGCAACAACAAGATTTTGCATTGGTTGCTTCTGTTGTCCGAGCTGTGGGACATCCTTCCCTGATGCTCTTTTCCTTTTCTTATGTGCATCATGTGACTTTCACGAGGGAGCGGTCATAGTCTGATAGTGGCGGAGGCTTACGAACTTCAAGCATCTTTTTCTTGTGAGCTTCGACCTTCTGCCTCAGCAGATCTCGTGGTATGTAAAAGTACGACTTCTCCTTAAGCTTCGCTTGTCTCTGCTTTTGGATATCTATAAAAAAATCTTTCACTTTTTTGTCTTCTTCAGCTGCTATTTGCTCATCAGTCTTTTCAGGAAGTATTTCTTGAGAAATAACTCTTTTTTAGGGTCTTCTTTGCCGCCGGGACCTTAGACGTCTTTGTAGTGCGTCGCTGTGGAGGGGGTGGGGGCGGTGTTGGAGACCGGCGTGGAGGCGATGAGGCCGGTGTTGGAGTCCGGCGTGGAGGCGTTGGAGATCATTGTGGAGGCGGTGGGGCCGGTGTAGGAGTTGGAGATCGTTGTGGAGGCGATGGGGCCGGTGTAGGAGTTGGAGATCGTCGTGGGGATGAAGTCGTCTCGCCCCCCGCGACGCTGTGATGAGATGGGAAATGAATGATTGGGCTAGGCTGGGGGGAGACCCTGCTACAAAAACAAGTTGTGGGTCAATTATTTTTGAAGCCAATATAAAATTAATGGAAAATAATATTTCATTCACTTTCATTCGTACCTAGGGTGAGGTAGGGGAAGCGGTGGCGCCCTAGGAATGATGATGAAGCATTTGCGCCATTGAATAAATGTCTTCTCTGCTTCTCCTAGTGTCTTCTCCCCATCACCACCTTCAATGTCAAGAGGAACATTGCTGTAACCTTTGAGCACTCTATCGACCGAGACGCTAGCATATCCAGGTTGAATAACTGACCCATAGATTCTTGGTGTCTTCGTTCGGTCTATTGGAGATACAACCCCGACAGCCACCATGATTGATGTATTATTACCATCTGGAATGTGCAGCTCACATGTTGTTAGAGGCTCGGTAATGTCATCAACAGGGAAGCGCAACCCAGCGTCATCTTGAATAACTGGCAGCTCCGTCGAAGCACAACTGCTTTTCATCTGACCAACGGGGCTAATGGTGACTCTCGACGTTGATTGCGATTGCATTTGACTCATTGCTAGCTGCACTTGCCTCTTGATCTCCTCCTGCATTCTTGCCTCAAGAGATTTTTCTCGTTCACATGATTCAAGCAATGCTTGTCGTGACTCATTAACAAATTGCTCCAATACACGGATTCGGTCTGCCTCCTCATCCTTCTTTCTCTGGCGGCTTCTGTAGGTATCCTTGTCTGCTGGGAATGCTTGTAGCCATGGAACCTCCCCATAGCCTCTTGTTCGACCACCGTGTTCGGGATTCTCTAGGGCATATGTCAATTCATCCTTCTCTCTGTTGGGCTTGAAAACACCACTATCAGCTTCTTCCCTAGCACGAGCTAATCTCTGTGTTGCTCTCTCAATTTTTTGGCCGAAAATTAGCTTGCCAGTGTCTGGGTCTAGGCTTCCCCCATGAGCATAGAACCAATTCTTCGCGCGTTGAGGCCAGTTCTTCTCTATTGTTTCAGGTATGATTCCCTTGGCAGTAATCTCTGCTTCTAGGTTTTGCCACTTGGGACTAGCACTCCTATAACCACCTGATCCCATGCGATGATGGTATTGCTTCTGTCGGGCATTCTGCTGATTCCTCATCACACGTTCCTCACTCTCTTGAGATGTCTTGTATTGTACGAAGTCATCCCAATGGGACTCCAACTTGACAAACGCCTTAGCATTGAAATCCGGCGTTTCATTCTTCAAGATAAACTTTTTATACAATGTCTTCTTCCAACTCTGGAACAATGTTGCCATCTTCTTCATTGTCCAATCCCTCACTAGCTCCTTCAAAGCATCATCTGCTTGTAATGTGAAATGCTGAGTGATATCTCTCCAAGCTAGGTTCTTGTCACGATCAGATACAAAACTAACATTAGGAGTGGATATCTTCTGCTTCCATTCACGAGCACTAACTGGGATCCTATCCCTTACAATGAACCCACATTGATTGACATATGTCTGAGCATGTGGTCCCAATGGTTTGTCCGGTGTCAGTGTCGAATTCTGATATTATGAAACGGCCCTCTAATGGCTTTTTTGGCCCTCGGACTTTCCTACTCTTGTCGGTGGTTGATGTAGATCCAGAGACCGGCTACATGAGTAGAAACACAACGATTAACAACAAATATACGTACGCATGCATCTATAAGAGATGATAGATAATCGAATATACCTCGCCAGTATTTTCTTGCGCGACAATTTGTTGATCTTCAACCACCGGGATATTCAGGATATCCTCATAATCAGCAAAGTACTGACTCGTGTCATCTACATCCGCATTGGTGCCGGCGTTGATAATATCCGTCATTATGTCATCATTCAAGTTATCATCCGGAGCAGCCATTTGTATCTTCAAGATAACACATAGATAGAATTACTATGGCACATAACATAAGTACATGTGATAACACATATATAATTACTAAATCCAATTAAATATAATAACACATAATATTTCATAAGGATAAACAATAATAAGGTATAGGCTTTGGAATCGAATCAAAAACACTTTCGATCCAAAAACATGGAAATAAGTACATGTATATATACACATAGAATGATACAATTTTCCTCTCTCTCTCAACACATAGAAATAAGTGCATATGTATATATCTCTAGATATGCATGTGATAACACATAGAATGTCTCTCTAGATACAATTTTCTCTCTCTCTCAACACATGAAAATAATTAAGTACATGTATATATACACATAGAAATAATTAAGTACATATATATGTATACATATAGAATCTCTCTCTAGATACATGTGATATAGATAGAATTACTAATAAAATATCCAAGTGATATATAGATAGAATTACTAAAATAAAATATGTATATGATATAGAGATAGAATTACTAATAAAATATGCATGTGTCAATTACTAAAACAAAATTAAATCTAACATATATAGAGAGAGATAGAATATAATTACTAAATTCAATTAAATAAAATAACACACATATATCTAGATAGAATTAATTACTAAATCTAATTAAACCTAACATATATACATAGATAGAATTACTAAATCAAAATTAAATCTAACACATATATAGAGAGAGATAGAATAATAATTACTAAATATATCGAAAAACTATAATAAAAACTATCTAAAAACTATCTAAATAAAGTACTAATTAAATTTTAATACATTTAGATCTAATTAACATATATCAAAAACTATCTAAAAACTAAGAATAAACTACTAATTAAATTTTAATACATTTTAATCTAACATATATATCAAAAACTATCTAAAAACTATCTAAAAAAATATGGCCGAGCTAGCTAGCAGGCTAGGGGCGGATGGCGGGCGTGCTGGCCGGCCACGGGGCCGAGCTGAGCACCTCGCACGAGGACGACGTACGGCGGAGACGAGCTCGACGGCCGCCGGGCGGGGCTCGACGACGAGACCGGGTGGGGGTAGACGACGACGGCGGCGCGGCAGAGCTCGACGCTGGCCGGGCGCGGCAGAGACGAGATCGACTGTGTAGATCGAAAAGTAGAAGATGAACAGAGGAACCGTTCGATATATATAGGCCGGGACCCTTTAGTCCCGGCTGGTAACACCAACCGGGACTAAAGCTCCTTTAGTCCCGGCTGGTAATCCGAACCGGGACTAAAGGTTTAGTCCCGATTCGGATTACCAGCCGGGACTAAAGGAGCTTTAGTCCCGGTTGGTGTTACCAGCCGGGACTAAAGGTATTTTTGGGCGGGCAATTCCGCCCACCCTTTAGTCCCGGTTCCTGGCCTGGGCCGGGACTGAAGGCCTGAAAATTTTGGCAGCCTCACCAGAGTAATTGGAAAGGCCTGGGATTTTGATTTTGTTCTCCTTGTTTAATACTAATTAATTCTATAGCAACTTCAATACTTTGCAATATTTATTTTAAAAAATACTATTGATTAACTAATTATTTATTGTAAATAGGAAAATTTTGTAACCTAAAGTTTTTAATTTCTTTTATGAATATAGAATATAAATGTTACTAATACTAAGTATTTTGTTAATGCAAAAATATATTTGTAACTTAAAATTAATAAAACTAACATTATTCGATAGGAAATTTATTATCACATTATTGTAACGTCAATGTTTTAATTTTTTCTCGGTTTTTTTGACCAAAATGACAGGAAATTTTTGTTGAACCTATAAAAATAAAGAAAATGTAGTATTTTTGTTCTACAACTTTTTCAAATGAAAAATGGCCTATATAAGGATTGTAGATCTTGATGAGTTGAACAAACTTAATATTCAAAACTTTTCATTTGAGACAATCTAGGGTTCCGAAAACTAGTTTGTAGGCGTCGAAATTTAAAAATCACAAATTTAAACCATCTAAACTTTCTCAAATGGAAAGTTGACCAAAACAACAATTGTATATCTTGATGAGCTGAACAAACTTGGTATTCAAAACTTTTCAATTTGAGACAATCTAGGGTTCCGAAAACTAGTTTGTAGGCGTCGAAATTTAAAAATCACAAATTTGAACCATCCAAACTATCTCAAATGGAAAGTTGACCAAAATAACAATTGTAGATCTTGATGAGTTTAACAAACTTGGTATTCAAAACGTTTCAATTTGAAGTCATTTAGAGTCCATAATACTAGAGTCAAAGTGTTGTTTTTTCATTTGACCAAATTTGACTTGGTCAAACTTGCTCAAATGAGACACTAAATTACCTCAGATGAAAAATCTCTGAATACCAAGTTTGATCATCTTAGCAAGATCTACAATTGTTACATAGCTCATTTTCCCATTTGAGAAAGTTTTATCAAACACTAGTCACAAATTCTTGAATCTCATATAGACTTTCTAAAACTATGTCACACACTTGTGAAATTTGAACTACATTTTGTTCAAACTTTCTCAAATGAAAAAATGGCCTATATAAGGATTGTATATCTTGATGAGCTGAACAAACTTTGTATTCAAAACTTTTCAATTTGAGACAATCTAGGGTTCCGAAAAATAATTTGTAGGCGTAGAAATTTAAAAATCACAAATTTGTACCATCCAAACTTTCTCAAATGGAAAGTTGACCAAAACAACAATTGTATATCTTGATGAGCTTAACAAACTTGGTATTCAAAACTTTTCAATTTGAAGTTATTTAGAGTTCATAATACTAGAGTCAAAGTGTTGTTTTTTTCATTTGACCAAATTTGACTTGGTCAAACTTGCTCAAATGAGACACTAAATGACCTCAGATGAAAAAACTCTGAATACCAAGTTTGATCATCTCAGCAAGATCTACAATTGTTACATAGCTCATTTTCCCATTTGAGAAAGTTTTATCAAACACTAGTCACAAATTCTTGAATCTCATAAAGACTTTCTAAAACTATGTCACACACTTGTGAAATTTGAACTACATTTTGTTCAAACTTTCTCAAATGAAAAAATGTCCTATATAAGGATTGTAGATCTTGATGAGCTGAACAAACTTTGTATTCAAAACTTTTCAATTTGAGACAATCTAGGGTTCCGAAAACTAGTTTGTAGGCGTCGAAATTTAAAAATCACAAATTTGAACCAGTCCAAACTTTCTGAAATGAAAGTTGACCAAAACAACAATTGTAGATCTTGATGAGTTTAACAAACTTGGTATTCAAAACTTTTCAATTTGAAGTCATTTAGAGTTCATAATACTAGAGTCAAAGTGTTGTTTTTTTCATTTGACCAAATTTGACTTGGTCAAACTTGCTCAAATGAGACACTAAATGACCTCAGATGAAAAAACCCTGAATACCAAGTTTGATCATCTCAGCAAGATCTACAATTGTTACATAGCTCATTTTCCCATTTGAGAAAGTTTTATCAAACACTAGTCATAAATTCTTAAATCTCATATAGACTTTCTAAAACTATGTCATACACTTGTGAAATTTGAAACATATATTAAACATATTACAATGTGAAGTCATAACATATTACATAATATCCGTCTCTAAAACATAATATATTAAACATGCATCGTTGTATCATGCGGGCACAACAGTGAATTTCTTCTTGACGCATGACCGTTGGTTATGATCTTGTCGTAACCATGGAGTGTCTTCATCATTTAACATGATGCTTGGATCTTTCTTCACTATGAAGGGTGGAATTCGGACATTTCTTTCATAATCTTCTGACATGTCTGACTTGTCTTCAATTCCCACTATATTTATTTTCCCAGAAAGAACTATGTGGCGCTTTGGCTCATTGATCATTGAGTTGATGTCTTCGTTTTTTCCTCTCTTTGATTTTGTAGACATGTCTTTCACATAGAACATCTGACTCACATCGGCAGCAAGGACGAATGGTTCGTCTTTGTACCCAATATTGTTGAGGTCCACTGTTGTCATTCCATACTCTTTGTCGACTGTTACCCCTCCTCCGGTCAGCTTCACCCATTGGCACCGAAACAAAGGGACTTTAAAATTAGGTGCGTAGTCTAGTTCCCATATCTCTTCTATGCAGCCATAATATGTTTGTATATTCCCATTTGGATCTGTGCCATCTATGCGAACACCACTATTTTGATTGGTGCTCCTTTTATCTTGGGCAACTGTGTAAAATGTATTCCCATTTATCTCGTACCCTTGGTACGTGAGGATATACCACGATGGTTGCCTAGCCAACAAATACAGTTTCTCATCAATATTGTCATCGCCTTGACATTCTTTTCGCAACCAACCACTGAAACTTTCCATGTGCTGACTGCCTAATCCAAGCTTCAGTCTTCCCTGGAAACTTGGATCGTAAGAACTCCTTATGTATCTCGATGTACGGATGCACCAATGACGAGTTCTGAAGAACTGTGTAGTGTGCTTTATTGAAATAATCGTCTTCCATGCCAATATATGTTTTCTTCCCTAAAGTTCCTTTACCACTGAGTCTCCCCTCATGTCGCTGATTCGAGAACGCCAATCGAGGCAAGGTCAGGAATAAAGTCAACACAGAACTCAATGACCTCCTCTGTTCCATAGCCCTAGGCGATGCTTCCTTCAGGCTTAGAACGGACTTTCACATATTTCTTCAAGACTCCCATAAACCTCTCGAAGGGGAACATGTTATGTAAGAACATAGGTCCAAGAATACTAATCTCCTTCACCAAATGAACTAGGAGGTGTGTCATGATATTAAAGAAGGATGGAGGGAACACCAACTCAAAGCTGACAAGACATTGAACCACATCATTCTATAGAGTAGCTAGTTCCACTAGATTAATTGCCTTCTGAGAAATTGCATTGAGGAATACACATAGCTTCACAGGTGGCTAGACGTACATGTGGAGGTAGAATTCCTCTTAAAGCAACTAGAAGCAATTGCGTCATAAGCACGTGGCAGTCGTGGGACTTTAAGTTTAGGAATTTCTTCTCTGGCACATTTATTATACCCTTTATATTGGAGGAGAATCCCGATGGGACCTTGATGCTGCTTAGACATTCGAACATGCTGTCCCTCTCTTCTTTGCTAAGCGTGTAGCTAGCAGGACTTAAGTAATGACGTCCATCATCTGTCTTCTCTGGATGAAGGTTGTCTCGTTCTTTCATGCCCTGCAAGTCCTGGCGTGCTTCAAGTGAATCCTTTGGCTTCCCGTACACACCCATGAATCCTAACAGGTTCACACAAAGATTCTTTGTCAGGTGCATCACTGTCGATTGCGTTGCGGACCTCTAGGACTTGCCAATAGGGTAGCTCCCAAAAGATGGACTTCTTCTTCCACATGGGTGCATGTCCCTTAGCATCTTTGGGAACAGATTCGCTTGCCTTGTCCCTTTCCAAATACTACTTTCACATCCTTGACCATTGCGAGTACATCTTCCCCGGTTCGGTTATGAGGCTTCTTCCGGTGGTCTGGCTTACCTTTAAAATGCTTACCTTTCTTTCTTACTTGGTGATTCAAAGGAAGGAATCGACGATGGCCAAGGTACACGACCTTTCGACATCTTTTCAAATATATACTGTCAAGGTCATCAAAACAATGTGTGCATGCATTATATCCTTTGTTTGTCTGACCTGAAAGATTACTTAAAGCAGGCCAATCATTGAATTGTTACGAACAACATTGCTCGTAGGTCAAAGTGTTCTTGTTTGTACTCATCCCAGACACGTACACCTGGTTTGTTCCATAAAACTAGAAGTTCTTCAACTAATGGCTCCAGATAGACATCAATGTCGTTGCCAGGTTGCCTCAGACCTTGGATGAGGATCGGCATCATAATGAACTTCCGCTTCATGCATAACCATGGAGGAAGGTTATAGATACATAGAGTAACTGGCCAAGTGCTATGACTAGTGCTCTGCTCCCCAAAAGGATTCATACCATCTGTACTTAAGGCGAACCTTAAGTTTCTAGCCTCATTTGCAAACTCTAGAAATTCCCTGTCTATCGCTCTCCACTAGGGACCCATCAGCTGGGTGTCTCAGCATATTGTCTATCTTACGGTCTTCTTTATGCCACCGCAACAACTTTGCATGGTCTTTATTTCTGAACAAACATTTTAAGCGTTGTATTATAGGAGTATACCACATAACCTTGGCAGGGATTTTCTTTCTAGGACGTTGTTCACCCTTGACGTCACCAGGATCATCGCAGCCTGATCTTATACCGCGCTGCTTTACATACCGGGCATTCATCCAAATTCTCGTATTCATTGCCATGGTAGAGGATGCAGTCATTAGGACATGCATGTATCTTCTGGATTTTTAATCCCAAAGGGCAGACAACCTTTTTTGCTTTGTACGTAGTGGTGGGCAATTCATTTGGCTTCGGAAGCATCTTCTTTATGAGGTTCAATAAATTCCCAAATGCCTTGTCGGATACACCATTCTTTGCCTTCCACTGTAGCAATTCCAGTGTTGTACCCAACTTTTTTTGCCCCTCTTCGGCCGTTGGGTATAGCAACTTCCTATGATCCTCAAGCATGCGCTCGAACTTAACTTTCTCTTTTCACTTTCGCATTCTTGTTGTGCATCACGAATGGCATCGCCAAGAGCATCACTGAGATCATCTTCTGCCGCTACCTCTTCTTCATCTCCCCCATTGTAGTATCATCAAAGGCACCATACTGAGCAATAATGTCATCAATGTCTAAATCTTCTCCTTCACCTTCTTCCATCATGACCCCGCTTTCTCCATGCTTAGTCCAACATATATAGTTTGACATGAAACCTGACTTAAGCAAATGTGAATGAAGACTCATTGAGCTTGAATATTCCTTTAAATTCTTACATATGGCACATGGACAGCACATGAAACCATCCCGCTTATTTGCCTTGGCCACACCTAAGAAATAGTGCACGCCCTCAATAAAGTCTTGGGAGCGGCGATCGGCATTGTACATCCAATGGCGTGACATAATCTGCATTACACGACAAATTATGAAAACCTTGAACATAATTAAGTATTTTATTACACAACATAAATGACACACACACGATTGATTAATTAACTAAGCCTGGCTACAACATAAGCAATCCCAACTATCACTAAACAAACTAAAACTACAATGCACTTCAGTAACATAATTATTTCGTGACCGTACGCAACTAAAACAGACAAATCATTCGTCTGTTGAATATCAATAAGCTTCTCCTGCTGGCTCACTGCCTCATCATCAACAGCCGCTACCTCAAGCGCACCCGAATTCTGCACGTATGTAGCATAATCTTCCTCCCAGTACCAACCATCGCATCCATTGCCCTCCCACTGAAATTAAAGCCAAAAAATATTTAGTCAAAAATATTCAAGAAAAGCAGGTCAATTAGCCATAATAATTAAATGCGTAAGAAACTCACATCGCGATCCGGGCACTTGTACCCTTGTTGGGTCCCTGTCTCTTGACTCGGTACTCCATCACAATCTTCTGCTTACACTTGCCGCAGATAATGAGAGGGAGTTCTGGCCTCAGTCGTTTCGCAACCGAACGAGAGGCCGAGGATCCGGTACCAGTTGTCATCTACTTTCTATACTTATTTTTGCAAACTAGTGTAAATTTCACATTTTCTAAAATAATATATTTAAACAAAACTAAAATTATTTATTTATCTAACTAAACCATGAAATATGTACTATGTATAATAGTAAAATACCAAACTATCAAGTGATTTTACTATTGTAAATCATCATGTGATTTTGAGCTAAAAATGACATAGAAATCACATAGCTCAAAAACATGTTTCAATAAATAACCATCCGTACTAGTTGACCTTGCTTACGTGATCATCTCGGCGAGCATTTCTCCACCGGACGGCACCGTACTTGGCCAAGGAAGAGCTCCGATTCTACGAGGAAGGGAACACGGTCTTCCACGATCGTTGCCGCTCTCCCTCGTAGAATCAAAGCTCCTCCTTGACGTCCATTACCGCTCGGCAGAGAACATGCTCGCCGAGATGAACACGGTCCACAAGTTCAACTAGTACGGATTTTCTATAATTTTCTAACTATTTTCTAAGTTTTTCATTTCATGGAAAATTTAATTCTAAAAAATAAAAGGCATCATTTCATGGCGCGTGCTCCAGCGAGGACGAGCGAGGCGTGATTTTGATGAAACTAATTTAACTTTTGTTTATCCAAACATATATGCAAATCATCATGTGATTTTGAGCTAAAAATGACATAAAATCATAATAAAGTCCAACATATAAAGTTACACATGTATCTACATCGCAAAATGAGATAAGCTACTGATAAAACATAAGAGGATTAAGTTTGTTACCTCCAAAATCGAAGAGCAACACCAATGGAGGGGGAGAGAGCAAGAACAACAGCAAGCTGAAGAACAGAGGCAGTGAGTTTGAATGGAATGGCTCGGGCTCAGGGAGGAAGAAATGAGCTGGTCTATAGGCCAGGATAATTAGTCGCGGTTAGGGGGCCAAACCGGGACTAAAGATTAATCTTTATTCTCGGGGCATCACCGAAACCGGGACTAAAAGCTTTAGTCCCGGCTGGTATTACCAACCGGGACTAAAGGTTTACCTTTAGTCCTGGTTGGTAATACCAGCCAGGACTAAAGATCCCTGCTCCGCGGACGGCCGTTGGGCAGGAACCTTTAGTCCCGGGGGCAAAAAATGCCGAGGCTAATGCCAAATTGGGACATCGTTCTAAAGTCTGTTCTCTAGTAGTGAAGGATACCTTTCGATATTTATGATCAATGCTATAAAGAGACAGGGGTATTAATGAAGATGTTAGCCATAGAATCAAATCAGGGTGGATGAAGTGGCGCCAAGCATCTGGTGTCCTATGTGACAAAAGGGTGCCACAAAAGCTAAAAGGCAAGTTTTATAGGATGGTGATTAGACCTGCTATGTTGTATGGTGCAGAATGTTGGCCTACGAAAAGACGATATGTTCAACAGATAAGTGTCGTGGAAATACGTATGTCGCATTGGATTTACAGTCTATAAGAAGAGGATCGAGTTCGGAACGATGATATACGTGATAGATTAGGGTAGCACCAATTGAAGAAAAGCTTGTTCAACACCGGTTGAGATGGTTTGGACATAGTCCAACGAAGACCTCTAGAGACACTGGTGCAGTAGTGAAATCCTAAGCCAGGATAGTAACGTGAAGAGAGGTAGAGGAAGACCGAAGTTGACTTAGGGTAGAGGCAATAAAATGAGACTTGAAAGGATGGAATATACCTAAAGACTTAGCCTTAGATAGGAGTGCTTGAAAAACAACTATTCACGTGCCCTGAACCTTGATTGCTTCTGCTGGGTTTCAACTCTAGCCCACCCCAACTTGTTTGGGACTTAAAGGCTTTGTTGTTGGTGCATGAATTTAATAGGTGCTACTGGTTCAATATGCCTAAAAACACAACAAATCTGAATATTGTGAGTATGACAAAAAATTCATAGGCGAACTACAATATCTAACGGTGGTCGAGGTTGTTTCCAGTATGCCCGGATACACATGTCAACTCTGTCCTATCAATAGACTAACAGTGTCATTGTTACACGAAATAGCTGAAGAGCTAGCAAGTTTGGAGAGGGCTCAGAGCCAATGTGTTTGAGATGACAATGCCAAAGGGAAGGTGCTGATGGCGACGAGAGCTTGTGCCTCATTGTATAGGTGGCATGCCAATAATATAATAGATAGAGGTGAGCGGAACTATTACACTTGGCGATCAAGCTCTGAGTATGAAAATCCTTCACAAAAAAGATCATATGAACCAAACTAAAAAAAACAATTATTGTCAATACTAAAATGTCTAACAAAAATTAATTTCTTGATAATATGAGCGATAAGAACATTTCAAAGATAAAATTGATCATGAGGAGCAGGAAGGACAGTGGAGCCAACAAAGGTAAGGACATCCCCAACACTCATCGACGTTGCTGGCTGAGTAGCTTTGGGTAGGGATGAAAACGGCACGGATATTTTCCGACTGTATTCGAAACCGAATCCGTTTAGAGGGGTTGAGATCTGTCCGTATCCGAGTCCGAATATCCAACATCTGATACCGTATCCGTATCCGAATACTCAAATCGCATATTTATGATGTCGATATCCAATCGTATCCTATCCGACATAGTTGACACTATCCGTATTCGAATCCGAATCCGGACAGAAATATGAAAACAAATGTAATATCGGTGATATCCGTCCGTATCCGATCTGTTTTCATCCCTAGCTTTGGGAGCAAGCTTGGACTAACGTGGAGGGGAGAGAACGGGTAAAATTAAATCATTATCAATTTGTTCGGTGCTAGCGTAGAGCAGGTGGAAGCCAATACGTGATGGATGGAGGTAAGCCCTTGTTTAGTTCGCGAAAAGTTTTCCCAAAAAGTGCTTACAGTATCCATCACATTCGAATCTTGCGATACGTGCATGAAGCATTAAATGTAGACGAAAAAAAACTAATTGCACAGTTTGGTTGCAAATTGCGAGACGAACGTTTTGAGCCTAATTAGTCCATGATTGAACACTAATTGACAAATAAAAACGAAAGTACAACAGTAGCCAAATTTCCTAACTTTCCACCCACTAAACACGGGCGGCCAATCGAAAGCCACTGATGGAGAAAAATAATTGTATTATCCAATTTTGATGTATGGGTCCACAAGTCATGTCCATATCAACCGTCGAAGTCAACGGGGCCGCTGAGGATGCCCTAAGGGCGCCCCCAACGGTGCCCAAAACGCTAGCTGTACTGAAATCCGATTGGCCGCTGGAGAGGGAGAGCAACGAGCTAGCGAGTTCTCAGTCGCTGGTCTCGCACGAAGTTCGAGTAAATTTCCTCTCTCAGGCTCTGTCTCGGCTGCGCTGCTACGCCCCAGCCTCTCTCTCTCTCTCTCTCTTTTTATTGTTTCAGCTTTCAAATTGACCGGCGATTTGCTTGTTCTGTTGGGGACGCCCTAAGGGGAAGAAAGGAACCATATATTGCCCACTATGATGGACGAAAAAGGAAGGAGTGGGGTGGGAAACGATATTACCATAGTCCAATGTCATGTGGGATGTGGCCTAGGAGATTGCGTTGTCCTCGTTGGAGTCATGACGATACGATATATCTCGACGAGACCGGCGAAGATGGTGCCATAAAGCTAGCCAAGGGCCACGTGCAATCCATACAACGCTAGTCTGGGGACGTTCGGGTGCATGGTGTGAGGTGCCTGGGAGAGGGCATACTTACCGACGCTGAGGAGGAAAGGCCACGCAACTTGGTGTACTTTGGCATGCCGGAATCAACAAGCACGTTAAGGACGAGGGTACGGGTGTTGAGAACAGCCAGTCTGGGCGTGAAGCGTGATGTCTTCGAGTGCCTGCTACTAGCTAGGCACGAAGGGCATGTTCGGCCTCATTGAGCCGTTTGTGTTCGGCATCTAGACGGGCACGCTAGCTCGACGTCAAGGCGTGCGAGCTCTGCCTTGTCGGCGAGGCACTGTTGGCGCTGTGCACCCGTGACGCGGTCCCCCGGCAGGGGGGATGAGGAGATAGGTGGACGCTGCAGGCACGGAAACCGACAATGAGGGAGAAACGGTGGGCGGTGATCGCCGGTGGCTAAGGTGCGGAAGTGAGGGTCGCAGCATACGAGCCATTCATTTTAGGGGAATTTTGTCGTGGGACATCATACAGACGTGGTATTTGCTGGTAGACACCGTAAACTCAGAAATATGCTCAGTACCATTATAAAATCGTGTTTCTTTGCCACCAGACACCGCAAGCAATTAAAATATTATTTTTCATAGTTTGGGAGTGAGAAAGGGCAGTGAAAAGACCATATTGCCCCCGTGGTCATCTTCCTCCTCCAGACTCCACCCGATGAGAGGTCCGTCCATATCCTTCGATCGCCGGTGCTGCATCTGACGGCTGTGCATGCCTTCGCCGCCCTAGCAGCGTAGTCCGAGGCGGACCTCGCGCAGCTCGATTAGGCACAGCACGGCAGCATGCCTGCCCGTTTGTGCGCGGGGAGGGCGCACGGGCGCTCGCGCTTGGCTCGGCCATGGCCAGGACCTCGCGATCGCCAGAGCTGGCGGCAGTGGCGAGAACGGCGGCGGAGCTGGCTCCTCCCGCGTGGCATCAGCTGGACTCCTGCACGAGGCCGGGGCCGGAGGATAGGCACGTCGGGCGCGGGTGGCCCTGCTGCCTCGCCGGAGCCGGGCGAGCGCGGCCTCTCCGGAGCTGGGCGGCGAGCTGGCTAGGCGCCGGAGCCTGCAGGTGCGCGGCCATGGTGGCCTCTCCCACGGCACGCGTGGCTGGGGCTAGAGCTGGCAGGCGCGGCCACGTGGCCTGCTCGTGGTGGCCAGCTGAAGCGCCGCTGCGAGCAGGTAGCCGCTAGAGTCCAAGGCCACGCCCGCGACGAAGGCCAATGGGAGCACGCAGCAGTACTCCATGTTCTTCTTCCTCTCGGACATACGTGACGGCCTCTCGACCATGGTGGACATGGTCACCTCATCGTCAGCGTACCTGTACGGCATATTGGCTGAGATGAAGGAGAGGCCTGTCAGCATCAAGCTGCCCAAGTTCGCAATCACCTTCAGCTGGGGTGACCTCAAGGGCGACCTCAGTCGGCTGGGCCTCTCGCTGCCGTTCTCGCCGGAGGCTGCCGACCTGAGTGGCATGTGCAAGGGGGACGATGGAGACCAAGTAGTCACCGGCGCTGCACGGGGGTCGACGTTCCTGTCCAAGGTTGCGCACACGGCGGTGGTCAAGATGGACGAGGTGGGAACCGAAGCTGCCTGCGTTCGAATAGCCGGTGAAAACTAGAGGTTGAAGACGAGGGCAGTTTAGACATTTCTTCTGCCTTCTCTCTCCTCGAAACTGAAAAATGAATAAAATAATCAACTGCGGCGTCTCTCGGCCAAGAATCACAAATTTGTAATGTCCACTGGCAAATTTCGACGTTGGCGGTGTTCCCTGGCCAATTTCCTGTTTCTTCAGTGTCCCACAACAAAATTCCCCTTCATTTTACCATGAAAGCGTAAGCAGTTTGGGAAGAACGCACAATAAACTTCCATTAGGCAGGGATCAGTACACAAATAGCCATCAATGTATTAGATTTATTATGGGCTTGGCCTATATAATATTTAATAAATCAAATAGACTCTATGGCTTGTTACAATGCGCTATATATGGTTTAATACCGTACGAGATTTTCACTGGACGTTGACTCGGTTTATATGGTTGAATATTGTCTATCTATATTGAGAAGCTGAGAAAAGGATGTAGGCCCCGTTCGGCTTACCTTAAATCCGGCTTGTTCGGCTTCTTTTTTCAGCCAGAACAAGTATTTTTCTCTCACAATATTTCAGCCAGAACAATGTTTTTTAACCACTTTCAGCCAAGTTTCAGTAAGCCAAACGGGGCTGTAGGTGTGCCACGCGAGTGGGAGTGGCGAGGCGAGGCATGCGGCGAGTGGACAGACGGGACGAGAATGGTTTTGCCACTCAAATCCATATAATTATGAGAGTTACTCTCTTTTATGTTGGTGGTGGCTTCCTGGCGGAAGTTTCGCCTATTACTGCCATCTGCGTTCGCACGTCTCCTCGGTCCTCTGATCTCCTCCTACGCCCCATCGCCTCTCTGGTCGCGAGCATATAATCTCGGCTCCTCCGTCAGTCATCTTCTTCGCTTCCGAGACAACCACATATTCAGTTGTTCTCTGGTTCTCCCCGTCCCAGTTCCTGTGTGCACACGAACTGGGAGAGTAGGCCTCCGGAACGCTCGCTGTCTTCGGGTTCGTCTGCTTGGGTAAAGGGTGGCAATCATATTTTTTAGGAGTGTCGTGGCATGACTACTCTCTACGTCCTCTGCTTCCTGGAGGATCACTGGTGATTGGCACGGCTTCTCCTCTGCACTGCATCAAGCGGGGCGACTACATCGACAGACACTTTGTCTTCGAGTGCATCCGGCTCTGCCGCTGGGTATGTTTATAGAACGAATCATCTAAGGTCTTGGCTGTCAATCCTTAGTTTGAGTATCATCTACATGCTCATCACGTTTAAGACACACAAGCACATATATGATGTCATCAACATGATCATTTTGTTTAATGTCTTTTTCTGGATTAAATTGCTGCTAAAATTGCCTAAATATCTAATGCAATGCATAATAAAGCAGAAGGAAAGTCACTACGTGGAAAACAGGTTTGTAGCAACGGGATAATTTTTTTATAGCGGTGGCTGGTGATGGAGCCGCCCGTACAATGGCGTGCTCGGGAGTCCAGAGACCAGCCGCCCCTATAAATGAAACAACATGGGCGGCTGGTGATACGAGCCGCCCCTACAAATGGGTCTGATTTGTAGGGACGACTCACTCATCAGCCACCCCCGGTGTTTTTATTTGTAGGGGCGGCTGGTGATTGAACCGCCTCTACAAATGCCCCGCATATAATTACCTGCCAAAAGACCTACATATAAAAAACTTGCAGCACCTTCTTCCTCCTCGGGTCACTCACTTCAACCCGTGAAAGAAAGGTGGGGAGGCCTTGGGCACCTTCCAAAAATTGCTCTACTAAGGGGGAAGGTTTTGGTCTCAAATCCTTTGGTGGAGAGGTTGTAGAAGATAAGAAAATGCTATTCCACACTTTTTTTGAAGTTTTAATGGTTGGTTAGTGAGTAATTAGAGTTTTGTTTTTCTCTCTCTTCTACGGTGCCTGAGCTACTTATGAAGCAAATTAGACCCAAGTTTTGAATGTACTAGGGTAAATTAGGTAGGAGAACAAGATCATACCTTTATTTGGTCCATGTTTCTTGATTTTAGTGAACAATTAGTTAGTTTTATGGATGTTTCATGTGCATGTAGATCTAGATCTAGGGTTTGGTTTTTTTATTAATTTCATTTTTGTAAATTTGTGTTTGATGAAATTAGACTAGGGTTTGCATGAAAGATATTGGGTAAAATATAATTATTGCTAATTGTTGTCTTTGAAATTGTTTATTGTAATCAACAAATATGTATTTTAATTATTTATGGATAAATGGGCCATTAATTAATTTTCCTCTACCATGGTGTGTTTGTATGCTTCATGTAATTATATTTGATTTATATTCATATATATCTGAAGTATATACAATTATTCTCAAGTAATTATTAATTTGATTCATTTTTATATATATCTGAATAAGTAGTCATTTAATGTTTGTTTTGCTGTTGTTGTAAAAGATGGAGTACAGAAACTCTTGGATGTATGGTTCATTAAGGTTCAAGGCAGATTTTTGTGAAGAGGTGGATAAATTTATTGAAGCCGCAAAGAAGCATGCAACGACATTAACAAAGAATAAGGATACAATTATTTGTCTCTGTAAAGATTGCAATAACCGTATGGCATGGACAGATGTGACTATCATCAGATCACATTTGATTATGCGAGAATTTGTTGAGGACTACATAGTGTGGATTCATCATGGTGAAACGGTTATTGTTAATGATGAGGATGAGAAGGAATACGACGACGAAACCTTAGAATCCTTGTCCCAATATTCAGCAGAGCTTGATGCACCAATGGATTCTGAGTTTGGCAATGAACAAGGTGGTGATGCTGGTGGTTGGGATGGTAACGACAAAGGTGGTGCCAATAATGATGGTGGAGCATGTGTCGGGGATGAAGATAATTTAGAGGACATGATTCGAGCCCTTGGACTAGAGATTTTACTAAATAGCCCAAAAGGTCTAGAAAATTTGGAAAGTATGACAAAAGCATCGAAGGAGACTATGTATGGTGTTGAAAAGGGTTGTCTGACACATTGGACATTGCTACATTTTGTGCTTGAGCTACTCATCCTGAAGGCTAAGTACGGCTGGTCAGACTATAGTTTCAATGATCTATTGCATCTCCTGTCATGGGTGCTGCCACAACCAAACTCAGTTCCCGTCAACACATACCAAGTGAAGAAGGTCATAAGTCCATTGACAATGGGGGTTGAAAAAATCCATGCATGCCCCAACCACTGTATACTTTTCATGGCAAAATGTTCAAGTCACTGGATAAATGTCCCTGGTGTGGGGCCAGCCGGTACAAGAGCAATGACCTTTACGGTGAGGATGAAGCCTCCACGGGGAAAAAGAGGAATAAGAAGGGTACAAAAAAGGTGGTACAAGAATCTCAGCCCCCCAGAGGACACTCCATTAGGCAACGATGCAAAGAAGAGAAGAGTTCCTACCTTGGTAATGTGGTACCTGCCAATGACCGACCGCTTGAGATGTATCTTCCTAAACCCTAAAGAAGCCTGAAAGCTCTAGTTTGGTTTTGGTGAATTGATGAAACCCTAAGTGTTAACCTAGTTTATCAAGTGATCATGAAATAGGTAGCACACTCCAAGTTGCGAAGCAAACAAAGATCATAGCATGATGAAGATGATGCCATGGTGATGATCAAGTGCTTGGACTTGGAAAGAAGAAAGAGAAAAACAAAAAGCTCAAGGCAAAGGTATAAATCATAGGAGCTATTTTATTTTAGTGATCAAGACACTTAGAGAGTGTGATCACATTTAGGTTTGATAGCCATACTATTAAGAGGGGTGAAACTCATATCAGAATGTGGTTATCAATGTACCACTAGATGCTCTAACTCATTGCATATGCATTTAGGATCTAGTGGAGAACTAACACTCTTGAAAATGTTTGTGAAAAATATGCTAACACATGTGCACAAGGTGATACACTTGGTGGCTGGCACATTTGAGCAAGGGTGAAGAAGTTACAGGTGAAATGGAGTTGGTCGCAATCATGCTGGTGTCGGTCAAAGGACCAGACGCTGGGTCGCTCAGCGACCGGACGCTGAAGGGCTGCATCCGGTCATGTTGTCAGTCAGCACTGTAAGAAGTCACAGTGTGACCGGACGCTGGCAGGGTCCGGTCAAGCATGACCGAACGCGTTCGGTCGGCAAAAACTCATTTTGGACCCTTACTATAAACGACCGGACGCTGAGGGTCCAGCGTCCGGTCAGCTCTGTTAGAGCGTTCGGCCAACATTTTGACCGTTGAGATCAAATGATCACCGTTGAACGCAGGAGACACGTGGCCGCCATCGGGCGACCGAACACTGAGGAGCAGCGTCTGGTCAGTAGGATCGGAGCGTCCGGTCACCCTGATTAGTGCCTAGTGAAGGGGTACAATGACTCTATTTCATGGGGGCTTCTATTTAAGCCCCATGGCTGATTCAAGCTCACTCTCTTGGCCATTTGCATTAACATAGCAACCTTGTGAGCTTAGCCAAAGCTCTCCCACTCATCTCCATCATTGATTCATCATCATAGTGAGATTGGGAGTGATCCAAGTGCATTGCTCGAGTGATTGCATCTAGAGGCACTTGGTGTTCGTGTTTCGCTATAGATTTCGCTTGTTACTCTTGATGGTTGCCGCCACCTAGACAGCTTGGAGCAGCGAGGATCGTTGAGTGGAGGGTGGTGATTGTCTTTGGCTCCAATCATGGTGATTGTGAAGGGTTCTTGACCTTTCCCTGGCGGAGCGCCAAAAGGTATTCTAGTGGATTGCTCATGGCTTGTGTGATCCTCATCTTGTGTTGGTTGTGCGGCACCCTATTGAGGGTTTGGCATATGATGCCAATTAGCGCGTGAACCTCCAAGTGAGTGAATCACCACAACAAGGAGTAGCTTGCCAGCAAGCAAGTGAACCTCGGTAAAAAATCATTGTGTTCATCATTGATTCCGAGGTGATTGATCTTCATTGTTATTCATCCTTGTGATTGATTGGTTTCTTCATCTACACGGCAGTATAACCTTCTTGATCACTCTCTTTATATTATCACAAACTAGTTGTCAAGCTCTTTAGTGTAGTTAGTTGTGAGAGCTTGCTTGGTTGGTTGGTGTGGCTCTTTAGTTAGCCTTTGAGAGCACACTAACATAGGGTAGTGTCATAGCTATTGTGTGAATAGATACTATCTAAACTAGGATTGTGGTAGGTGGCTTGCATTTTGAGTAGGCTAGCGCAACACTTGCTTTGCCTCATAATTGTCTAACAATTTTGTTAAGTGTTGTTGTAGAAATTTTTATTAGGCTATTCACCCCCCCTCTAGCCATTAGGACCTTTCAAGTGGTATCAGAGCTGAGGTCACCATGATTTGAGGCTTAACAACCTTCGGTGTAAAAATGGCTCAAATTAACAACACCAAGAAGCCACCCCAATTTGATGGCACAAATTATCCTTATTGGAAGTCAAAGATGACCACACACATCAAGTCAATCAATAGAAAGGTGTGGAAGGGGTAGAAACCAAAATTGAGATTGGTGATCCGGAGAATCCCACCGCGGCCGAAGAAGTGCTTCTCCAAAACAATGACATTGCTCTAAGTGCTATTCATGATGCAATTGATGAGAGAACATTTGAGCAAATCAAGAATATTGAGATGGCTCATGAGGCTTGGAAGAAGTTGGAAGAATCAATTGAGGGCACTCAAGCCGTGAAAGGTGCAAAGGCTTACATTCTTAAGGAGAAGTTTGCAAGCTTCAAGATGAAGGAGGATGAGAGTGTGCCGAAGATGTTTCATAGGCTTCAAGTGCTTATCAATGATCTCAAAGCACTTGGAGAAGAGGTGAAGGACAAGGACTTCTCCCACAAGTTCTTGAGATGTTTACCTTCAAGATTTGGCACATTGGTCACTATTCTAGTAAGGAGTGGTTTGGACACCATGACACCAAACCAAGTGTTGAGAGACATCATGATCGATGATACATATAGAGATGAAGATGAGAAGGAAGAAAAGAAGGAGAAGAAAGATGAGAAGAAGGATGACAAGAAGAAGAGCATGGCATTCAAAGCCGCATCATCCAAGGGCAAAGCTAAGCAAGAAACATCTAGTGAAGAAGATGATTCATGGGATGATGATGATGAGAAGATGGCTCTCTTTGTCAAGAGATTTGGCAAGTTCATGGTAAAGAAGGGCTACCATGTTAGAAGAAAGAAGTCTTCATCTAAGAACAAAGAAGAGTCAAGAAGGTGCTTCAAGTGTGGAAGCAAAGATCATCTTGTTGCTGAATGCCCATACAATAGTGACAATGATGATGACAACAAGAAGAATAAGAAGAAGGACAAGAAGGAAAAGAAAGAGAAGAAGGACAAGATGGCATTCAAGAAGAAGAAGGGTGGTTCATATGTAGTCACTTGGGATAGTGATGCTTCATCAAGTGATGATGATGATGATAGTGATGATAACAAGACCACCAAGAAGAAGGTTCTTTCAAGCATTGCTATCAATGAGAAGCCTTCTCTCTTCAAATCTTCATCGTGCTTCATGGCTAAGGCCACTAAGGTACAAACTAGTGATGATGAAAGTGATGAAGAACATGATGATGAAAATGAAAATGATAGTGATAGTGATAATGATGAACCTACTAAAGATGAATTATTTAACATGCTAGAAGATGCTAAAGAACATTTTGACATTAAGAGAAGAGAATGCAAGAGCTTGAATAAGGAGGTAAAAGCCCTTAAGCAAGCCCTTAATGAGCTCAAAGCAACTCATGAGAGGCTAGAGGAAGCCCATGAGAAGCTTGGCAAGGCTCACAAAAAGCTTGAAAAGGCTCATTCCACTTTGCTTAATGAACAAGATAAAAAGAAGCATGTTGAAACTTGTGATGTAGGTTTAACTTGTGACTTAATTGATGCATCACTATCTATACCTATCATTGTTGCTCCTACTAATCCTTCTTGTAGCACTTCCACTTCTACCTCATCTAGTAGTGATGGTCTCACTTGTGATGCCTCACTAGTGGTTGAGAATGAGAACCTCAAGAAGGAGGTCACTAAGCTCACTCACACCTTAGCTAAGGCATATGGTGGTGAGGACCGCTTGCTTATGTGCTTGGGTAGCCAAAGAGCTTCTCTCTACAAAGAGGGATTGGGCTATAACCCCAAGAAAGGCAAGGCGGCCTTTGCTCCTCACAAGACTAGTTTTATGAAGAACAATGGTCGGTTTTGCACTAGTTGCAAGCAAGTTGGTCATGTAGAGCTGAAAGCATCTAGGCCCCTAAGTGGATTTTGGTGATTAATGTCAATACAAGATTACTATGACTAACGTGTGTTTTGCAGAGGCAATTAAATTAGGTCATGGTAATGGAGATCGATTGGGCAATCGAGGTTGTCATGCCCCTACGATGGAAATCGTTTTGGTTTTCAAAGGATGGACGACAAGGTTAAGGATGACTAGTTCTAAGTGTCGATTGAAGTTGGAGAGACACTTAGAGTAGTTTAGGACTTTGTTTTTCCTTTGGCCGTACTATGAAGGGGGTATGAACGGGTAGCTTGACCTAGTTGAGTCTAGTGAGTTAGGTGTGGTGCACACTTGTTAAAACTAGCTCTAGGTAGCTCCTATGAATGCCTAAGATCCTTTGGAGCTAACTTCATTCACATATGATCGAAAGTTGGAAGTGAATGGAGGGTCAAATACTGACCGGACGCTGGCTCTGGTGCGATCGGACGCTGACTGCAGGGTCCAGTCAGTTCATTTGACTATGAAGAACAAGTCTGGTGTGACTGGACGCTAGAAGGTCGTGTGACCGGATGCTGAGGGCCAGCGTCCGATCGACTCTAGTAAGGGTCCAGACTTGAGAAAGTGCGACCGGACGCGTCTGGTCAGTGGTGACCGGACCCTGAGTATCCAGCGTCCGGTCGTTTACAGTAAGCATCCAAGAGCGACCAAACGTGTCCGGTCGGTACTGATCGCGGGTTGAACTGACTGGAGCGTCCGGTCAAAACGATCGGATCGTTCGGTCATCCCGTAGAAGCTCATAACGGTTCATTTTTTCAGGCTGCCTTATAAATAGAAGCTCCACTCGTGAGTGGAGGGACTTTTGCTCATTCCAACAGCTGAGAAACACGTTTGTGAGTGCCAAGAAGAGCAAGGTCCTAGTGAGGTGTTTGTGATTTGAGAATCCAAGAGAGTAGCCTCACTAGCAAATCAAGAGTAGCAAAGTGTGCATCCATCTTCTCATTAGGCTTCGCGTGGTCAAGTGAGAGTTCGTGCTTGTTACTCTTGGTGATCGCCATCACCTAGATGGCTTGGTGGTGATTGGGAGTTTGGTGTTCACCCGGCGGAGCTTGTGGGTGACCCAACTCAAGTTGTGAGCGGCTTTGGGTGATTCGCCGCGATGGAGTGTCGAAGAATCAACCCGTAGAGAGCACTTGATCCTTGCACGGATCAAGGGGGAGCTACACCCTTGCGCGGGTGCTCCAACGAGGACTAGTGGGGAGTGGCGACTCTCCGATACCTCGGCAAAACATCACCGCGTTCTTTTCTCTCCCTATTTACTTTGAGCACTTACTTTGAGTATTTACTTTGAGCAATTCAATACTTGCTTTACATTCTTAGAATTGCTATGCTAGAGTAAGTTTGGAACATAGGGTGCAAGTTCTTTGTGCGTTGATTTGATAGGAACACTTTTCTAGGCACAAGGGGTTAATTGGGCTATCCGTAGGATTTGATTATTGCAAGAAAATTTAGAATTAGCCCAATTCACCCCCCTCTTGGGCATCTTGATCCTTTCAATTGGTATCAAAGCCTCGTGCTCACATTTTTAAGCCTAACCGCTTAGAGCAAGATGTCTCACGGGGATGGACCTCCTCCTATCTTCGAGGGGGATGATTTTCCATATTGGAAAATTTGTATGGAGGCTTACCTAGAAGCTCTAGATGTTGGAATTCTTAGAGCCGCCTCTCAAGGGTTCCCAACACCTAAGAATGCCGCACAACTTCAAGGCGATGAAGTAAACTATGAAAAATGGAATGCAAAGGCTCGCAACACCATCTTTAGAGGCCTTTGCAAAGATGTGTTTAATCGTGTAAGGAACCACAAAGATGCCCATGCACTATGGTCGGACGTTTGTGCGCTCCATGAGGGAACCAAGAGTGAGCGTGAGGAACGCTATCATCTTGTGATTAAAAAGCTAAATTCTTTTGAGATGCTTCCTAAAGAAAGTGCTAATGAAATGTATTCTCGTTTAAATGTTCTTGTAGAGGAAGTCAATGGGCTTGGACTTACTCAAATATCACCATCCGACGTTGTGAGAAAGATCTTGAGTGTCCTCCCCATTGACAAATATGGGCACATTGTGACCATGCTACATCAAGGTGATCTTTCCGCCGCTACACCGACACAAATCTTGGGAAAGATCAATGCTCATGAGATGTACATGCACATCACGCCACAAGATGGCTCATCCTCTACAAAGAAGAAAGAGAAGGACTTAGCATTCAAAGCTAGCCAAGATAAGGGCAAGGCAAGACTTGAGTATGAGAGCTCAAGTGATGAAGATGATGAAGAAAGTCTTGCTCTCATGGTGAAGAAGACCGCCAAGATGCTAAAGAAGCTAAACAAGAGTGGCATCAAGTTTGACGGCAAGAAGAAGAAGTTCTTCACTAGCTCAAGAAGAAAGCCAATCTCTGAGATGGATTGCTACAATTGTGGCGAACTTGGTCACCTAGCTCATCAATGCACAAAGCCCAAGAAAGACAAGTTCAAGAACAAGGGCAAGAAAGATGATTCAAGTGATAAAGATGAAAAGAAAAAGAACAAGCCATACAAGAAGAGAGAAGGCAAAAAGAGAGACTTCTATAAGAAGAATAAGAGTGGCAAGGCCTATATTGTCGGTGATTGGCTCACAGACATTGATTCATCAAGTGGATCGTCCGATGATGAGAGTGACAATGAGAAGATGGCCACCATTGCTATTGATCTTGCATCCTCACCGCCACCATCACCATGATCCTCTACACACCTATGCCTTATGGCCAAGGGTGAACGCAAGGTAACTAAGAGTGATGATAGTAGTGATGATGAGCAAGCTAGTGATGATGATAGTGATAGCGATGATGATTCACCCACATATGATGATCTTGTCAAAATATTAAGAAAATACACTAAGATCATTAGAAAGAGTAGAGCTACAAATGAAAAACTTGATGCTAAAAATGATTCACTCTTAGCTAAGTGTGATACATTAGAAAAGGCTAATGATGAGCTCAAAGAAACAAATGATTCTATATCATCCAAACTCAAGGAGCTCAAATCTTCTAAGAAAGAGCTTAAAGATAAACATGATAAACTTGAGTGAGTGCACAATGAGCTTATCACTAATCATAACAAGCTAAAAGATGAATATACAACTCTAAAGATCAATTATGATACCCTTGTTATTGCACAAGAATTCTTACCAAATGAGCCACATGATGCTACTAACCATGTTGTTAAGATTGATATAGCTACCTCATGTGATGATTTAATTGATGAGAGCATTGAGCATGGATCTAGTAGCAAAGGCAAGCAAGTGGTTGAGTGCAATGACTATGATGAGTATGTCAAGCTCAAGAGTGACCATGAGAAGCTCATGAAAGATCTTGAAGAGATGAAAAGTCACAACACCATTGTGCTAGAAACACTTGATCATGACAAAGAGTTGATCCTTGAGAATGAGAAGCTCAAAGAAGAAAACAAGAAACTCAAGGAAGAGAAGAACAATGATATTCTCAAGGAAGAGAACAAGAAGCTCAAGATGGAGAAAGAGCATCTCAAGGTGGGATTGAGCAAGTTTGCTAGAGGCAAGCATCTCCAAAGTGAGCTACTCATGAATACTGTCATGAAGATGGATAGAAGTGGCATTGGATATATGGCAAGTGTAGAGAAGAAGAAGGCTCAAGCTCAACACCAACAATCAAAGCCAAAGCTAAAGCCAAAGAGATGTTTTGAGTGTGGACAAGAAGGCCACTTTGCTCATGAGTGTCAAACTCCACCACCACAACCCTTGCCCAAGCATGCTAGACCTTTTGCTTTCAATGCTCACTACATGCTTAGAAAAGATTCTAGTGGAAAGATGAAAGTCATGTTCTTAGGACCCCCAACAAGAGTAGGCCTAAGAAGATTTGGGTGGCTAAGTCACTTGTTGAGAAGGTGAAGGGCCCTCAACAAGTTTGAATCCCTAAAGCTTGAATCTCTTGTGTGTAGGTGAACTACAAGACTGATGGAAGTCATTGGGTTATTGATAGTGGTTGCACTCAACATATGACTGGTGATCCTCGTATGTTCACCTCACTAGATGAAGAGGTAGATGGACAAGAGAAAATAACTTTTGGAGATAATTCAAAGGGCAAGGTTAAAGGATTGGGCAAAGTGGCAATATCAAATGATCATTCCATCTCCAATGTGCTCTATGTTGCCTCATTGAGTTTCAACTTGCTATCCGTTGGGTAATTGTGTGATCTTGGCTTCCAATGCCTATTCACCGAGAAGGAGGTTGTTGTATCCAAAGTAGATGACAAACAAGTGATATTCAATGGATTTAGATACAACAACTTATATCTAGTTGACTTCACCTCCAAAGATGCAAACTTGAAGACTTGCCTATTCACCAAAACAACACTTGGGTGGCTATGGCATAGAAGACTTGATCATGTTGGGATGAGCTCACTCAAGAAGCTTATGAAGAATGATTTGGTGAGAGAGTTGAAGGATGTGAAGTTTGAGAAGGACAAGCTTTGTAGTGCATGTCAAGCCGGCAAGCAAGTTGCAAACACTCATCCAACCAAAGCTTTCATGTCAACCACAAGAGTGCTAGAACTCCTACACATGGATTTATTTGGACCAACAACATACAAGAGTTTGGGAGGAAATCTCTATTGTCTTGTGATTGTGGATGACTATTCAAGGTATACATGGGTGTTCTTCCTTCATGACAAATCCAAAGTTGCATCTTGTTTCAAGAAGTTTGCCAAGAGAGCTCAAAATGAATTTGAAGTGAAGCTCAAGAAGATAAGAAGTGACAATGGCAAAGAGTTTGACAACACAAACATAGAAGCTTATTGTGATGAAGTTGGAATCAAACATGAAGTCTCCGCAACCTATACTCCTCAACAAAATGGTGTAGTTGAGAGGAAGAACCGGACTTTGATCACTCTTGCTAGGACAATGCTAGATGAGTACAACACCCCCGAAGCTCTATGGGCGGAAGCAATCAACACTGCATGTTATGCATCCAACCGCCTATTTCTTCAAAAGTTCCTTGTCAAGACACCATATGAGTTGCTCAATGGGAAGAAGCCGGACATCTCCTTCTTTAGGGTGTTTGGTTGCAAGTGCTATATCTACAAGAAGCGGCAACACCTAGGGAAGTTTCAAAGACGTTGTGATATAGGTTTTCTTGTTGGTTACTCATTGAAGTCCAAAGCATATAGAGTATTTAATCATGCCACCGGCTTGGTTGAAGAAACATATGATGTGGAGTTTGATGAATCTAACGGCTCCCAAGGAGCACATGAGAATCTTGATGATGTAGGTGATGAACCATTGAGGGAGGCTATGAAGAATATTCCGGTGGGAGACATCAAGCCAAAAGATGATGAAGATGATGTACAAGTCATTGACCAACCTTCTTCATCAAATGTACCACAAGATGGTGAAAAAGATGGGAGAGTAGAAAATGAAGATACTCATATCTCCCATGAACAAATGGTGGTACAAGCACAAGATGTTGATGCTCCACAACCTCCTCCTCAAGTGGTCAATAGAAGAAATACACCTCTCCTACAAGATCATCCACAAGATCTCATCATAGGGAGTCCAACAAAGGGTGTGATGACTCGATCTCAAAAACTTACTTCATTTATTGCTCATCACTCTTTTGTCTCTTGCTATGAGCCTACCAAGGTAGAAGAAGCTCTTAAAGATCCGGATTGGATCATTGCCATGCATGAAGAGTTGAACAACTTCACTCGCAATGAAGTTTGGACTCTTGAAGAGCGACCAAAAGGTGCAAGAGTCATAGGAACGAAGTGGGTGTTCCGCAACAAGCAAGATGATCAAGGTGTTGTTGTGAGGAACAAGGCAAGACTAGTTGCAAAGGGGTTCTCTCAAGTTGAAGGTTTGGATTTTGGAGAGACCTTTGCACCGGTTGCAAGATTAGAAGCCATCCGTATCCTTCTTGCATATGCATCACATCATGAAATGAAATTATATCAAATGGATGTGAAAAGTGCATTTTTAAATGGCTTTATAAATGAACTAGTCTATGTTGATCAACCTCCCAGGTTTGAAGACCCTAGATATCCTAATCATGTTTATAGGTTGTCCAAGGCACTATATGGGCTTAAGCAAGCCCCAAGAGCTTGGTATGAGCGCCTTCGGGACTTCCTCATTGAGAAGGGCTTCACCATTGGGAAGGTTGACACCACACTATTCACCAAGAAGCTTGATGGGCATATCTTCATTTGTCAAGTATATGTTGATGATATCATCTTTGGATCATCAAATGAAGACTCATGCAAAGAATTTGGTGAATTGATGTCGAAGGAGTTTGAGATGTCAATGATTGGTGAGCTTATATTCTTTCTTGGTTTTCAAGTCAAGCAAATGAAAGAAGGCATCTTCATCTCTCAAGAGAAATATACAAAAGATCTTCTCAAGAGATTCAAGATGGATGAATGTAAGCCAATCAAGACACCAATGCCTATAAATGGACATCTCGACCTAGATGAGGGAGGTAACCCGGTTGATCAAACTCTCTACCGTTCTATGATTGGTAGCTTGTTATATTTAACCGCATCTAGGCCCGACATCATGTTTAGTGTGTGTATGTGTGCTAGATTTCAAGCTAGTCCTAAGGAAACACATTTAATTGCCATAAAAAGAATCCTTTGGTATCTTAAGCACACACCAATCATTGGTCTTTGGTATCCCAAAGGAGCTTTATTTGAATTAATTGGCTATTCCGATTCGGATTACACTGGATGCAAAGTTGATAGAAAAAGCACATCCGGAGGGTGCCATTTGCTTGGTAGATCACTTGTGTCTTGGTCCTCCAAGAAACAAAATAGTGTGGCTTTGTCCACCGCCGAAGCGGAATACATTGCCGCGGGTGCTTGTTGTGCACAAATATTATACATGAAACAAACTTTGCTAGACTATGGAGTAGTTCTAGAGAAAGTACCTCTTTTGTGCGACAATGAAAGTGCGGTAAAACTTGCAAATAATCCGGTTCAACACTCTCGCACCAAGCATATAGATATCCGCCATCACTTTCTAAGAGATCATGTGGCTAAAAATGATATTTCACTAGAAGGTGTAAGATCCGAAGATCAATTAGCGGATATCTTCACAAAACCGCTAGATGAGGCTACATTTTGTAGATTGCAGAATGAGCTCAATGTACTTGATTTTAGTAACTTCACTAAAAATTGAGCTTGTGTTGTCCATTGCATTCATTGTAATATACAACTTGTTTAATTTGTGGCAATGCACATAGGGCTTGTCTAACATGGTTAAGATAACCGCCGAAAAGCATGTGAAGAAGCTTAACCTTGGATCAAACTTGACAAGCAACTAGATTTACTTACAAGTATTACATATGCATGAATGTCGTTTTGTCGTTTTGTTCCATTTGCCCTCTTGTTGCCTGATGAGGACATGGCACCTTTGGATACGAACAATGATTATAAGGTGCGCTCGTTCCTACATTTGCATAGTGGCTTTGGTTATAATTCACTTGGTTCCACATGTACATGTCACTATTTGATTGTAGGTTCAAATGTGTTTCATAATGGAAGTTCATCAAAGTTGAACTTTTGGTTCGTCGGTAGCCCGACAGTGCCTCATTGGGAAGGCCATAACTCATCCATCCGGAGTGCGATCGAGGTCAATGAGCACTTGATGGAAAACTTGTTTGATAAGCTTTCAAATAGATCTAGTCTCATCTCAATATCACGTCGGCAAGGCCTCCAAATTACTAATATATTCTGTCGCTATTTCTGGCGGAAGCTACACTATCGTCATGGGCTTGTTAGACATCCTTGGGACCCTAGCCCAAGTTGGAGCACGCCCTAAGAAGATGGAGAACACCTAAGAGATGGCCTTGGACGTCCTCCTCCTTGGCCACCACCTTAGGAGGCCATCAAGGACGTCCAAGCCAAGCCAGAGGCCCAGTCCAATCCGAGTTCGAGTCTGCCTCGGCCGTCAGGACCAGTCTGCAATAAAACGGACGCCCAGGACGCATCCGAACTACGTTTTCGATGATCCACATATGGATGGAAAGCTAATTTGATAAGGAAGCCAATCCAAGTGGTTTCACGTCAAAACCTCTTCAAAATCAACAGGAATCGTCGAAACAAGTCAGTGTCCAGAATCTGCCAGGGTGCTGCGACACCTACTTTTGGTCCGTTGGACCGTGTATCGTGTTTGGGCCCATTAGGGGGCGTGTCTAGGGTAGGCGACGACCCTAAGACCTTTATAATCATACGCCGCCGCCATCATTAAGTTTTGGGTTTTGCTTAGATTATTCTGTCAAGAAACAGTTTCGCCGTTCTTTGGTTTGTGAGACCCCAACTCGTGAGATTAATCATACATCCTCAATTTGGTTACGATCTTTCTTGTTCTTGCTTGTGTTCTTCATTGCACAGGCAGGGATTAGCCTTCTTGGCGAGGTCAACCTGGTTCGAGACTCGGTTGATAACCAGAGGAGCTGTGGTGCTAAGATTGCAGGGTTCGATCTTTCGATCTGAAGCTGGATCGGTGTGTCATTCTTTGCCACAACGATAGTTACCATCACCTGACGGAAGATCGGGATCCCCGTCTCCATTATTGCCTATTTTCTTAAAAAGAATTATAGCCTAAGGCAAAATATTTTGAAAAATATGAGGGTTTGAGAGAGGTCACTCACATCAGTCCCAATGGGTGTTTATTTGGATCTTATTCAAGTTGAGACTTGATTGGGAACAGGCAGCGCGAAGGAAGTTTGAAGATTTGCTGGAAAAGGTGCACCGGACGCTACACCGGACGCTGCTGTCCAGCGTCCGATCAGTTCACAGGAGGTGAACTGCTGGTGAAGGAGTGACCGGACGCTGCGTCTGTGCGTCCGGTCAGGAAGGGTTCAGCATCCGATCGATCGAAGGGTACACAAGTTGTACTTACCGGACCCTGCCTACGTCCGATCATGGACCACCGGATGCGTCCGGTCTCGATTCCAGAGGATTTGGACCTCTCTAGAATCGACCGAACGCTGGGTGGTAGCGTTCGGTCGCTACCACCGGAGCGTCCGGTCAGTGGATCTCGCGCGGATTTAGGACTCCTTTCTCCGATTCCTTTTCTGTCGCGTGTGGGGAACTATTTAACCGCAAGCCGTACCTTTGTTCGCCCTCATCCCGCCGTGCCCTAGCCCGAGCAGCCACCAAGCCGTGCCGCTGCACCCTCGCCGAGCCGCCGCCAAGTCACGCTGGTTTTGCCCTAGCCAGCGTCACCGCGACCCTACGCCGGCCACCTCACGCCCACGCCGCCGTGCTCCTGCTTTCCACGCGCCAGCACAGCACGTGCCACCGCAGCTCGCACACCACCACGCCAACGTTGCCGCAGCTCGCCGGAGTCGCCCTATCCACGCCTCCGCTCTGCCTCCTGCCGTGTGCCCTATCCTCATCTCCTCTCGGTAAGGCTAGCCCCTTGTTTCAATTTCAAATTGCGTAGATCAATTTGCAATACAATGCACTGATTTTCAAATACTAGGGCCAAAAGTTCATCACTGCTCCGTGTAACCCTAGCCCCTGCCGGTTCCGAGGATTCCCCCCATGTGTCGCCTTATCCCTTCTCGGATCGCTGATCGTCAGGTAGAAAGCCATTCGATTCAAATTCGCATCTACATTGCTTTCTCTATTAGGTTTTCGCATCTATTAGACATATGGTATTTATTTGTATATCCATCTATTCTATCGTGCAGCGAGTCGGTTCCGTTGTGGTTCTTGTGGCAGTTGGCAGTCAACTCGGAGCCAAGCTCGCGAGTAAGGATCGAGGCCAAGCCTCGCAAGCGACAGTTTGATAGTTGATCTTCATCAGCGGCAGTTCACCATCTTGTCAGCTCAGATGGCTCGCACCAAGAACGTTGGTGGTGGCCTAGGTGATGATGATCGGAGGCCCCCGCCTCGCCAGCTAGCCGGATCTAAGGGCAAGTCAACCAAGCAGGTGACATCCAAGAAGCGGAAGTACCCCGATGCAGAGACAGCGAGAGCAGCTGCTGCTGCAGAGGCCGCAGAGCGTGCCGAGAGAGGTGGTGCCCACAGCGGAGTTGTCATTGCAGATCAGCCGGTTTCACCAGCACTAAGAGCTGCGATTGAGGATGTTGAGCGTCGTCACGGGAGTCCAGCTGGGACTGCCACGTTTACAGGACGATGGGTTGCCATTGAGGAGGGTCCGTCAGCTCAGCAGCAGCCCCCACCAGCAGAGCCTTAGCCAGCCCAGGAGACTCAGGAGGGTCAGGAGACCGAGCCGGCACCTCAGCTATGCCGCTCGAGTCATACCAGTGCTACAGTTCCACTGAGGCCAGTTACACAGCGCAGAGGTTCACGTCCTCCGCCCAGACCTCAGGGTCCGCCTCTAGTGGTTCACCTCGACTTAAGGGCCGCCACCGCTAGACAGGTTCAGCAGCTGTGATTTGTTGAGTTTGAGGTTTGGTTTCCTCCGAGGAGGGATGAGAGAGCAGCTGAGGGTTTCTACACGCCACTGCAGGAGGACTTCTACAATGCTTATCTCAACAGTGGCGCAGTGTTCAGATCTCAGAGAGTCTGTCAGATAGAGTCTATTGTGGCAGCAGCCAGAGAGAGCATTCGGCCATACTTGTCATATTTGCCAGGACTGTTAGATCTGATTGGACGGATGGGGATATATGTACCATCTTGGGTCCGTCAGTTTTATGCTTCGCTCTACATCGATCCACATCACAGATTCATTCACTTTGCCTTCAAAGGCAAAGACTACAGAGTGACGAGTGGTAGAGTCGGAGAGATACTGAGGCTATAGGAGCAGCCTGTCAAGATGCATGAGGTCTGTTATGGACAACAGGAGCCTCCCAAGCATCCTCATGGAGGGTTGGTGCCCCCTACAGATTTAGTGCGACATTACTTCAAGGAGCCGTTTGGAGAGGGGTCGAGCAGGAACCCTAGTGACTTGACTCCTACAGTGAGGGTACTAGAGGCCATCATCAGGAGGACACTACTTCCTAGGTTGGGATACAGGGAGGGCCTGACTCGCTTACAGCTATGGCTTCTCAATGCCATCATGCAGCAGATAGTATTTGATATCTAGGATCTCCTGCTTTCAAAGATGGAGGACACAATAGCTGAGGGATTCAAGGGTCACAGGCAGCTTCCCTATGCTCACTGGATCACGTTCCTCATCCGTAGAGTAGTGCTTGATAAGCCCCGTGGCATGATGGATGAGTATACAGGTGCCACCACAGAGTTCCCAGCTTACAACCTATCACAGAGGATTTGGCACACCACTCCTCAGGCACCCAGACAGCCTAGCCATCGTCCTGACGTGCCAGAGTCCATAGCTTAGTAGGATGAGATCATCAGTGGGATTGTAGCCACTGAGGAGGAGGAGCTAGAGGCACAGCAGGAGGTGAGCGAGTACAGTGATAGCTCTGACGATGACTACCAGCCTATACCTCAGATGCCTCCATGCAGACATGATGCAGAGGCCGGTAGCTCCAGTTCTGCTCCACCTGCTCCACAGATAGACCCCGCTCTCATTGCTATTCTTGAGCAGATGCAGCAGGATCAGACACGACAGGCACAGGAGACAGCTACCAACTTCGCACAGTTTCAGGCTCGTCAGGACGAGTTCCAGCGGCAGCAGCAGCTCCTTCAGCACCAGCAGTTACTTATGCAGCAGCAGCTCATGGGATTCATGCAGCATGTAGTGACAGCCATTGGGATCCCACTGCCACAGCCTTCGCCCCAGCTTGCACAGCCTCCTACCACTTCGATGACTCCAGCGGTACAGCCTAGTGGGCTCCAGAGTCAGGGACAGCCTCCAACTCAGTTTGCTTCACCTCCTATACATGTGTCCCAGTGGTTAGCCTCACCCGTGGTAGCCTCATAGTTCACTCCATTTTAGACGGGCTTCACACCAGAGCAGTCTTCCTCGCTATTCATGCCTGAGACGTCAGTCTCCAGGAGTCTTGGAGCATCCTTCAGCGAGTTGACCGGTATGCCTACTTCGCCTCATATGCATACCGCCGGTCCATCTACAGCAGCTCCAGTCACAGTGACTACTCAGAGGCTCCCCTCGTCTGTCGCCTCGTCAGATCCTACGATAGACATACTAGCAGCTTCCCAGGCCGCACCAGCCCCAGCTCAGACCTAGACTGCTTCAGCGACACTTCCTGCTTCAGAGGGTTAGTCAGTTCAGAGCTTAGGGTCAGATGATGATGGCGCCCAGTTCCATCTTGCTCCACGTACTTCAGCGCTCGACTCGTCCGCTGCAGCCCCGCCGACCGACCCTTAGGTTTTGGTGTTTGACGCCAAAGGGGGAGAGGGCTTGAGTATGTAGACTCAGGGGGAGCGAGTTTTAGGGGGAGCTAGTTATCTAGTATTAGTTTATTATATACATTTGGAGTTTTATTTGTGTGATACACTATTACTTATGCATTCATGTGTTTACTTTCATGCATACTATTATATATATGTGATAGTGCTATCTATGTGATTGTGATAGTTGACATGTGTGATTTCTACTTTGCATTATCTATATGTCATATCACTTGTGATTCTCATTTGTTTTTGCTTCCGCGCTTATACTTCGAAGCAAATGAGCTTTGTTACTCGTACTCATGCTTAATTCATATTCTTTGAGTACATTGTGTTGGTTTGGGTCATATAATCTTGCCTAACTCTTTTGCTCTTATCGACAAAAGCTTATATGAACCAAGCCCTTCAAAAACCTCACTCCATAACATACTCGAGGTGGTATTGTCATCAATCACCAAAAAGGGGGAGATTGAAAGCATCTAGGCCCCTAAGTGGATTTCGGTGATTAATATCAATACAAGATTACTATGACTAACGTGTGTTTTGCAGAGGCAATTAAATTAGGTCATGGTAATGGAGATCGATTGGGCAATCGAGGTTGTCATGCCCCTACGATGGAAATCGTTTCGGTTTTCAAAGGATGGACGACAAGGTTAAGGATGACTAGTTCTAAGTGTCGATTGAAGTTGGAGAGACACTTAGAGTAGTTTAGGACTTTGTTTTTCCTTTGGCCGTACTATGAAGGGGGGTATGAACGGGTAGCTTGACCTAGTTGAGTCTAGTGAGTTAGGTGTGGTGCACACTTGTTAAAACTAGCTCTAGGTAGCTCCTATGAATGCCTAAGATCCTTTGGAGCTAACTTCATTCACATATGATCAAAAGTTGGAAGTGAATGGAGGGTCAAATACTGACCGGACACTGGCTCCGGTGCGACTGGACGCTGGCCGTAGGGTCCGGTCAGTTCATTTGACTATGAAGAACAAGTCTAGTGTGACTGGACGCTGGAAGGTCATGTGACCGGACGCTGAGGGCCAGCGTCTGGTCGACTCCAGTAAGGGTCCAGACTTGAGAAAGTGCGACCGGACGCGTCCGGTCAGTGGTGACCGGACCCTGAGTATCCAGCGTCCGGTCGTTTACAGTAAGCATCCAAGAGCGATCGGACGCGTCCGGTCGGTACTAACTGGACCCTGACAGCGTCCGGTCATCACTTGAAAACTGTTCACGGGTTGAACTGACCGGAGCGTCCGGTCAAAACGATTGGAGCGTCCGGTCATCCCGCAGAAGCTCATAACGGTTCGTTTTTTAGGCTGCCTTATAAATAGAAGCTCCACTCGTGAGTGGAGGGACTTTTGCTCATTCCAACAGCTGAGAAACACGTTTGTGAGTGCCAAGAAGAGCAAGGTCCTAGTGAGGTGTTTGTGATTTGAGAATCTAAGAGAGTAGCCTCACTAGCAAATCAAGAGTAGCAAAGTGTGCATCCATCTTCTCATTAGGCTTTGCGTGGTCAAGTGAGAGTTCGTGCTTGTTACTCTTGGTGATCGCCATCAACTAGACGGCTTGGTGGTGATTGGGAGTTTGGTGTTCACCCGGCGGAGCTTGTGGGTGACCCAACTCAAGTTGTGAGCGGCTTTGGGTGATTCGCCGTGACGGAGTGTCGAAGAATCAACCCGTAGAGAGCACTTGATCCTTGTGCGGATCAAGGGGGAGCTACACCCTTGCGCGGGTGCTCCAACGAGGACTAGTGGGGAGTGGTGACTCTTCGATACCTCGGCAAAACATCGCCGTGTTCTTTTCTCTCCCTATTTACTTTGAGCACTTACTTTGAGTATTTACTTTGAGCAATTCAATACTTGCTTTACATTCTTAGAATTGCTATGCTAGAGTAAGTTTGGAACATAGGGTGCAAGTTCTTTGTGCGTTGATTTAATAGGAACACTTTTCTAGGCACAAGGGGTTAATTGGGCTATCCGTAGGATTTGATTATTGCAAGAAAATTTAGAATTAGCCCAATTCACCCCCCTCTTGGGCATCTTGATCCTTTCAAGAGCAAAAATGCATGAACAAGAAATCACAAGCTAATGTATCCTTCATAAAGCTTGATTCATGCTATATGCTTACTAGGGGTACAAATGGTGTAAAGGCTAAGTTTATTAGTAAACCATGGATGGGCTCAAAGAAGAAAGCCATTTGGGTACCAAAGAGCTTAGTGACTAACCTTTAAGGACCCAAGCAAGTTTGGGTACCTAAAAAGAATTGATCTTCTTTTGTAGGTTAATTACAAAGCCGGAGGAAGGCATTGGGTTCTTGATAGTGGGTGCACTCAACACATGACCGGTGATGCAAGAATATTCAACTCAATCAACACCAATGACAATGATGGTTATGATAGTATCACATTTGGTGACAATGGCAAAGGCAAGGTCAAAGGTCTTGGTAAGATTGCAATATCAAATGACATGAGCATATCCAATGTGTTGCTAGTAGAGAGCTTGAACTTCAATTTGCTATCCGTGGCTCAATTGTGTGATCTTGGATTCAAATGCATATTTGGGGTAGATGATGTAGAGATCATAAGTGTAGATGGCTCTAACTTGATCTTCAAAGGCTTTAGATATGAGAATCTATACTTGGTTGATTTCAATGCTAGTGAAGCTAGATTATCTACATGCTTGTTCACTAAGTCTAGCATGGGTTGGTTATGGCATAGAAGGCTTGGTCATGTTGGAATAAAACAATTGAATAGATAGGTTAAGCATGACTTAGTTAAAGGCTTGAAAGATGTTGTGTTTGAAAAGGATAAGCTTTGTAGCTCTTGTCAAGCTGGCAAACAAGTTGGAAACACTCATCCTAAGAAAAGCATGATGAGCACTAGTAAAGCATTTGAGTTATTGCACATGGATTTGCTTGGGCCAACACAATACACTAGTATCGGTGGAAACAAATATGGATTTGTGATAGTGGATGACTACACTAGATACACATGAGTATTCTTTCTAGTGGACAAAAGTGATGTGTTTGCAACATTCAAATCATTTGTCAAAGGCATTCATAATGAGTTTGAAACAACCATCAAGAGGGTTAGAAGTGACAATGGTAGTGAGTTCAAGAACACTAGAATTGATGAGTTGTGTGATGAATTTGGAATTAGACATCAATTCTCGACCAAGTACACTCCTCAATCAAATGGCCTTGTTGAGAGGAAGAATAGAACACTCATTGATATGACAAGGTCTATGCTTAGTGAGTACAATGTGAGTCAATCTTTTTGGGCCGAAGCTATCAACACGGCTTGCTATTGTAGCAACCGCCTCTATTGTCACCGATTGAAAGAGAAGACACCATATGAGCTCTTGAATGGTAGAAAGCCCAACATTGCATATTTTTGGGTCTTTGGTTGCAAATGCTATATCTTGAAGAAAGGCACTAGATTGGGCAAGTTTGACAAGAAATGTGATGAAGGATTCCTACTTGGTTATTCCACTACAAGCAAAGCATATAGAGTTTGGAATTTGGATAGTGGTACTCTTGAGGAAGTTCAAGATGTTGAATTTGATGAAACTAAGGGTTCACAAGAAGAGAATGAGAACTTGAAAGATGCTAGAGGCATTCAACTTTCAAATGCCATGAAGAACATGGATATTGGTGAATTAAGGCCTATGCAAGTGAATGATGATGAAGATGATCAAGTGCGAGTGCTCTCTAACTCAAATGTGCAAGATGATACGAATCAAGTTAGTGCAAGTGGCTCTCATGACAATGAACAAGATCAAGTGGCTAGTACATCATCTCAACCCAATGATCAAGCAAGTGCAAGCAATCAAGTTACAATCCTCCAACCAACCAATATTGCAAGAGATCATCCATTGGACACTATCATTGGTGATATTTCAAGAGGTGTGCAAACTAGATCAAGATTGGCTTCATTTTGTGAGCATTTCTCATTTGTGTCATCCATTGAACCAAAGAAGATAGATGAAGCATTGAAGGATGTTGATTGGGTAAATGCTATGCATGAAGAATTGAATAACTTCACAAGAAATCAAGTATGGGAATTAGTAGAGAGACCAAAGGGACACAATGTGATTGGAACCAAATGGATCTTTAGAAACAAGCAAGATCAAGATGGGATAGTAGTAAGGAACAAAGCAAGATTAGTAGCACAAGGCTATACACAAGTTGAAGGTCTTGACTTTGGAGAAACTTATGCCCCAGTTGCTAGATTGGAAGCAATAAAAATCTTGCTAGCCTATGCTTGTGCCCACAACATCAAGCTCTATCAAATGGATGTTAAGAGTGCATTTCTCAATGGCTACATCAATGAAGAAGTATATGTTGAGCAACCTCTCAGTTTTGAAGATGATAAGAAGCCCGACCATGTGTACAAGTTGAAGAAGGCATTGTATGGATTGAAACAAGCACCTAGAGCATGGTATGAGAGATTGAGGGACTTCCTCCTCTCTAAAGGGTTCACAATGGGCAAGGTTGACACCACTCTTTTCATCAAGAAGATTGGAAAAGATCTATTTGTGTTGCAAATCTATGTTGATGATATCATATTTGGATCAACCAATCAAGACTTTTGTGATGAATTTAGAAAGATGATGGCTAATGAGTTTGAGATGTTCATAATTGGAGAGTTGAGTTACTTCCTTGGTCTTCAAATCAAGCAATTGAAGAATGATACATTTGTGAGTCAAGGCAAGTACATCAAGAACATGATCAAGAAGTTTAGCATGAGTGATAGCAAAGTCATTAGCACACCAATAGGAACCAATGGCAACTTGGATAGTGATGCAAGTGGAAATATGGTGGATCAAAAGTTGTATCGGTCTATGATTGGAAGCTTACTCTATGTGACCGCATCAAGGCCGGATGTCATGTTTAGTGTATGCATGTGTGCAAGATTTCAAGCCTCACCAAGAGAAAGTCATTTAAAGGCGACAAAGAGAATGTTGAGGTACTTCAAGCATACACCAAATGTTGGTTTGTGGTATCCCAAAGGAGCAAAGTTTGAGCTAGTTGGTTACTCCGACTCGGATTATGCGGGATGCAAGGTTGAAAGAAAGAGCACCTTAGGCACATGTCAATTGTTGGGAAGATCACTTGTTTCATGGTCATCAAAGAAGCAAAATAGTGTTGCATTATCAACCGCCAAAGCCGAATACATATCCGCTGGTAGTTGTTGTGCACAAGTACTTTGGATGAAGGCCACTTTGAGTGACTTTGGAATCAAGTTCAAGAAAGTGCCATTGCTATGTGACAATAAGAGTGCAATCAAGTTGACCAACAATCTGGTTCAACATGCAAGAACAAAGCACATTGATGTCCGCCGCCATTTCATAAGAGATCACCAACAAAAAGGGGACATTTGCATTGAGAGTGTAGGCACCGAAGATCAACTTGCCGATATATTCACCAAGCCATTGGATGAGAAAAGGTTTTGCAAGCTAAGGAATGAGTTGAACATATTGGATTTCTCAAATATGTGTTGATGCACCCCCACTCATATGACATGCCTCTCCTTCGAGCAATCCAAGGTAAAAGTTGTTTGGCATGACATACATCTTTGCTAAGGACATGATTAGTGCATCTAGTCACATTTTCAATTTTATTAGGACCTTTCAAGTGGTTCTATTTTATTAGGCTCATTCATGAAAATCAAATGATTTTGATGTCTATATGATATCACTATTGCTTCTATGCTTGATTTGATCTAGTGATAGCATATGACATGTTTATGGGCTTGTAAGCCTAGTGTTTAATCTAGAATATGAGCTCTAAGTGTTTAACTCAACATGGTACAAGATAACCCTTATTTGGAGGTGTGAAGAAGCTTGTCCTTGGATCAAACCGAATTAAATATCTTTGGCAAATAATCTAGATTGGACCACATTTGGGAAAATGATCCTCACCCCATTGATTGACATTGATAATCTTGACCCTATAAGTAATACTATCTATATTTAGAACCTTTGTGGTCATTGATGACAAAGGGGGAGAGAAACAAAGATAGTAGTAAAAATAGTGAAAAAGGGGGAGAAATATCATAAAGGGAGAGAAACATAAAGATATCTTGATATATGAGAGATATGACAAAGGAAAGGGATCAACTAAAATTTAGAGCACACAAGTAGAGGGAGCAAGCTCATGAACCTGTATGGTGCATTTGAATGTGCATTTCATATGTTTTGCTTGCATGGCACAAGTTTTAAATTACGATATCCATGCTTGTGTGGTGTATGATAGTTGTAGGATTGAATGATGAAATGAAAAACTAGCATGCATAGGTTATATAGTGATTTCATTTTCAAAGTGTTGTTTCCAAGTGGTATCAAGCTAATCATGGTGCTAAGGAAGGTATAATGGTGCACTCCAATTGGTATCACGCTTCAAAGGTCCATCTTTTATACCTTAGCATCATGTGGTAGACATTGACTCCTATAGTTCCTATCTAAGCATATGTGTAAGCTACAATCCAAACTCTTAGCACATATGTAGGGGGAGTAATTGCTACCATTTGGGGTTCATGAAACTTGTCCATATCCTTTTACACATGGTAAATATGCTTGGACAAGCAACATGGATTCAATTGAATTTTAATTCATATCTTTGTGTAAGGGTTGTCATCAATTAACAAAAAGGAGGAGATTGGAAGCTCTAGTTTGGTTTTGGTGAATTGATGAAACCCTAAGTGCTAACCTAGTTTATCAAATGATCATGAAATAGGTAGCACACTCCAAGTTGCAAAGCAAACAAAGATCATAGCATGATGAAGATGATGCCATGGTGATGATCAAGTGCTTGGACTTGGAAAGAAGAAAGAGAAAAACAAAAAGCTCAAGGCAAAGGTATAAACCATAGGAGCTATTTTGTTTTAGTGATCAAGACACTTAGAGAGTGTGATCACATTTAGGTTTGATAGCCGTACTATTAAGAGGGGTGAAACTCGTATCACAATGCGGTTATCAAAGTGCCACTAGATGCTCTAACTCATTGCATATGCATTTAGGATCTAGTGGAGAACTAACACCCTTGAAAATGTTTATGAAAAATATGCTAACACAAGTGCACAAGGTCATACACTTGGTGGTTGGCACATTTGAGCAAGGGTGAAGAAGTTAGAGGTAAAATGGAGTTGGTCACAATGATGCTGGCGTCGGTCAAAGGACCGGACGCTGGGTCACTCAGCGACCGAATGCTGAAGGGCTGTATTCGGTCGTGTTGTTGGTCAGCACTGTAAGATGTCACAGTGTGACTAGACGCTGGTAGGGTCCGGTCAAGCATGACCGGACGTGTCCGGTCGGCAAAAACACATTTTGGACCCTTACTATAAATGATCAGACGCTGAGGGTCCAGCGTCCGGTCAGCTCTGTTGGAGCGTCCGGTCAACATTTCGACCGTTGAGATCAAATGATCACCGTTGAACGCAGGAGATACGTGGTCGCCATCGGGCGACCGGACGCTGAGGAGCAGCGTCCGGTCAGTAGGACCGAAGCGTCCAGTCACCCCGATCAGTGCCTAGTGAAGGGGTACAACGGCTCTATTTCATGGGGGTTTCTATTTAAGCCCCATGGCCGGTTCAAGCTCACTCTCTTAGCCATTTGCATTGACATAGCAACCTTGTGAGCTTAGCCAAAGCCCTTCCACTCATCTCCATCATTGATTCATCATCATAGTGAGATTGGGAGTGATCCAAGTGCATTGCTCGAGTGATTGCATCTAGAGGCACTTGGTGTTCGTGTTTCGCTATAAATTTCACTTGTTACTCTTGGTGGTTGCCGCCACCTAGATAGCTTGGAGCAGCGAGGATCGTTGAGCAGAGGGTGGTGATTGTCTCTAGCTTCGATCGTGGTGATTGTGAGGGGTTCTTGACCTTTCCCCGGTGGAGCACCAAAAGGAACTCTAGTGGATTGCTCGTGGCTTGTGTGATCCTCATCTTGTGTTGGTTGTGCGGCACCCTATTGAGGGTTTGGCGTGTGATGCCAATTAGCGCATGAACCTCCAAGTGAGTGAATCGCCACAACGAGAAGTAGCTTGCCGGCAAGCAAGTGAACCTTGGTAAAAAATCATTGTGTTCATCATTGATTCCGAGGTGATTGATCTTCATTGTTATTCATCCTTGTGATTGATTGGTTTCTTCATCTACACGGCGGTATAACCTTCTTGATCACTCTCTTTATATTACCGTAAACTAGTTGTCAAGCTCTTTAGTGTAGTTAGTTGTGAGAGCTTGGTTGGTTGGTTGATGTGGCTCTTTAGTTAGCCTTTGAGAGCACACTAACATAGGGTAGTGTCATAGCTATTGTGTGAATAGATACTATCTAAACTAGGATTGTGGTAGGTGGCTTGCATTTTGAGTAGGCTAATGCAACACTTGCTTCGCCTCATAATTGTCTAACCATTTTGTTAAGTGTTGTTGTAGAAATTTTTATTAGGCTATTCACCCCCCCTCTAGCCATTTGGACCTTTCAAAGCCACACTCATGACATGGTGGGATGATGAGCACAAGGTGGATGATGATAAGATTGCACACCCGGCTGATTGTAGTCAATGACAAAGGTTCGATGAGAAGCACAAAGAATTCAACAATGACCCAAGGAATGTACGATTTGGCTTGAGCACCGATGGAATGAATCCCTTCAATGAGAGGATGAGCGACCATAGCACTTGGCCAGTGATCTTGATCATATACAACATCCCAACGTGGTTGTGTTAGAAGAGAAAGTACCTTCTCCTCACTATTCTTATTTCTGGCCCTGAACAACCAGACATTGATATAGACATGTTCCTTGAGCCTTTGATGCAAGAAATGGAGAGGCTATGGAGGCATGGTGAGCCGATGTACGATGCGTTCCGAAAGGAGGACTTCATATGTAGAGCAATAATATTTGTTACTACCAATGATTACCCCACGCTATTTGTTTTGTCTAGACAGATCAAAGGGAAGATGAGATGCTTGGTTTGCTTGGATGGTACTACATGGATGTACCTGGATGCATCCAAGAAGATAGTTTACCTAAGGAACTGACGCTTCTTAAAGACAAGTCATAAGTACAGTAGCAAATTATTCTTTAGATTTTATGACAACACCTCGAAGATTGAACCCCCTCCGGAGAGACATGTACAAAATGGTGAAAAACATACGCGTCATCTATGGAAAGAAGAATCCAGATGGGACAAACAGAGATAGAAGCACACCTCCTGTCGAAGGCGTACCTTTCAAGAAACAATCGATGTTCTTTTAGTATCTACCTTATTGGCTAGACTTGGAGGTCCCCCATGCCATTGATGCTATGCACGTGCAGAAAAATGTCTTTAAGAGTCTCATTGCTACCTTGATGGACACAGGCAAGTCAAAGGATGGTCTAAAAGCACGGAAAGACATGGTGCAACTAAACGTGATGCCATAGCTTCACCCGGTACCTGAGGCTAATGGAAAATACACTCTGCCTATGGCGTGCTTAAACCTAACACCAGACGAGAAGAGAGCTATATGCACTTTCCTGATGGGGGTCAAAGTCCCGATCGGGTTTTTAGCAAATGTGAAGAAGCTAGTGTCGATGAAGGACTTATCAATAACACACTACAAGGCTCACAATTGTCATGTGATGCTGACAGTGTTTCTACCTATTGCAATAAGGGCTATAAAGCTAGAGTTTTTGAAAATAGCCATCAACCGCATGTGCTACTTCTTTTCGAAGATCTCACAGAAGATGACTGGCAAGCAAGAGCTGAGTGACCTACATGAATTTGTGGTGGAGACACAAAACCAACTAGAGATGTGTTTACCTCCTACTTTTTTTGATATAATGCCACATCTCATGATTCACATGGTTCATCAGATACAGGCGCTGGGTCCTTGCTACTTGCATGAAATGTAGTCCTATGAGCGGTTCATGTCAATTTTAAGTCGATACGTACATAATCAAGCATACCCAGAGGGCTCTATGATAGAGGGTTATAGTACTAAAGAAGTCGTCGAGTGCTGTCAAGAGTACCTAAAAGTATAGAAAGAGATTGGTAAACCCAATTCTCGTCACAAGGGTAGGCTGGCTAGGAAGGGCACTAGTGGTAGAAAAGTGTTCATCAACCATGATTACAAAGAGGTGAGTCGGGCGCATTATAGTGTCTTGCAGAGTACACAACTGATGCAACCGTACATTGATGAACACTTGGCTATCATTATGGTGGAGAGAAATGGTCGTTCGGATGATTGGGTCATGAAACAACATAAGCAATGACTAACTACATGGTTGAAGGACCAAAACATACCGCCTGGAGAAACCATAGACTCTATTACCATCAGTAGGTTGGCGGAGGGGGCATCGAGACAAGTGACATCTTGGAATGCTTATGACATCAATGGGTATACGTACTATACCCACACAAAGGATACTAAATATGTGAACCAAAACAGTGGCGTTCGAATAGAGGCTCTCGATGGATTGGGGCGAAAGATCCAATACTTTGGCATCATTGAAGAGATATGGGAACATGACTATGGAAGGGATATAACGGTGGCCCTGGTTCGATGCCGCTGGATCAAACAACACCAACTGAACGAGATCGGATTGAGAGTCCTGGACCTTGAGAATCTAGGCTACCAAGATGACCCTTGGGTGCTCGCTTCACATGTCGCACAAGTTTTGTCGGGTTCATAAACCTGGGGTCCCTCGCAGACCGGCTTCCCAACAAAGGCTTGGCCTAGGTAGGCAAACGTAATTTATGGGCCAGCCCAAGTATTTGAACAAACAGGCCAATAGGGCGATCCAATCACCGACCAAAAAGTCTGGCCGAGGAGGAAAGGCACCTGTTTTCTGACTCCGGCCCACCTCTCTGACCGAAGCACTCACTTTGGTCTCTAGCCCGCCTCTAGATGGTCTCTATGACCGGAAGGCCTGGCCAAAATACTACTTCTGACTCTGACCCCACATCTCTGACTAGGGTACATAAAAACCTTGCTCGCGGCTCCTCTCGGATCGGTGCAACTAGAGCCGACTGGGACCAACCGACCAGGGAGGCCCGCTTGGAAAGGACCAGGGAATGAACGGAGAAAGCAAGGTAGGGTGCACAAGTCAAACTGTGATACCAGGGACCATACCCTATACGCCTGCAAAAAATAGTACTCTGTAACCTCCCTAACACAAATAGTGTTGTAGGTGCCAATATTTTCCCCTACAGTATTGTGGGTGCCATTAACTCCCATGCGATAAGGCTCCCCCACATGCCTCTGGCATCGATAGTGTTGTGGGTGCCGGGATTTACCATACCGAGTGAACATGGTGAAACTCCTCACATGCCTTTGGGTGTCAACAGTATATGTAGGTACCGACATCTGCCATACCCAGACAAAAACAACAGAACCTCCCATGTGCATCTGACATCCAATAGTGTTGTGGGCGCCTACCATCATCCTGTACCTACCAGCATGGGCAATAAGGTTTAGAAGCATACGTACTCTCTCTCTCTCACTTGTAAGGCTATCCCCTTCATCTATAAAAGGAGATATGCCCTCTCCCAAGAAACTTAGTTAATCCAGGTCGACTCAAGTGATTCCAGATTCATTAGATCGATCAAGTCCACTAGCTCACAACCACAGAACCACTAGGTTCGGACCTCAAGAACACGCTTGAACACGTAGCTCATAGCAGAGCTCCTGTCGCTCTCGGCCCTTCCGACCAGACCTCTTGTACACCCCATCTTTCTCCTTCTCATTTGTAACCCCACTGCAAACTTTGAGCACCTAGGCTCAGGAATAAAGTCACCGACCGACTCAAACTGGGCATAGGGCATGTTGCCTGAACCAGTATAAACCCTATGTTATTGAGTGCTAGGCCACCTCTGATCACAACATACGGCAAAACTACAAATATTTACTTGTTTGACACTTTTTGCACCAACAGTTGGCGCCGTCTGTGGGGAAGACGCTGTACGTTCAACACTTTTTGGTCATCGGATGGCCCACTTTTCTACCACCATTGCCATGGAGGACTTAGGCGATACGATTCACTTTGGCTCACCCGAGTTTCCCGCACTCCCACTAGTTGGGATGCGGGTTCCACCCGTCTTCGAGCCATTCCAGGCCTTCCTCTTCAGAAGCCTGGACTTCGTCACCGACCAGCTTGGCGTACTACACCTCCACGAGGAGGCTCTCATTCTGGAGCCCATCGGAGGGGCGCCCTCCATCGGCTTCGGGTCGCACGATGACTTCAATGACGTAGCATCTGCGCTTCATTCCGAGCAAACTCTCTGCTCAAACCCCGTTGTAAGTAATATGTGTACTGTTATTTACTCTTTATTTACTATCTCCCGCCGATCAACTGGAGGGACTGTATTGCCCATGCCATGAACATCATACGATTGGTTCCCCTATGACCTCGCGTCCCCCATGGATGCGTACGCTCGGGGCTCCGAAGGATGCTGGCGCCATCCCCCCTCACATCCAAATTCATGGGAATGGCAAGCTACGCTCCTGCCACTTTCCATGAACTCCTAGATGACGAGGGTGAGAGCGACGACACCAGCATCGGCGATGTGGCACCTCACCATAGTCCATCCCAGGAGTGCACTATGGCGGACGCTCCGAGACAGCCACCGGTGGTTGTGGAATCTATGTAGACTCACACCCCTCCGGACCCCGCGTGCGGGGGCCCTCACGTCTGCATAAGCGCACGCCAAGGAATTATGACAACGGTGGTAGAACTAGCCACCTCCTGCGTCGGCGTGCTTGGTACAACATGTTGCGCCCCATGCGCATGGCCGGGTAGGTGGCACCTAGGGTTGCCCTCGCCAGGTCCAACATGACATCATGAACGAGGGGAACGATCTCCCATAGTTCTCTCAGGCTAGCCAGAACATTGTTGCCGTAGCAATGCTTCTACGCAGCGTTCCCAAGCCTATCGACCCCTAGAAGCAGGTAGTCTATCGGAACCTCCGGGTTCTAGTAGAATCCACCACTGTTCAATAGGCGGAAAGCTCTACATCGCAACTTCGACATGCGCCCTCTCTCCCCACCGAGGGAACGGGGACACACCAGACGGATCGCTCCATCCGCTTGCCGCTACAACCTCAAGGTGCGGCTCAGGAGGTAGCAACCGTGCCTCGGTCTGACCTGGCGCCTGCTCCACACCGACCGCTGGTACACGAGCGGCCGGGTCCACACCAGGATGCTCATAGCATCGTCAGCAACCGGCATCAGGCCTGGCATGATGATGATGTCCACCGAGCGGCGGCAAGAGCGGGCGACATAGATCCTGGCTGAACCGTCAAGGGGAGCGGTGAAACACGCCCTAGGCATGGTTGCCGGTTGGACGACCAAAGTCCCAACCCTAAGGGCCCGGGGCTGTGGGCCTTTGACCGACGTATCCGAAGAGCGCCGTTCCCATAGAGCTTCTGACCGCCCACCAACATTACCAAGTACACCGAGGAGATAAACCCCGGTATTTGGCTCGAAGATTTCTGGCTCGCCTACCGAGCCAGAGGGGTGGATGATGACTTTTTGATCATTCAGTATCTCCCCATCTATGTGGGGGAACATGTTCAGGCATGGCTTGAATTCCTCCCACATGACAGCATCCATGGCTAGGTGGACCTCAAGAGAATCTTCTTTGGGAATTTTTAGGGGACGTTTGTCCACCCTAGGAACTCTTGGGACCTCAAGAGTTGCTAGCAGGAGCCCAGCGAGTCCCTATGGGACTACATCCGTAGGTTCTCCCAACGATGCAACTCCCTCCCTGATGTCGTCGACTGCTGGACATCATCAGCACATTCCTCTTTGGGACGACCTGCGAGTCTCTGATCCACAAGCTTGGATGCCTGAAGCCCCATACCACCCGCGACCTACTCGACGTCACCACTAACCACTCCTCCGGTGAGGAAGTGGTCGGAGCAATCTTCAACGGGGTTCGGGACAAAGGCAAGGCTAAGCACATGGACCAAGACGAGGGCCCCTCCACATAGAGTGGTAAGAAGAACAAAAAGGATTGACGCTGATCGGACAACACCATGTTGGTCGTCGTAACTGTCCGCACTGAGCAAGCTAGCCCCAACAGGGCCTGCCTGACCACTTCAACAAACTCATGGATAGCCCATGCACCAACCACTGCCTACCTCATCAAACACCTCTACAAGGATTGTGAGCTCCTCAAAAGTTTCCTACGACAGGTTGGTGGGCCAAAAGAAGGGGACGACCAAAGAGGCGGCGACCAAGAAAGGAGGCGCGGCGGGTAAGAATGGAGACGGTTTCCCTGAGGCTGATGAATGCATCATGATCTTCGGTGGATCCAATGTCATCTGGTCCAAGCGCCAGCATAAGGTACACTATAGGGAGGCATGCGCTGCCGAGATGGCTGTCCCCTCCTTCCTCAGCTGGTCAGAATCTCCAATCACCTTCGATCAGAGGGACCATCCTTTCCACATTGCAAGACTAGGATGCTACCCACTCGTCGTCGATCCCATCGTCCACAAGAAATGCCTCACTAAGGTACTAATGGATAGAGGCAGTGGCCTTAACATCCTCTACGTCGACACCCTCAACGCCATGTGCATCCCCTAATTGGAGCTCTACCTGGCAGGCTCTCTCTTCCACGGAGTGATCCCGGGAGCGCAAGCACACCCGCTCGGGCAAATCGACCTACCCATCACGTTCGACAATCAAGCCAACTTCCGCTCAAAGGTCCTCACCTTTGAATTGGTGGACTTTCTAGGATCCTACCATGCCATCTTGGGGTGGCCATGCTACGCCAAATTCATGGCAATCCCCAACTACACCTACCTCAAGATAAAGATACCAGGAGTAAACAACGTCATAACCGTGAGCAGCGCCTTCTCGCACGCCTTCACGTGCGACCACGACCACTATGAGCTCGCCACTACAGTCGTCAACTCGGCTAAACTCCCATGGCTCGGGGAATCATCGATCCCAGTAGTCCCAGACTACAACAAACTAACCTCCTCGACAACCTTCTGTCCGCTCAAGGAAACCAAGGCGGTGGGGGTCGACCCCACCGACCCAGCCAAGACAGTGCGGATCAGGACCCAGCTCATGACCAAATAGGAATGCGAGCTCATCGACTTCCTACGCGACAACCGTGATGTCTTTGCATGGCAGCCTTCTGACATGCTGGGCATACCATGAGAGGTCGCCGAGCATGCACTGTGCCTCATCCTAGGCTTGAAACCCACCAAGCAGCGCCTGTGTCATTTCAATGACAAGAGATGCAGGGCCATAGGCGAAGAGATCACCAAACTCTTGGTAGCCAGATTCATCAGAGAGGTATTCCACTCTGACTAGCTTGCCATTCCTGTTCTTGTTAAGAAGAAGACCGAGAAGTGGAGAATATGCATTGATTATACTGGCCTCAAGAAAGCATGTCCAAAGGACCACTTTCCTTTGCCGCACATAGACCAGATAGTCGACTCCACCTCGAGTTGCGAGATCTTCTCCTTTCTGGATGCCTACTTAGGCTATCACCAGATCACGATGAAAGAGTCTGATCAGCTCACAACCTCGTTCATCACCCCATATGGTTCGTACTACTATGTAACCATGCCATTCAGCTTGAAGAATGCTGGCGCCACCTACCAAAGGTGCATGCAGCAATGCTTTGCCGACCAAATTGACCCACTCGATCAGCCTGACCAAACCGAGTGGCCAAGACCAATGATCATCGTCTATGTTGATGATATAGTGGTCAAAACAACTCAAGCCTACGACCTAATCACAAACTTGGCCACAATGTTCACGAACCTCCAAAGATTCAACATCAGGCTGAATCCCAAAAATGTGTTTTTGGGGTTCCAAAGGGGAAGCTGCTAGGATACACTGTGTCCAAGCACGGCATCGAGGCCAACCTCGAAAAAATCATGGCCATCTCCAACATGGGTCCCATACGCAACGTCAAGGGCGTGCAAAGGCTCACCGGCTGTTTGGCTGCCCTAAGTCGATTCATCTCCTAGCTCGGTGAATGGGGGATACCACTCTACAAGCTCCTAAAAAAGACGGACACTTTTGTCTAGACTAAGGAAGCCCAGCAAGCCCTGGAGAGCCTCAAAACATCCCTAATGTCAGCCTCGATCCTCATCGCTCCCGAACTAGGAGAACCCCTTCTCCTCTACATCGTGACCAGCAACCATGTGGTAAGCGCTGTGCTGGTCATCGAAAGGAAGGAGCCAGGACACCAACTTAAGGTCTAGTGGCCCATATACTTCATCGAGGAAGTACTCACTGACCCCAAGGTCTGGTACCCCTAGGTGCAGAAACTCCTATTTGTCGTGCTAATGGTGACCCGGAAGCTCCTGCACTACTTCACCGACCACGAAGTCGTAGTCGTCACTTCATACCCACTCAGGGGCATCATCTGCAACCGCGACACCATGGGATGGATCTCTAAGTGGGCACTCAAACTCATGGCCCACAACATGAGGTACATCCCCCGTACCACCATTAAATCTTAGGCTCTTGTGGATTTTGTCGCCGAATGGATAGAGGTGTGGCTACCGACCCTAGACATCACCCACGAGTACTGGACAATGTACTTCAATAGGTCTATAATGGCACCTGGCTCAGGTGCTAGGGTTGGTTCTGATCTCCTCGGATGGGACTAGGCCCCTGCTGCGCCATCCACCTCCACTTTTCAGCATCAAACAATGCCACAGAGTATGAGGCCCTCATCAACGAACTACGCATCGCTGTCGAGCTTGTTGTTACGTACATTCGTGGTGACTTAGAGCTAGTCGTTGATCAGGTCATGAAGGAGTCCTCTTGCAAAAGCCCCTCATGGTAGCATACTGCCAAGAGGTGCACAAGCTTGAGGACAAATTCTAGGGGATCGAACTGCATCACATCCCTCGAAGGGACGACGATGCCACTGATTTTCTTGCTAAATTGGCCGCCAGGCGAGAACCATCCCCAAGCGGGGTCTTCATCAACAATGTCCACGAGCCGTCCACCCACATCTTGGAAGGTTCGGTCCAGGCATGCCTCGATGCCCAGCCGGCGCCCAGGGGCTCTGACCCCGATGCCAAGCAAACACCTAGGGGCTCCGACCCCAACGCCAAGCCAGCGCTCAGGGGCTCCAATCCTAGTACCTCCATGATGACGTCACTCGCAAACGTCGCCGTATTGGCACTTGATCAAACTGACTGGCGAGCACTGCTACTCGCCTACCTCCTCAAGGAGGTTCTCCCACCCGAAAGGACCAAAGCCCAATGGATCGCTCGACGTGCCAAGACCTTCGTCGCACTCGGTGACAAACTCTACAAATAGAGTCCATCGGCGGTGCTCATGAAGTGTGTCCTCACCAACCAGGGGAAGCAGCTCCCCCTCGAGGTCCATGCCGGGATCTGTGAACATCACATGGCCCCAAAGTCGCTGGTCAGAAAAGCCTTTTGCTAAGGTTTTTACTGGCCCACCGCACTATGAGATGCAGAGGAGGTCATCCACAGGTGTGAAGGATGCCAGTTCTACGCTCGGCAAACCCATTTGCCTACACAAGAACTCCAAACCATCCCCATCACCTGGCCATTGATGGTCTGGGCCCTCAACATGGTGGGACCCCTCGAAAAGGGCCCAGGCGGCTTCACTCACCTACTCGTTGCAGTTAACAAGTTCACTAAGTGGATAGAGGCCAAGTCCATCACCAACATCCGTTTGGAAGAGGCAGTCAAATTCTTCCTCAACATCATCTACCATTTTAGCGTTCCTAACTATATCATCACCGACCACATGACTAACTTCACTGGAAGGAAGTTCCTAGACTTCAGTGATGGATACGGCATCAGGATCCACTGGGCCTCGGTCGGACATCCACGAACTAATGGTCAGGTCGAGCGTGCCAATGGCATGGTCCTCCAAGGACTTAAGTCACGCATCTTCGACCGACTCAACAAATACGCCGGGCGATGGGATGAGGAGGTCCCAGCAATCCTCTGGAGCCTGAGAACAACCCAAACCGATCCATAGGGTTCACACCCTTCTTTATGGCCTATGGAGCTAAGGCAGTGCTACCCTCCAAACTCGACCATGGTGCCCCAAGAGTGAAGACTTTTCGACCATGACCGAGCCACGGAGGCTCAGCAAGATGCAGTCGACCTGCTCGAAGAGGCTCACGAGACGATCGTCATCCATTCTGCTTGCTACCAACAAACCCTATGTAGGTACCATGAAAGGAAGATCAGGGGGAGGATACTCGAAGTCGGCGATCTCATACTCTGGAGGACCTAATCAACGAAGGAAAAACACAAACTCTCTCCACAATGGGAAGGGCCCTATACGGTGACCGAAGTAATCCGACCAGGAACCTACCGATTGGAGGACAACAATGGCAACGTTCTCACCAACACTTGGAACATTGAACAGCTACGTCGTTTTTTCCCCTAAAATTCGGTCTTACCGCTTTTTAGTCAAACTTGCCCCTGTAAAAGCACCCCAGCCCGAACACTTTCAGCCTGGGTCGCTCGGGGGCTCCATGAGGGTATAATACTAAATACTACCTCTCTTTTTACTCTCTTTTTTACTGTTACATGGTAAACAACTTCATCCCCGAATGGAAGCGCATTCCTTTTCCTTTGATTGTCCTACGTAACTTTGTTCTTACTCCTAACCAAACGCACCCCACCACGATCTACGGTTATGAGTAGCTGAGCCCCATGGGCCATGCCCAGGTTCTTAAAAAGCTGCAGCCTACGGAACTAATGGACAAGAGCAAAAAAGAAAGGACAAAAACATTAGCTATGCTAGGATAAAAACAAGGAATAGATAGTGATTCTATCACAAGAGCAATACTGATGTATTCATCGATACAAAAAACTATTCACATGGGGACTCACCCATAAACTCAACTATTACATTTTTCTACTACTACTCCAAATACTACTACGGTCGCTCGACAACATCGCCTGAACACCACCGGACATAACCACCACCGCTGGGGCCCCACCCGGTTCTGCTCCTTTGACTTCGGTGAGGTCAACGGGTACCTCAAGGGACCTACCTATTTTCGCTCCCTCGACTTTGGCGAGCGCAATAGGTACCCCAAGGGCGTCACACCCATAGATGCTTAGCAGAAGAGCATGGAGCTCTTGACCTTCTCATGCAGTCAAGGCAGCTCCTGGGCAGGGACACGGCCACCGGGGTATGGCCACCATGGCTAGAAGAGATCTCATCAAACTTTATTAACTGGTCAACCTGAGCAGCTGCAAGCACGAAACCCTCCACCAGCATAGTCCTAAGCAACTTCCCCTCCGAGAAGGCTCGCCCGATGAAGATCCACCAGAGAAAGTCCACACACTGGCTCCATCCCTGAAGAACACCTCACAGATGAATCCAACACGCCACTCCCTTCAGCAGAAGCCGCCCCTTCTTAGGTAGAGACGGCCAGCACTACCACCGAGCAGCCTCCAACCCGACATCGCTGCTCTGGATTCATGAAAGGATCTATAAGTCCTCCCCCTCACTCATCCCCTCTCTCACTTAGGAACCACCACGGCATACAGGCACTCTCGGTGAGGAGGAAGAAGGAAGAGAGGCAATAGTTGGAGAATAGGCAAAGGACTATGATGGAGAGCCCTCTACCTCCCCCTATTTAAGGAAGAAACACGACAACCAAAGAGGGGCAAAAGATCAGAGTGAAAAACTCTCTCCCTTCCCCCATTCAATGTCGGATGGGAAACGAATGGGACACACCCTGACCTGATGGGACACACGCTGACCGATAGAACGATGCCTGGTCAGACAGAACGCTACCTGGTAAGATGAAATGTGGCCTGGGTATGGCCCACCACCTATCAGCATGACTGGGCACGAAAACCAAAGTGCCACCACACACAGGTAGCTCTCCGCATCCCTAGGCGGGACTTAGAAAAACCCAAAATGGGGTCTCCACCGGGAGAGACCATCAGGCTTCCTAAGTCAATCGAACGGCTTAGAAGAACACACCGAGAGACAAGGTAGGGAGCAAAGGGACCCCCCATGTAGGCCATGCCAGACTCCGTCATGAACGACTGAGCACGGGTCCTGGTTGGACATTTTCCGACTGAAGCTCTCCAAAACCCCATCACTCGAGTCATCAAGGTAACACTATCCGACCCCCTGCTATTTCTTTATTTAAATCATTTCATACATCCATACGCGCATTCATTCCATACGCCCATGCCCCTAGACGATTCGGGCCCTAAACTGCCTAGGGGGCTCAGGAACTAAGCATCACACGTGCAGCGAAATGCATCACAACGCTCCATGTTGCGTCATGAAGCGGCAGTTGCCTCATTCAACATGAGCAACAATAGAGACAGGGGAGAAAAACGTAGATGAGCCCCATGCGGCCCTCGCCCAGTCTGGCAGACAGGGTCATCTCAACCTTCTCGTTTGATCCTAAGCCTCTAACAAGCCTATAGAATCTCCATTGAGGGGAGGCCATTAGGCCACCCGGGTCGGTCTCCAGAACAACCCAGGCATCTGCTGGGTTGCAGGTAAAGGAGCAGTGAAATGTCACAAGAGGGCTATGCTGACCCCGTCACGAGCGACGGACCCGGATTCCACTCGATCATACCCGTTAGCGAACTCACCGAGCGCATCACTCGAGCCTGAGCGATCGGGACAAGCGACAAAACTTAGCCCTGCCGGTTGTAAGGAACCGAGGACAGGGTAACGCACACAACTCAAACCGACCCCTACTAAAGCCCAACAGGGCTCGGGGGCTCAAGACACAAAACGCCTGGGTCTACGACCTCTAACTCACCCCATCCAGCTATGCTTCGACTGCACTCCAAAACTACCTTGGTCTGTGACCCCGAACTCACCCCATCTAGCTATGCGTTGACTGCACTCCAAAACTACATGGGTCTGTGACCCTGAACTCGCCCCATCCGGCTATGCTTCAACTGCACTCCAAAACCACCTGGGTCTACGACCCCGAACTCGCCCTATCTGGCTATGCTTCGAGTGCACACCAAAAACACCTGGGTGAAGGGTCGAGATGGCGACTAGAGGGGGGTGAATAGTCCTTTTTAAAACTTAATCACATTGGCTAACCGAAACAAGTGCGGAATTAAAACTATCGATCTAGCCAAGACTACACCCCTCTATCTATGTTCACTAGCACCTTGCAAAGATATTAATCAAGCAACAAAGATGTCAGGATAGCTAGAGCTCACCTAACCAATTCTAGAAGCAAGGTCACACAAACCTATGCCGCTAGTACTTTAAGCAACAAGGGAGCTCCTACACATGCTAGTAAGCAAAAGCACAAAGCCAACTAAGCTCACTAGCAATGCTCAATAACAAGGCAACCAATGCCAAATTAAAGAGCGCAAATACTTAGCTACACAAACTAAGTAATGTGACTAACAAGGTTACACAAACCAAATTAGCCACGCAAGGGAGCTACTTCTATGCTACACAAGCAAGAAGGTAATTAGCAAGCTACACAAGCTATCTAATTACAAGAGCAACAACACAAGCTCAATATATATGAAAGTAATTGCAAGCTTGTGTAACTGGGGATGCAAACCAACTGGGAAGAACAATGTTGACACGATGATTTTTCTCTCGAGGTTCACGTGTTTGCCAACACGCTAGTCCCCGTTGTGTCGACCGCTCACTTGGTGGTTCGGCGGCTAATTAGCATCACCCGCTAAGCCCGTACGTCGGGCGCCAGCAAGAATCTACCCCTTGAGTGAGGGTAGCTCAATGACATGCTTTACTAAAGTTGCTCTTTGCCGACTCCCGCGGGGCAAGCACAATGCCCCTCACAAGCTCTTCTCCGAAGCGCCGCACAAGCTTCTTGCGGGCTTCGACGGAGACCACCACCAAGCCATCTAGGAGGTGGCAACCTCCAAGAGTAACAAGCACCACCAGGCTTGCAACTCGATCACCTAGTGCCACTCGATGCAACCTCACGATGCAATCGCACTAGAATCGCTCACTCACACAATCGGATGATCGCTATCAAGTATGTGTGAGATGGAGGGCTCCTAAGCACTCTCAAGCATGGACACAAAGTCCCCCAAGGTGCTCCACACCAGCCATGGCCGAAGGCCACTTCTATTTATAGCCCCAAGGGCTAAACTAGCCGTTACCCCTTCACTAGGCAAAAATCGGGCCGACCGGACGCTCCGATCAGTGTTGACCGGACACTGGACCTCAGCGTTCGATCTCCCATAGACTGGCCACGTGTCCTGGTTTCCAACGGTCACTTGACCTGACCAGACACAGCAGCTACAACTGACCAGACGCTAGACCTCAGCGTCCAGTCGCTTCTAGTAAGGTCCCCTAGGCAGTATTTCTTCGACCGGACGCATCCGATCGCACATGATCGGACGCAGCCCAACGTCCGGTCACACTCTAGCTTCTACGTCACCATACGTCAACCTGACCGGACAGCACCCTACCAGCGTCTGGTGCTTTTAGACCCAGCGTCCGGTCAGTTGACCGACTGCCAGCGTCTTCAGCGATCAACTCGTTTTCACTTCTAACTTCTTCACCCTTGCTCCAATGCTGCCAACCACAAGAATTTGCATCCGGCGCAATAGAAAATAGGCATTCCATTTTCCCGAAAGCGCCGAATCATTTATAAATGTGCCAACACCACCAAGTGTACACCACCATGTGTATGTGTGTTAGCTTTTCACAATCATTTCCCAAAGGATGTTAGCCACTCAACTTGCCACGCCACTCGAATCCTAGCGACTGATGCAAAGTTAGATCACTCGAGTGGCACTAGATGACCGATATGCAGACACGTTTGCTCCTCTTGATAGTACGGCCATCTATCCTAAACCCGGTCATAAACTTCTCTACACACCTATGACCGGTGAAATGAAATGCCCTAGGTTATACCTTTGCCTTGCGCATTCCATTCCATCTCCTCCAATGTCGATGCAACACATGCACCAACACGATCAACAATGATATGATCCATTTCATATCATCACAGTGATCATATTGGTTCATCGATCTTGACTTTACTTGCTCTTCACCATTGCCATTGTCCATCGGCAGCCAAGTCTTGCTCAAGCTTCACCGCCACAGCGGTCCATCACTCCAAAGCCTTCGACTTGCCCTTCACAGCTTGCAACCGGTCCTATCAAGCCAAGTCTTGTCATTGATCTTCTCCACCTTGATCACATGACTCAATGTCATGTCTCATGTGCAATAAGCTCCTTCATCATCACATGTGTGAGCTTTGTAATATCTCCAGGCCATTTTCACTTCCATGGCATACGTTGCTCACACACATGTACCTGTGGACTAATCACCTATGTATCTCACATAAACACAATTAGTCCACCTAAGTTGTCACTCAATTTCCAAAACCAAACAAGGACCTTTCACTGGGTCTCTGACCCTGAACTTGCCCCATCAGGATCTATGACTCTGAGTCACCTGATCCCACGGCAGTGCACCGATGCCAGGATCAGCGAGCTCCATCTCACCCAATCCCCAAACTAACTAACTAACCTGCCCTGGCTGCACAGGCAGCACCAAGGCTAGGATCCACAACTCCGACTCACCCAATCCCATGGCGCACACCTGACACCAAGATCAGTGAGCTCTGTCTCATCTAATCCCTTGGCTAACTGCCTCGCCTGATCCCACGATGCGCATTGACGCCAGGATCAGCGAGCTCTGTCTCACCCGATCCCTAAACTAACTGACTAACCGCCTTGGCTGCACTAAGCAGCACCAAGGCCAGGATCCACAACTCTGACTCACCTAATCCCATGGCACGCACCGACGCTAGGATCAGTGAGCTCCATCTCGTCCGATCCCTTGGCTAACTGCCTCACCCGATCCCACGGCGCGCATCGATGCCAGGATCTACGAGCTCCGTCTCACCCGATCCCTAAACAACTAAACCGCCTCGGCTACACAATGACACCTTGGTTGACAAACTCCGCCTCAACTAAAAACACGCACACGTGCCTGCTAACAAACACCCCTAGATGATTCTGCCTAAACCGCCCGAGGGCTCAGGGGCTACACCCGCGGGTGCGCTCACGCGCACCCGCTGACAAAACAAAAACCTCCCCCACTGACAACACGAAAAACCCCTAGACGGTTCTACCCTGAATCACTTGGGGGCTTGGGGCTACACCCACGGGTGCGCTCACGCTGCACCCTCCATCAAGACAAAAATCCCCCAGACGATTCTGCCCGAATTGCCCTGGGGGCTCGGGGGCTCCTGTCAGGTTCATAAACCCAGGGTCCCTCTCGGACTAGCTTCCCAACAAAGGCTCGGCCTAGGTAGGCAAACGCAACTCATGGGCCGACCCAAGTATCTGAACAAATAGGCCAGCAAGGCGATCCAATCACCGATTCGAAAAGTCCGACCGAGGAGGTAAGGCACCCGTTTTCCTGACTCCTGGCCCACCTCTCCGATCGGAGCACTCACTTCGATCTCTAGCCTGCCTCAAGATGACCTCTACAACCAGAAGGCCTGGACCAAAACACTACTTCCAACTCCGACCCATGTCTCCGACATGGGTACACAAAAACCCTGCTCGCTGCTCCTCTTCGACCGGCGCAACTAGAGCCTGACTGGGACCAACCAACCGGGGACGCCTGCTCGAAAAGGACCAGAGAATGAATGGAGAAAGCAAGTCAGGGCGCACAAGTCAAACCACGATACCTAGGGACCAGTACCCTGTACGCCTGCAGAAAATAGTACTCTGCAACCTTCCTGACACAAACAGTGTTGTAGGCGCCTGACATTTTCCCCTACAGTATTGTGGGTGCCATGAACTCCCATACGGTAAGGCTCCCCCACATACCTCTAGGCATCGATAGTGTTGTGGGCGCCAGGATTTACCGTACCAAGTGAACATGGTGAAACTCCTCACATGCCTCTGGGCGTCAACAATATATGTAGGTACCGACATCTACCATACCCGAACAAAGACAATGGAACCTCTCATGTGCTTCTGACATCCAACAATGTTATGGGCACCTACCATCATCATGTACCTGTCGGCGTGGGCAACAAGGTTTAGAAGCATACACACTCTCTCCCTCTCACTTGTAAGGCCATCCCCTTCATCTATAAAAGGGGATGCGCTCTCTCCCAACAAACTCAGTTAATCCAGGTCGACTCAAGTGATTCTAGATTCATTAGATCGATCAAGTCCACTAGCTCACAACCATAGAACCGCCAGGTTTGGACCTCAAGCACACGCTTGAACACGTAGCTCATAGTGGAGCTCCTGTCGCTCTCGGCCCTTCCGTCCGGAGCCAACCGGACCTCTTGTACACCCCATCTTTCTCCTTCTCGTTTGAAACCCCACTGCTAACTTCGAGCACCTGGGCTCAGGAATAAAGTCACCGACCGACTTAAACTGGACGTAGGGCACATTGCCTGAACCAGTATAAACCCTATGTCATTGTGTGCTAGGCCACCTCCGATCACAACGTACGACAAAACTACAAATATTTACTTATTGGTCACTTTCTACCCCAACAAGTTTTCTATATGTCTGACCCACAAAGTAACCTCCCCCCCAAAAAGAAGACAAAGCACTTGGTTGCCTCTGGGAAACAACACATTATCGGAGTTGATGGCGTCAACGATGTTGAAGCTTACAATAACTACGATGAGATGCCGCTATTCATAGACTTTCCTAAGAAGATCCGTGTATTTTGAAAAGAACCTATCCAAAGACATATTGCCATGGGAACGAAAAAGTGTCAAGGGGAAAGTCGTTACAGCGGGCTAGCTAGTTGTAGAACGTAGAGTGTTTGTGTAAGTGTGTGTTTGTAAGACTTCATTTATGCATGCGTGTGAGACTATATATTTATGTATGTGTGTAAGACTATATATTTATATATGTGTGTGAGACTACATTTATGCATGTGTGTGAGACTACCCTTTGCAACATCCAGATGAATCTATTTCAACATCCACTCTATTACTACTAAAACTTTATGAAATCACTTAACACTTTATGAAATGAAGAAATGACGAAAATAAAAGTAGGAGATACTGATGTGTTCAACAACTTTTATATTCATCACATACGAGAACCAACTAGTTGCACCTTGGTGTTTCTCAACGGTCGACATAACATTGTGATAGAGGTGGTAACGGGTGTGGCACATCCTCCCGGTGGCTTACACCACAATAATAAGATACCGTCGGACTACACTAGGGTCGAGGTGCATACCGTGAAGCCTGAGTTCATACAGTGGAGGATAGACTACGCAACACCCAATGGGCTAGTGTTACTTGGAGACGTAATGGGGTAGTTCATCCTCTGGCACAAATGGGACATTATATTGACTGCTTCTTTGCCGTCTCCCCCTCTCCCAAATTTGGAGCGAGTTGTTGTGGTCGGGGATATATTTTCACCATCTTGTGACCACCACATTCCTGAGATGCCACATTCTTCCCCGCCTCCTAGCGAGCATATGCCTGATAAGCCACAACCTTCTCTAGCTCGTACCGAGCAAGTGCATGATGAGATGCCACAATCTGCTTAACAAGCACAGCCGATACATGAACAACAACTACCTCCTGAAGAAGGTGATGCACAAGAAGATAAGGACGTGTCTGAATGGGAACTTTGAAAGAAGCATCCAATCACCATAAGACCAGTTTATGTTCCGATGAAAGACGTCTCATCGGTGCACAAGTGGTTTTTCCATGACCAGTTCAAGCCTGAGAACCAAGTTAAAAAAAGTCACATCATGGGGTTCTGAGGAGGCCGTCACTAGCAAACTCCACCAAACTAGCAAAGCAGTATCCAAATGTTGATGCCATCAAATGGTCAAAGGATTGTCCGAAAATATATGAAAGAGGCAAGCCCTTCCTACCAAACCGGGACATCCAGCGCCTACCACTTGGAATGAGAAGGATCCATGATTGGTACTTGCGTGTTCTCTCAATGAGCATAGACCTCAGTACAAGCATGCTTCCCCACCGGCACATTTGGAAGGCCAGCCGGGAAAATTGTCTTTAACTTCAATGACATGCAGACATGCTTTCACCTCAGAGAAATAGGAGATGAATTTTATTGTAACTAACCCACGGCATGATTTGTAGAATGTAAGTGCACATTATCAAACAAATGCCAAGTGTGAAAGTCAGGGTATATAGACCCTCAAGCTATAGCACAAACAAATTTTAATTGCCCTAAACAGTGGAAACTAGATGCCAAAGAGCTAGCTGCTGGAAAGACCCTTCCGGAGAAAGAGCATATCCGTACGGTGAAACTAAGGGAAGAGTCCCTTAAGGTTGCGGCATACATTGCCCTGGCTTTCAAAATTCTCCAACAACACTCTACTATATGGTTACCATACAACTTCGAGTAAGTTCAACTCTATACTTAAAGCTTTGTTCGATATATTTTATTCGATGCAGCTTATCTACTTCTATGATTAAATTCATGCAGCAACCACTGGATTTATATAGGCGTCGATGTCGGGAGGAGCATGGACATGGGTCTTTGATTCAATACATAGGGACCCGATGACATACAAAGACATCATATCGATTATCAAGACGTATACATATCGACAATCCTTATTAGCTTATATGTTTGTATACATACTTGTAACGTTCACTTTTAGATACTAACAAGTTGTATTTGCTAAAATAATTCGAACAGGGCATTTAGGTTCTATATCACTAAACATCATGGAAGGCATTGATCCAGTAAGTAAGGAAAAGATAGCTATAAAAATACTATGTACAGTAAGTGTAACTTACTTTAGTACTACATTACATGGCTGTCAAAAGCATTACTTAACATTTCCATATGCAAAACATATAGTGCCCTCAAGCAGAAGCCTAGGAGTGTACATTGTGGATACTATATATGTTCTATGATGAGTAACACCGGTGCCTACAGGAGACATCCCTTAAGGGTAAGTTTGAACCTCTTCAGCCCGTAAGTATAAAAACTTCGTACATGGTACTGAAATACTAAACCGAAACTTGTTCTCTTGTAGTGGAAAGAAGAGAAAGAAATAAAAATAGACCCATACAAGGATGACCAACTCTTACAGCTCGTCGACTGACCTTTGCAACTTCATATTAGATCAGATTGTACACATCAAAGGCACCTACCATGACCGAGAGTCTAACTTAGGTAAAAATCCTCAGTACCAACACCTTCGTGAGACCAAAAGGCTAGCTCTAGGACGTTGATAACAATGTGTATGAAATTTGACTATTGATTTTACCTTGTGAATTATGTCTGTTTAATGATGGATTGTATATATTCTTGTGAATTGGACTTGTAATTGTAGTTTATATAATACTCTTGAGCGAACTGTGGTTTGAATCGTTGGTCGCGGGGCGTTCGGCTGGGATTATCTCGCTTTCCTCGCTCACGTTAGTCGGGGCGTTAGGCAACGCGAACATTGGATGGAATACGCGGAAACAAACAGTGTTTTGGTCGAATTTAAATTTTTTTAGCGGAAAAATGTACTGTTGGGGCAGTTCTAGGCTGAACCGCCCCTACAAACAGGTATTATAGGGGCGGCTGGTACTACAGCCACTCCTACAAATAAATTTATAGGGACGACCTGGGAATCGGCCCTACAAATACATAATTTATAGAGACGGTTTAATAAAGACGGCTAGTCAAATCATCCCTACAAATAGTCCTGAGCCACCCTATAAAACGTTTATGTAGTAGTGAGTAATCCTAAGATTACATGCATGCAAAGGATAGGAAGCAAAGCCTAATCCTACGTGGTTGCCGTAACTGCCTGAGCCCATATGTGAGTATGTCATGGCTTTGTGGCTTGTGCACACATGGTTTACGTGCGTGCATACGCGAGTCTGGTGCTGAAACATCCATCTAACATATACCATATACTACATCCTCTGTAGTCTCGTAGCCTGATCCCCACCACTTGGTGAAATAAAAGATGGAGAACATAGGATTATGCAATTCTTACCCTACATATAATATGACCCTTCAGTACATCATGCAGAAATGAACCCATAGAACCACTACTAGGAAACAGTGACTTTGTCATGTGCCACAAGGTACTCGGCAAAGACTTTGCTGAGTGTAACACTCGGCAAACAGCACACGACTATCTATGTGTCGACAAACAGCTATTTATCGAGTGTTTTTTTATCGCGCACTCAGCAAATGGTTTGCCGAGTGTCAAATTTGATACTCGGCAAAAAAAAGTGGTGTGCCGAGTGTTTTTAGAAAAAACACTCGGTAAAGGATTATTGTTTGCCGAGTGTTTTAGGGGAATTACACTCGGCAAACTTATTTTTCAAAGAAAAAAAATAATTTTTTTCTCAGCATACCATTGTTATTTGCCGAGTGTTTTTAGGAATTACACTCAGGCAAACCTATTTTCCAAAAAAAAAAATAGGAATTACACTATCATACATGACAATTTTTAATACAAAGATAGTTTCATGCTAATTAGAGAATAATTTGCAAAGCAGCCAACCAAACAAAAAACTGAAGGTCTATCAGGAGATCCACTTCACTGACTCTAGCAGATATAAGTCCAGAGAAGAAATATAGAATTTATACCGCTGATCACACGCAAGTGCATGAAAAACTGTTGGATTAATTTCTCTTGCAGCTGAGCACCACACAGAATGAGGCACCGAACAGAGAGAAAGAGATGCTAGTAAACTTTTGACCAATCAAAAAATAAGCACGGACTGCTGCACTTGCCGCTCAAAAGCTAACAGCGAGATGCACTTGCTGCTACTGGATCCTACGCTCATGTGCCTGAAGCAGGAACAAGCAACGAACGGAGGGAGTCGGACCGAGCAGCCTGGGAGCGGCGGACTGCTTCCTGGAGTTCGACTCCTTTTCACGAATCAACCAGAGAAAGAGAAGAAACACAGAGAGAGGAGGGAGCGTACCAGCGCAAGGTCTTTGGACCTTGAATCCGGTGGCCCAACAACGATACCACACCGGTGTGCTCTGTGCGCTAGCCGAGCACGGACTCGGGCGCTGGGTGCGCTCCTGCGGACGCCGGACAGAGCCGACGGACTTAAGCAGAAAAGGGACGCTACCAAAAAAAATTCAATGAAAACTGGATCAAATCAAAACGAATCGCTCCCAAATTTTGCAAAGGCAATCATAGCCGAGGAGGGAAGCTATTCTCAAGAAATCATTGCCCAATTTGAACTTTGCCTCCGAAAAATTCAGATCGAAGCCAAAGAACGAAAACTTTTCCCAAAACCGAAAATCAGCTCTCGTCTTCACGCACACACGTGATGAATCTCGGAGGACGACAGGAGCATTCGAAGATTTCTGCGGCGGCCGGGATAGGAGGGGAGGGAGGCGGCGCCAGCGGGAGGAAGAGGGGCGCTGGGGGCCGGGAGGAGAGGGGAAGAAGAAGGGGTGGGGACGGGAGGAGAGGGGGCGCTGGGCGCTGGTTAAGTACGATATTTTGTTTGTTTGCCGAGTGTCTCAGATCGAGGCACTTGACAAAGTTTTTTTTTCTTCTTTTTTTTTGTTTGTCGAGTATTTTAGATCTGAGGACTTGGCAAATTTTTTTTTGTCAAGTGTTTTAAATCTGAGCACTCGGCAAAGTTTTTTTTTCTTTTTTTTTGTTTGCTGAGTGTTCGGCAAAGTTTTTTATTTTATTTTTTCTTCTTCTTTTCTAGAAAAATATTTTATTTATTTGGCGAGTGTTTTTTATTAACACTTGGCAAATCTCCTATTTACCGAGTTTTTTTTTGACACTCGGCAAACCCTCTATTTACCGAGTGTTTTTTTTTACACTCGGCAAACCCTCTATTTGCTGAGTTTTTTTTTTTTGCTGAGTGTTTTTAGCGTAGCACTCGGCAAAGAACTTGTTCACCGAGTACCCGAGAGAATACACTCGGCAAACATAAAAACACTCGGTAAATTTGAGGATTCCGGTAGTGAACTAGGCTTGTTATATCATGTTTATTTATGCCCAATTTACTTCTACCAAATTGAGATGTAATCCTCTCATATTTCTACTGGATAAAGTAATAAGTAACAATCTCAATATAATCATATGTATGTCGTCCAGTCATGAAATGAATTATCCATCAACTGTTTTGGGTAGCCTGAGGCGGGTATCCGACGGCGGCTTAGATGGCTTCGGTCCTGGTTTAGGCACTCCTAGCTTTGTCTCCTCGGTGATGGCTTCAACAGGCTTGGGAGTTGCTAGCTTTGGTGTATTGGGCGGTGCCTGTGGCTTCGGTGTTCTAGGCGGTGCCGGTGGCTTTGGTGTACTGGGCGGTGTTGGTGGCTGGTGGCTTCGGTGTAATATGAGGTGGCTTCGATTTAGTGGATGATATCAGTTTCGGTGGTGACTTTGGAGTATTGGACAATGTCAGTTCTAGTGGTGGATTTGTCTGCTCCAGTGGTGGCTTCAGGGGTGCTACTGACTCCAGTGGTGGTTTTGATGTACTAGACGTTGTTGGCTTCGGTGGTGGTTTTGGGGTACTCGACGGCGCCGGCTTCGGGATACTTGGCGCTACAGACTTTAGTGGTGGCTTCGGGGTACTAGGCGGTGTGGACGACTTCGGTGGTGGCTTCCGATCAGTACTCGGTGGTGGCGGCTTTCGTGTTGGCTTTAGAGTACTAGGCGTTGGCTTCGGTGTACTAGGCGGTGTCGGCTTCGGTGGTGGCTTCGGAGAACTCGGCAGTGTCGGCTTCTGTGGTGGCTTCGGGGTACTTGGCTGTCTGGGCTTCTGCTGCATGGGTGGTATCTCCGGCGTTGGACTAGGAGGCCTCGGTGGCTTGGGCGTTGGCCTTGGCTTGGGTGGTTTTGGCTTGGGTCCAGGTTTAGGTGGGCTTGGTGTTGGGCTATCGTGGTGGTCATCGTCGTCGTCGTGGTCATCATCATCATCGTCATGGTGGTGATGGTGATGATGATGGTGGCCATGGTGGTAGCATCTGTGGCCGCATCGATGGAAGCAAGCCGTTCTCCGGTAGCTATCTGTGGTCAGATAGAAACACAACAAATGCATTAGAAGGGTCAAGGGCTTAATTAAAATTAATCAGGAGTAGGACTTCAGAAGTATATGGCCTTGCAATGAACGTACATGGTGGCAAGTAAAGACATGAGCGGGAGACGCAGTGATGGTAACAAATGCCGGGCACGTAGTCGATGCAGTCCTCGGTGCACTCCATCCGGCACTCGTCGTCATCGTCATCATCGTCATGGTGTTCGCCATGGTCGTCGTGGTGGTCATCATGGTCGTGGTGGTGGTCGTCATGGTCGTGGTCGTGATCATCGTGGTGGTCGTCATGGTCGTGATCATCGGACACGGAGACTGCAACGGGGCGGATGCCATTTTTGAAGGTGTCGTCGTCGTTGTCATCGTCGTCGTCGTCGTCGCACTTCCTCACGCAGGACCTGTAGCTTGTGGTACATGTGGTGGTCGTAGTCCTCCCACGCCGCAGCGGCGGAGAGCTCTGCGACGGCAAGGAGGGCGGCGAGCAGCACCGCCTTGGAGCGCGCCATTGCTTGCCGCGACGTCCAAGGGGAGGTGCAGCTAACGCGATGGATCGATGGCGATGGGTACCTGTGGCCTCGCGCGCGCCGAGCTGCTCGCATATGTACTGCTGCCCCAGAGCTAGCTAGAGGTAGCCGCAGACTGCAGTGCCTGTGCTGTGTTGGATACGCAGCTCCATTTGCGCGCGTGTGGAACGCATGAGGCTGCAGACTGCCTGCAGTATTGTAGCATGCAGGAAGTGTGTGAAGCGGTTCCGACACACAGACTGGGCCAACGACTAATATTCTCACTTTCTCAGCAATTGAGCTCCTCATCTTCCAGAAGGAAAAAACGACGTGTACTTGCGAAGAATTGAAGAAGTAACGGTGATGCTAAATCTCAGACGCCTATTTATTTCATTATCCCATGAGAAGAAACCCCCAGCCCCCCAGCTTCGGATCAAAATGCTTCTCGAGAAGAACTGAAGAAGTACTGCATTTCTTTTCTTTTTTCCTCTCTCTGTCCTTTTGCATTTCTTGATTGCTAAACACGATGTGCAAAGAAAATTATGCATGATATAAATTTTAATATAGATGCTAGAGTATTGTATTAATCGGAAGGTCCCTACTCATCTTTGAATCTATCAGCACACATATAGATATAAATGTTGTCCATCTTTGTCGTTATTGGAACCAATTCTATCAAATCTGCAGTTCTGGTTTCTTTTCTTGGGCATGATAACTCTTCTTATTTGCAGAACCATGTTTTACAGCTTATCAAATCAAACTTATAGCTGTTGAAAGAGCAACTATCAAAACATTAGTTTCAGGAGCAAGAGAAAGAAAGAATAAGGAACAAACTGAAACACATCTGATATGACCAACAATAGAATTACCAGGAATTGGCCAATTAATTAAAACTTCATTTGATGATCTCAAGGAGCATGGCATGCACACCTCACATGTCAACCTGGCCGAGTAAACAGCCACATCACACTGGAAAAGCCATACATTATGGTGCTGCAGAAACATGTAGCACTGCACCCGGACAGAGACATGCAACAACCGTGACATGTCATGGTGGTTCCCAAGATGGCGCGGAAGCTTGATGAGCCCCAGTTCGGATCGTTCCACGTCATGCCAGATGAGGCCCCAATAGGGGGATTTAACGTATCGCCGAGCCTTGTAGCTTGTATAGTGTACAGCTTTGTTTTATTTTTTTGTTTCCCGGGAAGCAAATTTTTTTTTTTGCTATATATGATTAATAACTGGCGCACATTTTGTATCCGTTTTAAATTTATAATAAGAAGAAAGCATATGGCCTCATAACTGAAGATACAACAGTCATCTCACTGATAAAAAAAAGGTTTGGCGACATATGGTTTTCTAAATTAATTCAAACACATGAACTCATAACTGACTTTGGATTTGTATACTGATTAATTTCTAGTTTTCTTATTCATGTTGGCCATGGTGTAGTAGTACCAATAGGTTGCTTCTGCAATGTCTTGACTGTTGGGTCTGCTTTTTAAAGGTGCGTCCTATTGTCGTTACAGTGTACTCCTAGAAGTTGTTTTCTATATTAATTAAAAGACAGATCTCCCGTTCCGTTAAAAAAAAGGAAGTACTCATGACAAACTTTTGCCACTATAATATGAAGACCAGAAATGAGAACAAATGGGAAAAATAAATCAACTGAATCTGTTTTTTTTAGCAAATAAATCAACTGAATCGATTTGCGCCGGATTTAACCTTATGGGAAGGCCCATCATGATTGGTGGGGCCTACTAAATCCGGAGCATTCTAACCATGTTTTCGGCCCAAAGAGGACACCGTATCAATGTGCCTTCTGCAGTCGCGCCGATTTGTCTGCTATCAAAGACCAAAGAAGGGTATTCGCAAAAGAAAAAGAAAAAAGACCAAGGGGCTAAACTTGAATACTTTTTTCTTAATACACAAAAGATTTATGTATTTTTTTATTAAAGCAGAAGAGTTTAAACATACAAACGTGATGCTTCAAGCCGAGTGCTAATATGTATATAGAAGATAAATTTCAGTACATCATATAATACATGCATTCATTTATAGAACTACTATCAGGCATTTGTTTGTTCATATATATGCTGTATATATGCCAGTATACAGCAACGGATATAGCATTGTTTCCTTGCTATATAGCAGCAGTAAATTGGCACTCCCACTGCGTACATATGTGTCGCGTATAGAGTGGGGTGGGGCCTACTTGATGTGCCGAACGACGTAAGTACACACGTACACTTACGAAGTCTAGTAGTACGTATATGGGGTTATATTCTGATGATGAGTGGCCGATCCATCGTATCAGTTGTTGCTGTTGTCGTCGGCCTTGACCTCATCGCTGCCGGGGGGACAGGGACACGGCTTCTTGGGCGGTGGCGGCGCCTTGGGCGTCGGTGGCTTTGGCGTTGGCGCTGGCGGCCTCGGCGGTGGCTTGGGCTTCGTCGGGGCAGGCGGCTTTGGCGCTGGCGGCCTCGGCGGTGGCTTCGGCTTCGTCGGGGCAGGCGGCTTCGGGCCAGGACCAGGCGCTGGCGGGCCGTGGTGGAAGCATTTCTCGCAGCAGCTCTTCAGGCACATCGTTTTCTCGTTGCTAACTGCAAAATTGGGACAGAGATCATTAGGATTGCAGAAATAATACATATAATTGTCTTGTAGGATTCATGGGTGTTAGCTTTACTGTGCAGCACATACAGGGTGGGAAGCAGAGGCAGTTGGTGACGACGCACTGGTGGTAGCATTGGGCCGGCAGGTCCTCGAAGCACTCGTTCAGGCACCTGTCCTTGCACTTGCCGCCGGAGACGACGGCCGAGGCGTTCGAGCCCCCGGCGGGGTGGTGGCCGTCCTTGGCGACGACGTCGTCGTCAAAGGCGGCGTCCTCGTCATGGCAGTTCCCCGTGCACGACTTGAAGCACTTCCAGTGGTACATGTGCTCGTCGTCCACCGCACTTGCCGCCGCGGCGAGGAGCGCGGCGACAGCCAGGAGGACGCCGAGCGATTTGTAGCCCGCCATCGCTCGATCGCTAGCTTAGCTGGTCTCTCACTCTCGGTCGATCGGTCGTCCAAGGTGAGCTGCTGAGCTTAACTGCCGCCCGCAGCTCTGTGGATGGGATGCATGGCGCCTCCTTCGGGCCCTATATATACATGCTGCGGCGCTGCGTGCGCGACGCGCCATGCGTGCACACTGAAAGCGTGAGGCCGCGGCACCCGGCTCAGCTCGCGGCCTGTCTGATGCTGCGTGCACGGAAAACAGCAACTGATGAATCGGTTGGACTGCGGAGTGCGCCGAGCTGAACGACGTGGGCCGATCCGCGCGGATTCATGCTTTTTCTTGTTCGTGGCACTGGCAAAATGCTTAGCAGCTTTGCGGTTCGCATGCCTTGCGCGTTCGTGTGCTTTCCTCGTCGTCACCCCTCCTCATGTTAGGTGCATGTGAACTTGTCTCAGTTCTGTCGGTGTCGTTTTCATTTGCTAATTAATTTGAACTTCTGCTCATGATCCAACTTCGAAATCGGCCAGACTCATAATTTAAAGGTGCATGAGCATGATCCAGTTAGCTTTCAAATGAATTAGAAGTCTTTCAAACGTCGTGGGCCGGTTCCAAACTTCCAATGGAGGAAAGAAGTTAAGTTTTCTCCGAAATTGTGGACTTCTTCTAGTGTTCAAATAGACTGGAGGATGAATGGTGGTAGTGAAGAAGCGGATGGGATTCCTCGACGGACAGACGAGGCATTCCATGGCAGCCAAGAAAACCTACGACAGTATCTTCATCGACCGGCTTAACCCCTCGCATGTTGAGACAATGCGACAGCTCTTCCCGAGCCCACAAGGAGAGCGACCGAGGCGTCGCGCAAGCCAGCACATCTGATCGCCGATAATGGCTACGTAGTATGATTATCGAGTAATAGTCCATGATCTCCTTATGCTAGGGAGAGCAAAGCCGATTGTTTTTTCTTCATCACACAAAAAATTTGTGCGTTTTTGTATTAAGATAGAAGAAATATTCAATACAACACGCCTTAACGGCGCTCTAAGATGTCAAAGAGATTTTATATGAACGCTCGTACCCTCTCTAGTGTATAACACTAATAACCTTCCTAGTGTGCCATGTTCTTGACACGTCGTTGTAACTTTCACTATTTCTCGATCTTAATACAAATTAAAGATGCATAAATCTTTTGCTTATTCGAGAAAAAGAAGTTGTTGGAGAATTTCGATGACCTTTAAAATGACGTTCGATCTCTCATGACAAGTTGACAACACGCACACGCCACAAAACAAAAAAATTTAAGTTTTGCGTCAATTTGGATAAGACTTTCAACCTGCTAAATGCACTCTCAATTACACGAGTATTGTATTTACATGTAAGGCGCTATTTGGAATGACTAAAATAAATTGTTAGCTCCAAAAAGAAAAGCTCTAGCTAATCTGAACAGTCCAGTTTATAGTCCAACATATAACCTCTTTTAAACTATTTAACTACTCAACTTAAAAAAAACACTACTAGCTGGTTCCCTTCGGTTATTGCAGCTTATATGAAAAAAATAGTTGATCCAAACAGAACATATTTTGGTTAGTTTAGTCAGCGTAGCAAAAGAAACATGTGAAAAGCATTGTCAAAAGCTTTTATATAACTAATTAGGTAATGCAATTTCTACATGTCAAGCACTTATCACCATAAGTGATAAGGAACGTCATTGAGGGTGGCCCGATCTTCACGACAGTAGGTCACAAATTAAAGATAATTTACTATGAACAGTGGGATAACTAGCTTTATACCTGACAAAGGTTTATGCGACCAAGCGACTGAGGCGAGAGACACCTAAACCATGAAGACTTCAACTCGATCTCCGAACGACTGGAGAACCACAATCTGGAACTAATCCACACAAAACGGTGTAGTCGTACTAGAAACCGTAGAGCACTGAACTAGGAGAACCCAGAGGGATCACTTCACAAGTCCAAGAAGAACAGAGGTTTGAGTAAGGCACTCGGCAGCTCGGCTGCAATATCATGTAGTTTATCAAATCATCAAAAGGTTTCCTAATAGCATAGAGGCAGGGGATATTTATACTAGGAATAACCCTTCTAGTTGGGTGTGAAAACGAAATGGAGTTTCTGAAGATAGGCCTATGTGAAAGACCACCACGAGATGGATTCGCGAAGTGGTCTTGCCTGACTGTTGGCCTCCATAGCAGTGTCCACAAATCTGGCCATAACTCCTTATTGGGAAGTCCAAATGACGAACCATTTGTTGGATGTGAAAGTAGACTCGAAGAGCTTTCCAGCCATGTGCAGCATGCACCACGAAACTTTGTAGATTGATACAGTTTTGCATGGGAAGTTGTACCAAAATTTTGCTCATGGTAGACTATTGACCTTCTGCGTCACTTTTTCCTGGGTCTGGTCATCCGTCCGTGCTACTTTTCATCAACGTTACTTTTTCCTTGGTCCGATCGTCAGTCTGTGTTACTTTTCCGACGGAGTTATTTTGTAGTACCGTGTCTTGATCCTTCGGCCATGTGCCTTCCACGTCTTCATGTGTAAACCTAAGCATCATCAAGATATCACATTTAGGTAGTATAACATTCTCATGAGTGTTAAAATTACACTCAGTTAGGAATGAATTCACCTGCTCTTGTAGTTTCTTGGCATGGCTTCATGTAAGTGGACCTTGATTTGTATCCTTTGGACTTGAGCTAGCATGCACGGCTGGGATGTCCTCATCATCCTCCCCCTCTTGAAAAGGAGTCGTCCTCGACTCTTCCAATCCAAAGAATGGAGATAGATCGACGACATTGAAACTTGTACTAACACCATAAGTACTTGGAAGATCAATTTCATATGTGTTATCATTAATCTTGCGAAGCATTTTGAATGGACCATTGGCTCGGGGCTGCAACTTGCTCTTGCGTTGTTCAGGAAAGCGATCATTGCGCAAATGCACCCAAACCAAGTCTCCTGGTTCAAATAACATCTTCCTCATACATCTTGGTCATCTTTTCAATGTTTTCTCTAGCTCGATCATGAAGCTTCTTGACAAATTCAGCTCGTTTGCTTGCATCAAAGTTCATACATTCCTACATAGGCAAAGACAAAAGATCGATGGGAGCAGCAGGTTTGAAACCATATACAATTTCGAATGGACAAAATTTGGTGGTCGAGGGTACCGCCCTGTTGTATGCAAATTCCACATGTGGCAAACTTTCTTCCCACAGCTTTCAGATTCTTCTTTAGGACAGCTCGCAAGCAATGTTGACAGTGTGCGGTTCACAACTTCAGTTTGCCCATCAGTTTGAGGATGACACGTTGTGGAGAATAGCAGCCTGGTTCCAAGTTTTTCCCATAAGGTCTTCCAAAAGTAGCTCAAAAACTTGGTGTCACGATCAAACACAATGGTACGTGGCACTCCATGTAGACTGCACAACTTCTCAAAAAAACAATTTAGCAATATGTGAAGCATCATCACTCTTATGGCATGGAATAAAGTGCGCCCCTGAGTGCTAGGGAGGTGAGCCCCTTGGCCTAGGAGCAAGGGACAGGCTCCAAATGGCCCTATCCCAAGGAGGTGGAGCAAGGACCTAGGGGTTCATCCCCCAAACGTATCCTGCACCCAACGGCGTCGATGTAAGTCATTGACTTCTCTATTTTCTTTGTTTTTCTCTGTTTTCAGCGTGACTCACGCCTTCTGTTTCTTGAAGCATCCTGAGACAGGGGCCACTCTTTCGCGCTAGCACCCAAGAAGAGTGTTGCCATCCAGGCGAGACGTCGCTCTTGCTTCGAGCGGGAGCAGAGCCGGTGTCGTAGCCTCGTCGGCCGATCAGGCGCCGCCTGTGGTGTTGCCCCTGCCCTTGGTGGGACAAACGGTCACCGAGGCTAAGGGAATGCCCTCAGAGGTCACTGGGCAAACGGCGATGGAAGCGATCCCGCTACCGACGTCGGAGTGTATAGAGCTGCCACTCGCACTCATGGCATCGACTGCTAGTGGGCGTGACACCGCTAGTGGAGGCCCCTCCGACGTAGATGGAGGTGGCAGCGACTGTGATGAGCTAGGCATAGCCGGACACAGCCGCGGTGGTGCTCGAGGAAGCAGCGCAATCTGTGCCGCCAGGCAGCCCAGGTGCTAGTGCCCAACATGGGCCGGATGGAGGGGGACATGGCCTAAGGCTCCCCGAGCAGTCATGTCATTGGTGGAGAGGACTAGTAGGGGGTCGCCCTTGGCCCTGACGTTGGGGGGCAGCCGCTCACTCGTGTGGGGTGAGTCGCTGCTCCAGTGGACTGGATCAGCAAGACCCAACGTCGATACTCTTCTCGCTCGACGATGCTACCAAGAGCATAGAGCGGGAGAGTCTCAATGAAGGGATCTCGGCTATGCTGGAAGTCCTAAACCAGGCCAGGAGCATCCTACGCGATGTCATCAGTCTCTACTGGCCGGTTATCTACTTAACCTCTCCTCTCGCTTTCTTATTTCTTCGTGTATTTTTGTGTTTTGACATTGATCTTATTTCAGTCCCTTATTGCTCGTAGCCAGGAGAAATTCCCTATTCCTCCGTGAGTAGAAGGAGAAATGGGACCACCTCACTGAAGTGGCCCAGCTGCGCGGGGATGTGAGCACCTAGCTTGCTGTCACCCAACAGCGGGTGGCCAAGCTGACTCCCCTGGCCGAGGAGGCGGCCAGGCTCTAGTAGCGGGAGGTCGAGGCCCATCGAGACATGGAGGATGCTGAGAAGGCATTCCAGGATCTGTCGGTGAGGGCGCAGTAGGATGAGGAGTCCGCCAGAGTTCAAAAGGAGTGGGACGAGCTGCTCTAGAGGGATGCCGAGGTCCGCTAGTAGGTCCTCGACCTCCTGGATGAGGTGGAGAAGGAGCAGGAGCTCAAGCTGGTAGCCAAGGAGAGGTCCGTGGCCCTACAGCAGAGGGCGAGCGTGGACACTAAGGCGATAGCCTAGTTGCACAAGGAGCAAGACGAGTTATGCCAGACTATGGAGAGACTCCACTTGGAGCGTGGCGTGGCCCATGAGAAGCGCGACCAGGACGTCTGAGAGCGTGACGAGGCACAGCATGTGGTCCGCTCCCTCTAGGCCGATCTTGGAACCACGGTGGCCCGAAGGCTAGAGGCCGAGAGGGTCTCCACCGGGCTGGTCACGGAGCTTGCCGAGGCGCGGGGGATCCTTCAGGCAGAGAGCAACAAGCATGATCTCATGTGCGCTACCATTGGGGTGGTCTTCGATGACCTAGAGGTGGCGTGGCCAGAGGGAACTAGCTCGCTTGCGGCCTATGCTATTGTAGATATCATGGCAGCGGGTGCGCCAACTCAAGAGGGAAGCTCTTTGCTTCGGGATTACCCAAGCCTTCGCCATTGCCAGCTCTCACTACGCCGATAGTATTGACTTGGAGACAGTGAGCCTTGGCTTCGCGCCTAGCTACAAAGCCTCTGAGCTGGATGAAATAGAGAAGGCAGTGGCTCCTGTCGCGCGGAACCTAGCGGACAAGGTTGAAGACATAGTTCTCCCCCGGAGGGGATAGTTAGTCAAATGGGTTGGATAAGTGTTCTTGTAACCTGTGAACAAGTGTCGATCCTAATATATCATGAAAACAATTTCGTAACTTTGTTTTATTTGATTTGTTTGATTCAACTTGTTTTCTTCCCTTTTTATGTGCGAAAGAAAGGCTAATGTATTCCAACCCCTCCGTTTGTTAAGACCAAAGGGTTCGAGGTGTAAGAGGAAAAAACTTCGAATCACACTGGTGAGCAAAGATACCGTAGCCGCTGAGGCATAGGTTTTTTTGTAGTTCAACCAGGCATGCTTAGTTTATTCGTTTTCGCAAACTTTGCCGCTAGGCTTAATGTGAGGAAGAGGTATGACGCAACGACTGTTTTTAGAAAAGGTGTATTTATACCCTTATCAGCCCCCGAGTGAGATTCGACCCTTTGCCATTGCTGGGGTCGGATGTCACTAAAAATCGAGGGGAGGATGGTGACACTTAGGAGAATGTGTCTCTTGTATTCGCACATACCCTCTCCCTAGGGTCTTAGCTATTTTTCTGCGACCATGCGTTCGGTCTCCTTGCAAGTTTGATCTTCCTCGAGCCCCGTGCTCGGCAGGGATTCAGTCAAGGGTCGGCTTGTTTTTTGACTGTCGCCCCGTTCATGGTTTTCATAACCAGAGGGGATGAGTTAACGCCACTTACCTTGATGGCTCAAGTGACGTGCTCGGCTAGCTTGCTAGCGGGCATGTTCGAATAGAAATTTGGTTCCGTCACTTGTGACGGGATCGACAAAACCCTCGAGGGGCATTCCGTTCCTCCTTAACCTGCCTTCCAATAGATTCCCCCTCAATGGGGATTCCATGGGCTCGGCTAGAGGCTAGGATCAAACAGGAAGGTTGAGATGGCCTTGTCCGCTTCTCAGCGGGATGGGCGAAGGCCATTGGGGCTCATCTACGTTTTCTCCCCTGGATTTGTTTGATGCGAGCCGGCCTCAGGCCCATCGTGGGTGGCCTTCGAACCTCAGGTCTCTCAATCTAGGATCGGGCGGCTCGAGCCCTTGAGCCCCATGGGGTTTGAAAGGGGTCGGCTGTGTTTCATGCGTCACCCGTCCTCGATTTTTGCAACCGGAGGGGCTAAGCTAACAACACTTGCCTTGATGGCTCGAGTGTCGCGCTCAGTGAGCTCGCTAATGGGCATGTTCGAGTGGAATCTGGGTCCATCATCTGCTAACGGGGTTGGTAGAGCCCTCATGTGGCATTCCACTACTTGTTAACCTGCCTCCCAGTAGATGCCTGAGCCGTTCGATAGGCTTGGGTGGCCCGTTGGCCTATCCTCAATTGGAGATTATGTGGGTTTGGCTCGAGGTTAGAATCAAACGAAAAGGGTCGAGATGTCCCTGTCCACTCCTGAGCGGGGTTAGGCAAGGCTGCTAGGGCTCATCTTAGTTTTCTCCCCTAGCTCTGCTTGACATGAGGCGGCCTTAAGGCCTTCGTGGGCCGGCCTTCGAACCTCGGTCGATCGCCGTTTATATTGAATGATACGACTACTACTTCGTGATGCGATGCGAAGCATTGTGATGCGACAATCGCATGTGCAATGCTCAGATGTACGAGATGATTGAATGGACGAATGTATAAATGATCATAGTTTAAGAAAAAAGAGGGTTGATAATGTTATCTTGATGGCACGAGTGACGGGTTCTGTGAGCTCTTTACCAGATGCGTCCGTGCGGGGTTCGGGTCCGATGTTTGGCATAAACAGCATGAGACTCCCTTTCCTCCATATCTGCCATTCGGCCATGACCCAAGCCATTTAGTTGATTTGGGTGACCTGACAGCCTCTCCTTGATGGAGATTCTATAGATAGGCCCCTCCAAGTCCTTCTCGAGAAGGTGGATGCTAAAGCTTGGAGTACGGAGACAAAGACTTCGATCATGCTGGTGAACAAAAATGTTGTAGCCATCGGGGCATTAACTAGTTTGATTCAAAGTTTATGCCCACACACTGCGCCTCCAATTTTTAAACGTAAGGAGGGGTCGGGCAAAGAGAAATGTCTAGCGAGTAGACACTCTTGCTAGCCCCTGAGCGATGTCTGATCCCCTACTATTGTTGGGGTCAGAGGCTCAGTAGTGAATTTAATATGTAATGTAAGTAGGTAAGGGTGCTTATCTCTCAGCGGAGGTTTCGAGCCGTTCGATCGACCCATTTTTCGACAGTAGCCAAGCCGTCCGGTTGACTTGTGTTTCCTGTTGAGACTGGATTTTCCTACAGAAGTAGAGGATGAGAGTATCCCACACAAGAATTTAGTTGGGCAGATAAGCCAAGCGATGAATTTGTGAAAAATGGACAAGTTCTCAAATTTCGTTATAGCAAATAGCTTTTCAGCTCTTCTCCCCCTTTTTCTATAGAAGGGTTTAACGTGTTCCGACCCTTTCCGTTGTTAAGGCCATAAAAGCTCAGAGTGCGGGCGAGCCAATTCTAATCATGCTACTGAGCAAAGGTGATGTAGCCGCTGGGGCATAGGTTTCTCGTAGTCCGACTAGTTATACTTAGAGCTCGTTCCCAAAAACCTAGCTCCTAAGCATTACCGTGAGAAAGAGAGGCTAGCACAGAGAATATTTGCAAGGTAAATGCACTCATATCAGCCCCCGAATGAGACCCGACCCCTCGCTCTTGTAGGGGTCAGATGTCACAAATGATAGGGGATTTTGATAACGAAATAGATAAGAGAAAGTATGTGTTTCTTTAGGGGTAAAAGCGGCGTAGCTGCTCGATGTTCCAGGCATTGGTGAAGACCTCACCGTTGATGGCTTTTAGCTTGTAGCCAGAGTACCTCTACTATGATGTATGGTCCCTCCTATGGTGGGGAGAGCTTCTGGCGGTCCTTGTTGCTCTGTACGAGGCGGAGGACCAGGTTCCTGACATTGAAGGCTCGGCCCCATACCCGTTGGCTATGGTACCGTCGCAACGCCTATTGGTACTTGGCTGAACGAAGGAGGGCGACGCCGCGTGCTTCATCTAGCTGGTCCATGGCATCCTCATGGGATGCCTCAGCTCCCTATTTGTCATATTCCCTGATCCTTGGTGCTCCATAGTCGAGGTCGGTTGGGAGGATGGCCTCAGAATCGTAGACCATGAAGAAGGGCGTGTAGCCGATGGCTCGACTGGGGGTTGTCCTTAGGCTCTAGAGTACTGAAGGAAGTTCGGTGACCTAGCACGCACCAAATTTGTTCAATCGGTTGAAGATCCTAGGCTTAAGGCCCTGTAGGACCATGCATTACTGCGCTTGACCTGCCCATTCGTTCGAGGATGCGCGACGGTGGCCCAATCGACCCGGATGTGGTATTCATCGTAGAACCGAAGGAACTTCTTTCCGGTGAATTATGTGCCATTGTCCATGATGATGGAGTTTGGGCTCCAAAGCGATGGATGATGTCGAGGAAGAACAGTACGACCTGCTCAGATTTGATCACGGAGATCGGCCGAGCTTCTATCCACTTTGTAAACTTGTCTATGGTGATAAGCAAGTGGGTGTAGCCCTCAGGCACCTTTTGAGTGGTCCAACCAGATCGAGTCCCTAGACTACGAAAGGCCAGGTGATGGGGATTGCCTGGAGTGCTTGGGCCGATAGGTGAGTCTGCCGAGCATAGTACAGGGCACCCTTCGCAGGTGCGTATAATTTGCTCAGCATCGGCTACCATGGTAAGGCCAGTAGAAGCCCTATCAGAATGTGTTTCTGACCAGGGTTTGGGGTGCGGCATGGTGACCACAGACCCCACCATGGATATCGCTTAGCAAATGCTTCCCCTATTCGAAGGGGATGCAGTGTTGTAGGATCCCGGTGTGGCCTCGCTTGTAGAGTTCACCCTCCACAAGAACAAAGGACTTGGCACGACGTATGAGCTGTCGGGCCTCCATCCTATCTGTTGGTAGTGTCTCACAAAGGAGGTATTCGAGGTAGAGCATTCTCCAGTCGACCAAGAGGGTTGGGCTCTTTTGCTGGAAATTCCTCGAGTTCCATGACTTCCGAGTCGAATGTAGCCGGTGTTTGTTCAGCCCACTGGGCTAGGATTGGATGGACCATCACTGCCTTGTCCTAACTCCTCGTAGCAAACCAAGGGCTTGTGCTAGGTAACTAGCGAAGACTCCTATTGGCACCAGCTCTTAGTCGGATGTAGCTTTCGCAAGCGCGGCAGCTGCCTCATTGAGACGCCTGGGGATGTGATTGAGTTCGAGGTCGTCGAACTATCCTCCAACCGGTGGACTTCTTGGCAGTATGTGGCCATCTTGGCATCAGTGGCAACTTGACTCCTTCATGACTTGGTCGATGACTAGCTAGGAATCCCCTCGAACGTCGAGGTGTCAGGACGCCTAGCTCGATGGCAATGCGTAGGCCGTTGATGAGTGCCTCATATTCAGCCACATTATTGGAGGAGGGGAAATGGAGATGGACCATGTACCTCATACATACCCCGAGGGGCGACACGAAGACCAGCCCTGTGCCGATGCCCTTCTTTATCAACGATCTATCAAAGTACATTGTCCAATACTCTTGATCGACGACTACTGGTGGCATTTGGACCTCGGTCCATTCCATGATGAAATCAGCCAACACCTAAGACTTGATGGCTGTTCGGGAGGCATACGCTATGCCATAACCCATCAGCTCAAGCGCCCATTTTGTGGTCCTTCGTATGGCGTCCTGGTTTTGGACGACCTCGTCGAGGGGGAAGGATGTCACGACAGTCACTGGATGCGACTCAAAGTAGTGGCGTAGCTTTCTCTTGGTGATGTGGAAAGCGTATAGAAGTTTCTAGATTTGTGGGTAGCAGTCTTCGAGTCAGATAGGACCTTGTTGATGAAGTACATAGGGCATTGTACTTTGAGGGTGTGCCCCTCTTCTTCTCGCTCCACTACTAGGGCAGTGCTGACTACTTGTGTGGTGGGCGCGATGTAGAGCAGAAGGGGTTCTCCCTTAGTGGGAGGAACTAGGATTGGGGCCTTTGTCATGAGCTATTTAACCATGTCAAGTGCTTCCTAGGCCTCGGATGTCCATTCAAAGTGATTGGCCTTCTTCAGAAGTTGATAAAGGGGGAGACCTCATTCACTAAGGCATGAGATGAAGCGGCTGAGTGCGACAAGGCACCCCAGTAACCCACTGCACCACCTTTATGTTCTAAATCAAGGCCCATCCTCGTGATGGCTAAGATCTTCTCCAGGTTGGCTTCCATGCCACGCTCGGAGACGAATGAAACCAAGCAGCATGACCATCGAGACCTCGAAAACACACTTCTTGGGATTGAGTTTGATGTCAGTTCGCTCAGAGTTTTGCAAAGGTCTACTTAAGATCGGTGACGAGATGGTCGGCCTATTTGGATTTGACCATGATGTCGTCAATGTAGGCCTCAATGGTCTGCTTGATGAGGTCCCCAAAGCACCTGAGCATACAACACTGGTATGTAGCCCCAGCATTCTTTAGACCGAATGGCATTGTGATGTAGCAGAATGATCCGAAGGGGGTGATGAACGATGTCACAAGCTGGTCAGACTCCTCCATCGCAATTTGATGGTACCCGGAGTACGCATCAAGGAAGCAGAGGGTTTTGCACCCTGAGGTAGAATCAACTATCTGGTCTATGCATGGCAAAGGAAACAGATCCTTTGGGCATGCTTTATTGAGACCCATATAGTCAACACACATCCTTCATTTCCCACTCTTTTTTTGTACAAGAACGGGATTGGCCAACCACTCTAGGATGGTGCACTTCCTTGATGAATCTGGCCACCAAGAGCTTTGTGATCTCTTCCCCGAATGGTCCTATGTTTCCCCTCGTCGAAGTGACGTAGGCGCTGTTTCACCGGCTTGGAGCCTGAATGGATCTTCAAGGTGTGCTCGATGACTTCCCTTGGGATGCCTAGCATGTCCAAGGTTTTCCACACAAAGATGTCTTTGTTGGCACGAAGGAAGTCGATGAGTGTGTTTTCCTATTTAGAGGAAAGCGCAGGTGCCAATGCGCACCACCTTGCCGTCGGGGCTGTCCGGGATCTATGAGGACCTCTTTAGAGCCCTTCGCAGGCTCGAAAGACCTGGTCGACTTCTTGGGGTTGGGCGCTTCTTCGGTGACCTCCTTCTTGATGGTGGCGAGCTCTCTAGAGGTGACTATTACTATGACATGATCGCAAGCACTCGACCTCGCACTCATAGGCACGCTGGAAGGAGGTGCCGATAGTGATGACCCTGCCGAGGCCTAGTATTTTTAGCTTGAGGCATGTATAGTTGGGGACAGACATGAACTTCACATAGCATGGACATCCCAGGATGGTGTGGTAGGTTCCGGGGAGCCCGACCACCTCGAAGGTGAGGGTTTTCATCCTATAATTGGACGAATCCCCAAAGGTAACGGGGCAGATGGATCTACCCAAGTGGCATGGCCTACTTTCCTGAGCACGATGCGAGGGAAAGTTGCTCTGGGTGGGCAGACACATGTCCGGTCAATGCCCATTTCGTCAAGTGTCTTGGCGCCGTCAGAAGGTTATGGCTAAGGCTAGATAACGTGCCTGGCTCGGCTCGTTTTGGCTCGGCTCGTTCTGGCTCGTTAAGATAATGAGCTAGCTCGGCTCGGCTCGTTGTCCTAACGAGCCTAGAAAGCCAGCTCGGCTCGGCTCATTAAAAGCTCGAGCTGGCTCGTTAAGCTCGCGAGCCAGGTATAAAAAAATACACAAAATATAATATTTGCATTTATCTAAAGTTTGAGAATAATAATAATACAAAACAAATGCATCTAACAACCTTAAATCGAATAAAAAAATTAATATGTGCTAATATATATACAAGTATAATAAAATACTATAGTATTCATGCATCTAACAACCTTAAATGATACTTTTTTCCTAGAAGCTTGGCTCGTTTAGCTCGCAAGCAGCTCACGAGCTAGGCTCGAGTTGGCTCGTTATAGCTAACTGAGCTAAAATCTTGGCTCAGGCTTGGCTCGTTATCATAACGAGCCAAGCCAAGCCGAGTTGAGCCAGCCATGAGCTGAGCGAGCTAATGGGCTTTGAGTTTTTCGTCCAACCTTAGTTATGGCAGACTCGAACTACCGAAGGAAAGCAGGTGTGGCCTGGTTCGGTCGTATTGACCTCGCGGCGCGTGACCTTCTGACGGCATTTGGAGTCGTTGGCCGCCGATCCTCTAAAGATCATGAGGCAACCATCTGGTGTTGGAAAGCCATCATCCTTCCCCTCGGTGTCATCCATGGTGGGGTCAAGGTCCTTCCCATGCTCCCCTTTGCTGGAGCCTCCGGACAAGAACCGCCTCAATAGGCCACAGTCCTTGTATAGATGTTTAACTAGGAAGGCATGGTTCGGGCATGACCCCTCGAGTAATTTTTTGAAATGGTTCAGAGTGCCCTCCGTGGGCTTTCAACCACCCTTGCGGTCAGCAGCGGCCACGAGCGAGCCCTCACGCCGTTGTTTCTTGTTCTTCCTTTTGGCAGAACGATTGGAGGCGCCTTCGCTGGCGCCCTCATCCCGCCTTGCCTTGCCATCGAGATGATTGAAGATCGCTCTGACCGCTTCTTCTCCTGAGCCAAGGCTGGTGGAAATGTCCAAGAGTTCCTTGGTGGTTCACAGGCCCTTGCATCCCTAGCTTATGAACCAAAGACTCGTAGGTAGTCTCGGACTAGGAAAGCTCCTATAATGTCGGCATCGGCGACGTTAGGTAGCTTGTTGCACTGCCGGGAGAAGCACCAGATGTACCCACAAAGGGTTTCACCAGCCTTCTATCGGTAGTTTTTGAGGTCCCATGGGTTTCTAGGGCACTTGTATGTGCCCTAGAAGTTCCCCATAATGATCTCCTTTTGGTCTGCCCAACTCTAGGATTCTGTTGGACATGGTAGGTGTTCCAACCACGCTCGTGCTGAATCGGCCAAGAACAGTGGAAGGTTGCGGATAATGAAGTCATCATTATCCACACCACTAGCTTGGTAGGCAAGCTGATAGTCTTCGAGCCATAGTCCAGGGTTTGTTTCCCTAGAGTACTTCAGGATATTGGTTGGTAGTCGGTACCTTGGTGGGAAAGCATCGTTGATAATGTGATGGCCGAAGGCTTGAGGCCCTGGTGGGCTACGGCTCGGGCTTCGGTCCTCGCCGCTGTCATAGTGTCTACCATGTCGAGGAGGTAGCCCATGTCTGGCTCCCTCTCTTGGGTCATCGTAGGCACGTCTATGGGCATCGAGGGTGTTGCACGCGTCTCGGTTGTGGCTGAGACGCTAGCGCACTGGGACTATGGTGTGCTGCCTACTTCCTTGTGGTTCCTAGTGGACCGACGCATCTCTACCGGGGCGTTCTAAGAAAGTGCGCTAGCTGGCATCGAGCTCGTGTCACCGAGACAACAAGCTCTCATCCTGCTGTGCCGCCGCATGCTCGAGCAACATGCGAATCTCATGGTGGACCTAACGATCCTTGGGCATCATGGCCTCTGGAAGGCCATGGAGCAAGGCCACCACGGTGGTGATGTTCTGACTTGCCCGGGCAAAGTGAGGAGGGCTTCATCGTCTGCGATGATCCTCTAGTTCACGTCATGGGCCATGGTGCGTGCGCGCCCATTGTCTCCATGACACTCTATCTCTTGGTTGAGCTCTATGCATTCCTGCTCGAGCTGGAGTCGTGCTTCCTCAATCTCTCGGTGTTGGGCTTTCAGTTGCTCCACCGGCATGCGTGGTGGGGCCGTTGTCTCCCACTTGGCCTCATCACCAGTGGTCGTTTGTTGGAGTAGCCTCCCCCTCATGGACGCTTTTGACATGCCCCTCAGGGGTACCCGCCATGAAGCATTCAGAGCGGGGTGATGGCTTCCCCTGCTGGAGTCAGAGCCAGAGGGCGACCCTAGCTCCAATGCTAGGAGGTCATGGAAAGATTCCATGACATGTTCGATCACCCTCACAAACTCATTATTCATGGGGGATGGGATCATGCTCTGTGCCACAAGGTGGCTAACGGTCGCCGTGGCGTTGTGGAGACCGAACGGAAGCACTGTCGGGGCGCTCTGTGTGGTGTGTTTCAAAGAGATGGTGAGGCAGTGAGAGTCCTCCCTAGATAGCTAGGGTCCCAGGGAGACACTAGAGCTAGCGCTCAAGCCTCCCGTAGTTGAGGACGATGTTGGAGAGAGGTTGGATGGCGGCATGAGCCAATGCCAACTCACCTCCCACCATGACGATGAAGTCTATGTCACGCCTGGGACCTAGCTAATTTCGTGGCTAGCTATCTGTGTCCTAATGTTAATGTCAAAACACACAAAGGTCCCCTACCTGGCACACCAACTATCGGTGTTTCGAGTAAACGCCAACTAGTAAATTTGTATTATTGCATGTTAGACCCAGATGGTATGCTAAAAGATACAAGGTTTATATTGGTTTGGGCAGAATGTCCCTATGTCTAGTTTACGGCTTGCTGCTTGTGTTATTAGCACTGAAAGGTTCGTAGTAGGGGTTACAAACTGGGCGAGAGAGGGATAGGTCCCAAGTCTCTGATGGAAAGGTTGAAAGGGCGCTAAGAGCTTGGTTGCTGCTCAGTTGTGAGTTATGTGATGCGTGGTGTGTTCTATTGATTTGTCCCCTTAGTGGGGTGCCCTGCCTTCTCTTTTATAGACTAAGGGGGAGCAGGGATTACAGATGGGAGAAAGAAAAAACCTAGAGGCAAAGAAGGTCCTTCGAATGTGCCGGGTCTTCCTTTTCCTCTGAGCCAGCCAGTGCTGACATGGCAGACGGTGCTAAGGATAGCTCCATGTTGGGTGTCTGCCATTGATGATGCCACTGCTCTGACTTGATCAGCAAGTGGTTATGTCCTATCCCACCCCAACGGGCGGTGCAGGTGGACCGGGGTGTTGATCCGCATCCCCACGGGGAGCGAACGGTGCACAGTGACTGCACGTCTATCACTATAGAGGACATGAGCCTCCTCTTGGACCATAGTGGTTGTCATATGGTTCTGTCAGTATCTACGCCCGAGGGCCAATGGCGGCGTCCACAACACAGTGAAACAAATGTTGGCTGCCCACAACATTGTTCAGGCTCTAACATGCCTAGAAGGGCCTTAAAGCGCCCATCTTGCCATATCCTGATGGTACTTTCCTGCAGGCATGCAGGGTATGGTCCTCGGTATTGTGGTTGCTTGAGTGCCCTGCCTTATCTGCGCATGTAGTTTTATAGGAGCAATGCATAGACGTGGGCGAGGTAGAGCCAGCCCCCAGATGTCGGGCAAGGCAGAGCCGGCCTCTAGACATCGACCGAGGCGGAGTCTACCCCTAGATGTCGGGTGAGGCGGAGCCAGCCCCCAGACGTCGGGCATGGTGGAGTCTGCCCTCAGACGCCGAGCGAGGCGAAGCTAGCCCCTAAACGTTGGGTGAGGTAGAGCCAGTCCCTAGATGACAGGCGAGGTGGAGCCAGTCCCCGGACGTCGAGCGAGGCGGAGCTAGCCCCCAGATGTTGGGCGAGATGGAGTCTGCCTTCAGACGTCAACCGAGGGGAGTCTGCCCCCGGACATCGGGAGAGGCGGAGTATGCCCTCAGACGTCGAGCGAGGCGGAGCCAATCCCCAGACATCGGGCGAGGCAGAACCAGCCCCTAGACATTGGGCGAGGCGGAACCAACCCCCTAGACGTCGAGCGAGGTGGAGCCAGCCACCGAACATCGGGCGAGGCGAAGTCTGCCCACAGACTGTCGGGCGAGGCGGAGCCAGCCTTTGGGTGTCTGACGAGATGGAGTTAACCCTCGGTCATTTGGACAAGAGGTGTAGTCACGTTCTTACCTATTCGAAAGCATCAACGATTGATGGTTATTAGCTCCTCCGCTTTGGGTACCCCAGGTATTCGGTCCCCGACATAAACATTGTTCATAAATCCACATATCACACATAGTTTCATAAACTATACGAGAGACATGTTGATTTGTAACAATGTTTACCATCATTTTATGAGATGAAGAAATGATCAAAATAAAAGTTTTAGATCTTGATGAGTTATACAACTTTGGTATTCATCACTTTTTCAGCTAAAATCATTTGGTGTTTCAAAATCTTGTTAGAACTTGTCATTTTTTTAATTTAAAATTTTGAATTGTTCAAACTTTGTCAAATGAAAAGAATAACCAAATCAACACAATAACTTGATAGGGCAAGATTTTAGAAAATTTTAGGGAAAAATTATCACATTTGAAGTTAGTATGAGGGAGAAAGTCTAGTTACAAATTTTACCCAGAGATTAAAAAATTCACAACTATTCACGATGATCAATGATGAACAAGTGTGATTTCTCTTTTTAATCTGTGCCTGAAACTTGTAACTAGTTTTTCTGCTTCATACTAACTCCAAATATGATGGTCTTTTTTCCTAAAATTTTCTAAAATCATGCTCTATCATTTTAGTCTGATCATCTATCTTTGTCACTAATTTTGGACAATTCAAATTTTAAATTTTAGAAAATGATAGCTTCAAACCAAATTTTCAACCACTAAATGATTTTAGCTATAAAGGTGATGAATATAAAAGTTGTTGAACACATCACTATCTACAACTTTTATTTTGGTCATCTTTTTATTTCACAAAATTTGAATAGTTCAAATTTTAAATTTCAATAAATGGTAACTTCAAACAAGATTTTGAAACCTTAAATGATTTCAACTACAAAATTTGTCAACATAAAAGTTGTTGAAATCATCACTATCTACAACTTTTATTTTGGTCACTTCTTCATTTAATAAAGTGTTAGTAAACAGTGTTCACAAATTCACATATCACTCATAGTTTCATGAACTATATGAGAGATATGTTGATTTGTGAACAATATTTACTATCACTTTATTAGATGAAGAAATAACTAAAATAAAAGTTATAGATCTTGATGAGTTATACATCTTTGGTATTCATCACTTTTTCAGCTGAAATCATTTGGTGTTTCAAATTCTTGTTAGAACTTGTCATTTTTTAAATTTGAAAATTTGAATTGCTCAAACTTTGTCAAACGAAAAGAATGATCAAATCAACACAGTAACTTGATAGGGCATGATTTTAGAAAATTTTAGGAAAAAATCATCACATTTGGAGTTAGTATGTGGGAGAAAGGCTAGTTATAAATTTTACTCAGAGATTAAAAAGAAAAATCATAACTATTCATAATGATCAATGATGAACAAGTGTGATTTCTCTTTTTAATCTGTGGCTGAAACTTGTAACTAGTTTTTCTCCCTCATACTAACTCCAAATGTGATGGTTTTTTCCTATAATTTTCTAAAAGCATGCTCTATCATTTTAGTCTGGTCATCTATCTTTGTCACTAATTTTGGACAATTCAAATTTTGAATTTCAGAAAATGACAGCTTCAAACCTAATTTTCAACCACTAAATGATTTTAGCTGTAAAGGTGATGAATATAAAAGTTGTATAACTCGTCAAGATCTCCAACTTTTATTTTGGTCATTTCTTCATTTCATAAAGCTGTTAAGTGATTTCATAAAGTTTTAGTAGTAATAGAGTGGATGTTGAAATAGATTCATCTGGATGTTGCAAAGGGTAGTCTCACACACATGCATAAATATAGTCTCACACACATACATAAATATATAGTCTTACACACATAAATAAATATATAGTCTCACATGCATGCATAAATAAAGTCTTACAAACACACACTTATACAAACACTTCACGTTCAACAACTAGCTAGCCCGCTATAACGACTTTTCCCTTAACACCTTTTCGTTCACATGGCAATATGTCTTTGGGCAGGTTCTTTTCCACAACACTGATCTTCTTAGGAAAGTCTATGAATAGCGGCATCTCATCGTAGTTATTGTAAGCTTCAACATCGTCCACGCCATCAACTCCGATAATGTGTTGTTTCCTGTAGGCAACCACGTGCTTTGTCTTTTTCTTTGGGGGGGATGTTACTTTGTGGGTAAGGCATATAGAAAACTTATGCGACACATGAAGCGAGCATTCAAGGGTCATCTTGGTAGACTAGATTCTTGAGGTCTAGGACTCTCAATCCTGATCTCATTTATTTGGTGTTGTTTAATCTAGCGGCATCGAAACAGGGCCACCGTTATATCCCTTCCATAGTCAAGTTCTCATATCTCTTCAATGATACCAAAGTATTGGATCTTTCGAACCCAATCCATCAAGAGCTTCTATTCTAACGCCGCTGTTTTGGTTCACATATTTACTATCCTTTGCGTGGGTATAGTACGTATACCCATTGATGGCATAAGCTTTCTAAGATGTCACTTATCCCGATGGCCCCTCTGCCAACCTACTGATGATAATAGAGTCTATGGTTTCTCTAGATGGTATGTTTTAGGTCCTTCAACCATGTAGTTAGTCGTTGCTTGTGCTATTTCATGACCCTAATCATCTGAATGACCATTTCTCTCCACCATAATGATAGCCAAGTGTTTATCAATGTATGGTTGCATCAGTTGTGCACTCTGTAAGACACTGTAATGCGCCTGACTCACCTCTTTGTAATCATGTTCAATGAACACTTTTCTACCATTGGTGCCCTTCCCAACCAGCCTATCCTTGTGACGAGAATCAGGTTTACCAATCCCTTTCTGTACTTTTAGGTACTCTTGACAGCACTCGATGACTTCTTCAGTACTATAACCCTCTATCATGGAGCCCTCTAGGTATGCTCGATTATGCACGTATCGGCTTAGAACCGACATGAACCGCTCATAGGACCACATTTTATGCAAGTAGCAGGGGCCCAGCGCCTGTATCTGATGAACCTTGTGAATCATAAGATGTGGCATTATATCAAAAAAATGCAGGAGGTAAACACATCTCTAGTTGGTTTTGTGTCTCCACCATAAATTCATGTAGGTCACTCAACTCTTGCTTACCAATCGTCTTCTGTGAGATCTTCGAAAAGAAGTAGCACATGCGGGTGATGGTCATTTTCAAGAACTCTAGGTTTTATAGCCCTGATTGAAATAGGTAGAAACACTGTCAGCATCACATGACAATCGTGAGCCTTGCAGCGTGTTATTGACAAGTCCTTCATTGACACTAGCTTCTTCACATTCGCTGAAAACCCAGTAGGGACTTTGACCCCCCTCAGGAAAGTGCATATAGCTCTCTTCTCTTCTGGTGTTAGGTTGAAGCACGTCATGGGTAGAGTGTATTTTCTATTAGCCTTAGGTCCCGGGTGAAGCTGTGGCATCACGTTTAGTTGCACCATGTCTTTTTATGATTTCAGACCATCCTTTGACTTGCCTATGTCCATCAAGGTAGCAATGAGACTCTCAAAGACATTCTTCTACACGTGCATAGCATCAATGGCATGGGGGACCTCCAAGTCTAGCCAATAAGGTAGATACTGAAAGAAGATCGATTGTTTCTTAAAAGGCATGCCTTCGACAGGAGGTGTGCTTCTATCTCTGTTCATCCCATCTGGATTCTTCTTTCCATAGACGATGCATATGTTTTTCACCATTCTGTACACGTGTTCTCCGTTATGACGTCTCTCCGGTAGGCATTCAATCTCTAGGGTGTTGTCATAAAATCTAAAGAACAATTTATTGTGGTACTTGTGACTTGTCTTTAAGAAGCACCGGTTCCTTAGGTAAACTATCTTCTTGGATGCATCTGGGAACACCCATGTAGTACCATCCAAACAAACCAAGCATCATGTCTTCCCTTTGATCTATCTAGACAAAGCAAACAGTGCGGGGTAATCATTGGTAGTAACAAATATTATTGCTCTACATATGAAGTCATCCTTTTAAAACGCATCGTATATCGGCTCCCCATGCCTCCATAGCCTCTCCATTTCTTGCATCAAAGGCTCGAGGAACACGTCTATATTAATGCCTAGTTGTTTAGGGCTAGAAATAAGAATAGTGAGGAGAAGGTACTTTCTCTTCTGACACAACCACGTTGGGATGTTGTACATGGTCAAGATCACTAGGCCAAGTGCTGTGGTCGCTCATCCTCTCATTGAAGGGATTCATTCTATCGGTGCTCAAGCCAAACCGTACATTCCTTGGGTCATCGCTAGATTTTTTGTGCTTCTCATCGATCCTTTGCCACTGACTATAATCAGTCGGGTGTGCAATCTTATTATCATCCACCTTGCGCTCATCATCCCACCATGTTATAAGTGTGGCTTCTTTAGGGCTTAGGAAGATACGACTCAAGCGGTCGATCACTGGCAGGTATTACATTACCAAGGCAGGAATTCTTCTCTGCTTTGCATCGTTGCCTAATAGAGTGTCCTCTAGGGGCTGAGATTCTTGTACCACCTTTTTTGTACCCTTGTTATTCCTCTTTTTCCCCGTAGAGGCTTCGTCCCCACCGTAAAGGTCATTGTTCTTGTACCGGCTAGCCCCACACTAGGCACATTTATCCAGTGACTTAAACATTTCGCCACAAAAAGGATACAGTGGTTGGGGCATGCATGGATTTTTCAACTCCCATTGTCAATGGACTTATGACCTTCTTCGCTTGTTATGTGTTGGCGGGAACTAAGTTTGGTTGTGGCAGTACCCATGATAGGAGATGCAATAGATCATTGAAAGCCGTACTTAGCTTTCAAGATGAGTAGCTCAAGCATAAAATGTAGCAATGTCCAATATGTCGGAAAGTCCATTTCAACACCATACACAGTCTCTTTAGATGCTTTTATCATCCTTTCCAAATTTCTAGACCTTTCGGGCTTCTTTAGTAAAATCTCTAGTCCAAGGGATCAAATTATGTCCTCCAAATCATCTTCATCCCCGACATGTGCTCCACCATCATTATTGGCACCACCTTCGTCGTTACCATCCCAACCACTAGCATCACCACCTTGTTCATTGCCAAACTCGGGATCCATTCGTGCATCAAGCTCTGCTGAATATTGGGACATGGATTCTAGGGTTTTGTCGTCGTATTTCTCCTCATACTCGTCGTTAACAATAACCGTTTCACCATGATAATCCACACTGTGTAGTTCATAACAAATCCTCGCATAATTAAATGTGATCTGATGACAGTCACATCTGTCCATGCCATACGGTTCTTGCAATCTTTACAGGGATAAATAATTGTATCCTTATTCCCAGTCAACGTCGTTGCATGCTTCTCTGCGGCTTCAATAAATTTATCCACCTCTTTACGGAAACCTGCCTTGAACCTTAACGAACCATACATCCAAGAGTTCATGTACTCCATCTTTTACAACAACAACAAAAAACATTAAAGGACTACTTATTCAGATGTATATAAAAATGGATCAAATTAGTAATTACTTGAGAATAATTGTATATACTTCAGATATATATGAATATAAATCAAATATAATTACATGAAGCATACAAACACACCATGGTAGAGGAAAATTAGTTAATGGTCCATTTATCCATAAATAATTAAAATACATATTTGTTGATTACAATAAACAATTTCAAAGGCAACAATTAGCAACAATTATATTTTACCCAATATCTTTCATGCAAACCTAGTCCAATTTCATCAAACATAAATTTACAAAAACAAAATTAATAAAAAAACTAAACCCTAGATCTAGATCTACATGCACATGAAACATCCATAAAACTAACTAATTGTTCACTAAAATCAAGAAACATAGGACCAAATAAGGTTATGATCTTGTTCCCCTACCTAATTTATCCTAGTACATTCAAAACTTGGGTCTAATTTGCTTCATAAGTAGCTCAAGCACCATAGAAGAGAGAGAAAAGCAAAACTCTAATTACTCACTAATCAACCATTAAAACTTAAAAAAATGTGGAATAACATTTTCTTACCTTCTACAACCTCTCCACCAAAGGATTTGATACCAAAAACTTCCCCTGAGTAGAGCCATTTTTGGGAGGTGCCCAAGGCCTCCCCACCTTTCTTTACGGGTTGGAATGAGTGACCCGAGGAGGAAGAAAGAAGCTGCAGTTTTTTATACGTGGGTCATTTGTAGGGGCGGCTCAATCACCAGCCGCCCCTACAAATAGAAACACTGGGGGCGGTTGGTGAGTGAGCCGACCCTATAAATCCGATCCATTTGTAGGGGCGACTCGTATCACCAGCCACCCCTACTGTTCCATTTATAGGGGCGGCTGGTCTTCTGGGTCCCGAGCACGTCACTGTAGGGGCGGCTACATCACCAGGCCGCCTCTACAAAAAAATGTTCCATTGCTACAAACGTTTTTTGTAGTACTGTATGAGAGGATGAAAAACATGTCATGTTGTCTGATCGCACAAGAAGAGGATGATGTTTGTGGTGGCTGAAAGTGGGCCTAGTTGAATGCACGGAACGAGTTCTTCTATAATATAGGCGAGAGGCTCAACCTAAAATCCTAAATGCACACTGGCTTACTAGGCTGGTAGGCTAATCAATAAGACAATCATAATTGGACGGAACTGAAGCCGCTTTAAACAATGACATTTTTTATCAGATCTAACTATTTAGACTACTGGAATCCTCCTATTTCCCTAGGGCCAAAAACCCTAGGGAAAGGCATAGATACCATAGGGAAGTTTTCCTAGGTGATTCGTCAGGATTGCTCCGTATCGGTGGTTAATCTAAAACAAATGAGTTCTCATGGTAACGGGGAACAGGACCACTAGATCGCATCAAGGCTGAACTTCACTTGCTTTTTGCAGCTACTTCAAGTGATGGAAGCAACGCCAATGCCAGCGCATGTAGGTACCTCTAGGAGTTTTCAAGCAAGGATGTTACAACATGGAAAATTGGGACTGATTGATAGTGCAATTTGACAAATGCCATCAAAAATCTTTTCTACATCTCTAGGGAGACGTAGTTGCATAAATGTGAAGTCCAAAATAAGCGTGCCGTTCTCTTAATACGACGGCAATGCACTTTCTTTATTTGTCACGGGGGCGGGGACGTCGAGCTGACGTGATTGGCGAGCGGCGCTGCGCGGGGCCAGGGACCTCGAGCTGACGCGCAACTATGACCTGGCCTGATGCTCAGCGACGGGCAGGCGCTGCCGAAGACGAGGCAGAGGCGTTCGTCACGCGGGTGAGGCCGTGAGGGGCTGAGGGCCCTCCTCAGCGGTCGGGTGTTCTGCATGGCGGAGAACGCTGAGGATGCAGTGAATTTTTGTTTTTAGATTTTTTTTTAGCAAGCAGAAAGGAAAAACACTGGGCATGTACAGAGCCATGTAGCAAGTCCCGAATCAATCTGAGAAATTCCATTGTTTATAGACAAATAAATAAATAAACCCCAACATTGGCCAGTATCAAGTTGTAATAATGAATTATGCAAAACGAGAGCACATCTCATCTAATCTCAAAGTCTTATCTTATGTAGTTATGTAATCAAACAAACTCTGCCGCTGCTGCTGCCGCCGCCGCCGGTATCCAGCTTGCCTCGTCCGCGTTGGCCGGCTCCAGGATGGCCGCCTCCGCCTCCGCCTTAGGACGCTCATGAAGGTGCCCACCGCCCCGTACTTGCGCCGGAAAAATCGTAGTGGGACGCGTCGAACATGCGCCAGGACGCCTTCTCGTCCAGGTCCGACACCGACTACTGCATGCGCCTGTTAGCCGTGGTTCTCCACCACGCAGCGCTCCAGCCTGCCCACCGCGCGCCTCCGCGCCGTCGAACTCTCCTTCTCCTCTCAGGACCGCGTCGGCGGCGTAGCACACGCCCACATTCGTGAACATCTGCGCGTAGCTCGTCTCGCCCGGCGTGCGCCGCTGCCGCTGCTCGTGTCGCGCGGCCTGCCGACGTGCGTGCCGTCGGGCAGGATGTCGTCTGCGGCGCACCACTGCGAGTCAAGCGGCAATAGCGGTACAGCCGAGCGGCTCGCCGGGGCACGTGCCCGTGGACTCCCTCGCCGTTCAGACCTCGGCGGCGACGCGCGCTGCCACAGCCGGTCACGATGACAGATTGACAGGAGTCAACGCCGACGAAGTGCTGCCGTCTATAAGCTCTGCGCAGAGCGTGACCAGCTCATCGTTAGTGGGCGCACCGACGTTGGGGTTGAGCGCCTAGCTCTGCATGTCGCGGAGGATGGCACGACGCCTGTTGATGAGCGGGAGCAGAGTGTGCACATTTTGCTCGAGCACCCAAATGGACACGACGTGCGCTTAGAAGACGAAGAGGAGTCAAGTCACACAAAAAAAAGACGAAGAGGGATAAGCTCGTCATATAAAAAGAAATAGATGGAGGTTTTTGCAAAATACAAACATAAATGAAGAGGTATGAATCTCTGATGAACCACTTAAAAAGTTTGGGACCTAAAAATACAGTTTAAGAGTTAATGGACCTGGTGACACCCCCTCAACCCCTTATGCATTTTACTATTTATTTTTAGAATTGGTCAATAATGTTGAACTTTTTTTCTTGGTTATGCTTGAGCAGGGTTAGCTACTGCTTTTCATTTTAGTAATGGTGGACCGACTTTTTTTTTAAAGAGAATGAAGCCGTGAGCTCTCCCATCCGTTATCTAAAAAAATGTATACCTGAATTTTTTTTCCTTTGAAACAAATTGCGATCGGTTATGTTATGATACGCCATTAATTATGCCTCCTTTGGTCATGATTAAGAAGAATTGGCCCTGCAACCAGACTTGCTCCCTCAGTCCCTCTGTACAAGTGGTCTACGCTTGATGATGCAGTGCTCTTTTACCGTACCTCTTGTGTTTGGGGCTTGCTCTCGTTTGGGCTTGTTTGGTTTATAAGCCTGTACTTTTTCAGTCAATAAATAGTATTTTTCTCTCACACCAAATCAGCCAACAGTACTTTTAGCCATCACTTATCAGTCAAACAAGTCCAAACGAGCAAGGGCGATTGTTGTCAAAAAAAAAAACCCAGAGGCGGAGACAAGGGGGGCGTGCAGGGGGCCAATCCCCCCCCCCCCCCCCCCCCCCCGCTCCAATGGCCCACAATATTTAGTAGATGTAGGTACTAATTAGGAGTAGGAATTAGTTTTTACTTAACAAAGTAGAGATTAGTTGTACGCATGCCGCTCCACCTCAGAAAATTAGTACAATTAGTACCATTGATGTTTGCTGAGAGGTCGCTATTCGGGCCCGCCGCTTAGAACTGCAGTTGTCCCTATTCTCTTCTCTTGCTAGCCATGCCATGCTACATTGTTGTGCGGCCATTCCAGTTTCCAGAAGCAAGGTAGTTTGCTCTAACACCCAGTTTTCAATAAATATTTTTTAGATAATGAATTTTCAATAAATATAAATTAAAATAAATGCAATGTTATCAGTTGAGCATATGAATCTACCTTTTTATCTTCAATTTAACCATTTATACGAGCTTGGGCGGAATTGCCACTGAAATCTTCACCAGAAGCAGGAGTCTTTCACCTACATGCTCTTGACCATCGCGCAGAGCGGTTAGCGCTTGCGTGCCGGGACTAATAGCATGTGGAGGACGCCATCCCGCTGGTGCGACACGCCGTCGCGAAGGCAGAGCGGGCATGGCAACAGCAACGGAGCCCGCAGGCGATGACGCGACAATAATATAGGAGCCACACCGACACGAACGATGAGGCTGGGTAGGCACCTTGGCGATATTGAGGATCCTCTCATCGACAAGTTGGATCCCCCGGTGCTGTCATTGTCTGCAACAGACAGCAGTGAGCTCGACCCCAATGATCACGTACGAGTACGCTTATCCTCATCCACGCATGATGAATCAAGGGGTGTGGCCATTCTCGATGGAAGCTGGATCTTCTCCGTGTTGTCTCTTGCTGGTGCCACTGCTCCACATGTTGAAGTCTCCATCTTATCGGCAGTGGCAGGGAGGTGCTCCACAGGGAGGGGCCTCGGCGAGGGATGCCATTCTATTCAAGGTAACCCCACATCGATTTAGTTGTGATGGTCCATTGCGGCTCTATGCTTCTCTTCCTTATCCAGGATCATGTGCTCTGCACTTGTACACTGGTGATTTCTCTTGGCGCCAGCCCTTTTTTTCACTGGCGGTTGGGAAAGAGGTGGCGCCAGTAGAGAGAAATGTGTGGGCCAGCCTCAAGGACCGCCTGTGTAAAAGCCTTTACACTAGCAGTTCGTGTAAGAAAATCGCTAGTGTTAACGGCCTATTTACACTGGTAGTTTGCATTAGCCAACCGGCAGTGTAAAGCCCATTTACACTGGCGGCTTGCTTACATAAACTGGTCAGTGTAAATAAGCATTTACATTGGCGGTTGAACTATGTGAACCGCCTGTGATACTCATTTTCAGTGGCATTTTTTATGTGAACCACCACTAATACATCTGCTATAAATACTCATTCTTCCTCCCCCGACCAGCACTGATCAACCGAGCCACCTTCCATTGGTGGTGAACTTGGAGGTCCAAAAATCACAAAATACAAGGGGGAGGTTTTGCTCTTCATTTCTTTGGAGGAGGTGGCTTAAGAAGGTTACTTAATGCATCTCATAGCTCTTTTTGCATTAGTGCTTCTCACTTTGAGCTTAAACTAGATCTAGCTAGAGAGAGAGAGAGAGAGTTTCATGCTTGTGTTTTGAGAGAGAGAGGTTTTGCTCTTCATTTCTTTCGAGGAGGTGGCTTAAGAAGGTTAATTAATGCCTCTCATAGCTTTTTTTGCATTAGTGCTTCTCACTTTGAGCTAAAACTAGATCTAGCTAGAGAGAGTGTGTGTTTCATGCTTGTGTTTTGAGAGAGAGATAGAGAGAGTGGTAGTAGATTTTTGTTTAGGATTTCAATACATGATATTTTAGAAGGTTTGGATTATAGTGGTGCACCTCTCATAGTTGATTCTCCATTATATATTTGATTCAAAACTAGACCTAGGGTTTCATGGGGAGAGAGAGAAAAATGGTAGTATTATAGAGAGAGAATTGGTATTATCACTTGCTTTAATGGTTGTTATAAATAATGTGGGAGTTAAAATATGTTATGAAAAAATAGAGAGAGTGTGTTTCATGCTTGTGTTTTGAGAGAAATATTGTTTAAAATGATTTTAAACAATCTAGTTTATTCACCAAACTAGATGTTTTGAAGTTATAATAATTTTTAGTTTATTCAAATAACTACAATAATTTTAATTTTCATCAAATAATTTTAAATGTACCCAATTAATTAGACATTACCATTATAATTTCTGTACAACTGAAGATGGAAAGATCGTTATGGATGGACAGCTTATTAAGATTACACCTATCATACCATTTGGAGGTTCATAAATTTATTGATGACGCTAGGAGGCATGCATGCAGACAGAAGATGAAGTACATATGTTGTCCTTGCATCGAATGCAAAAATGTTGCTGTATTTGAGGATGCAGAAGAAATCAGTTCTCATTTGGTTTGTCGCAGTTTTATGAAGGATTACTTGAGTTGGGTGAAACATGGAGAGGGTAGTTCTGCGCCTTCTGCAGAAGCCAACCCAGTTCATGTTGATGGACTGGATATGGATGATGGGACACGACACCATAGGCCCCCGACTGATCCTGTTATGGTGGATCTTAGTGATGATGATGATGATGTTGACGTCCAAAATGCGTGTGAAGACGTCAACGAAGTTCAAGTCCTCGATGAAAGTGAACAAGCAGAGTTTTTCGACGCCTTGTTGCACCATTATTCCAATCCTTCTATGTTCCTTATCAAAGGAATGGAGGCCTTGACGAAGGCAGCAACAGAGCATTTGTACGAAGAGCCTAAGGGTTGTATCGATGAATTCACCACACTAAGAGCTGTCCTTCGGTTTTTGATGCTAAAATCTCGGTATGGCTAGTTTGATGCTAGCTTCAATGAGTTTTTGTGTGTTCTTGCAAAACTCCTTCCAAAGGGGAACAAAGTGCCTACTAACACATACTATGCAAAGAAGCTAATCAGTCCACTGATTATGGGTGTCAAAAAGATTGACGCGTGTAGGAATCATTGTATTCTATATCGAGGTGACGATTACAAAGACTTGGAGAGTAGTCCAAATTGTGGTGCGAGTAGGTACATTACCAATAAAGAATATCGGAAAGAAGAGAATGAAGCTTGCGTAAAGACCGGGAAGAAGCGAAAGAAGACCCAAAAGAAGACCAAAGAGAGTTCAAAAACCAATAGCAATGAAGAAGTAGACTATTACACGCAGAGAAGGATTCCTACTTTGGTGATGTGGTACCTCCCCGTGGTTGATCGGTTGAGGTGTTTGTTCGCAAACCCTGAGGATGTAGAACTTATGTGCTGGCATGCTTCTGATGAGCGCAAACACATTGGAAAACTTCGACATCCATCCGATGCCAAGCAGTGGCAAAATTTCAATGACACATATAAGGATTTTGCTGATGAACCAAGGAACATAAGGTTCACGCTGAGTACCGATGGAATGAATCCATTTGCCGAGAGGAGCAGCAAGCACAACACATGGCCGGTGATCCTGACCATCTACAACCTTCCTCCATGGTGGTTCTAGAAGCGAAAATACCTTTTGCTAACCATTCTTATTTCTAGACCTACACAACCTGGTGTCGATATGGATGTGTTCCTAGAGCCCTTAATGGAGGAAACAAAAAAACTATGGGAAGAGGGCGTGTCCATGTGGGATGAGTTTCACAAGGAGCCATTCACAATAAAAGCAATGATTTTTGTTACCATAAATGATTACCCAGCTCTCTTTTCATTATCAGGGTAGTTCAAAGGAAACGTTGGTTGTGTAATATGCCTGGACAAAACTGCACACGTGTACCTTACTACATCTAACAAGCTAGTGTACATGAGGCACAGACGCTTCTTACTGAGAGGACACAAGTACCGGTTGAAAAGGATGGACAAGTACTTCGACAATAGGGATGAATCAAAATCTACTGCTCCATCAGGTACAAGTGCAGGTAAAAGAGTGTTCCTAATAGTCAGCAAAGTCACATTTGTTTTTGGGAAGAAGACCAAAGATGGAAAGAAAAGAAAGGATGTCAAGGCATTGGAAGGGGACACATTCAAGATGTCAATTTTTTCAAGTATTTGCCATACTGGAAAGACTTAGACATACGACAAGCGATCGATGATATGCACATCTAGAAGAATGTTTTTGATAGAATAATTGGGATCTTGATCGACGTAAAGGGTAAGATAAAGGAAGGACTCAATTTGTGTTTGGACCTGGTCAATTTAGACATCAGAAAAGAACTTCACCCTATACCACAACCAAATGGAAACTACATGCTCCTGGCAGCAAGCTACAACCTCAACCCAGAAGAGAAACATGAGATTTGTGTGTGGCTGAAGACTTTGAAAGTTCCGTCTGGATTCTGCTCCAACATCAAGAGCTGTGTGTCAATGAAAGACCTTACACTCACCAACTACAACTCCCATGATTGTCATGTCATGCTGACCACTTTTCTCCCTATTGCCATCAGGGCTATAAAGCCAATGTTTGTAAAGATGGCAATCACAAGATTGTGCTACTTCTTCAACAAGGTCTCACAGAAGGTAGTTGACTGTGATGAATTGAAGTCGCTGCAGGAATTCACCGTGGAGGCATTATCACAGTTGGAGATGTGCTTCCCTCCATCGTTCTTCGACATCATGATACACCTAGTTGTTCAATTGGTGGCTCAAATAGAGGCATTGGGTCCCATGTATTTGCATGAAATCTGGATGTATGAGCATTTTATGTCAATTCTGAATGGGTATGTATCAAATAGTGCTCACCTAGAGGGGTCCATGATAGAGGCCTACACTACCAAAGAGGCCATTGAGTTCGGAGGTCTATTCTACAATAAATGCCTAAAAGACCAGATTGCAATTGGTTTGCCTCCATCTCGGCACGAGGGTAGGTTGTATGGAAAAGGGCGAATGGGACAGAAGTCATTCATCCCATCGGATTACAACACAGTCCTAGAGGCACACCATAGCATCCTACATCAACTCTCGATAATGGAGCCATTGATCGAACAACACATGAATGAGCTTCGCAAACAAAACAATGGGCACATAGAAGATTGGGTCAAGAAGGAGCACAAGCGTACGTTCACCACATGGCTATAGGATCAGAACATTCTAGATGGGAAACAATGGAGGAAAACCCATCAAGAAGCTGGCATCTGGACCATCATGCTAGATCACTACATGGCAGACGTATGACATTAATGGCTTCACATTTTGTGTCAATTCGAAGGAAAAAAGAGTGTGGCACAAAATAGTGGGATTCGCTGTTATGCTTTAGATGAAAATGGTGAATATACTACATATTATGGCTTCGTTCAAGAAATATGGAAACTAGAGTATGGTGTCAATTTTTAGATTCTCGTCTTTCGATGCCAATGGGTTCAAGGCCAACGAGGTGTCAGTGTGGACAACTATGGGCTGAGAATTGTTGACATCAGTAAAGTAGGTTACAAGGATGATCTGTGGGTCCTTGGTAACTGTGTTGCATAGGTCTTACTATGTACAGGACCTAAGCATTGAGAACAAAAAAGGCAGGAAAGCAAAAGCATGTAGTTGTCTTTGGGAAACAACAAATTATAGGAGTTGATGGTGTGCTTGATCCTGAGGATTTTAACTAGTTCAGCGAAATGCCTCTCTTTATAGACCTACCAGAGAAGATAATTAATGTAGACCGAAGTATCTCAGCAAATTCATTGCCTTATTTGCGCCTCGATGGACATACAGGAACAATAGCTGGCTAAACTCTGTGCTTGATGTCATTTATCATATAATTCATGTATCAGCTTGTATGAATGGTTTATCATGTAAACTCTGTGCTTGATGTCATTTATCATGTATCATGTATCTAACAATGTGTGGTGATTGTGCTCACGCTTCCACAGTTCCCAAAGTTTCCACAGTCCAAATAAATGAATTATTCAGTACAAACCATAATAATTTAGATCATGTCATTACAAACACATAATAATTTAAATTTGTTCATTACAAACCATAATAATTTATTACAACCAACAATAATTTAAATTTCTAGATCTTCCCAACGTTGTACCACGTACTCGGAGAAGTGCAGATCATTGATTTCATATGCCAAAATGTGAGTGATGTAGCGCAATGTATTCACTAGTGCACTCTCCCTTGCTTTACAAGATCGTTCACAAGGCCTACTGACGATGATCAGATATGGTTGAGAACCTTCCCTCCTAGTCACAAGAATTTTTTCGTGGATTCCCTCTGAAGTTTCCACAGGGTCACCATATTCCCAATTATAACAACCCAATTTGAGCCCAAAGGATGCAGAGACTCTCTTCATGCTGTTTTTGCGCAGACATCCACTAGGCCTCCTTGGCCTGCTCCTCCTTCAACCTGGTGAGCTCCGCCTGGGTTTCATGAACCTTGATGGAGGCCTTCAGCTCCGTGTCCTGGGTATATGACTCTTCTAGAGATGAGAACCTAGAAAATATCAACACATAAGAAGCAACAAAGTGCAAAACTTACCCTCAACTGGTCGTCGAAGATATAAGCTTGGTTCAGCAGCTCGGACCATGACCTCATCAACCTAGCGAACTCCGGACTATATGTCTAGAGCTAGGTACCCGGTCTAGTAACTGGGACGACATCATCCTCCTCTGCTTGCTAGGCACTTGTCATCGGCATATCTGGGGCAGGAGCACTCGGTGCAGTGGCGCTTGGGTCAACCCTCATGCTCCGCACATCTTCATCAGTAGTAGCCTTTGCAAGCTCCGGCCCCAATGGCTGGTGCACTTCATCATCAATAGGCACCACTACCTGTGGATGTGGCACCTCCACACCCTCTGCAGTACCCGGCTACGTAGGTTGCTCTACTTCACCATCAGCGGACATCAGACCCCGCGCCTGTGGCATTTTAGTGGACCTAGGTAGAGACACAAGCCTGCTTGCCTAGCCTTTTTCCACCTGGTTACCATTAGTACACAGGTTCTCTTCAACCCAGGGCTCTTCATTGTGCGCCCGGGTACTCAGTGTCTTTTTTACCCTGGTATAAGTGGCAGTCAAGTGATGTCCTATGAATGAAGTAACATATAGAAGAAACTTTGACACTTACTTGGCACTAGATCTCTTCTTCAGGGTGGGCTTTCCTAGTGATATTCCACTAAATGATCGACCTAGTTCTAGGCTTGATACTAATGCTGACAACACTGAGTTCTCTAGATGACTCGCAGTGCTAGCACCCTGTCCAAGTGTGATCCCATCACCCTGAGTTGGTACTTGGGTGCTCGACAGGTCTGGTGGCGGCATCCTGCCAAGAGCAAATAAACATCACCAAATATACCTATGTCAGAATTTAGTAACAGAATTTTACTCGAAAAGAATACTTATTGTCTGACAGAAAATGAGGTGTCTTCCTCCTCTTTCGGCTGTTCCTCCAAAGCGTCATGTGCAGTAGCTGTTCAAGAATTAGATTTAACACAAGGTAAAATTTAGACTATATGGCGACAGTTCAGACATCTTTTACCTAGTCTCAGTGTGCAGTCTCGATGAGGCCTCTTGGGCACTGCCCTGCTCCTGGCGGCAACATCAGCCTCCAACGACCGTGTCCCGCCAGCAGCTCCCTGCCTGGCACTTGGGTTTGCATGGACCATGATGATGTCTGGGCTCCCTTTAGATTCACTCCCAGCTTGGTCCAAAGGGACAGTGGAGGCGGCGCTCCCTCTGTCTGCTCTGGCAGATGCTGCCCTGCTCATACCAACTCCTCCAAAGCTGGCATGCAGAGGCAGGTCGGGCAAGTCATAGAAGTTGCGCCTCAAATGTTGTATCAATAGTTATCAATTTATAGGAGTCAGTCCCCACAATATCATGACACTACAAAGTCATAAAGGTTAGAGTACTTACAGCACTAGGTGGATTTTGATGGTCTAGTTCAGGGTACTGGTACGATATTACTAATACTACCTGGAGTATATTCTGAATCCTCTCTAGGACTTCATCCTCTATCAATTCATCAGTTGTCACTCTACCTAGATCATTTGGCCCAATGTACTCGAAGTCATAGTGTACCCTCTCCTAAAGCGGCTACACTCGGCGCCTGATAAAGCTGGTGACTACTCCAACTCCATTCAGGCCTTGATCCTTCATGGCCGAGAGCTGCTTGAGGAATAGACAAATTCCTTCAAGCTCTATCACGTTCATTGGTTCCTTCTCCCTATAGGTGTTGGGCACCGGTGCGGCATTACTATGAACCTCTAGCGGCGGCCACATAGTCCCCGCGTAAAACAACTCAGCCCTCCAATTCATCACAGAATCAACCAGGGTATAGTGGAGATATTCATTCTTCCTCCCCACCCAGAACTAAATACTGACACCTCCCAAAATGCTTGGGTTTGCTACGTCTAGGTGTGGTTTTAGTTTGAAAAAGTAGTAGAAAAGAGTGATAGTTGGGGGTGATAAGGAAAGTTTCATAGGGATGAACAAAAATAGAAAGATGCAGGATGGAGTTAGGGTTCATATGATTCAGGGTTATGCCGTAGTAATACAAAAACCTGTGCAAAAAGAGACAAGCAGGCAATCCTAACCCATGCTGGATGAATGGCACAAAGAGAACAATCTCACCTGGCTCAAGATTGGAAATACGGTGCTCTCCAGGCGCTTTCCATTCACCAAGCTTCTGGTTCGGCAAATAGCCCTGATCGTGGAGTTTCTAGAGGTGCTTTGGCTTTGTACTCGGTGCCGGCCAGATCAGGGCGGCGGTGGCAATCTCTGGTACCTCTAGCACCCTCTTCTCGGCAGACTTCTTGGCGGCGGTGCTCGGGTTCTTGCCCTTGCCCATCAAGTGAAGCTTTTTTATAGATCTAGGGTTTGAGGTGGATGACGCTCACAGCAAGCATGGGGGCTTAAGCAGAAAGCGAAATGCGATAGAGGATGATGACGCTCAGGGTTAGTTACCTTTTATATAGGAATCCCACTACGTGTGGCCCGATAATCATGCCAATGGGTGTGGCGTTTCGGTTTCCCTACCATTTTAATAACGCCACGCGGATCGATACGATGGCTGCACGCCTTTTAAGGATTTCTAACACGTCACAATCTGTTCAGACCCATCCTTTGGATTTTTTTCTTTCTAGGTACCGGCCACGCTATGACCGGTATCTATATGGCCACATCATGAAGTACCCGGATAATTCATGCAGTACTTGGACAATCGCTTGATAGTATGCATTAAACAGCATAGTACTCAGATGAAGATTTTTTATTAAACATTCATCCAATGGATACAGAGTTGCACACTTTACAAGATTCAAGACCACTCAGAATAATGAGCAACTATTTATTTAGAGAGTTACAAGTATTGGATACAAGATCTTTTCAATAAAAAACAAACACAACACCTACTCGGATAAAAACTAAGTACTCATACTCTAAGTGCCTCTCAGTAGGTACTTTCATACCCGATGCACCTGGATCCAAGCAGAGAAGAGTAATGCATCTGGGTAGATAACAGAAGTGCAGTATGTCCTAGCCTAGAACCTTGGGTAGACTATCCGACTATGAACATTTGTTGGCCGTCTACCCTTGGGAGCATAGCTACTGCAAGAAGAAGCATGCTGGCTGGTATGAAGGATGAGCTACTCGCACATCTAGCCACCCAGCCGACGCCATCTATACACATTTAGGTCTGGGTACGACCCTTTATGGACAGGCGTCGACAGGCACCCTAGAAGAACTGACATGGGACTACTAGATGTGCATCCTACTAGCCATCACAAGACTTCTTCTAGTTGTAGCTCCAGGCTACTCTACTATGCACAACTACGGGTTTAGCCTACCTCTAAACCCCCTCACAAGAATTCTTCTAGTCACTATAGCTCTTGGTTATACCAACCGAGTACTTCTAGGGGTTGGTCTACTTTGCTCACCGCCATATTTCCAGGCTTCAAACTCTGAGCCACTTTGCTTCTTCTACAATTGAGGTTCAAGTGCTTGTCAGGAGGAATTTTATAGGCGTCTTGCTGTTGTCTATGCACTAGGTTCTCATGGAATACACAGACAAGCTACTGACTACTTCACAGGTTCATGTGCTACACTACGATACAGTGCGTACCGCTACACCTTTTTAGTGTACAGATAGCCTTTTCCCAACACATGTGAAGTCATAGTACACTCGGTAGCACCTTTGATGGCATATTCCTATGAATATCCTGAGCATCTTTGGACCAACTGTACTAAAGCTTTGCATGTGACTTTGACATGTCTGACCTACTTCTGTACAAGCTGATAGGACAATAATTTTCGTTGACCCTCTCATCCTCGAGTACATTCTTTTTAGATCCTTATCTCTCAGACACAGGCTCGAGAGCTGCAGTATACATATTGTCTGCGGATGTTTTTTCTTTTAGACCCTCTAACTCTTTGTTTTGCAAACAGCAAGAGGCTCAGGGGCTACACTTAGTGAGTGCACTTTTCTGAAAAGTGCATGTCACCTGGGGGCTTTACTGAACACCTCATGGCTTCACTCACAAAAGCACTCGGACTATGCTTGTTTCTACTCGGCAAGACCAGAAGGAACAAGAAGGCTTCCAAGTTCACCCATGACACGCTCGAGGGCTTGACGGACTAGGGTCCTAGGGGTTCCTCATAGAGGTACTACTTGGATGGGCCCTGGGATAACCCACGATTTTTTGAAGGGCACGAGACAAGGTGGCGTTGACTTCAAGCTATTCTAGATTGACTTAGTCAGCTTACTATGAAACTAGATTCTGTAATAGGACTAGGACTCTTCTCTTATAACCAACTAGGACTAGATATGTGCCCCTACCCTCTCCCCTATACAAAGAGATGTATGGCGCACCCCCTTGTAACCCTAACAATCATACAATCAATCCAACACAAAAGGCTATACGCTGACTAGACGTAAAGGATGTTACTTGACAAGAGGGCCTGAACCAGTATAAATCATTTGTCTCTTTGCGTTTACTATCAAGTTCTGCGTACGCCAAAGCCCTTCAAACACCGTCCTAGGTACCCCCGTGATGGGTTGCCGGTCATCAAACACCAACAGCAGGGCCTGGTTTATAATGGCTTCAAAGCTACAACCAGCGTATGTTACGTCATACTGCTCAACCTACAAGTGTTGAGATAAATGTGGTTACCACAGAACCATGCATATATATAGACATAACAATTAATCTGGATATAAGTTATGAGACTGACCACATCATTTATGTTGTTCTCAGCTAGTTGTGCACAAAATCACCCAATATCGTGGTGGAGGCCCACATTCAAAGTTTCTATCCTCATGGAAGAGTATGTAGGAATATTGTACCCTATATTTTGAAGCGTCCTTAAACATTCCAGCATAGCATATTTTTGTGCACTAATGTCGTGATAATCTGTGTGGCCTGTCCTCTCAATGTATAAAACCATACCTTGTTGGTTACCAGCCCTAGCGAGAATAGAAAAGCCAAGTCAACATTGCTTGAGTCCACCATCTACAGAGAATGTACCCACATTGATGTAATCAACCTCAAGATTTGAGATTGTCTCTCTGAACCATGGTATAGGATGAATTGTATACATTTAAGAATTATATATATCAGAACAAAATATCTATAGAGGTGTCTTTAAAACATGTTACTTACTATGCTTGGATATGGGTGGTTTGCCCTCGCCAATGTTGGTCAGACGCCCAGATCATATGCATAATTATCTGGCAGATCCGGCGAAGGGAGTTCGGACATCTCTTCTCCTAAATTTATGTCAAGCAAGAAGAAAGGCATTAGTAACTTTATAACTTATGCATGAACATGGTGTGTTGACCCATGCTTTGCTACGAGCCATACAACTACTAATTTCAAAGTCAAAGTGTAGACAAATATTCCTCACATGCATTGAAGAGTTAACAAATATTCCAACAATTGTTTAGAAAATACAATTACAAGCATAATCTTGAAAAATAAACCTAGACTAATCTATCAACTGCAGTACCACATAGCAAAGAACAATAATGACAACAAACTAAATAGCGATGACAATCATGCTGGGCGTTATTGGATTTCCACCCTTGTCTCGGTTCAAAACATCGGCCTCCTGCTTGCAAACCCCATGCTCAACCTTTTTCTCACATGTGCCATCTTTCATGTATGCACCAAATGCCATGATGGCTTCATCTTTGGTCTCATATCTCTTATAGCAATTGTCACGAAAATCCTAAGATTTGTTTCTGGCAGTTAGCCCACTAATGGTAAACACTGGGCTCATAACCACGAAGAACAACATACTAAGGCTTGGTCGTCCTACCAGAATATCAATTAGTAACAATCATGATGAAAAATTAGCAACCGCCAAGCTAAATGAGAGGCAACGGCGACTGGTGGTGTGCGCGTGGGGCACGCACGGGGGGAACAGGCCGCTAGGCGGCATGCAGGCAGGCACGCCGCGCAGGGCACCAAATCTAACATGGAGGCCATCGGTCAGCAGTGCGCGTGCGGCCACGGGGCATGAGAGACCACTGACGGATGTTACCATGGGTGAGTGCCAGGGGAGAGGAGGGGAATGGGGGGCAGAGAGGACTCACCGTGGGGTGCGCAGGCGGGGCATGGGCCGTCTAGGCCGCTCGATGGTGAAGGACGCAGCAGAGGACAGAGGGAGCGGCTGCGACGATGGACGCGACAGCAGGGGAGTGAGGCAGAGCTAGCCATTGCACTTAGAAAAAATCTCCTTAGTGTATTATATATAGGGGCCAATTTACAATGGTGGTTTTTGCAAAATAACTGCTAGTGTTCATAATTAAAACCAGAGGTTTTCTTAATTATCCGCCAGTGTTAATTTTAAAAATAAATTAAAATAAAAGGGTGTATGGCTAGGAATCAAACCTAGGACCTCAATATTAAGAGTGTCATGTGTTACCACTGCGATATGCTTCTGAGTTCGATGTAGTTGGTTTAGAAATTATTTTAATCACAAAATTCATTTCAAGAAATGACACCTTCAAGCTTGATTTTGAGACACTAAATTTTTTCTACTGAAAAACTCATAAATATAAAAGTTGTAGAACTCATCAAGATCTACAACTTTTATTTTGGTCATATTTTCATGTCACTAAATTTGAACAATTCAAATTTGGAATTTCAACAAATGATAGCTTCAAACAAGATTTTAACACACCAAATGCTTTCTACTCAAAAAGTCATTAACATAAAAGTTGTAGTACTCATCAAGATCTACAACTTTTATTTTGGTCATTCCATCATTCAACAAAGTTTTAGTAAACATTGTTCACCAAAATAAAAGTTGTAGAGTTTGATGTCACTAAATTTGTACCATTCAAATTTTGAATGTCAACAAATGACAGCTTCAAACAAGAATTTGACACACCAAATGACTTGAACTAAAAAAGTCATGAAAATAAAAGTTGTAGAGCTTGATGAGTTCTACAACTTTTATTTTTATGACTTTTTCAAGTCAAATCATTTGGTGTGTCAAATTCTTGTTTGAAGCTGTCATTTGTTAAAACTCAAAATTTGAATGATTCAAATTTAGTGACATGAAAAGATGACCATAACAAAAGTTGTAGGGCTTGATGAGTTCTACAACTTTTATTTTTATGACTTTTTTAGTAGAAATTATTTGGTGTCTCAAAATCGAGCTTACAGCTGTCATTTCTTAAAATAATTTTATGCTTAAAACAATTCCGAAACCAATAATATCGAACTCATAAGCATAGCGCAGTGGTCACACCCGGGCCTTGTAATCCCCAGTTCGTGGTTTTGAATCCCGGTTGGGACACCCTTTTTATTTTGTTTTTATTTCTACTAACGGTGGATATAACAAACCACTAGTGGAAATCTGTCTCCACTAGCGGTTAATATAAAAATCCACCTGTGAAAATCATTTGTACACCCGCCTGTACAAATGCCTGCTATATATACCCGCACGGCGAGAGCCTCTGAAAATTTGAAGTCTGGTGGCGCATTTTCTTCCCTGAGACACCGTCAGGCTGCCCAAATTTTCCATTGTCGCCACGCCATTCCTAGCTGCGCCACGCACCGTCCTGCCCCACACCTCACCGCCTCCGCCTACGCCGCTAAAGCCCGCCTTGGAAGCTCGCCGTCTTGGTCATAGCCCCACCCGCCTTAGAGCCACGCCGTCTTGGCCACGCCGGAGCCCAGTCACAGAGCTCTACTGTCTCGCCACGCCAGAGCCCCATCTCGGAGCCCCGCCTTGGAGCCACGCTGAAGCCCCGCCTCGGAGTCCTGCGCTAGAGCCCCACCTAGCTTAGAGCCATGCCGGAGCCCTGCCTCGGAGCCCCATCATCTCTACCTATGCCTGAGCCCCACCCGCCTCTACCGCATGTGCCACCAAGGTCTGCATCTAGCCTGCTCCTCCTGTGCTCCGCCTGTGCCGCCAGACCCCATGCCGTCGCACGCTGCCTGCAAATGTGTCGCCGTGCGCTGCCTGCCCTGGAACGTCGCCGGGCAGGCTGCTTGCCTACCTAGGCTGGCCCATTTGGCACATTTCCCTAGGCCAAAACCCTAACTGGCCCATTAAGGGCTTGTTTCAACATTCTTTTTTTTGAAACTTTGTTTCAACATCTTTACTTGTATGATTATATGTTTCAACATCTTGACTTGTATATTATGGGTTATAATAATAAAATTAATTCTAGGGTAGCTTTTTTGCTGAAAAAATAAATTAGTTCTAGGGTCGAATATTACTTTTATATTATGTTGGTTATTATTTGTACACTGTTCGATATATATAAATAAATAAATTAAGTCTAGGGTAGCATATTCTATAATGCTTAATTTGTAGCAATAGTTTTTGTTATCCGATTGGTGTGGAATATTTATGGTAGCTTATTCAATTCATGCTATGTGTGAAAATTTCATGTCCATTCGATGCTAGATGCACATATATTTTCATGCTATGTATTTATTGTATGTGTTGTTAAACGATGCTTACATAAAAATAAATATTCAATAAATCAGAATTAGCTTGATGAGTTCTCCAAACAATGGTGACGAGGCGGGTGCCCAACCAAACAATAGTGATGAGGCGGGTGCCCAAGGATCAGACTCGCAGCACAACACCACCAGTGGATCGTGGAGTTTGCCGTCCGATCCGTGCCCTAGCATAGATAGGGCGGCTTGTCGTACCAAAACCAAAGACCCTACTTACAATCCAATAGATGAGGCGGTACAATTTAATAATTTCAATGAAGGGCTACGAGGGGTTGTTATTCATATCCATACCTATGTACTGAATATATATATATATGACTGGTTGTTCTTCGTAGATAACTTCTAGTTGCGGAACCAAATGGAGGAAGATGCATCGGATTCCGCACCAGAGGCAACCGAGACAACCACCGAAGATAGGAAGCAGAAACATGGGGAACGAGGTGTAAACAAGTGGCCGGATCATACATATTCTGTTACAGAAGTAAGCCCAAAAGGAGAGCCCGTACAACCTATACAGGTGGCAGCTAAGTATCAAAACGCCATCGGCTTCCTTGTTAGGGACAATCTTGACATCACAATCTCTAATTGGAAACTAGTGTCGAAGAAAACCAAAAAGAACTTGTGGAAAAACTTGAGAACAAGGTTTATTTTCGCAACTGGGTCACGAGCTGTCATGAAGGAGTACGCAATGAGGCAGTGTGTAATTAGCTTTTGTAACTGGAGGTCTGAATTGAATACCAAGTTCATGAAGAAAGGGTTGGACGCAACGAAGAAGTACCCAAGAATTACAACAGCTAAGTGGAAGACCTTTGTTGAGAAGAAGACATCAGAAGAGTTCTTATCCAAGAGTCAAGCCAATGCTGAACTTCCAAACAAGAACATATACCACCACAGCCTTGGAACTGGTGGTTACCAGCGTGCGATTCCCAAATGGAGGAGAGAAGAAGCTACAAGGAAGGTGGCAGGGTTACCGGTGTTGTTGGAGGATGTACCCGAAAGGGCTGGAGACTGTCTTCGTGCGCGGAAACCACAAGAAAGTGAGGCTGGTTTGTTGTGGCTAGATCTAGTGACTAATGAAGCAGCCAAGAACATTTTGGCAGTGGTAGCTAAGCAGAAGGAAGGATCATTCAAGCCATCAAGAGGGAGGGACACCCTTAGTGTGGGTCTGGGTAACCTAGAGCACCACGGTCGTGTGCGAGGCGTCTCATCCCATTTGGGCTAGAAAGAAGGATTTCCTGAGCAAGCCAAGATGTATAGAAAACACAACCGCTACAAGGAAGCTATGAGAGATTATTTTAAGGAGGAGTCTAAGCAAGAAATGAAATAGATGTTGGTTGAAATCATGGCCAATCCTGATTCTAAGATAAGGCAACAATTGGCCAGTGTAATGTCAAGTCAACAAGTGCCAACAATACAGCCGCCACAGATGATCACATAGATGCCACAGATGCACTATGTATCGGATCTCCAATAGTTCCAAGCAGTATCGGATCTATGGCAAATAGGGAGCACTAAGTAGTTGATGACATTGTCGCACCGACAGCTTGCTCCCTAGTTATATCATATGGTATCACCAATATCCGTACAATAGAAGTTGCCACTAGTATGGTGATCCCAGGCCATGACTATCACAACAAGAAAATACTAGAGGAGTACTGCAGGGTAGAAGTGTTGACAGTCATCGAAGGACATAGGGATGACTTCCTAGACATCCCCACTCCTGACAGTGTCGAGAAACTCAGTCAAGCTATCAACGAGTTCATCTTATGGCCTCAATGGGACATTAGGTTGAATGATCCTATTCCATCGATGCCATTTTTTGGAGTGGACGATGAAGGGGGGTTCTCACATGCAGCCTCGCCATCTCATCATACCCCACCATCTCATGACGCACCACCATCACCAGAACCTAACCCACCACCATCATTTAGCCTCCACACCAACTTGGAGCCTCTACCTAACCCACCAGCATCGACATCCATGAACCCACCATCATCCCCGAGTAAGAAGGATGCCTCGTCGGAACCTAAAGGCCATGTAGCTAAAGGGAACCTTTAGTCTATGCCAAAAATGGTTACGCCCTTAGGTAAGGACGAGACATCACTAGGGGCTAGGAAGAAGTGGATGACCGGATTAGCAAGGAAACCAGACACACGTTCCAGTCGTTAGAAAGCTGCCAAGTCCACCTCCAACAAGATCACCATATAGAAGCCTACGAGACAGGATTTCAATAATGTCCTCACTGATAAATATGTTCCAGGCAGACCTCTATTCTAGTGGTGCAAACTCCGTGGTGTTTCACATGCGATGAAGAGGTTGCATGACTGGTATATGAGAGCATCTTCGGTTGAGATCAATGCCTTCTCCGCAGCTATACCACCACTAGCTTTTATGGGTGGCAATAGCAAGATTATTGTTGACTTCGAGGATATTTGGTTGATGTTTCGCCTAAGAAAACTTGACATCCAGCTCGTGAGCGTGTGGTGCCTGTAAGTGTCGCTCATACATAACTATGTTTTATTACTAATTAATATAATGTTAGGACATGAAGTATCTAACAATGTCATGTGCTCTACAGAAAGCAACAATTAGACCAGGAGATGCGGTGTACTGAGAACTTGTTTCTTCACGAGGAGAAAAAGGTTGGGTATCTCGACTCGGCCAGAATAAGCCAGACGAGCACACAATGGTTATGGGTCCAGACCATGACTTATTTGTGGGCAAGATCGATGATGAAATAGCCAAAATTAGAGTGGAGGAGCAACAAAAGTAGGAAACAGCAGTGGCCACCTACATAGGAAATGTGTTTCTTCAATTCGGAAACCACAGTATTGTATGTGCACCATACATGTTCATGTATGTTGGTCCTAAACTTCCTTAATAATTTTTATTTATAAACTTACTACTGTCTTAAAACATGACTTCATTAAATTTGTGCAGTGATCATTGGATTTGTATATTCATTTATCTCCATGAAGGACGACTTTTGGTCCTTGACTCCGTGGATTTTCCACAGAGCAGTTATCAAAAGTTCACCGATATTTTAGATCAGTAAGTCAAGATTTGCATGCGTGCTTTTTAACATTTCTATATCATATATGAGAGTTTGGATCAATATGACTTGCTGAATTCATTTGAGCAATGCAGGGCATACAGGTTCTACAAGTTCAATTATGGACGCTATGATTTAAAAAAGCCAAAAAACCGCTACATGTGCCGATTAACTTTAAGGTAAATTTTAAATAAACATACATATTCGTCGTGTGTGTGTGTGTATGTATGTATGTATGTATGTATGTATGTATGTATGTATGTATGTATGTATGTATGTATGTATGTATGTATGTATGTATGTATGTATGTATGTATGTATGTATGTATGTATGTATGTATATGTAGCAACTATGTAACCACTTGCTAATTCTTATATAGTGCCACAAGCAACCACCAGGATCGGTGCTTTGTGGGTACTATGTGTGCGAGTTTCTTAGAGAAAACGGGAGATACACCAACAACCCTAGCAAAGTAAGTAATAGTTATAAGTGGAGTTTTGTCACTACTAATGCTTTCTCCGTATTGGTTAGTTGTAAATGTATGATGACTTATTATTTTTTTAGGTATACAAGTGTAATCCCACGAGTGTAAGCCTCCAGAATGGTGAGATCATGGCCATTTGTGAGGACTTCTGCCGGTTCATCATGAAAGAAATAATTCACTTCAATGGGAAGTATTTTGATCCGAACTCGGAATTAGCTCAACCACAGTATTGAAAACTCATAGATATTGCCAGGTTAGAGCTAAACCACGCAGATTATTAGAGGAGTACATCATGGGACGACTGAGCTAGCTATGAGTGGAAAGAACTTTGTTTTATGTATACATTATTAGCGTGTGATGACTATGGTAAACTGCAACAAATATTATTTTTTTCATGCATGCAAAAATACTTTTCTATGATATCTATTTGGATTCGTTTCAATTTTTATACAATATTCACTGGCGGGAAATAAAAACAATTCACTGGCGGGAAACATATGGCGTTAAATTTTGAATTTTTAAAAACAATTCACTGGCTGTTTTGCTAATAAACCGCCTCTGGAAAAATTGTTCCAGAGGCGGCAGATTTAGGTGAACCTCCTGTGTTAAAAAAGCTACATTGGCGGCTGACTTAAACGAACCGCCAGTGAAAATGCTTTAACACTGGCGGATTGTTTACTTAAACTGCCAGCGTAAACACTATTATCACTAGCGGTGGTTTTAGAGAAACCGCTAGTACAAAGTTATTTCTACTGGCGCATCTTAACTAACTGCTTGTAGTATTGTTGATTTGTACTAGCCTTTCACACTGGCGGTGGGTTCAGCCGCTAGTAGAAATGCCTCTAGAACCGCCAGTGCTGAGCTCCAGTGTACTAGTGCTGCCATGCAGTCAAGAGGCAGCCAAGAATGCCATAGGTATTGCTAGCCAACCCTTTGATTCTGGCATAGTAGGTCAGGGTTACTCTGGTGGAGTGATAGTCGCCGCAGCTACACTCTCGGCGTGCTCTTGTGCGTCCTGCATCCTGACCTTGTTGACTCCAAAGACAATGAAATGGCTGACGATGACGCCCGCTAGAGTCCGTTGACTGGACAAAACATGGCTCAGTCACATCTGTAAAGAACCAAGATATATGTGGGAACTATTACGCTCAAAGTACTGCTACATCAATTGAATACCTATTTAAGATCAAGAACTTTCGATGCAGTAGGTCACTGATTGTGCAACAAGTGCGGTGGTGGCATGAGCTACAGTGCATTGCACTATGCAGTGTTAGACGGACTGTCACTAAACAACATATACACATGACTGTTTGATCTATGACATGACAAGTGTCGCCATCATTGTACCAACCTGGCTGTGAGAATCTAGGGCTTGGCTGAAACTATGTAGTCTGAAGAGGATCTGAAGCAGATAGTGGCTAAACAGCCTATTGTTGTGGTTTCGAATCTCTTGGTACATATTCTAAACTCAACTATCTAGTTGTCTTGCTGCCGACAACTTCTAACAAAGCAATTTGAATGTCTACGCCAAGGAAAAAGTATTTGGAACTATAGCCTTATTGTTATCTCACCTATTCAAACGTCCTTAAAGAATATAATGTTTTCTTGTTTCACATATACTTTCTCCACAATCATTAACAACAATCTCTAGACCCACTTTAATAACAAAGCTTCATTAAAAACACATAATATTAATGATATCTACCCCCTCTAATGCTTGGGATGACTTATATTCTCAAATATAACAATGTGATGCATGAATTTATTAATGTCCCTACTTCCATAGATGTGAGAGATGGGAGTGGAGAGAGTGAGAGAGACACAACAATGAGTGAGGAGCCAAAGGTCCTCTCCTACTTCGCCGTTCTTGCCTTTTATAGGGAGATGGAAGGGAAGATTTTCATGCCTTCCCTTGGTGGGACTTATATCCACAAAAGTGTCTCTAGAAGTTACAAATGGGTCCGAAACATTTCCAAAGAAGCTCTCGTACTTTCTAGTATTTTTACTGAAACTGGAATAGGATGCTAAATAACTTTATGGCCCATTTGGATGTAGAAAATGGGGCCCTGGATTTGGCTTTGGAATTTACTCTCCTCTAATTCCAGTGTTTGGATAGAACTGTCTAGGGGAATCGGCACCCAATATCTCGAGCCTTATCCGCACGAAGAAAGGAGCCTGCCCACAATTCTGAGCTCTCCTACTCCGTATTTGACGAAATCGTTCCCCTCCCCGCGCGTACCCCTTCGCACTCGCAAAATAGAAGCGCCCACACAGACCCGCAAAGAGGTTGGCGGGGGCGAAGAGGATGGCGGCGGGTGGCAGCGGGAGGTTGACCCCATGGATGCGCTACCTCCCAACGTCCTCCTCTTCCTCACGCACCTCTAGCAATCCTCCATTGTTCTCACTCTCTACAGGTTTGTCTTCTTCCTACCCTCATCTTCTTTTCCTCCCCATGTGAGGTCCTCCATCTCTGATTTGTGCCTACCCTCGCCGATTCTTCCTTGCTCGGTTGCTTAATCCCCTTTCATCATCCAGATCCATGGAGGGACCCCTTTTGTTCTCCCTCCATTGATTCACCCACTCCAAACCCTAACCCCTTTTCCCTGTATTTTACAGGATATTCTGTGAAATGTTGGTTGTTCTTCGGTCCAATTGAAGGTATGTGGTGCCTAAAATTGATGTGACCTTGGTGTTTCTGAATGATTTGTTTTTTTATGCTATGCTCTTTACAAATCATGTGTGTGCACGTGCATTGTAGCTGCACTTTGTCGGATCTTGAGTTGGTCTCCTTCATTGTTGAAGAAAACAAAAGGAGAAAGAGGAGGAAGATTATATTCACTAAACTGTACTTTGAGTCGGTTGTTCTTGGGCTTGCATATCTTAGTTCGCAACATGGGCCAAGGGATGTTGGGTGCTTTAATGATATGATGAGTGCAGGCATACTCTTAGGAAGTATTTGCTCAAGGAAATGTATGATGGCTCTGAAGTTACATGCTATGATGAGCTACGTTTAACTAAAAGAAACTTTCATGACTTGTGCATCATGTTGCATGAGAAGTGTGGTCATGACAGTGTTTATGTTACTGCAAAAGAAAAAGGTTGCTATGTTCTTGCTTGTAGTTGGGCATGGTCTAAAAATGAGGTTGTTGTGTCTGTGTCTTTTGTGCAGAGTAACAAGGCAGCAGCTTGTTATAAAGAACAAGGTGGTGAAGAATTGGGATGCAATCAACACAATTTATTCAACAGGTCATGCAAATGGTGATGATGCCAAGACAGGTGCAGAGAGTGCACAAGATCCACCTGAACAAACTAGTGAAGCATCTCTAGATTTACCCCAAAAACGGCAGCAAACTAGTGATGCAATTCTTTGCATTCTTGGAGATACGAAGACTATGTTTCATGATGCTCTAAAATCCACTGAACCATTACCAATGCCTCAGGTTACTCCTCCTGTTGAAATCCTTGCTGCACTTGAACAGATACCAGATTTGGCTAGATACGACCTTTTGTGGGCTTATGGGAAGCTGATTCTTAATGAGCGTTTATTCCAAGCGCTTATGAAATTGCCTATGGACTTCATGAAAGAATGGCTCGTTATGTTGAATTAGAGGAATGGTGGCTGGGGCTGATCTGTATGCTTGTTGTTATGTAATATAGCACTTGTGGACCTTTTAATATTAGTAAGTGTTGTGATATGTGTTCGTACTTGTAAGAGACATGGAATATTGATCAAGTATTGACTATATAATGGATGCATGCGATCAACCTTTTATGTGATGGTTCCATCAATTATTTTCCCATTCTTATGATATTTTACTGCAGTTTGTACTACTTTCCTGAATATTATAATTTTTTATGTGTGAAATGATATATTATTCGAATTCGAATATATGAAGTCATGAAAAACATATTGAAGAATGCTTTTACATCGTTGTAGACAACCCGGACTCTTTAAAACATACAATTCAACATATTGTACATCCAAACAGGAATTGGAATTGGTTGTTTTTCTACGATTCCAGCTATCAACTAATTGCACATCCAAACACTGGCATTGGTATTTCAGGCCATTTCTAATGCCCCTCGGCTTTGGTATTCTAGGCCAATTCAATTCCTCGGCCTAAATATCTACATCAAACAGAGCCTTAGAATTGGGTTTCTGTTATAGCCCAACGCAAGAGAAAATATCACTTCCGGTAACAGTCATGTGATCTTTTTTTTTCAAGTAAGTACGTATTCCTTTGGTTGCCATCGCTTCGGCTTAATTTGGCGGAGATGGCGGCTTCGGTCCGGGACCAGGCGTAGGTGGGCCAGGCGCAGGTGGGCTGCTGCGGAAGCACTTCTCGCAGCAGTCCTTCAAGCACGCCGTTTTCTTTCTGCTATCTGTAAAAATATTATAAAACGGGCAGGAGAAGCAACACATGAACAACCATATTGCGCTGAATTGAATTGCTGCTTATCAATTGTTCGATGGGCTTTGACTGTGCACATACGGTGCGGATGGCTGAGGCAGGTGGCCATGGCGCACTGCGTGTCGCTGATGGCCGGCAGGTCCTTGAAGCACGCGTCCTCCTGGCAACCGTTCTTGCACTCGGCGGAGACGGCGGAGACGTTGGCGTCCCCGGAGGGGAAGTACTCCGCCACGGTGGCAGATGAGCCGTTGTCGTGGTGGTGGTGGCAACCCCTGGCGCATGTCCTGAAGCACTTCCAGGGCTGCGTTTTGTCGTCGTCCGCCGCCGCGAGGAGCGCCACCACGGCCACGGCCAGGAGAACGCCGAGCGCCCTGCCCGCCATCGCTCGCTAGCGAGCTAGCTGGCTGGTGTCTCGGTCCACCGTCGTCCAATTAGCTAAGCGATCGAGCTGATGCTGTAGCTTTATGTGCGTGGATGGGTCGTTCTATATACAGTACGTGTGATGCAACAAGCGGCGCAGCCCGACGAGTCACTCACGCGTGCACGTCGAACGCGTGAGGCCCCGGTGCCCAACGCCCGGGTCGCCGATGCGTGCACGGAAAACGGGGTAAAGCGCTGGGCCGATCGAGTGAGTGAGACCCGCGCGGTTAGATTCATGCTTTTCTTGTTCATGGCACAGTGGCACTGGCAGGTTCGCATGTCGCGGTTCCATATTCCAACGGCAGGGGTCAGGGATCGAAGCTTCATTTTCGAACTTCCAATCACGAAACGCAGGCAGAGGCATGTGGGCTGTGGCATGTTACGGGAGTGATGACCTGTCTGTGTCCTCTTCTTTCAGGTAGAGCAAAAAATGTTCAGTACACGAGGCAGCATGCAGCAATGCCATGGTAATGATGGTATGCACAGAATTTGTAGGTCAATATAAACCCTTGAAATACCCAAACACACAGACTACCCAAACAATAGAAAATGGCTCGTTACGGCTCGGCTCGTTCTGGGTTGTTAAGATAACGAGCTAGCTCGGCTCGGCTCGTTATCCTAACGAGCCAGAAAGCCAGCTCGGCTCGGCTCGTTAAAAGCTCGAGCTGGCTCGTTAAGCTCGCGAGCCAGGTATAAAAAATACACAAAATATAATATTTGTATTTATCTAAAGTTTAAGAATAATAATAATATAAAAGAAATGCATCTAGACCAGTTACCAGTCAATTTATAGGGTCTAGACCAGTTATCAGTCAATTGTAAAGTGCAAGACATGAAGTAATACAAAAAACTAATATAAGTTTTGATACTTTTTTCCCTGGAAGTTTGGCTCGTTTAGCTCGCGAGCTAGCTCGAGTTGGCTCGTTATAGCTAACGAGCTAAAATCTTGGCTCGGCTCAGCTCGGTATCGTAACGAGCCGAGTCGAGCCAGCCACGAGCCGAGCGAGCTAACGGGCTTCGAGTTTTTCGTCTAGCCTTACCCACAGCTCTTATTTTGTTTCATTGAAATTGTTCAAAAGCAGCGAGGCCGAGGCCCACGTTGGCCCAAATGAAGCCTATTTCCTTTTAAACAGTAAAACAGGTAGTGCTCACTGCTCAGTCTAACTACTCCCTCTGTTCACCATGTTTGTATTGTATTATGTATCACATAATCCTACTATTTAGAATGAAGTTTTTTAAAAAATATTTTGATATTAAATTCTTATAATATATTTCCAATTCCTACATAATTGACATTATCACAAAATCTATTTGATTACAAATCTACTTGATTCAAGTCTCAACATTGAACATGTACATAGTGTAACCCGGGCTTTCCTGCATCAACATTTATCTTCATCAGTCCGCTTGGTGGGGGATCCACCGAGCCGGGCTTCATTGTGCTTCGAGCCGCGCCCTCCCTTGCGACAATGTTGAGACTTGCATTAAGTAGATTTGTAATCAAATGGATCCACACCAAGCCTAGCTTTCCTACCCATTTTTCAAGCGTCATTTGGATCTATGTGGAAAGGAAATTACATCGGTGGTCTCGCGTGTATTGAGTGGTGAAGATGATGCTCTAATAAATGATACATTTATCGTTCTAATCCCAAACGTTGCTAGTCAGGAAGAGTTGGGTCAATTCAGACTGATTAGTTTGTGCAATGTTATCTTCGAGATAGTGTCGAAGATTGTAGCCAACAGGTTGAAAGTGGTGCTTCCTAAGATCATCTCTGAAGAGCAATCAGCTTTTGTTCCGGGTAGGCTTATTACAGATAATATAATCATTGCTTATTAGTGTTAACACTTTATGAAGCAAAAGAAAGCCTGCAACCTCATGTGTTGTGCATTAAAACTGGATATGAAGAAAGCTTACGACTGTGTTGAATGAAACTATTTACAGGCAATTATGCTCAAACTCAGCTTCCATCAATTATGGGTACAGTTGGTCATGAGGCTAGTCACCTTAGTTTCATTTTCGGTTCTCCTGAATGGAGAATGTTTGAGCAGTTTTAAGTCGTCGAGATAAACATTCCAATTTTCATGTATGGTTAGTCCATTGTAAAGTGGTGACCGGCAATTGTTATGAACTCCTTTGGCTTGTCGGTTCAGTCGTAGTCAGTAATGCAATAAAATTTGTGCATTATATATTATGCTGGTATTATCTGTTTGTGCGTTATTCTTCTTAAGAAATTTGATCGATCGTGGTGGTTCCATAGTATTTATTACACTATTCTTTTCTATTTGCCTATTATCCTCGAGGACCTTCCATATACTTAAATCTCGCCTTTCTCCTGATTCATGCGTTGTTCTTGGCACTATAGTTTTATATGGTTAATGCAAAATGGTCCTATATCATTTGGAAAATCCTATTTCTACAAGAACTCATCACCTACATGTTTCATTTTAATTGAATTTGGTAATCATGAAGTCTTGATTGAACAAAACCAAACAGCTCGTAACATTTGGCGAATTTGGCCAAGAGGTGTCAGAATCACACGATTAGCACCATCTCGTCTGGTTTGGGTCCAGTCGGTGCTTCGAGCGGTTCCAATTTATGCGATGATGGCAGAGAACCTACCACCTTGGGCGCGCAAATGAAACAGATGCTATATGCAGGAAGTTCTTCTGGGCAGGCTCGGATGCGTCGGTACAAGGCAAATGCATGGTGCCCTGCCCGTCAATCTGCAAGCCAACGATGCTGGGGAGCTCGGGGTCAGCGATCTCAAGCTTGCCGGGTATGCGCTCCAGACCAGATGGCTTTGGTTGCAGAAGACGAACCACGATCGGGCGTGGAGCTAGATGCTGATTAAGACTGCACCACAGGTTCAGGCGTTCTTCATGGCGTCAACCTTTATGATGCTCGGTGATGGCCGCACGGCCCTCTTCTGTGAAGACCGTTGGCTGCAAGGAGAATCAATCAAGGACAAGGTACCATGTCTCTACCAGCTAGTATCGAGGCGCACTCGTGCAACCCAAACGGTCAGGCAAGCATTGACACAAAGGCAATGGGTTCGGAGCATCATAGGTGGTCTGTCAACAACAGCCATTGCAGAATACTTGGAGCTATGGGAAGCCATGGAGTCCATCTAGTTCAGTAAACAGCCGGTTAAGCTCATATGGCGTTGGACACAATGTGGTTCTTACTACGCCCAGTCCGCATATAAGATGTTACATACTAGATCCACCAAGTTCCGCGGTAACCAACTCATCTGGAAGACATGGGTGTCGCTGAAGGTGAAAATCTTCCTTTGGCTGGCCCTTCGACGTGGACGTTGGACCGGGGACAGACGGCTCAGACATGGTCTAGAGGCGAGAGACTTATGCTTCCTTTGCGATCAAAAGCAGGAATCAATTGATCACATCATCGCCACATGTTCTTACACCCGTGACCTATGGCACCGCATCCTCCAAGTCCTATGCCGGCAATTACCGCAACCTGCATCGACAACCTTGAGCTGGTGGAAGCGCTTTCGGTCCGGTTGCGATGACCTACAGTGATCCGGCATGGACATGGACGCCTTGTTCGCGCCTTGTCTCTTGGTATATGTGGAAAGAGCGCAACGCCAGATGCTTACGCGGTTCTTTGTCCTTAGTGAACGACCTCCTACAGATCATCAAGGTCGAAGGAGATCGATGGATACAAGCCGACGCGAACGGGTTCGGAAGCTTGGTGGGGCGGTAATGGTGTATCGTCCTTTGAGGCTTCTTTAATTTGGTTGTTTATGTCATCATGTAGAGCCCTTAATTCAGATCCGGCGCGGCCTCAGGTCGCAATCTCTTGTAACATAAACTTGCTTTTTTTCTAATACAATGATATGCATACTCGTGCGTATTCGAGAAAAAGAATGTGTGAAGTGCAGACTTGTAGGGTTCTTTGTTAGTTGAGCTTTAGCTGGTCCCAACAGTTTTTGAGATGTAGCTCCTGTCAGTGGGAAAACATATATTGCTGCCCTAGAACAATTGCTGGTTTATACAGTTCTGTTGAACAAAATATTTTCACGATTAACCAAAGTCAGTGAACTAGAGGCAGATCTGAACCGAAGAGATCTACCCTTCGTCTGCCTATGGTTAGCAGCATCTCAGATCTCTGAGCCAAAAGATGCAACGTGCATGGCAACGTGCCATGAATAATGTGACAAAGTAAACGATCGTGCAAAAAATAAGCTGAGACTAGCCGCCAAAAACTATAAAAGTAGATCTCAGATCTCTAGAAAGAAAAGAAGCACTGGATGTCATCATAGAAATTGAAAAGGCTGTCACTAGATCCTTTTGTTTAAAGATCAGTTGGAGCAGAAACCGGAGAAGATCAGCTGATCATCAGGTTATCATCCGCATTATACATCCGCGAGTAGTCGTCCCAGCTACGCCACATCTCCTCTCCTCTCCTCTCTGTAACGTGCACCCTAGTGTGTTCGAGCAGCTTTGCCAGCAATGGCGAGAGCTGCGTTGGTCCTGGTCCTCCCTGCTGCTCTACTGCTGTGCCTTGCATTGGCCGGCCGTGCGGATGCTGCGAGGAAGACGGTTGGGGTCTACGAGCTCAAGAACAAGAAGGGAGATTTCTCCATCAAGGTCACCAACTGGGGAGCCACCCTCATGTCTGTCCTGACTCCAAAGGTATGCATGGTTTCCTTAGCTTCCAGCAAGAGTCCTTTTGCGTAATGCTTTGTGACTGCATAACGCTGGTTTACATGCTCATGTGAATTTCTTGCTGCAGGGAACTTGGCTGATGTCGTCCTTGGGTATGACACTGTTGCTGAGTATGTGGTAAGATCACAGATCTCTCTGTTCTCACACTCGATCTAGAGCTTGCAGTGTGCATCATTTCTCTTCCTCCGGCGTTCAATTGTGCGCCCTCTGCTCAAACAGAACGGTTCTTCTTACTTCGGGGCGCTGGTTGAGTCGCCAAGGGCCGCTTCGTGCTCGACGGCAAAGCCTACCGCCTGTACATCAACGACGGCAAGAACGCACTCCACGGTACGCTCTCGTGCATGGATCACGATGTGCTATCTTCCATGGATTCACTAGCTTAGTCTCGCCGTCGTTGTTCATCAGGTGGCCACAGGGGTTTCAGCAAGGTCATCTGGACGGTGAAGGAGTACGTGCCTGGCTGCGACTCCCCTTACATCACCTTCTACTACCACAGCTTCGACGGAGAGCAAGGTAAACCGAACGCAAAACGCGCTAAAAAAGAATATATATATTTTAGTTAATTAGCTTCTGACCTTGTGCCCGGCCAGTTAGTGCCGATGATGATGACCTGACTTTGCACTTGTTCGAACGACGCATCGTCTGCTGACTCTCAAATCAAGTGCAGGATTCCCGGGCGACCTGGACGTGTACGTGACGTACCAGCTGTCCAGCCCCTACGACCTGAGCCTGCGCATGAACGCGACGGCGCTCAACAAAGCGAGAACCACGCGTACTGGAACCTGGGCGGCCACGGCAGCGGCGACGTCCTGGGCCACCTCATCCAGGTGTTGGCGTCGCAGTACACGCCCGTGGACCGGTCGATGATCCCGACGGGGCAGATCGCGGGCGTCGCCGGCACGCCCTACGACCTAAGCCGGCTCACCCGCGTCGGCGCCCGCATCAGCCTCGCCTCCAGCGGCGGCGTGGTGGGTTACGACCTCAACTACGCGGTGGCGGTGCACGGGCAGGGGGAGTTCACGCAGGTGGCGTTCGTCCGGGACCCGGCGTCCGGGCGGGCGTTCGAGCTGTGGGCGAACCAGCCCGGGGTGCAGCTCTACACCAGCAACTGGCTCAAGGACGAGAAGGGCAAGGGCGGCAAGGTGTACCAGAAGTACGGCGCACTGTGCCTGGAGACGCAGGCGTTCCCCGACGCCCTCAACCACCCCAACTTCCCGTCGGAGATCGTCAGGCCCGGCGGCACTACTGGAGGCGCCCTCCATGCCAAAGGTCCAAAAGCCCTCGGCAAAGGCTTTGCCGAGTACCGCCCTCGGCAAAGAGCCCCCGGAAAAAAATTTAACGGCAAAGAGCCTCTTTGTCGAGGGCCATTTGTCGGGCACTCGGCAAATCCTTTTCCGAGTGCCAACGGCGGCACTCGGCAAAGAAAAGCAGCCGTCAACGGCGCTGCTCCGTTGGCGGCGCCTTTGCCGAGCGCCGACAGTTAGGGCACTCGGCAAAGACATTTTTTATTTTTTTTTCAAAAATTCTTTGCCGAGTGCCTCCCTAGCTTGGCAATCGGCAAAGATTTTTTGCTTAATGTCCTGCCACTCGGCAAAGTTTCTTAGCTTTGCCGAGTGTCATGACCATTGCACTCGGCAAATCAACCGAAATTGCAAAAAAAAAATTGTTTTTTGCATTCCACTGATACAAACAGTTCAAATATATATCACATGTCACATATATATCACAAACATTACAATAATCACATATATATCACAACGAAACCATTTTCACACATTATATCACAACCACAACTCAAATAACAACATATCGCAACCACAAGTCAAATATCACAACCACAAGTCACAAATTCACAACCACAGTCCATCAAGTCCAAGCACAAGTCACAACCACAAGTGAAGCTCAAGTCCAAACACATGACGAAGCACAACTCCTCAAAAAGGCGGCCTATGACACGATGGTGAAGCAAAGGCTCCATCATTCGGTGACGCATGAGCGGGGTTATTCGAACCCGCCGACGGAGGCTGCAAAAAGGATAAGAGGTTGCATGTGTGAGATTCATCTAGTAAGTTTCTATGTGAGGCATTGGTGTATGTCATAGCTAGTGCAAGCATCTAGTAAGTTTCTATGTCAAGCATCTAGTAAATTGAGAATGTCAAGCATGGTTGTATGTCATAGCTAGTGCAAGCATGTAGTAAGTTTCTATGTCAAGCATCTAGTAAGTTTCTATGTCAAGCATCTAGTAAGTTTCTATGTCAACCATGGTTGTATGTCAAGGAAGCATCTAGTAAGAGTGAACTTTCATACTTACAGGAGTGGCTGTAGAAGTAGGCGGTGGAGGAGCTGCCAACGGCAAAGGTACACCCCCTTGCTGGACACTCCGCATGAAGGCCTCCATTTCTTGCATCCTCCTCTCCTGGCCGCGAACGCTTCCCTCTAGGCCTGCAGCTGCGCGCTCTGAGCCTCGACCACGAGCTTCTGGGCCTGCAGCTCGGCTTGCAATACAAACTTCAATGTTTCAGTAATGCAAATGTAACTTAGGTGTGCAAAGATGAGCGTACGACGAGTAAAACAGGACGTACCTCGAGAGCGTCGACCCGCTGCAGTGACGGAGTAGGCCGTGGGCGTATGGGCTGGCTGGAGCTCGTGCTCCGTGCTCGGAGCACGTCGAGAGAGGGAACAGTGGTGGAGTCGATGGCGCCGTCTGCAATCCACAGCCGCCCATGCTTCTTGCCTCCTCCTAGCCTCATGATGGTCTCTGCATCAATGGGCTCAGTGCGCACATCGTAATCTTCCCCATGGACCTCCCTCACCTTTGAGGTGTACTCTTGGACCTTAGTGTGCACGGTCGGGTCGGAGTACACCTCGCGCAGGGCAGACGGGTCGAAGGAGACAGAGGAAGACGCCCTGCCCATGTGGGACATAGCCCACGCAGAGAACTCCGACACCTCCACGCCCGGGTGTGCAGCCTCCTACGAGTAAGACGGCAAGATGGTGAGAAATAAGGCAGAACTCAGCGTCAAATAAGATAAAAGAAATCACTTACATATGCTTGTTTATAGGCGGGGAGGCTGCGGCTGCCTTGATGGTGAGTAGCACCTCGCCTCAGCAGACGCTGGTCCCGCTGCCTCGCGTGGTTCTGAGCAAAGTCGTTGGACAACCACCTATCCACGATCATCTCCCAGCACACGGAGTGGGATCGGCACCACCAGGGAATCACCTACAAGTCATCGATTATTTGACATAGAAAAAGATAAAATTAAACCGACTTAATCTCAAAACGAATCATTATTAATGTTTTTCGTCTACCTCAAGGTACTAGGCCCGAGACAGCTCCACCTGTCTTGCATTGGCTTGCTGATGGACTGCTTCAACACTACGGCGTAGTAGTCTCTGTGGGCCTGCACGCACGCCTCATGGTGCATGTCGGTGATGTACTTCCTACAGGCGGCGGCAGCCGCCTGATCCGCCCGGTCCTCAAGTCCTTCTTCCGGCTTGAAATACCTCTACATACAAAACCGATGTATCCATTCATTATTTCAATAAAAGACTTGCCCAATGAAAATGTTGTGTGAGAGAGACTTACCCAAAACTCCGCCAGTACCCGCTCCTGCTTGTTGCGGTACCTGTCGTCAGGGGCCAACTGGTACCTGTCCCACGTGTAGGCCGGCTCCCGCACGTCCTCGGACACGTTCACAAGGCCGGGGTACCATTTCCTGCACAAAACACCAAGGATGCTCGCGGGGGAGCGTGCAGGAGCACCCGACAAAACCAACCAGGCCCTGCATAAGTGATTAAGAAAATTTATCAGTTCCTCTTTTGATTTCCAACATTATCATATGAAGTAGTTGTGATAACATCTATAGTTACTTACCTCTTTGCCATAGGGCGAATCAGTGCCCGGTTGCGAGGAAGTGGAGGCTGAGGGAGGCTCACGGGACCTCGCTGGTAGACAGTCGGGGTAGCGGAACTGTCGCCCTCGGTGGCCTCGCCCTCGGTGGCCTCGTCCTCGGCCGCCTCATCCTTGGTCTGTCAGACATCCTCATCCTCGACCTCGTCCTCGGGCGTGGCCGTCACGTGCTCCTCCTCCATCACCTCGTCTGAAGGTGGCGGGGAAGGAGTCCGCTTCCTCCTCCTGACCCTGGTCCTCCTCCTTTGACCTCCTGTGGACGCTACCCCTGACCCCGACCCCTCGTCTGAAACGGGAGGGCGTGGTCTCCCATAAAGGGAGGCCGTCTCACGTCGTGGACGGCTGCTCGCCATCACCTGTAATCACAAAGAATGAACAAGACTTATTAGTATATATATTAGAAATAGATTCAAAATAAATAAAGAAAACACAAACTAAAACAAACGTAGTATTACATGTATTAGGAATAATCTTCATGATTAGGATCATAGGTGTCGTCATCACTGTCAAAATTGTCCAAATGGGCAACACTATCTGAAGGTTCTATGTTGTCTTCGTCGTCATTGCCTAGCCTTAATCGGTCAAGCATTTCTATGTCCTTGACATTTTGCACCACATCTCCATCAACCTCGTCATCCTCCGTTTCGTTGTCTACTTCCATTTCGATTGCTTCAGGTAAGACTATCTCAAACGTGCCTGGTAGCCTATCTTCTTGATAGAACTGTCCATCATATGTGTTTGCGTTGAAGTTGTAATCGTCATCGTTTGGGGCAGGTAGTTTACCGTGTGGAGACACCTGGTGCACAATAGCCTAACCCTTAATATCCGCTTTGTCTTGGTTGGCATATCGCGTATAGTACACCTGCACGGCCTGTTGAGCCACAATGTAGACATCTTTTCCTGGATAGACAGAATCTTCTCGAATCTCGACTAGCCCAAGATGAGGGGTCCGTCTCGTTTCTCGAGGATTAAACCAGTGGCATTTGAACACGACAGGTTTATGTTTGTGACCATGAAATGAGAGTTCATAGATTTCCTCAACTCTACCATGATAGTCGAGGCCATCAGTGTCGGGCGTACAAACTCCGCTATTTGTGGTTTTCCGTTTGGGCCGAGTTTGCTCATATCTTGTTGTGTGGAAGCGATATCCGTTTATATCATAACCGGTAAATGACTGCACCCTAACGTCATAGCCGCCTGCAACCTGTCTCAACTCCTCACTCATGGACGAGTCAGTCTGGGCCTGCAAGCTCAAGCATGATAGGTCGTTATATTAATCGAACGAACGAGAAACTTGGAATATGGAACGTGGGAGCTAAATTGGACATTACCTTTTGTTTGAACCAAGAAATGAAATTAGGCCTCCCCGCACCCGCACCCCGAGAAAGAAGGATGTCATGTTCCTGCGAGGTAGGATCCCTTGATTGATGCCAGGACTCACAAACAAATTCCCTGTCCGAACGAGAATCAGTGGGGTTGCATGAAGAATATTCAGGGCGTATTGAAACAAGTTCGTTGAGAACTTACTTGACGAACGGCTGCACCTCAGGAAGGTTGGTCAACACATATAGCATGACACTTCACCACTCTTCATTTCCCAATATCTTATTGGTCGATCCACTTGCGCTGTCGAGTTGGCCTTGGAACAGGCTGTGGGTCCATTCATTTTCGCCAACATTGTAACGAGGGAGTGGATTATGATTGCTAGGAAGTTTCGGCTTGTAGTATAGTGTTGTGAAGTTTGCCACCTCCTCCCTTAGACTTGCCTCTACAATGGAAGCCTCAATTCTGGCTTTATTTGTACATTTCTTGTGAAGAGTCTTTAGACATCTCTCGATTGGATAGCACCACCGGGCTTGCACGCCCCCCCCCCAAACGTGCCTCGGACAGGAGGTGCACAATCAGATGTTGCATGGGTAAGAAGAAGCCGGGTGGAAAGATCTTCTCCAGCTTATAGAGCAATACAGGTGCCGCTTTTTCCAAGTCCTGAGCGACGGTCCAAGATATCTCCTTGGTACAAAGCTGACGGAAGAAAAAGCTCAACTCTACCAGCACTTGCCAGACATGGTCAGGGACATAGCCTCGGACCATCGCCGGAAGAAGCCGCTCAATCCATATGTGGTAGTCATGACTCTTCATCCCGTTGACTCATAAAGTGCCTAAGTTCACTCCCCTGCTCAGATTTGCTGCATATCCATCTGGGAACATTAACGTCTTGATCCATTTTAGTACTTCCCTCCTTTGATCGGGTTCCAAGACAAAATCGACCTTAGGTCTTTTCCATTGTTTGTTTCGGCCACTAGGAGGCCGCATCTCTTGCTTCGGTCTATCACACAACATCGCTAGGTCCACTCTAGCCTTAACATTGTCCTTAGACTTGTCAGTGTTCATGAGAGTTCCCCAAAGTGCCTCAGCGATATTCTTTTCGATGTGCATTACATCAATGTTATGTGGCAGAAGAAGGTCATCGAAATAGGGGAGCCTCGTCAAGCCGGACTTATGAGTCCACATATGTTTCTCACCATATCCCACAAAACCACCTCCTTCATTGGGCACGAGAGCATCTATCTGAGCACGCACCTCAGCACCACTCTTCATGCGCGGTTTAGGGTCTATCACTGCAACACCTTTCGTAAAGTTCTTGATGTCTTGTCTGAATGGATGGTTAGAAGGGAGGAATTGACGATGCCTGTCGAATGATGAATACTTGCCACCCTTCTTCAACCAAATGAACCTCACAACTTCCTTGCATATTGGGCACGGGAACTTCCCGTGGACACACCAGGCGGCGAATAACCCATACGTTAGGAAGTCATGCAGGGAGTAGTGGTACCAAACATGCATCTTGAAGGATGATTTTGTAGCTTGGTCGTATGTCCATACCCCTTCTCCTAAGCGTCGATCAATTCATCAATCATAGGCTCCATGTACACACCCATATTACTCCCCGGGTGTCCAGGCATTATCAACGACAAGAAGATGTTATGCCGTTGAAAGGAGATGCCGAGGGGAGATTCAGGGGGATAACAAACACGGGCCAACATGTGTATGGAGCAGACAACTGTCCATAAGGATTGAACCCATCTGTTGCCAGCGCGACACGTACATTACGAGCCTCAGCTGCTTTGTCAGGATGTTTGTCATTAAAGTACGTCCATGCTTCGACATCGGACGGATGCACCACCGTCCATGGCTTGTACCATACACCTTCTTTATGCCATGTCATCTGTTTCGCGGATTCCTCGGTCATGAAAAGCCATTGGATCCTTGGCACAAACGGAAGGTGCCGTAGGACTTTCGCGGGGATCGTAAGCTGCCTCTTCTGGCCATCTCTAGAGTCTACCTCCAGGTACCTTGAGGATTTACACTTTGGACAGTACTTTGCATCCTTGTGATCTTTCCTAAATAAGACGCACTCCTTCGGACAAACATGTATCTTGTCATATGGCATCTTAAGCATACGAAGTAGTTTCTGTGACTCATGCAAGTTCTTCGGCAGAATGTGCTTCTCCGGTAGCATGCTGCCAAACACGGCCAACATCTTATCAAAGCCTTCGCGACTCAGATTTAACTCGGCCTTCAACCTCATAACATGTCCAATGGCATCCAGCTGAGAAACCGTTGTACTCTCATGAAGGGGTTTCTGTGCCGAGTCCAACATTTCGTAGAAGGCCTTAGCGGCTTCCTCCATCTCCTCCTTCTCACGTCCTTCTACGAAGTGAGCTTGGTGAGTGTCATCTAGCATGTCTGCTATTCCGGCATTATCATCAAAAGCCTCGAGGCGTGGTCTCACCACCTCCGCTCTTATACGATCTGCTTCACCATGGTGGATCCACTGGTGGTAGCCAGCCGTATAACCATTGTACACAAGATGTTTACCCATGGTCACCTTGTCTACCCTTCTGTTGTTGTCACATTTGCTACAGGGACACCAAAGTTTAGAATGTCCTTTAGCTACACCCGAGCTCCATGCATGTTCCAAGAAAGCATCTGTCCCATTCACCCACTCAATGTCAAAGTCACTCCTGCTTCTCCGGCCCGTGTACATCCACTGATGGTCTTCCATCCTTCCACATATACAGCACATAGTAATGTAACCATCAATTGCATCTATGCGGTGTTTCTACTCTCTAATAGGTGAGGATAGGTCCTAATCCCACCCGCGGATGCGTAGATAAGGTTAGTTTTCATGCTTCGCTCCCTATCCGAGACAGAATTTCGGCAGCACCTCCCCGCCGTTCTCCCGATACACGTCCTGCAAGGGAGAGTGTGTATCCAGAGAACAACAAGGAGGTGATGCCGAAAGTCTGCCTCGGACCAGAGCGGACCATGAAAACTAACCTCATCTACGCATCCGCGGGCTGTCCAAAAAATGTGGACAATCCGAAACAGATACGGTCGCAGATATGCAAAGATCCGCATACCTCCGACCGTATCTGTTTCGGACGGGAGACGCCTAACTGGGTTACGTGACCTACGACCATGATACGAATAGAGGGGTTATACCTAAGGTGCCGGTGAGGTCAGGCTAGCGGGGCGGTGTCGAGTCGGTGCAGTGGTGAGGCGACGCGGTGCAGGCAGACCCGCAACGCCCACGAAGACGATCGGGGTCCTCTGGTCCCCTCCGACGGATCCTCTGCAATATAAAAAGGCAACAGGTTAGTATTTGTTAAAAAATTCGGCAGCACCTCCCCTGCACGGTGAGGTTTCCATAACCTGCAAAAAAGAACGGCACGAAGGCCGACATTCACAACGGCACGAAGGCCGACAACGATGGGCAGCTGTAGCACTCGCACTAGCAGCAGGTCCACAACTGATGTCACTGGACAGCATACAGTTCGACAGAGCAGCTGTTCTGCAGTATGTGCAAAATGCCTTCACCAAATATACCAATTGAGCTACATCCTCAACATTTGTTCAATTTTTTAATATGATTAATTTTAATTATTTTACTTGCATCGCTAAATGTCACCGCAGAACTGATAATGCAAAAAGTGACTTCACTCGAACAGTTGGTGAAGTGAAGGTGCCCCAAGTGAATATACAGATCGTCATCAACTGTGGCTGAACATGTGCCCAATTATAGTAGTTTTTTTGCAACGGCTGGCTATAGGTGAATATACAGATCGTCATAAAGTTACTATGACCTGCTAGTAGTACCACTATTAGATGCCGTGTTAATGTGACTTCTGACTTGGATGCCAATGTATATATTTGGGAAACTCAGACTCAGGGCACGTGAGATTACAAAGATGCCCTTTCTCATGTTGGAAGACTAGCTGTTAATTATTCTGATGAAGCTAAGCTAGTGGCTTGTTGGAAGACTATCCTGCTTATATAGAAGGATTAGCGTGTCAGAAGATATGAATATTACTATTACTCACTGTATTCCTTTATTCCTTGGGTAGTATTTGGATTCTCTTTGATTGGGAAAAGGTGGTGAGGTGTGAATGTGATAAGAGATGATGGGTTTGAGTGAAATAGAACCGGTACAGGAGAGATTGCTTCATGTACTGTGTGTATTGGAGTATGCATTTAGCCTTCAGGTTCCACTCCAGTCCTTCCCTCTGCTGTGCTCAATCACAGGTGGACGTCGAGGCACTGCTGGCCTTAAAGGTGGCCGTCGTGCACAGCCTCAAGTATCCCTGCTCACTGGGACCCCTTCAGCGCATTTGGCTATATCGTGGAAAGGAGCAACCCCTGTTCTTAGACCCTGTCGTTCCAAGGACAACATCCCAGCCTCCCAGGAGCGAAACACCCCTCGCATCGTCACTCATCTCGGTCTGGCAGCTCCAGCTCTCTTCCATCGGCTCCTCCACTGAATTGGCTTCTCCTGGGTGTGATTCCTTGTCGATTCAGCTGATCCTCCGACGAACTGCCTCTCTCATCCGGTGCCCCCTCCCCCTGGCTCAAACAAGCAGCTCCTCTGGCAGCCTCGCTCCCTCCCTTCCTGACCCAGGTGCTTGCGGTGGCAGCAGCTTCCAGCGGAAGCACGAGATTAGGACACCTTGAGCAAGGAGAGGCAAGCACTGTCCTCAACTTGATGCCTTGTACAGGAAACCTTTTGTTGAGTTCAGTTTGCTGGGCTTTTCAGATCGCTGCATCTATTTTATGTTGTTTAGATATTTCACATGTTTTTCAGGTTTATTTTTTTCTTTAATCTTTCAGATAATAAAAATCACCTTGGCAATTTTTCATGAATACTCTTTGCATTGTTGGAGTTGTTCCAAATTCACTCCACGATATAGGCCAGGCTTCTGACGGAGCGAAGCGGAGGCCCGTCGCCGGAGGCTTGGGGCGGAGCGTAGCGGAGTCTGAAGCCGGCCCATCAGGTCTCGCCCCTGTGCTCGGGGGTGCGGGGGGCGGAGCCCCCGCGGTACGGTACGGTATATACACCCTTGCTAGGGTTTCGTGGAGACTTCTCTTGTAAGCCGCCATAGGCGTGTAACCCAAAACTCTTGAGATAGTGAGATTGTTGCTGGCTGGTGCCCGTGGTTTTTCCCCTTCACATCGGAGGGGTTTTCCACGTTAAATCGTGTGTCTCCTCTGTGGTTTGATTCTTTACTTCATATTCCTATACGTCGTTCATAACATGCATTGTTATAGTTTTGCTAGTAATCAATTTTCAGATACTGAAAATCACCTTCAGCTATGAGAGGCAAACACTGTCCTCAACTTGAGGCCTTCTACACATGAAACCTTTGGTTGAGTTCAGTTTGCTGGGCTTTTTAGATTCCTGCATCTTTTTTTTATTTTGATTAGATATTTCGCATGTTTTTTCAGATTTATTTTTTCTTCAATTTTCTGATGATCAAAATCACCTTGGGCGATTTTTCATGAATACTCTGCGTTCTTATAGTTTTGCAAGGATAATCAATTTTCAGATAACGGAAATCACCTACGGCTGTTTTTAATGAATCCTCTGCGTTATTTGATATTGGATATGGGAAGTGGTCTGCTCTCTCATACATGGGTTACCATGTGCACTCATAATGCTGCAATTTGTTCTTCCAGGACCAATTAAACTTTCTGAAGGCCAAAGTGTATAATGAATCTCGGCCCCTTCATTTTTCTCTTGTCTAGCCCATAAATAATGTTAACGCATGTTATTTCTGGATCTTGCATGCAAAAGCAAACAATGTACTTTAGTGCACATTAGATGCCTTTATTTGAGTTTTGATACATTTGATGATTCATAGGAAGATTTTTCTTTGTGTGATCATGTTTTCTGTAGTAGAATCATGCTTATCTATATTATTCAGAAATGTGTCATGCATATTTTACGTGATGCATGCTCTGCATATGTTTAAACTTTGGGTTTTGGGCACTGCCTTCTATCTTTATTTTATTATTAGTATTTTGCTTTCGTTTTTATTTAGTCTGTACCGAGTTTCATATAGCTTTAGTACAGATCTGTAGGATGGCCTGAACGAAAATTGGTCCCTTGAATTTATTTCCTTTCAAGAAGCTCGAAATTATCTGCTTTTAGTTTGTCAAGCGATAAACATGCTCTTTTCTACTCATGCTTGTGTTAGTTCTTGTGCACTGGACCTATCAATTGATGCTTGCATTACCCAACACTAGCCATGCGGGCATTATTTCTTCTCAGCTGAAGCTCAAGCTATCCATAAACATTTATATTTTGTAGCAAAAGTTAGACAGGGCTAGAGTTAATAACTAATCATGCATTTGCCGTCTTAACTAGAGTTTAGTTCAGCTCGTTGCAGGTTCTCCAGTAGTGGTTAGTGCAACAAGGAGTAGCAAAAGTATCGTCAAAATTTACCAGGGGGTACCCAGTGCAGAGAACTCCAGCTCTGTACGAAATCTGGACAGTGAAAAGGAGGCTTGTATTTGCAGGGAACAATGTTATCAGACCATGCCATTATCTCCTTTTGCATTTCTTGTAGGCAAAATGCTCTAGATGTATGACCAAGCTTAATCCTATGTAATACTGTAGTATTATGTTGTACACTTGTGGTCCTTGCACCTCTCTTTCATCTGTTACGAACAATAATGTTCAGCTAAATGCAGTGCTATTTATTAAGAATCTAATCTGGATTGAGTCATTTTGATTTCTGCTGTGTGTGTTTGTGTGCTGAATGAAATTAGCGAGGGAACAATTTAGCCACTGTCTATATGCACCCCACTGGCCAGTTCTATGAATGAATTGCATTTGTCAGTATCTTAACGAATTAGATTGTGCACTTCCCTTTGGACCGAACAAATCAAATCTAGCAAAATTCGAGTTATCTTTCATTGGCATCTTCCAACACGTGATATGCAAATTCAATGTAAATTACACTTTCTATCTCACAGTGGTTTTGAGGTTTTTGTTTCAGGAATCGATCCCTATATATATGCATTACATCTAATATTGTGCCACCTCAAAGTCAACTGGACAGTTTGAGTACAGTAAAAATGATTCTCTCTATGTACAATGACCGGCTACCCAGTAACAAGTTGGTTTCCCTCAGCGTCCCTAAAAGGAGGCTTTTGTTCATATCCTACCGATATCTCGACCCAAATCACGACCTTCATGTTTACTAATTGTGTTTCAAATTCAAGTGACTGAATGATATGAGATCAGATATGGATGGAACGGTGCAGCTCATGTTATGATTTATGAACATGGAACCTTTAGATGAAAAGAATACCTGCAATTGTTCGGATATGGACTACTAAGTACCATGCTCAAACTAGTATTCTTGTGTTTTTTTCATACATCCAGCATATTTCCAGGCTACTTAAAAAACAAACTCTAAGATGTTTGTTGGGCCACAACATAGCAATACTGATCAAAGTGTAATTCCATTTGACAATCGATATAATACTGAAAGTAGGATTCAAAGGTTTCATGCACAAGTAGTTTAAATACACATCTGACAATATAAGTTTATTTTTTTTGCCACTGGGGCGACACCACCAGCAGTTCAGCAACTATAGATTGATGGACAGCGGCGGCGTACCTCGTCGACCGGGAGCGGATCGGCGCGCTGGCTCTCGGTCTTGGTGTGGGCCGACGCGCGGCGGCTCTCTTGGCCTTGGCCACGGGGTGCTTCGGCGGCACACTGCTCCTCGCTCAGGACTTGCTCCGGCCGCGTAGCTTCCCAAGTCTGGCTGTGCCGGGTGCGGGACGCCGGGGGCGGGCGCCGGGGCGGCCGGGCGCAGCTACAGGAGGCCGACGTGGGACGCGGGGCGGCCGCCGGTGGGAGCTGAGGTCGGGGGAGGGGCGGCCAGGCGCGGGGCGGCGCGGCCAACGGCGTGGCGGGCGGGCGGCGAGGTGAGCGGCGGCGGGGGTAAAGAACCGAGCGTGGGCGCGGGCCAGAGGGAAGAAGAGGGATTTTGGGGATTTTGGGCCGACGTCGGTTTTTTAGGTTTTGGGTCTTTGCCGAAGGCCCAGATCCAGGGCCCTCGGCAAAGATGTTTTTATTTTTTTAAAAAAAATCTTTGCCGAGTGCCCCTGGCCCAGCACTCGACAAAGACAGTCTTTGCCGAGTGCCAAGCTGGCACTCGGCAAATTTTCAGTTTTTTTTGTTTTTTTGACCCCAAATTTTTTGTTGGGCCCGCCTACATTGTTTACAACTTCATATTCAAATTTGGTGCTTTTTCTAGTTTTTTTTGTTATATTTGGTTGATTAATTTGATTATGTTGAATTTTTATATATAATTCAAATTTGAACTGCAAGTGCATGAAATATTATAATCTAGTGCTTCGAAAAATATTATTCATGGTATTTGGTGTATGTTGAGTCTCTATCCACGAACTCGCATCAAATTTCGTGTATCTTCTTCATGTAACATGACGAGCCACTTGCCGGAAAAGTGTTTTAAAATTATATAAAGTCCATACGAAGTTCGAAAATCACGAAACTTGTCGATGTGTCATGTTATCGCATGTGTAGGCTGTGGTAAAAAATTGAGAATGTTTCGAGCAAGTTGCGACGTCAGATGTATAAAACCCAGACATCTCCACGTCGCAACTTGCTCGAAACTTGTGGAGATGTCTGGGTTTTATGCATCTGATGTCGCAACTTGCTCGAAACATTCTCAATTTTTTTACCACAGTCTACACATGCGATAACATGACACCTCAACAAGTTTCGTGATTTTCGGACTTCGTATGGACTTTATATAATTTTAAAACACTTTTCCGGCAAGTGGCTCGTCATGTTACGTGAAGAAGATGCGCGAAATTTGATGTGAGTTCGTGGATAGAGACTCAACATACACCAAATACCATGAATAACATTTTTCGAAGCACTAGATTACAATATTCCATGCACTTGCAGTTCAAATTTGAATTATATATAAAAATTCAACATAATCAAATTAATCAACCAAATATAACAAAAAAACTAGAAAAAGCACCAAATTTGAACATGAAGGTGTAAACAATGTAGGCGGACCCAACAAAAAATTTGGGGTAAAAAAAACTGAAAAATTTGCCGAGTGCCAGCTTGGCATTCGACAAATACTGTCTTTGACGAGTGCTGGGCCAGGGGCACTCGGCAACGAATTTTTAAAAAGAAAAATTTCAAAAACTGTTAAAGTCGTGTCAGACGGTGTTGTTGAGGGCCGGCCCCGCCGAGGGCTGCTTGTCTTTGCCGAGGGTCTGGCCCTCGGCAACTTTGTCGAGGGTTGTTCTTTGCCGAGTGCTCGAGCATTTGCCCTCGGCAAATCCTCAGGCCCTCGACAAAGATGCTCTGTCCGGTAGTGCGGGGTGTACCGGCACGACATGCTCTTCAAGTTCTCCTAGCTAATTGTTACTAGTCCGTGCCTTCGTGGCACCTTGCGCGACTAGCTGTGTGTCGTAGCCTCGTAGGAATAAGGTCAGCGTGCCAAAATGCAGTGATGTACAAGAGGTGGCTCCTGCTATCTAGCAGTGATTTGCGTGGACAATCTTGTGCTGAATTTCTTTTAGCTGCGTCCGTCGTCGCTGTTAATTACAACAAAGGTTGTCGATCGCCAATTTTGATGTGGAAGAATAGCTAATTTTGTCCCCTAACTTGGACGGGAGGAGGTTGGGGTGTTGTTGCTCGACGGAGAGGGGCGTCCAGGAGGACCTGACCGAGACATGCGCTGGTGATGAGGATGGCGTGGTGATGCCGGGGAGGGGGGCGGAAGAGAGTGCTGACGAGGTCTAGGCGGAGGCGCCACGACGCTAGAGAAGCACATGCCAAACATGTCATCCACGGTAAGAAGAAACAATCCAAGGAAGGGTGCAAAAAAAAAAAAGAAGATCGACCACACATGACAAATCGCTGGAATCAAGCAAAAAAGAAAACAATCAAATTTCTTGAGAAAACAATCAATTTTTTTTCTTGAGAAAGCAATAAATCAATTCACAAAGTTGGGTTGGCTCAGTGTGCCGTATACCTGCAGGGAGGTTTTGCGTCGCTTACCATGATAGATTGTCCATATAAAGAGGACAAGCTGAATACGTGCAAAGAGTAAAGTTTATTCCCTGCAGGACTATTAGGCTTCCTCTCTTTTTTTTAGCAGAAGCTTACCTTTATTGATCTTCATAAAAAATACAAACGCCATCATGCCGAGAAATTAACCAAATATGTCTACCATAATCAGCATAAATACTACTTCTAGCTAAATTATGGGAATCAACATTTGATTGCCTCCCTTCATGAATAAAATCAACAAAACTAAACTCGCGTGATATAGCTCTGATCTCCTGGACTACATGTCCATAAGTGCCCATGCTCCCTTCTGATGCTCTTGATAACTTCAGCATTATCACACGCTAGTCTGAAACCATGCAGAACCAAATCGCTGGCAAGCGCGAGACCTTCTTTACACGCGATGGCCTCTACCATGTCTGGTTCCATTCGGCCCTCCAGAACCACAGCAGAGACACCCAGGAATTTCCCTTTAAAATCTCGAGCAACAGCCCCTGCGACGACCTTTGCTGAATTCTTGGCCAAAGCTGCGTCAACATTTATGTTCATCAGTCTGCTTGGTGGGGGGATCCACCGAGCCGGGCTTCATTGTGCTTCAAGCTGCACCCTCTCTTGCGACAATGTTGAGATTTGCATTAAGTAGATTTGTAATCAAATTGATCCACCGAGCGGGCTTTCCTGCCCATTTTTTCCAGCGTCATTGGGATCACTGTGGAAGGGAGATTACATCAGTGGTCTCACATGTATTGAGTGGTGAAGATGATCCGGCTCTAATAAATGATACATTTAGCATTCTAATCCCAAAGGTTGCTAGTACAGAGGAGTTGGGTTAATTCAGACCGATTAATCTATGCAATGTTATCTTCAAGATAGTGTTGAAGGTTGTAGCCAACAGATTGAAAGTGGCGCTTCCTAAGATCATCTCTGAAGAGCAATCAACTTTTGTTCCGGGTAGGATTATTACAGATAATATAATCACTGCTTATGAGTGTTTACACTTTATGAAGCAAAAGAAAGCCCACGACCTCAGGTGCAGTTGGATATGAAGAAAGTTTATGACCGTGTTGAATGGAACTATTTAAAGGCAATTATCCTCAAACTCAGCTTCCATCAATTATGGGTACAATTGGTCATGAGGCTTGTAACACACCCCGCGTCCAAAACTGCTTATATGGCCTAGCTCCGCACGTGGAACGCGAAGAAATTGTCGAACACCTGAGTGAGGTGCAAGAGGAAGACTCTAGGGCGTGGGTGGATGCTTTGATCAAAACTATTCCACATGGTGATCTCACGCGGGTGGTTGTGACGATGTGTGCTATCTGGTATGCACAAAGAAAAGCCATATATGAGAATATTTTCCAGAGTCCTCTATCGATGCATACTTTCGTCAACAACTATGTGGCCGAATTACAAGCATCAAAGCCGCCTCGGGAGGTGAAGGCGACGGTTCACGCCAAAAGACCGAAGTGGCTGCCGCCACCAGCGGAATGTATGAAAAGTGAATGTTGATGTGGCAATCTCCAAGAACATGGGAAGGGCGTTTGTAGCAGTTGTGGCTCGTGATCAGGCAAGACATTTCCTAGGGGTGTCGGGTGTGGTGGAGGGTATCACTGATGCCGAAACAGCTGAGGCGATTGCTTGCAGGGAAGGTTAGTGTTGGCAACTGATCTAGCGCTGTGGTCCATCCGATTAGCTTCAGATAGTACTAATGTCATCAGAAGTATTGAAGGAACAAGCATGGGTCCGTATGCCCAAGTCATGAAGGAGATTAAGGCTAGGGCACTTGATTTTCTTTATGTTGATTTTATTCATGAGAATAGAAAGTCAAACGTTGATGCTCATAATTTAGCTAAGAGCATGATCTCTTTTGCAACAGGTAGGCATGTCTTGCTGTTAGCACCGCCTGAGGGCGTTTGTATTTCATATGACCAACTCATTCAAGAAAGAGTGTGGTGTTTCCTAAAGAAAAAGGGTACTACTCAGTCTAACTACTCCCTTTGTTCACCATCTTCGTATTATATTATGTATCAGAATCCTACTTTTTAGAATGAAGTTCTTCTAAAAAATATTTTGATATTAATTTCTTATAATATATTTTCTATTCCTACATAATTAACATTATCACAAAATCCATTTGATTACAAATCTACTTAATGCAAGTCTCAACATTGAACATGTATATAGTGTAACTAATTGTTTGATGAAGACACTAAAAAGAGTGTCTCAAATCTGATATATACCAAGGAAAAAAAGGCTAATTGTGTTGATCAAAAGTTGCAAAAATAATAATATGTCTTACATTAATGAACGGAAAACGGCTTACTGCTTTAGCTTTATGCATGACCGTCTCCATGTTTCCATACCACACGATTAAGCTAACTTGCTTCTAGCTTGTTTATGTACTGATGAATGTAACTGATAGATTCAGTTAGCAAATGCACGGGTGCATATGCGAGGGGACGTGCTGAGTTTGGCTATGTGTGTATCATTGTATTGTATGCTAATTAATGTCTATGTTTTTTTGAGGCAGGATTGCTAAAAGCTCAGAGCTTGAGAGGCCAGTTACATAAGATCAAACTGATTAACTTGTCATAAACGTAATATATTTAAAAACCGAGTGAGCAACTGTTGTGTGCATCGATCCTGATCGATTCGCATGATAGATACGGGCACTTTAAGTCGTGGTCATCACGCAGCCGCGCTACTCCTGCACGCCGCGACCGCGTAGCTCTTCCGGCAGGTGTCCCGGCACGCGGCCATCATCTTGCTGCCGGGCCGGAGCTGGCCGCACATCGAGAGAGCGCACGAGTGCTCGCAGTCCCGATCACGTCCTGGGGCTAGGACCGTCGTGCTGCCGGCGGCGGCGCACCTGTGGTAGCAGGAGAACTGGCAGAACCAGAACTCGTCGCGCAGCACGCACTGGTCGAAGCACGCGTGGAAGCAGCAAGGCCGCCCGCCCTGATCCACCGCCGCGGATCCTGCCCCGGGCGTGGACAACACCACCGCGACCACGACGATGGTGACGCCCAAGGGCGCGGCCATGCCTCTGACGATGCCCATTGCTTGCGGTCCGCCGCGTGCCTCTAGCACCGCTGGTGCCTGAGACCTCACCTCGGTCGTGGACGGATGACTTGATCGATTTCGTCCGAGCGTGGCAGCTGGGTGTCCGGTTTTTATTGCCGGGGATCCCGGGACGGACGACTGCTCCGCACTGCGCGCGGGACACCGGCCGAGAGCAGTCGGAGGTCCAAGGAGGGGCAGCCGGGCAGGAAACGCGGATGTGATGCGGGGCTTTGCCGGTGGCGTGTGGCTGGCCGGCCGTACGTGTGCTGAGACGCAGACGGCGCGCGGCAGCTCATGGTTCCGGCATGATCGCCGTCGCTTCGGGCACACCGTCTCTTGGATAGTTGGATCTGCTGGACGTACGTCACCTCACCTGCCCCGTGCCGGGAGTTTAGTTTGCCCCGATATTGCATAAGAAAATTACCTTGTTGCATAAGAACCGGCCATGCTGTCGCGCTGGTTACTAATCTCCTTCTAAGAGCAGCCCCAAAGAGGTTAGTTAGCTAGCACCTATATTCTGATTTGGTGATTTTTGCGTGGAAAATCGCATCCAACAAATTCAGAAAATGGCTCTCCAAAATACCTCATTTTCTGTTCCGGTTTTATCGCTCTCCAACTGACCGAGCAAACCTTTTCGTGTGCCATCCCTTTCCCTGAATTTTTTATATTTCGGTCTTTTTTTTAAAGTTTCTCGCAAATAGATCTCTGGCGGAAAGAATTCAGAAAATAGACCCTTAGCTCGGCGTCATTGGTGCTGACGTCGAACTAACACGTCTCGGCGCCAGCGTCTCTGGCGCCGAGCTCCTGGGCACGGTAGGTGACATGGCACTGAGCTCGGCGCCAGAGTGACTGGCGCCGAGCCTTTAATACATATGGCCTGTGCCTCTCTTCCTCTCCCTCTCTCGCCCTAGGATAGCCGAGCTCCGCGCCGCCGCCGCCCGCGCCCTTCCTCCACCGGCCGTCATCGCCCGCGCCGTGCCGCGCCCACGCCCGCGCCCTGCCCGCGTCTGTCCGCTCCCGAGCCCGCGCCGCGCCCGCGCCACGCCGCACCGCACCCGTTCGCGCGCCCCGAGCCCCGCGGCCACCCCGCGCCGCGCCGCGCCCCAGCGGACGGCCTGCGTCCCGCCTTGCCGCCCTCCACCGCCGGCCTCGTCCCGCCGTGCCGCCCTCCACCACCGCCCTAGGCCGCGGCCGCCGTGCCTCCCGCGCCCGACGAGCCAGACTCGCCGCGCGGAGCCGCGGGCATCCCGCGCCCGCCGCGCGCCACCGCTATCGTCGGCCGCGCCACCGCCGACCCCGCCACCTGCAGCGACCGACCGTGCCACCACCAGCCCGGATCGTCGGCCTGACCCACGCCCTTCGTTCGCTACGACTCCGTCGACGTCCACGGATCAATCGTTGGAAAGGTAAAAATTATGAATATGCAATGTACCTACTTAGTTAGCATTTGTTATTTACTAGTTAATGTGATGACTCAGGTAGTTGATTTAGTTAGTGATCTAGTGAGATATATATGTCGATAGATAGAAACATAGATACATACGTACATAGATATAGTTAGATAGCTACTTAGATATGTAGTTTCATATTTAATTAACTACATATGATCTAGCTATTTAGTGAGTACACTGTATATATATATACACGTAGTTATTATCTTATTTACTTAGTTTGTAGTTAGAAAATACTTGTTAGGTACTATCTATCGTCTAATTCGGACTAAATGACATGTGTTTCGTTACGTGTTTGAACTAGATGGACAACCTAGTTACCATATATTATGGAGGCACCGTTGAAAGCGATCGCTATGGATATGTTGAGTTTGTTGACATGCAAAATGTGCCTGCGCTATTCAATGATAGGCCTTCATTTAGTGAGATGGTTGCAAGGGCTCGGGAGGAGCTGCATTGGCTTGGAGATGATGGCATTGTAGTTGATGGTGTACTGCACCTAGGTTCTTCTCCCAACATATTCAGGCGAATGATCTCAATTGGTTGTGCGGAACAGTGGGAGAACTATGTGAGATCGGCTATGAAGAGCCAGCTGCAATATTTGGACGTGGTTGTGCGTCGGGTGTTAGTCGATCCCATCCCTCATGGGTTTACCCTAGCAATAGATCATCAGGCACACATCGACCCTCCTGTTCCGGAACCTTATCTGCATGTGGAGATTGCACCTACGGTTCCCGATGCTCAATCTGCCCCCAATGCGGTAGTTAGATATGGTTGTCAGACTCATGTTTTCGTGGCAGATCCTCCTTATGAGATCCCTTTGACACAGAATTATCCGAGTAAGTGTCTTAACCGCATGGTTTTTGGGAGCTTACCCCGTTCCTTACATCTATTTCTTTCATTCTTTCCTCATTTCTTTACTAATGTTGCAGGAGACATTCCTGAGAATGTGGATGTGCCCCTGTTGCTGCGTAAGTGCACTTTGGAGATGGATTCCGTGGCTCCAATAGTGTTGAAATTATGCATGATTCGGAGCCATATGAGATGGCTAGGACTCTTGATTCTGATGATGATCGCCCTGTTGGAGAGCTGACAGAGAGTGATGTTGAGATGATAAGGTGTATCTTTCCCGGCCGCCGTGATCCTAGAGTTCACGAGTTCAGCGATCTTGCTCATTCCGATCAGACATTTGCAGAAGGACGTGATGATGAGCTCCTAGAAGCTCATGAGGCCGGTCCTAACATGGTAATTGAGAATGGGAGGGTGTTCAATGACCTCTCTGCTTTGGAGAGGTGGTTGCAGGCTTTTGCAGTGATACAAAAGAGGCCTTACAGGGTATTGCATTCATATGCGGAGCGTCATTACACAGTTGTGTGTGACAAGGAACGCTGCCCATGGAGGGTTTGTGCAATGAAGCAACATGTAACTGGAAAATAGAAGATCACAAAAGTTGTCAGGCCACACAATTGTGCTGACCATGAGCTGATACTGAGGCATCGGCAGTTGACATCTACCCTCATTGCCAAGCGATTGATGGGAATTTTACAGGGAGAACCCAACATGAAGGTGAGGACAATTATCAGGACTGTTGAGGCATTGTGTGGAGGATATGTGATAACTTATGGTAAAGCATGGAGGGCTAAACAGCGAGCGTGGAAGATGATATATGGGGACTGAGAGGATGGGTATGAGCAGCTGCCAGTTCTTTTCAATGCAATCAAAGCAGTGAATCTAGGCATGCCTTATGAGTACATCCCAAAACCTAATGCATGGAAGGATGGAAGGCAGATATTCTTCTGTGCCTTCTGGTGCTTCCCTCAGTGTGTCGAGGCCTTTAGGCACTGTCATCCCGTCTTCTCCATTGATGGTACGTTCTTGATTGACAAATACCAGGGCACACTTTTTATAGCCATATCATGTGACGCAAACAACAAGTTGGTTCCTTTGGCATTTGCTTTGGTTGAGAAGGAGAACAATGACAGTTGAGGATGGTTCTTGAGGCTAGTCCGGATACACGTGGTTGGGCCTAGTAGGGAGGTTGGCGTCATATCTGATAGGCACCAGGGCATACTTAATGCCGTGCGAGAGCAGATAGAGGGGTATGCACCTTTGCACCATCGTTGGTGTACTCGGCACATTGCTGAGAATCTACTCCGGAAGGATGGTATGAAGGGTAACTTTGATTTGTTCCAGGAGGCTGCTCGACAGCTTAAGGACAAGTACTTTCTAGAAAAATTGGAGCAGGTCAGAACTGCATCAAATGCAGAAGGTAGACAATGGATCATAGGTTTTGATATGAACCAGCTAGGGTTGATCCCGATCTTTCAATGAGAGAAGGTGGATAACTCGATTTGGGGATGGAGATGACGTTCATGGCCCGACTACAACCATCCAAGGATGCTGTGCCTTAGCAACCGATACACCACCTCCAACGGCCGTCGCGATCTTGTGGAGCACGATCAACCAAACCACTAGGGTAATTCCTGCAAGCAATCGAGGAACAAGCAAGAACAAGTAGAACAAGCAACTCAATTGCAAATATGGAGATGAAAAACCAATCTGAACTCACAAAGTTGGGGTTCTGAATCAAGTAGAATGGATGGTCTAGTCAACACACGCGTCTACAAAGAAGTAGCAATCGCTAAACTTTCAATAAAACAAAACCCAACTATTCTTGGTGGTGGCTAAGGGATATATGAAGGTGGAAGGACGACCACCAGGGTGTTGGGATCATGGTCCAACCCTAGGACGCGTCCCTAATGGATCCGACTTGATACACGGCCCATTGGACCAAACTAAGGCGATGCAGCACCTTTGGATAGAAAACCTCTTGGTAGTAATTCGGTCATTGCGGCCGCCTCAGAATAGATATTGACTTCATTCTAGATCCATGTGAAAATAGACTTCATAAGGATTCCATGAAGTACTTGAACGCCCCAATCCGAGTCTGTATGCAACTGTGGTCAACATCACAAGATGGAGCTATCCTGGAGTCCGAATCCAGCCCCAAAACGTGTTGGATTTGATCTCTTTCTTTCCTTGGACCAAAAGTGACGTGGTGTCCTGGTGGAGGATGTTAGGAATACTTGTACTTGACCCCCAATCAACTTCTTTAGTCCTCCATGCCTTCCATGTGTCTTTAACACTATTTTTGATCCATGTATGTATTTCTGAAAATGACAATGAACACACGTCATGGTGCTGCATCAATTCATCAAATACAATCATGGTAAAGGATTGTTTCACCTGTGAATCAAAAGTTGCTAATGTGGTTGTATCTAGGCAGATGATGTCCTCATCATTCTCCCCTTCTTGGCTGCAAGTCATCCTCGACTTGCTCCAATGGCAATCAAAAGTTGCTAATGTGGTTGTATCCGGGCAGGTGATGTCCTCATCATTCTCCCCTTCTTGGCTGCAAGTCATCCTCGACTTGCTCCAATGGCATTCAAAAGTGCTTGCTTTGATGTTGGAACACAGAGCGATGGCTATGCTGCACAGCCACAACCAGCAATGCTCCCTTTCTTTAGGATTACCCTGTTGCATATGGGAAAAACTAGGAAAACTTTGCAAGACATTATTAGTGTTAGTGCAGCCCCCTATTCGTTCATGGTATTGTAGTCCATAAGGACATTTCAGATTAGAGCAAATATAAACTTTATGCACCAAATATTCTCCATTGCTGTCGTATTTGCCAATTGCATGAAGTGAACATTGACTAAAACTTGACAAACCTGAATCAAATTTAAGTTTCTCTTTTGGACAATTTAGATTACATAGAATATCAAATTCAATATAACCTAAAGTATTTAAAGAGGACAACAAATTCAGTTCATCTTGTGTACAAGTAATAGGATGAAAAAGCTTTTCTTCAGCACATTTGTATGGTTCCAAGCCAAAAGTATCACACTTATTCGCTACTTGTGGCATAGGAGTAAAAGAATCATCAGCACACAAGTCCTCTTTATCACAAGGAACAACAAGTAATTCATTTTGTGATAAAGGAAAATCAGCAGTGGGCTCCACTATTTGTTGCTCTTCATTAGCATGCAGAGTGGACAAATTTTGGATATTATGGGTCACATCATTATTGCAAGTATTCAAAGATAATAGACTCTCCTTTTCATCATTGAGAGCAAGACAAAATAATTATCCAATATGTATGTATGATTTACTAATTAACAAGGTTCGAATTTCAGAATTGAGCCCTCTGTTGAACCTACTCATAACATCTTCCATGCCATCATCTAATCCACCAAACATGATGCAAATCTTAAAATCATGGTAGTATTCTTTTATAGTCCTACTATCTTGCTTCAAGTTGTCTAAATTTGCAAGCAAATAATCAGCATAATATGCAGGAACGAATGCATCTCTAAAAAGAAATTTGAACTCTTCCCAAGATTCTAGAACTTTGTTTTGCCTACAAATGTGTTTCCATTCTAGCAAAGCATATTCAATCAAAACATTAGAGGAAATACAAATCTTTTGTTTCTTGGACAGGTCATGCTCATCAAATTTATTATCTACTTTTAACTCCCAATCAATGTAAGCTTGAGGATCAAACTTACCATCATATAACGGCAAGTGTTGAATGACAAGTGTTGAATGACATCCTAAATATGAGGGTCTAGTTTCAATAGCTCAAAAATCTCCATATCACCTGCCATGATTAGTAGAAAACAAGAAACACAAAAATAATATGTATCCTCCTATCAGCTACTAGGATGTGTCAGTTGTAATTCTCTCAAACTCAACTTATTAAAACAAGCCCTTACAAGTTCTTACCAAGCCAAACAGGAGGTGACGGCAACCAACAAGTCTACAACCGTGGAGTGAAGTATATCGGTGCCACAGCAACAAAACAAATTGTCAAGCTGTAGTCGAATATGTGGAGCTGTAGGTGGGCTAAAGCAAGGAAGTACTAGAACCACGTTAGTTGCAAGCAAATTGAACAAACGCTCAACGATGTTATTGTGCTGGTCCTAGGCTAGTACGTGCTAAAGACGCGAGCCTGGATACAAGCGAAGTCACTGAGCTGCAACAAAGAAGGATCCCAAGGAGAGGAATAACAACAAAAGAAAAATCCTTCTCTTCTTCTTTCTCTTTCTTTTCTTTCTTTCTTTCTTTCTTCCTGTCTTTCTTTTCTTTCTTTCTTTTCTTTCTTTCTATCTTTCTTTTCTTTCTTTTTCTTTCAAGTAGCACAAAGCTGAAATTTTCCAACAAGAGATAACAAGCTACTTACAGCAATTAAATGTTTCATTAGAAGGGTGTTTCAGTAGCAAAGTCAAACAAGTGGCTGTTTTGCAAAACCAGGAGATGCGCAAATCTCCAGGGCGATTACGAAGCACTCAAAATGAATTTGGGACCAAGGTCAGATCCGTTGGAAAGAGCACACGTTATGGTTTCCAGATTATATTTAAACTCCTTATTCGGACTCCTGACAAAGGAAATATGGTGCTTTTTTCAGGATAAAATAGGACTCCGAATCAAATTCTGTTTTGAACTTGTTGGATTTCCTTTTTGGAGATGGAAGTATGGACGTGGATGAAACCTCCAAGGATGTGGCTAGGGTAATGGTGGTAAACAAAACAAAGGAATTTGAAAATCTACTCTGATTCATGGAGAGAAACAAATAAACTCAAATCTATGATGGTGACACAAACGTTACTAGAACTCGAAACTCTAAACGACTAGACGCTAAGACCAGCAACTTGACACGATAATGCAACCGTTCATTCAATAAGCCCTAACTAAGCATAATAGTATTAAGCTCAAAGGGTTTATAGGATTGTGGGTAAACTAATCTACTATTTTTTTGGATTTTCTGGACTATAGGAAAAATTAAAAACAGCGAAGGATTCGAAGTCTCTCACCGATAAACCTTGCTCTGATACCAACTGATATGAACCAGCTAGGGTTGATCTCAATCTTTCGATGAGAGAAGGTGGATAACTCGATTTGGGGATGGAGATGACGTTCACGGCCCGACTACTACCATCCAAGGATGTTGCGCCTTAGCAACCGATACACCACCTCCAACGGCCGTCGTGATCTTGTGGAGCACGATCAACCAAATCACTAGGGTAATTCTTGCAAGCAATTGAGGAACAAGCAAGACAAGCAACTCAATTGCAAATATGGAGATGAAAAACCAATCTGAACTTACAAAGTTGGGGTTCTGAATCAAGTAGAATGGATGGTCTAGTCAACACACGCGTCTACAAAGAAGTAGCAATGGCTAAACTTTCAACAAAACAAAACCCAACTGTTCTTGGTAGCGGCTAAGGGGTATATAAAGGTGGAAGGACGACCACCAGGGTGTTGGGATCGTGGTCCAACCCTAGGACGCGTCCCTAATGGACCCGACTTGATACACGGCCCATTGGACCAAACTAAGGCAATGCAGCACCTTTGGATAGAAAACCTCTTGGTAGTAATTCGGTCATTGCGGCCGCCTCAGAATAGATATTGACTTCATTCTAGATCCATGTGAAAATAGACTTCATAAGGATTTCATGAAGTACTTGAACGCCTCAATCCGAGTCTGTATGCAACTGTGGTCAACATCACAAGATGGAGCTGTCCTGGAGTCCGAATCCAGCCCCAAAACGTGTTGGATTTGATCTCTTTCTTTCCTTGGACCAAAAGTGACGTGGTGTCCTGGTGGAGGATGTTGGGAATACTTGTACTTGGCCCCCAATCAACTTCTTTGGTCCTCCATGCCTTCCATGTGTCTTTAACACTATTTTTGATCCATGTATGTATTTCTGAAAATGACAATGAACACACGTCATGGTGCTGCATCAATTCATCAAATACAATCATGGTAAAGGATTGTTTCACCTGTGAATCAAAAGTTGCTAATGTGGTTGTATCCGGGCTGGTGATGTCCTCATCATTCTCCCCTTCTTGGCTGCAAGTCATCCTCGACTTGCTCCAATGGCAATCAAAAGTTGCTAATGTGGTTGTATCTAGGCAGGTGATGTCCTCATCAGGTTTGATGAGGGATTTGGAGAAATAGATGAGAGCTCACGACGTCGGTGGATGGAGGTATGAGTTTCAGTGCAACAACATGGCGGTGTCATTCAATAAGTTGCTATTGGGGATACGTGGTATGCTCGTGAATGCAATTGTTCAATTCACCTTCTATAAGCTTATTGCCTGGTTCAATGATAGACACGCTCATGCATTGCAGTTGTGGAGTGATGGAAAGATATGGGCTCCAAAACCAAAGGCACACCTAGAGAAGGCAAGAGAAAGGGCTAGCACACATGAGGTTACATGCTTTGACCATGCCATAGGGACTTATCAGGTCGAGCATAGGGGCGGTACAACATCTGACGGCGAGGTCCGAGAGTCGAGGATACATGTGGTTGTCCTCTAAGATTTCAAGTGCACTTGTGGTAAACCAAGGCAGTACCACTTTCTATGTTCTCATTTGGTGGCAGCAGCTAGGCATCGCAACTATAATATCGAGAGGAGGATACCTCATGAGTTCAGTGTCGACACGCTTGTGCACACATGGAGCCCCCGCTTCGTGCCTTTCCGGGACCCTGGAGAGTGGCCTCCATATGATGGGCCGAAGTACATTGCGGACCCAGCTTACCACTGGAACTAGCGTGGATCAAGGCAGAGGATGAGGCACAGGATGGTTATGGATCAGATACCTAGAAGAACAAGGCGTGGGAGAGGAACTCCATTTGTTACTGACCCCGAGTAGTACGAGTGCGGCAAGTGCGGTAGACTTGGCCACAATTCATAAAGTTGCCATTGGCAGATTAGTGAGGTGGGACTATTGGTTGATTTTATTATTTTATATTTGTCGTATTCATTTAATTAATTATGCATGTCTTAATTTATGCTTGTATTTGTGTCAATTACTTATACATTTCTAAGTTCATGTTTCATTGTATATTGAAATTCTAATTCATTCACTTTTTTTCTAGGATGGAGCAATTCCACCTACTCGACCCGACGTATGAGGCGACCCACCGAGGATGTCTCATAGCGCTGGGGCAGGTAATAATCTTTAAGTTTTGTTCAAAATTTGGTGACCGTACATGTGTTCGTGAAGTAACAGGAGACTATGTTTTATTTGATGCAGGACCTTCCGCTCCTTTGTCCTAGAACCCACAATGGGTCCTTGGACATACGGTACGATGACAGGTACACTCCTTTCCTGCAAAGAGCTGGCCTGGATGTCATCTCTTTTCAGGTCCATCGTGGGTTGCCCAAGTTCAACTCAGCAGCCATAACTGTGTTGGTTGACATGTATTAAATTGAATCATTGCCTCTATTCATGGCCATTTGTTCATGCGATTGACTTTTTGACAAGTAATCTTACTTTGTCTTTAATATAGGTGGCGGCCGGAGTCTCACAACTTCCACCTACCTTTCGGGGAGATGACAGTCATGCTCCAGGACTATCAGAAGATGCTAGGCCTAAGGATTCACGGTAACCCAGTCACCGGGCAGTGCAGGTCAGAGGGCTGGAGAGCATGAGTGGAGGCCTTCCTTGGGCGTGAGCTTGGCGAGCAAGGGGCTTGCACTTCTAGAGTTCCCATCTCCTGGCTACGGGAAGAGTTCGCACAGTGCCCCAAGGAGGCAGATGAGGAGAGAGTTGGGTACTACTATAGGGCGTGGATCCTACACCTATTTTCCTACGTTCTCTTCCCCGACGGCATGGGTGATAGTGCGTCCTAGATGTGGATCCACTGCCTCAGTGACTGGGACCAGGCGGGTCACTACAGCTAGGGCTCTGCAGTCTTGTGTTTTCTATACTGGCAGCTGTGCGAGGGGTGTCGTCGGTCTTTGTCCAACCCGTCACTTGGTGGATGCGTGTACCTGTTACAACTGTGGATGTGGGCTCGTCTTTCAGTTGGCCGTCTAGAGGTTCTGGCTCGTCGTGAGTGGTTCCAAGGTCATCCTCCAAGTCGGCAGCCAACGTGGGTGTACCTTTGGGACCAGGTCAGGGTTCCATACGCGAGGTTAGACTGAGCGTACATTGAGTTCACGAACGAGCTAGACACGCTGACGGCATCTAGCGTAAGTAAATTTTATTTTCTATGCTGCTTTGAAAATGATTAGTATACCATCTAACATCCTTTTTGGACATGTTGCAGGTGGAGTGGGAGCCGTACGGTGGAGAGGGCGCACTTCCTTTTTAGTTGAGCAATGTTTGTGGGTTCGACGATGACTTCTATAGGATGAGGTGCCCTCTAATCTGCTTCTATGCTATCGAGTTTCACCTGCCAGATAGGGTTGCACGTCAATTTGGAGTGATATAGCTTTGGCCTATGGCTCTGTTCTAGACTGGCGTTGACTTACACAAGTAAGTGTTTTGATATTTCAAATGTCTCATGATGGTCCATTTCTATTAATATGGTTACATGTACATGAATTCAAGTAACGATGACATATGTGCAGGTTGGATTGTTAGAAGAACAAGAAGATTTTTGACTGGGAGAGGCACCACCAGTCCTTCATTGAGCAATGGGAGGAGATGCATGACAACGTGGATGGCAACAACGAGTCGCACATGAATTGTGAGTTCAGGCGGTACCAAGCTTGGTACCGACGTGCGACACGTTGTAGGCTGAGGGTACAGTGGACAAAAGATGACTACGCCGACATCGAGTCCTCCGACGATGAAGACACGGCGTATGACCAATCGACTCGTGCAGGAAGGCAGGTGGAGGCAGGACCGATCTTGGACAGAGTGGTAAGGAAATTGCCTTATTTTTTACGTTAAGTTGCACAACAGTACATTAGGCGTTCTTGGACTGACATTAGGAGTTATCTATTTTAGTTAGTGCCACCTTCGAGCCGTATCACCCTTATAATACGTTAGATTCTTGTACAAAAGAAAACAAAACGTATTGCTATCTGTTCAGAAGTATTATTACTAAGAACTTTGTTGCAGGGCAATACACTCAAATGCTCAGTTGAAGAGATTGAGCGCATTCGGCCGAGAGTCAGTGATGACTACATACTTGGCTTCATGGACGTAAGATTAAAAATATTCTTTCAAATATATTATTAATACGTTAGATTCTTTCAGTTAACATAGTTTTGTACAACAGAGGTTGTTCCGTCGTCTATGCCGTGCGGCTAGTCGTTGTGGTTGCAGGATAGACACGGCGCAAGACGTGTACGTTCCTTCCGCACGTAGAGAGGCTTAGGTTCCTCTAGCCAAGCAGCTACAGGGGACGGGGACGAGGACGAGGAAGACAACGACGATGACGTGGACAAGAGGCACGAGGAGCTTGGCCCCTCTCAGCTCCATGACGCTCCCTCGACTCATCCTACACCGCCTCTAGGCACTATGCGACGCCATCCGCGTGATCCTTACACTCTAGGTACGAGCGCTCTGGGTCACAAGGGTAAGGGCAAGAGTAGGAGGCAGTGAGGGATTTGGTACCTGTTAGTATGCACTATTATGGATTTTGTATTTACTTTTGTATAACTATTTGGAACTGTATGGATATTGTGGACTATTTGGACTGTGCAGGACATATTATGTTGGTTGTGATGTTCGTTGTGGTTGCATTTTGCTTCTTGGATGATGAAATGTTTGGAATATATAATGATGTCTCTGTTTGTAACTGTGGATGCTCACAAAACAAGCGAAACTCTTGCGAATTTTTTCCGTGAAACATTAATCATACTACACTGCTACAAAGACACAAATGTAGTACACAGATTAACTATAAATTTATTAGAACGTGTATAATCCAAATGTACCGTACATACGCTTTGTAGATGAATCTAGGGTTACCAAGCAACAGTGAACGAATCTATGCTTTTTATACAATAAAAATAGACTTTTCAGATACAAGGACAGCAGCGATTTATCACATCACTGACATAGTACTGGCATGCAAGGTAGCACAACTCCACTCTATCTCCATCATCCATCTTATGACTGTTTGATTCAAGGGCCAAGGTGAAGAGGCACATGGATCGCTGACATGGCACATCGAGAGGCCTCCATTCCTCCTCTCAACCTATAAATAACCACTCACTCCCTCTCATTCACACACACAATAAGGAAGAAGAACACTCCTCGGCATTTTCTTTCATTGCAGTACCAATGTCTGGAGGGTCATCCAGAGGAAGAGGAAAGGAGAAGAGAACTACCATTAGGTGGGAGGGTCCTCTTGGTCCCGATTTCTTTGAGGAAGCTCTTTATGAGAGGTTCCCAGTTGAGAGTAAAAGTGATTTCACCAAAAAGACACCACTAAGAGGATACGATGAACGGAAAGAAGAGTGGCCAAAATACATGCATGGTGAGGACTGCCTAGTGCAGATGTTCACTGAGGGAATAGATGGAGGTTGTCGTTTCTTCAAATGCCCGCGAGCATGAGTAATTGCTATTACTATTAGTTTCTTCAATATGTTCCTCTTGTATATAACTTACATGACTTACTTATTGTAGTCTTCCTTGGCCGAAGACAACTATGGGTTCAGTAGGTGGGTCGATCATCGACCTATTTATCCGCATGCGGAGTACATCTACTACCTACATGACCGTATCTTCGATCTAGAAAGGAAAGTTAGCAGCGGTTACAAGGATGACGGACAGGACGACAACAATAATGGTGCCGATTCACAGGAGGCACTCTGCAATAATCTATATTGCACCTGCCCTAACCACAAGAATAAAGGGCCTCCCCCGTCACCCCCGCCACCACCACCAACAACAATGGGAGGCTACTATGGAGAAGGTGCAACACAATTTGCTATGTGGCCACACTACTAGGATGACTTTATGTTATTCATATGCCACATCTATGTGCTTGTTGTTTGGTTTAATTACCTAAGGCATGTTAGATTTAGTCGAATGAAACTCTGTACCTAGGTTCGGTATATGTTCTTACATGCCATTTCATTTGTTTCGTGTGTTGAATTATATAATGTCATACGTCGTTAGGTTTTATTTGCAGCACGCGTTTACATTTCAATACGTCCGTATCATTAAGCGGAATATTAAGACCATAAATAATGAAAACAACCACATAATTAAAAGTTCAATACTATGCCACATTACACAACATAATAATACTAGAAGTATGTGTCGATAGTAGACATAGGGGCAAATGCACTTCCAAATTCTCAGTCTGAAACGTACTGAGTAAGCAACTCATCATCCGAGTACCAGTCCTCTACTACAACCCTGTTGCAATGGCTAGGCTCACCTGCATTGATTTGACCTATCTATCGCCTGTAGTAAGCGGCCTCTGCTTCATCTGCGGCCGCTGCGGCCTGAGTAAAGAACGTGTCGTCGTCCTCCTCCACCTGTAAGCCAGCCTCTACTAGACCGATAAGCTCGCTCAGTCTGCCAGTGTCTTCCCCTGCCTGCTCTGCCTGCAACCCCACGTCTGCTAGAGCGATGAGCTCGCTCAGTCTGCCAGTATCGTCCTCAGCCTCCTGCGCCTGCAAGCCCGCCTCTGCTAGAGCAATGAGCTCACTGAGTCTGCCAGTGTCATCCTCATCCTCGTCCCCGTCATCAGACAACATAATCGATGATTGAACGGTGTGACCAACTCACGATCTATACTCATCTAACTTGTTCTCCTCATACCTTGCACGAGCCAGCTCTACGACATGTTCCTCACTACAACCAATCCCTTCATGTATAAAATACAATAAGTTAGCAACATGATTATATTACATTTAAAATCATGCAACGAAAAAATACTTTGAAGCACTCACTGCCACATAATACAACAACATGCAAGTTCAAGACCTGCATCTGTACTCTTGTCTCCTCCCTTGCTTCATTCCTTGCCCTCTCCTTCTCTAACATCATCCGTCTCTCCAATCCCCATTTGTTAAGCCCAACATCGATCGGGTTATAAATTTCGTGTTATCTAGCAAACTCACGCATCTTTTCTTTGTGATGTTTAATGAATAGGTTGACGTAGTCAGATCCATATCCCATCTTCCATGCAATTACTTGCCTCTTCTTCAGTTCATCCAAGAACTTAGCTTGATCATCATAACATTCCCACCTGCATTTCCTAGTGCTCTGTTCAAACGGAAAATTCTATCATATATGTCTTAGCAAAAGAAACAAAATACGATTTCATGTTTACCATAAAAATAACCAACCTCATCATACTCAACCATATGACCGCAATAATGGCCTATTCTAAGCTCCGAAGGAACTAGGCCATAGTTGGATTTAACACCACATTCGCACATGACAGGAGGTGCTTTGTAAATTACCCTTTCTTCTTTTACTTAACCTTTCGTGGTTCTTCCGGCCATTAGTTCTTAGGACCATACAACCACTCCTTGAAACGACACTTCGCCATTGAAAACACCTAAATAAGGAGACATTAGTATATGAACACATATAGCTCAACATTTCAACACATACACACTTACTTCATGCTTGTTTGGACACACAAACTCCAACGTATTCTCAGGGTTTATCACAGCTCGATCTCCACAATCGCATAGAGGAGGTTCCTCGAGTCGTCTAATTGCGGCTAGGTGCTTCTCCTTAGCCGTCATTGACGGAGGGTTAGGGGGGTGGAACCCACCGCTTGAAGTGCTCACGTGGATGTCTCCCTTTAAACCAATCGTCGAAAAGGAGGTATCTAGGATCAAACTTGTCTGCACTGTCGATCCACTGAAAGAAAAAGCACCTCTCATGGTCCTACACAACGAGATTCCAACATAATATTAGTAGCATACTTACACAAATAAAGAAAAAGGGTAGTGGAAACAATTTTTTACATTAAAACGACTGCATGTGTAGAAGCAACGCGCCGCTATGTCTGGATGTTTCGATTGAAAAACATGGGCCGGGAAACTACAGTCACAGTTAGGGACAAGGAGGTCGGGAGGGACGGGGGCATTTTTGCTAGACGCGTCGGGGTATAATTCTCGAGGACGACCCTATTTTCGCCAAAACTCCTCCCAAAATATTTCTTGCATCTAACAAAACAGATGTAATTTAACAAACATAAATCAAAACATCACAAATAAATATCAATGAGAACCATAACTACAATACAACCAATTTCGTTCTAAGAACCCAAAACAGTTAACATTAAACCATAAACCTAGGGTTTCCCATTTGATGCACAACAATGAACCCATAATATAACTACATGCGCCTATGTTTGCTAGCTTTTTCACGCCTTGACATCATCCTACGGTTGTATAATACATATATTGATGGATACAATGAAACCCTAAGTGATGATGATTATTACGTTCAAAAATCTGACTAATACATACCGAATCGATGCGAAAAAAATTAGGAGGGGAGCGAGGATACCTTGCTCTCGAAGATCTACGGATCAAATCAAAGTTTTCAAGGTCCAATATGCCGATTCGTGAGGTAGGGTGAAGTGGGGAGAGAAAAAATCCGAAAGGGAGGAGAAAGAAGAGGAAAAATGCTCGGGCTCATAGTCTCATGTTTAGTCATTGAACTTGAGACCATTTTAGCTCTTGAGGCTCCAAATAGAAGATCTAAAATGCTGTTTAAAGTTTTAGATCATCTCATAAAACTTTAGACCATAAAAGTGAGTTAAAGTGGTCTAAAGTTTTAGTTCTTTACTTTAGCCATTAAACTTTAGACTAGAGAATTCAAACCTGTCCTTATTTTAAAACGGAGGAAGTATTATTTAGAAAATGGCTTTATCCAAATTTGGAGTTGTTCTAAAACAAACCAAACCTCAATCGACGACAACCAACTGTAGAGACTGGAACGTAAGAAACCCCTTTCGTGCCCCGTGCCGTACCCGTTCGACAGCCCCGTCCGCCTCAACCCCGCCCCGTAATCCATCCCCATCCCGTTCCGTTCCACGAGTCCCTCGCTTGTCCCCTGCTCCCCCGCACATCCTCTACACATCGATTCGAACTCTCAAAAAACCAAAACCGCAGCGCACGAGAAAAAAAGGGGAAAAAATCTCACCACATCGCAACGCGCCGCTCCCAAATCTAGGGTTGCTTGTTGGCCATGGCCGACCCGCCGGCCCCCGACGCACAGCCGGAGCAGGCGCCAGCCGCCGCCGCTCCCGCTCCCGCTGACCCTGCTGAGGACGCCCCGGTCGAGAAGCCCCCCGCGCCGCCGCTCACGCCGGAGCCGGACGCCGCTGCGGCAGCGGATGAGGAGTACGTGAGCGACCCCGACGATGCGCCGCTTCCTACGATGCGGCGCCGAGAGGCCAGCGACGACGAGGGGTCCGAGGACGGGAGGCCCAGGGCGCGGATCGGCCCTGATCAGGACGACGACGGCCAGGGGGCCCCCGAGGCGTACGACGACGAGGTGGACGAGGAGGATGAGGAGTACTACGACGACGAAGAGGAGGACGTGGGAGAGGGGTTCGAGGAGGAGTATGAAGGGCGCGCGGCACCTCCCATGGAGGACGGCGGCGGCGGCCAGGTCTCGCGCGGAGAGGATGGCCTGACTGGGGAAGAGGGATTGCCGGAGGGGGAGGCCAAGGGCGAGGGGGAAGAGAAGGAGCAGGAGCCCTTCGCCGTGCCCACTTCCGGCGCCTTCTACATGCACGATGACCGGTTTCAGGAGGAGAACCGCGGCAGACGCAGGTGTGTGTGGATCGCTTAAAACTGCACATTCAGTTCTAGCTCATACTTTCTGTAGAGTCACAGTTATTGTTACTTAGTTTTAACTAGGGCCAGAGGTTTCGGGCCTGTTTGCTCTGTGTCCGGCATTGTCAAAACTGGCACGACCAAATTGTCTGCTCAGCTCCGAGAATTGATAATGGCATTGAACTAACTGCTGACTATTTCTAATCAAAGTCTGCAAATTTTTGTTAACACATCTTTGTCTCTCATTAGCACTAAATAAAATGGTGATAGATTTCAGTTGAAGGGACCAAAGGCTATTGAATGAGGACAGGACTCTAATGTAAAATTAGTATTAGGCTGATATTGCCTGGAGTTCTGAACTCAAATTCTTTGCATGAAAAGGTACAGCTTTTCTTGACATAGGTGAATAGAAAAAATAGAATTTGAGAAAGCGAGGGCATTGGATATTGTCCGCCACAATATCAGGTTGCCTATACAATCTCTGTCCTTTGTTTCAAAAGGCAGAACAGCGCTGCTTCGCTGACCACATAGGCATTTCGTCTAGGTGTTTTGCTGCTTAGAATGGTTTAGGGCTTTATCTCTATGTGAGAGTGGGAGTGTGGGACAAATGGGAGACAGAGGAAGATGAACTGTGGTTGTGGAACTTGTATACCTGATAATGTCAAATTCATTGTTTTAACTAATATGACATATTTCTTCTAGCTAACATGACAATACTCGAGCTGTCTGGAAAAGGTTCAATTACCTAGGGCTGTCTGACTAGGTGCTACTGTGCTAGCCATAACCTGACCACCTCCGTAGCACCAATTGCTTTTTGAAACATTTAACTACTTACGTTCTGAGAATGAGGTCATAATGGAAAGTACAATTAATAGTTAATAATTTGTAAATGAGTAGTACTGCTATAAACGGTGCCACCTATGCAGCGCCAGGGTTTTTCTCTAGGCTAACTCCTTTTTGAACACTGTTAAAGGCTTAAGGGACCAGGGAAAAAAAATCAAAACAGAAGTACTGGAGCTGGAAGGCATATAGGAGTGAAGTTAGGCAGCTCTCCCTTTGTTTGTAAATGTATGATGATACTGTAGAAAGTGTGCAGTGAAGCCTCTAACTTTGTCCACTCATTAAGACGACAACATTCAATTTATTGTGGGGAAGTATGTTTATATTGATCTCACATACAAAGTAGCGGTCAAAATTTTCATATTGAGAATCGTCTCAATGTCGAAAATGTCATACATTTACCAATGGAGAGAATAATTGCAATTCAGGTACTATATTATATTAGTTTGATGGAATAAAATAAAGTCATTTGCCTTTTATTGTGGCGAGTTGCAACACTCTTCTACTGTTTCTGACTTTCTTGCATTTTATGGTTACATGGGATTGCTCTTAGCCGCCTGCTATTGAAGTGGCAGTGTGACGTCCGCCCACTGCGGAATGGGCGCCACCTAACTATGATTCGGACAACCCAAATTTCTGTCCGTACCACATTAGGCCACCCCATAGAGGACTGTTGGGTCTTCAAAGACAGGGTGGAAAGATAGTACAAGGCAGGAGAAAGAACTCTGTCAAAGAATGTGTAGCAGGATCCTTAAATTTGTGTAACCTATTGATGAAGCGTGTTAACCTCCACAATGGAGGCCTCTGGAATGGCAGTGGATGCTAGGTAGTGAGCATTGGGATTGCTTAACTGGGAAAGGGAAATGTTTGTTAGCGCTTAGTTTTGGCCTTTTTTGGGGGACAACAGTTCTGCAAGTTCAATGTTAAGTATGTTTCGTATGAATATTCAGTTACTGTGTGATAGACTGTGCTGGCAGTTGTGACATTATTTGTGCTTTTTAATTGTTTTCATGGCTGGAAGCCTGGAAATAGGTAGACTTCGGAAATGTTTTTTTTTTATTCCAGGAAAGTGTAATTGGGCTGTTAATCATTATTCTCCTTAGATTGGGTTGATTGATGAAATTGTAGCTGTGAACATTATCACACATTTCTCAAGAGGGATTAAGCAAAAAATTGCCTGCTTATGGCTTACAGTGTAATGAGCAACTGAGCATGCCCCATCGTGTTCTACAACTGCATGCAGGGTTTAGCGCTGTAGTTTCTATTGATTCAGTTTCCTAGTGCAAACAGGCTTTGTCATAATGCCACCTGCCAGTGGATGGTAATATTTAATGCTTCATATTTATGTGCATGTGTACTGACTGTTTCTTGCCCCCTCTAAACAGGCGAATGTTTGGTGCGAGGAAGTTATGGGATGCTAAAGATGATCAAGCTTGGGTGCATGACAGATTTGAGGAGATGAACTTGCATGATGATCGCTATGAAGTAATTGCTCAAGGCCCTTAGTATGCAAAACCAAGCTCATCTTTTGCTGCTAAACAAATCTCAAGGGTGCAAAAATCTTTTCTTGCAGGACCAGCGGATGTCAAGAGGCCGTTTTAGAGGTCGTGGTGGTCGAGGTAAAGCAAGAGGTGGTGGCCGTGGTTCCTCCAGAGGTGGAAAGCAGCGCAATTACCATGAAGATGGCAACAACCAAAACCGCCCCCCAAAGGTAGTGAGAGGGAGAGGACCTCGGCGTTATGAAGCTGTTGCAAGGAACAGCAGAGAGGTTGTTGGATCCCAACGAAAACAGTGAGTGATAACTATCTTGGGACATAAATATTTTTAGTCACTGGCTCACTAAGTTCACTTACACAGTTTTCTCATTGTTTGTTCAGAGCAGCTAGATTTCGAGAACCTGCTCCAAATGCTGCAGCAGCCAGAGATTCTGGTCAAGTTTCACATGCACAGCCAGAGGCTGCCCCTCCCAAAAAGAATGTCATCAGTTCAAGCCTAAATTCTGCGTCCCCACCATTTTATCCCTCTGGTGCATCTACTCAAGATTTTCCAGTAGCAGCTCAAAGGAGGGACATACAAACAGGGGGTTCTAATAAGATTCCTCCATCTTCCATTAAGATGGATGATAACTCAAAGCTACAATCTGGTTCAATGGTTAGAGGGAGAACATCCATGGATTATGGTGGGCGTGATAGGTTTCATGCTGATGGTCCTGTTAGGTCATCCCCTGGAAGGGCGCCGACGACATCACTGAATTCAGGATTCACATCATCATCGGTTAATCCTGGTCAATCCCCTATTGTCAGGGCTTCAGGGGGCAATTCAAACATCGGAATATCTTCAAATAATCAGCCCACTTCATCGCTTCACCAAACGTCAAGAATTTCTACACAGCCACAAAGTCATGGATCAGTGATGCACCAGAAGTCAGGGCAAGTGCAGAATCAGTCTGCAGCAAGAATCCCAACTCAGCAATTGAGCCATCGGACTAGCAATTCGTCACCAGCGGCTCAGCATCTACCTGTTAAATCAACAGAAAGTGGCGAGAACGGTTCATATCCTAGTCTGAATAATTCAAAGACAGCTTCTGCGGTGGTAAAAGCCAATAGCCAGGAAACTGGAATGGGTTCATTTATGTATGGTGGCGCCCAAGTTATTGGGGCCGCTGGTCTTTCCCAGGGCGATCAAAATTTTCCTGGCACTCCAGCTCTGCTGCCAGGTTTGCTTCCTTCATCATTCAGTTCATTTTATTTTTCTTTACTGTTTTGATCATTATTTTCAGTTTTCTTATAACCACTTCAACTGATCCATTACCTATTTCCCCTCCTGTAATGTAATGCAGTGATGCAATTTGGGGGTCAGCATCCTGGTGGTCTTGGAGTTCCTACCGTTGGTATGGCCCTCCCTGGCTATGTAGCTCAACAGCAGATGGGAATGGGAAACAACGAAATGGCATGGTATGTTCATTATGTCTTGCTATTACTAGTGTTTCAGTTGTATTGACATGCTGTCTTATATTTGATTGTGTCTAGTGCTATGTTGCTGTTGTATATTCATGTTTGTTGAAAGTAACACTTGACTGCATGGGTTCCCTAATAAGACACTAAAATGGAGAAGCGACAGCAGTATTTGCATCAAAATCCTGTGATTATGTCCGCCCAGTTTCCCATTACTTTTCATTTGGCCTAAAAACGTTTATTTCCTTCACCTGGTAGCAATGCTTTCACTTTCATGCACTTAAATAATACAGATGGGGGCGTTTAAACTCAATATCTTGTTAGTATTAGTTTATATATTGAAGATGTGGGATCGCTGGCCTTAGATCCTTGGAGGTCTTAGGCTTTTCATGGTTGTTTATTGTTTGTAAAGTGGTGTGTTTGTTCACCTAAAATACTGCTGTGTGTGTGTGTGTGTGTGTGGAATGTGTTTGGGAGGGGTTAGTTTTTTATCTTCCCTTTGTATCTTATTTCTCGCTTAATGAAATGAAACAGCTCTCCAGCATTGTAAAAAGAAAAATCTTACTGAAAATGTTTAGACCTGTCATGTATTCTACATCACTTCTGATCAATGTTTTTCTAGGCGCTAGGCGGTTTCTAGGCGGAGACCCGTCGCCTAGCGCCTAGGCGTGCCTAAGCGCGCCTAGGCGTTTTCTAGGCGGTGGCTAATACACACATATATGTTGAAAAAAAGAAAAAAAAAACAGGAGATAAGTGGACTTCACTAAAGAGAAAGGCCCTTAAAACAGAAAACAGCCCAAAGCCCAAGTCCCCTAGCACCTTATCCCTTCTTTCTCCTCTGAAAACAGCCCAAAGCCCAAAGTTTCCAACCTTCTTTCTCTCCTGCTCGGTCTCTCCCGCAGTCCTGATGCCGCACAGCCGCCGCCGCCGCCACTGGATCCTCTCCCGCACCTCTCTCTCTCAGCCTTCTCTGGTCGGCGCGCCGCCCGCACACGCACGGGCCTGCCACCTGCCCCTCCTCCCCCACCGGCGACCTCCGCCCGCCGCGCGCCGCTCCTCCTCCCCCACCGGTGACCTCCGCTCGCTGCTCCCTTCCTCCTCCGCCGCCCAACATCCGCCTACACCCCTAGGCGAGGCGGTACCCCTCCGCCCAGCGCCTAGTCACGCCTAGGCGAGCGCGGAATCTCGCCTTGTTTTTCATTGCTTCTGATATGTTGACATAAAGGATTTTTCTTCTCTGACGATATAGTGGCTGGGATTGGTGCTCGTATTTCTGCATAATTTTTTTTTAACTTACAATGCTTAAAATTGGTACAGGTTGCCATTATTGGCTGGTGCAACTGGTGCTTTTGGAGGATCATATCCACCCTACATAGCCCTTGATCCGAGTTTTTACTCCAGATCTTCAGGACAGACATCATCATCAGTTCCATCCAGGTGAAATATTAAAACTTGACCTGTGTAACCATACAATTTATATAATTGCCAGGCAGCCATGCTATTTCTACCATATTGCGTAATATAAATGGCAGTGTTTAAAAGGCGACTAGGTGTCCAGGTGAGTGCTGGGTCCGACTCCTAGGCGACAAGGCGCCACTGTTTCTGGGTACGCCTGGACGCCTAGGCGCCTTCCCCTTCCATAGTATATTAGGTCGCATCCTCCCCTCGGTGTTTGCTGCTGCCGCCCCCTTCAAGATCGGGTTGCTTTAGCCGCTCCCTTTCCAGATTGCCACTGCCACACCAGAGGGATGTTTGCACTGGACACCAGCTGGAGTTGCCTGGGATGGGTATATTGCTGCCACTTGGCCTCCCTTTCTCTCCCTGATTTTGCCACGGTGACGGGGATGCCTAGGACTTGAAACACGTTCTCCTGTATCTGTATTGAATAGTTCTTCAGCAATGCACATACTTTAGGAGGAAACTGTTTGTAGTGCTTATACATTTTCCTCCTCTTGCTCTATTGTCTGATTGTACCATGTTTTTATTACATTATCCACAAACTTTTCTCTTGACAAAGGATTCTGAGTCTATTATTCTTACAGGGAAACTAGTGCTAATAGAGGGTCTAAATCTCCTCCTCGAAATGGTGAGTTCTACCTGCGTCTTTGTTATGCATTGAAAACAGTTTTAGCTCATGCTACAATTTTAAGCTGCTTGACTAATTGTTTGAAAAACTTGAACTGCAGATATTGGCAATGAGGAGCTTGATCAGCGCCAGAACAAGCCTAGGAGGTAAGATCCTTTTCAACATTTTTGACTTGCAAATCACTTGTATTTGTTACGCAATCTTATGCATGCTATGCTCTTGTGTTGCAGATACTCAGAGATGAACTTCAGCCAGTGAGGCATCTTGTAAAGTGGACTGCATCTGAATAAGCTGCTTATGGTTAGTTACATGTTTCGTATATTGTGTATCAACTTCTTTTTTCTCTGTGGTTAAACTTATCTGTAGCTTATTTAATATGCTGGCCCTATTTAGGCCCTTTGTGATCTCCAGTTCTGATCTGGAGCACTTTGGGTGGCTTTGGTACCCTTAATTATGTTAGGTAATGTCTTGCTTTAATGCTTTTATACATGTTTGGAGCTTATAAGAAAATGCATGTGTTTCGACAGAGGAATGTATATGATTCCGTTGTTCACTGTGCTTAATTTGAAATACAACATCATTGTGCACACCGTCCAGCTTGTTTTTCTTTTTCTTTTAAATCCCATTCGTTAATTTCTTTCTCAGATATATTTGTACTTTGTTGAAGCATCAATTCAATGACTAGAAGGGATTTAGGAAGAAAATTGCATTGTCATTTGGTCTTGCTTGGAACATATTGTATAAGTTATCGATAACACTTTCTATCCTGATCATGGTCATATTGGTCAGTGTGACTGTGTGAGGCTAGGGGGTTTGAACTTGTTAGGGTGGACAAGTGGTTTAGGGAAGCTAAAATGGACTTTCCAAATGAAGCTACAATTGTATCTAAATTAGACTTGCACTGCTGTGTTCCGTAAAAATTCGGATACAAAGTTTGATTGCCAGTTGAGAGATGATTACATGTTTGACAGTTGGATGTACTTTGTGCATAACTGTTAGCGCTTTACATCTACCAGGTCTTATGCCTGTTCGTGCTGGGAGTTATCTGATGGGGTCACTTCACAGCAGAGCAGGGGTGGCATTCGTTACTTGAATTGTAGTAAGCATTTTGCCCCATGAAAACTACTATTAAGTTTACTTTCAGTTTCTACAGCAATGCGACTGATGTCATCATGAAATTTCAGTTATTTCTCGGTTGTGCTGCGTCTGGAAATGTCCAATTTGTTGCTGCGTCTGAAGATGTGGACGGTTGTTGAAGAGAGCTTGAAAATAATGGTTTGCGTTGGTTGATAAAGAGTTTTTTTTAAGTACATCTTGTTAGTGACTCCAGTTGGTGTCAGTCTACTCTGATGTACCGGGTCCGCATATAGTGGCTGCTTAAGACCAAGCTTGTATCTTTTGGAATGTGGGGGTGCGGTTTGTGACTATTTTCAGCTTGAATGAGCGTGTCCAACTGTCCAACATGGATTTTTCGGTTACCTGCTTGAAAATCCAACAATAGGAATCCGCCCGTCTTTTTTACCCCGGGTGATGGAAATTTCTATTTGATGGTAAAAGTTCCAAAGAACAGTGTTCTATTCTGTAATTGGGGAATGAACCGCATGCCATCTTATTGAAGCTAGAAATGAGCAAAGTTTGAATCAAAACATTCGACGTGGTATAATTTGTTAGAAGGCTTCGTTGTTTCCTCCTGCCTACGATTGTTAGGAGTTGCCGTGGCAGCATCGATACATTTTAGGCGATGTATCACGAGTTCACGACGGGTACGATGTGTACTAGTATTGTATCAAGTTCTTTGTGACCAGCTATGCGGTAATTGTTCGTGGCGGTTGTGTGTAGAGGTCCCCTCGTGATGCTTGCTAGCTCATCTGTTTGTATCGCGCTGGTGTAGCTCATCTGTTTCTATCGTGCTGGTGCCAACTTTCTTGCCGAATATGAACATGAATTGTTCCATAGGTCACCCAATACCGACCCAGGTGGTTGGGCGGATGGATCTGCCGTTGAGCTTTCTAATGACTTCGGTTTTCTCCGGTGGTTGATCCCCCGGAGGCCCGGGCATGTTAACACGAGTGAGTATCTCCTCAAGGCTGCAATCGCATCTAGAACACTGTCACAGCACTACAACAACGAAGAAGGGTTGCCTGCTATTGGCTGTGTGAATATGTATGCAGGTTGACTCTGAATATCTATATCTATATATATACACGAGTGGATCTTGTTGTGATGGCTCTGATCAAACTGTTTGCGTTTTCAGGCTTCCAGCCCGGGAAGGAGATCCATCTCATGGCCGCAAGGGGTTTCGAGAGAGTTTCACGCTGGTTCCAGCGATCCTCTGCAGGTGGTTTCAAGGACGAAGACGACCGCAGCGAGAGGAATGGCTTGCTGAGGAGCCACTTGGATCAGATCGTGCCGGTCACGGATTTTGCTGGCACGTCCAAGGCGTTAGCTGTCCATATAGAACCAAAGGTAACTTTGGAAACTCGAGTCATCTTGTGGTATATCTGGCGTTGTCTATCTCACTCTTCTCCCACGTGATAAAGTACACTGCTTCTTCTTGAACTATCCAGACCGTAACACTGAAGGTGTCCATGCACTGCCGTGGCTGCGCAAGGAAGGTCGAGAAGCAAGTCTCCAAGCTGCAAGGTAGGCGATGAGCATGTCACTGTTCAACTGCTTGTGTTCGTCCTCAGTCCTTGTATATGTACATTAACGATGCAAGAATAAGCATTCTGATGAATTCTCTTTGCTACTGGGCTGTGTCATGTGTAGCGGTCGTATCCTTCAGAGTGGAGCTGGAGAGCAAGAGGCTGACCGTTGTCGGAAATGTTAGCCCCACGGAAGTTCTGGAGTGCGTGTGCAAGGTGACGAAGCATGCAGAGATTTTGCAGGCTGCCTAGTGATCTTTCCAGTTCCGATGATACAGACAGCTGTGAATGTGCAATACATATTGCAGTAGTATCGGATTGATGTGGAGGTTAATTTGGTAGCACAAAAATACTGTGATTCTCCTTGCAAGAGAAATAAATCCTACTGTACATCATAGTAACCCGCTATATATTAGCTACCTACCCAACTGAGTAACTGACAATCGTTTTTTGCTGCTTCTTTTCACTGATTTAGCTAAAAAAATTGATAAACTGAGAGGTGAAAAAACTGAATTTGAATTGACTGGAAACCGACTAGGATTTTGGGACCTTGCCTTGCACACGCACTCCAGAACTTGAATTTGAATTGACTGGAAACCGACTCGGATTAGGATTAACGCAACACTAAATCAGATTTGAAGTTTTGAAAACTAGTTGTTCTCGGCAACTGCTGTAATAATATCAAAATAACGTTTTTAATGAAGAAAGCTTTATGAAAAATAAGGTTTCTGCCTTTGCAACAAGTTGAAATACACAACTACTTCCTCCGTTTTAAATTATAAGTCGTTTGTTTTTCTAGATACACATTTTTTATATAGTATATATCTAAGTGTATAGCGAGAACAAATTATAATTTAGACAGGGAGTATAAAAAAGGGGAAAAATCAGCATGCACATAGCAAGACGCCAAGATCAGTGCCTCAAAGCTCCATTCCATCTAATATTCTCCGCCACCCGTCGTTCCATTACCAAGACATGACGTCATATCTGTGTAAAGTCATCGACTTTAGTGTTGCGTTAATCCTAGGGATGAAAACGGATCGGATACGGGCGGATATCACCGATATTACATTTGTTTTCATATTTCTGTCCGGATTCGGATTCGAATACGGATAGTGTCAACTATGTCGGATAGGATACGATTGTATATCAACATCATAAATATGCGATTTGAGTATTCGAATACGGATACGGTATCGGATGTTGGATATCCAGACTTGGATACGGGCAGATCTCAACCCCTCTAAATGGATTCAGTTTCGAATACGGTCGGAAAATATCCGTACCATTTTCATCCGTAGTTAATCCTAATCTTTGTGTTTAGTTGAGAAGATGAGATTATTCTTGTTCCATGTTTGGTTTGAGAGACGATGACAGAGAGAAGCCATCACCGTTTGTTATCCGTTAGACATTGTCAAGTGAGGATAATCACTCTCAGTAGCTTCTTGCTTCTTCCACACAGCGATCCCAACCCGTCCACCACCGCCCTTGACCCTAGTCGCACCATCCGCTACCGCCTTGGCCCTAGCCACGTCCACCATGCCCTCATTCCTAGCGCCCTATCAACCGCCACCCCTGTCCGATGCGCTCACAACCGCCCTCGTCGACCCTAGCCCTGTCAAATGACCGACGTGGTCCTTGCCACAACCACCTGCTTGCCAGGTAGTTGATTGGGCCGCCGTGGCACACCCCCGCACGAACGGGCAGGTCGAGCGCGCGAATGGCATGGTCCTACAAGGTCTCAAGCCTAGGATTTTCAATCGGTTGAACAAGTTTGGCGGGCGTTGGGTCGCGGAGCTTCCCGCGGTGCTCTGGAGCTTGAGGACAACCCCCAGCCGGGCCACCGGCTACACACCCTTCTTCATGGTCTACGGTTCCGAGGCTATCCTCCCAACCGACCTCAACTATGGGGTGCCGAGGGTCAGGGCGTACAATGAGCATGGAGCCGAGGCATCCCTCGAGGACGCCATGGATCAGCTCGACGAGGCGCGCGACGTTGCCCTCCTCCGATCGGCCAAGTACCAGCAGGCGCTGCACCGGTACCACAGCCGTCGGGTGCGGAGTCGGGCCTTTAACATCGGGGACCTGGTGCTCCGCCTCGTCCAGAGCAACAAAAACCGTCACAAGCTCTCCCCGTCGTGGGAGGGATCGTACGCCGTCGCGGAGGTGCTCTGACCAGGCACCTACAAGATCAAGACCATCGACGACAAGGTCTTCGCCAACGCATGGAACATCGAGCAACTACATCGCTTTTACCCCTAGCCTATGCATATGCTTAAGAATGATATTTCTGAAATACGAAAACGTTTTCTCTTATCGGTTTCGCTATCGTTCCCTCTATCTTTAGTGACACCCGACCCAACAACGGGGGTTAGGCATCACTCGGGGGGTTGATAAGAGTATATCTACTCAGAGACATTCTCTGCACCCGACCCTCCCTTACGTTAAGATCTCAATGTAAGGGCTGTGGAAATAAACCCTGAGTAAAACTGGTCGGATTGCAAGAAACCTACGCCCCAGCGGCTACGACATTTTTGCTCACCAGCGTGATCAGAGTTGTTTCGCCCGCATCCCAAGCTTTATAGCCTTAACCATGGAAAGGGTCGGAACACATTAACCTTTTTATAAAAAAGGACGAAGAACCAAAAGATTGTTCAACCATAGCAGAAATTAAAATCTGTCCATTTATTACAAGGTCACTATTTGGCCTAACTAACTAATTTTTCAGGAGGATGATCTCATCCTCTATCTTGGTAGATGTTGATGTTTCACCACCGATAGCCTGCCACGGGGGTACCCGAGGTAGTATATTCGGGCTTCAGCGTATGCAGAACTCGACGGTAAACGCAAGAGACAGTCGATTTATCCTAGTTTGGACCCTCGATCTTTGATCGAGTAATAGCCCTATGTCCAGTCGGCGTTAGCCTTTGCGTTGGATTGATTGTAAAGTGTTGAGTTACGTTATATGTTGTCTCTAACCTTCTTCTCTAAGGAGCCCTGCCCTCCTTTATATAGTCAGGAGGCTAGAGTCCTAGTCGGTTTACAATGTAGAGTCCTAGTAGGATTACAAGGTAGTATTACTACTAGGATTACATGGGAGGAATCCTAATCAAACTAGAGCTCCTCTCTTCCTTGCGGTGTATCCTATGGGTCCCGCATCGACAAGCCCCCGAGCACTTCATGGTTGAACTCCGGAAGCCTTGTCTTGTTCCTCCAGGTCTTGCCGAGCAGGAACAAGCGTCGTCCGAGTGCTTTCTTGAGTGAAACCATGTAGCGCTTCTTGGGATCTTTGAGTGGTGTGTGCTTTTTGAAGAAAAAATACTCCCATCTTGGTGTAGCCCCCGAGCCTCTTGCTATTTGGAACAAGGAGCTGGAGGGTCTTGTCTTGAAATTGCTCTGATTCTTCGTCGAAGGGCTCCCGAGCATATACCCAGATTCTTTATCAAAAAGAACTCGGATATAGATCGGTCCGGGTTCTTTTTGTCGTGAGGCCTTGAAGTGGTCTGTCTTGAAGAAGTCTTCTTGGTGACATGCGCTTTTTCAAAGAAAAAAGTGCACTCACTGAGTGTAGCCCCCGAGCCTCTTCCTATTTGGAATAAAAAGTTAGAGGGTCTTGAATCTTATGTTGTTTGAAAACTCCTGTCTTGAAGAAGTCTTCTGAGTGATGTGTGCTTTTTGGAAAAAAGTGCACTCACTAAGTGTAGCCCCCGAGCCTCTTGCTATTTGGAACAAAAAGTTGGAGGGTCTTGAATCTGAGTTGTTCAAAGAACTGAAAACCTCTTTTGAGGATATGTAGGATCTTGTAGACATTCTCAAGGGTGTATCCAAGTAACCCGCGAACTATAGTAGGCTATCCATATACCATTGCAAGTCAACACAGTTGCGCCACCGAGTACTTTCCATAATTAGCTTGCGTGCTTGATGTCTTCTTGCATGCTGCTGTATGTCATGCCTTCTTTTTGTCTTGAAGAATTCTTCTGAGTGATGTGCGCTTTTTTGAAGAAAAAGTGCACTCATTGAGTGTAACCCTCGAGCCTCTTGCTATTTGGAACAAAGAGTTGGAGGGTCTTGAATCTGAGTTGTTCAAAGAACTGAAAACCTCTCCTGTTGCAGCCCCCGAGCATATATCTGGGTTCTTTTATTAAAAAAAGAACTGGATCTTGGCATATTCTCTGGTAGTCTGTTGAGCAGCCCCCGGGCGTATTTTGTAGTTCTTGTATATCTTGAATGTACCAGAAATGTTCTTGCCCAGGTCCGGGTTCTTGCTCCGGAGGTCCCTTTGTCCAAGATTGTGGAGGAAGCCGAGAGTCAAGAATATCTAGATGCCATTGAAAAGGTGGAGCCTGAGGTTGAAGATTTAGCTAGGAGGATTGTGGATAATCTTAATATTGATATTTCTTCTCCTGATGACGATGCTTGATGTAATTGACCTTTGTACGCCAGCCTCTGTAATAGGATATTATACTCCTTTTTGAATGAAGATTCTTTATTTTTCGTTGATGTCTTCTTTGCATGGATGTCTTCGCCTTGTTTATTCTTCAAATGAGTTGTCCAAGTGATCAGAATTTTTTCTGAGTAGTCATTTCTTGGGCGTGGCACACATCCGTAGTTTAGAGTGGTCGTGTTCTTTCATCCGTTGTAGGATAATTCCTTGATGGGTCGAGCGTTTGTATGGCTTTTATCTGAGCCTTGACTTGTTGAGTGCTTATTTGGCTTTTATCTGCGCCATGTAAACAACTCGGGGTATGTAGATCGTTGTCTTGTCAAAGTCCCTTGATTTGTCGAGTGTTTGTTTGGCTTTCATCTGTGACATGAAAACAACTCGGGGTATGTAGATCGTTGGCTTGACAAAGTTTCTTGATTTGTCGAGTGCTTGTCTAGCTTTCATCTACGCCATGTAAACAACTCAGGGTATGTAGATCTTTGCCTTTTTGTTTTTGTCAGTATTGAAAAGACTTAGGACCAGTGATCTCAAGCATCTTAAGTTTCTTTGCTTTCGTCTGGTGAGCTCAAGCATGTTTTCAGCTTTTTGCTTAACTCGGGGTGTGGCCAGCATCTGGCTCTTTCCCTGGTTGTGAAAACAACTCATGATCAGTTTGGGTGTTAGCTTATCAGCTATCCTCATCGGCGAGCTCAAGCATCTTTTCAACTTTTTTGCTCTCGGCCGGTAGGCTCAGACATAATTTCAGCCATTTTGCTCTTTGGTTCAGGTGTTAGCTTATCAGCTACCCTCATCGGTGGGCTCAAGCATCTTTTCAGCTTTTTTGCTCTCAGCCGGTAGGCTCAGGCATAATTTCAGCCATTTTGCTTTTTGGTTCAGGTGTTAGCTTATTAGCTACCCTCATCGGCGGGCTCAAGCATCTTTTCAGCTCTTTTGCACTCGGCCGGTATGCTCAGGCATAATTTTAACCATTTTGCTTTTTGGTTTGGGTGTTAGCTTATTAACTACCCTCATCGGCGGGCTTAAGCATCTTTTCAGCTCTTTTGCTCTCGGCCGGTATGCTCAGGAATAATTTCAGCCATTTTGCTTTTTGGTTCGGGTGTTAGCTTATTACCTACCCTCATCGGCGGGCTTAAGCATCTTTTCAACTCTTTTGCTCTCGGCCGGTATGCTTAGGCATAATTTTAGCCATTTTGCTTTTTGGTTCGGGTGTTAGCTTATTAGCTACCCTCATCGGTGGGCTCAAGCATCTTTTTAGCTCTTTTACTCTCAGTCAGTATGCTCAGGCATAATTTCAGCCATTTTGCTTTTTGGTTCGGGTGTTAGCTTATTAGCTACCCTCATCGGCGGGCTTAAGCATCTTTTTAGCTCTTTTGCTCTCGGCCGGTATGCTCAGGCATAATTTCAGCCATTTTGCTTTTTGGTTCGGGTGTTAGCTTATTAGCTACCCTCGTCGGCGGGCTCAAGCATCTTTTCAGCTCTTTTGCTCTCGGCCGGTATGCTCAGTGAAAACAACTAGGGGAAGCCATAATAAGACATATGTTGTCGAGGAACACCATCTTTATTGATCATGAACATTGATCTCTTGTGGCTTGTATATATATTCTTCCTTGAGTTGTTTTCATGCGTAGAATCTTTTTAGTTGGCTGATGTGCCATGTATTGTTGACTTCTTTTCCATCTTTAGTTATCAACTTGTACGTGCCTGGTCTGGGTTGTCTTGGTTGTTTCTATCCGAGAACCTTTCTTGTGTCTTCTCCTCTGCAGTAATCATCTTTTCTACTATGCGTCTGAATTCTTCATTGTTTCTCGGGTTTTCTTTGCAGAAGTCCTGAAATTGCCACCTAGCCATGATTCCATGAGAGAAAGCTTTGATTACTTCTTGTTCGGTGATGTCATGTACTTGAGCACGCAGTTCGCCAAATCGTCGATAGTAATTTCTGAGACTTTCACCTCCTTTCTGCTTGAGTCCTTTCTAATTCTACGTGGGTGATGGGGTGCGTAATGATACCTATGAAATTTTCACAGAAAACTCTTTGCAAGTCCTCCCAATTTTTGATTGACCCTAGATTTAATTTGTCGAACCATTGGAGGGGCATGGTTTCTAGGGCCATGGGAAAGAACAAGGTCTTGATATCGTCGTCTCCTCCGGCTAGTTCAATCGACTGTGAGTAAATCCTGAGCCACTGCCTTGGTTCAGTCTTGCCATCATATTTAGAGTGGTTAGACGGCTTGAACTTGTGAGGTAGTCGTATTGAAGCAAGTCTGTTTGCAAAACAGAGGAATCTATCGTGCGTTCCAGCTTCTGTGTATTATGATTCAGCACCTCCTTCTAGCCAACTATTGTCTTGGTGAGAGTAGTTCCACATGGATGTTTGAATGAGTGCTTCACTTCTGATCTTCCTTGGTTGTACGACTCGGTAGTTTTGACTATGGTCCCTTCTACTTTCCCTATTGCGACTTCCACTTGGTCCAAGTCTCTCGAAAGCGGACTTCCTTTGATTTTGATCTTCCTTCCTATGAGATGTTGACCTGGCAGGTAGTTTTGAGCGTGTCTTTCCGTCGTGCGTCCTTAGGGCTGCTGACCGAAGAAAGTCTCAGAGTTGTTCCTGTTTTTCACTGGGATGTGAGGTCACTTTGAGTTCCTCTATTGCTTCTCGGATTCTATTGTAGGGTGTATTCGCCGTGCGCCTTTCTTTGACTTCTTGCTCTAATTTTCTTCTATTGTACTCAGCCAGATTTGACTCATATCTGATCCAAGCTTCCTTGCGCTGCCTAGCATGGTGTTGGCATCCTTGTTTCAATTTGTTTCTTCTTTCTCTGGCTTGCTTCTGATTCTCGGTCTCACCATCATGCCCCTAGATAAAGGGTGATATGTTGGACTTAGATTCATCCGATGACCTGACGTTCGGTGCTTCTAGGGGGACCAATGGTGATCGAGGATGGCGAACCATGAATACTTCTCGTGTGTGAATTGTTCTATTATCGGTGTTGGTGTCCACACTGTCGGAGTTGTTAATAACTTTAGTAGAGGCTTCAAGGTCATAGATCAAGTCTCCTTCTTGGTAGGGTAGAATTGTTGTTGTCGTCGTTCCGACTAGTCGGGTACCGCTATCCTCAGGAACAGAACCTAGCCAGTGGATGATGTAGTCTTGAGATGTTATAGTTAGTACGAGACCTTCCTGAGCTCCTTTTAGTGGCATTCTAAGCACCGGATCGAGGGATCCTTCGGGCCGTGCCTGATAAAATTTTGCCATGTTGTTTAGTCCGAATGGAAAAGGACCGACTTCTTGAAAGGACTCTGAGTGTACTCCGAGTTGTATTCTTGATAGGCCAAGGCCACGTGCTGGAGCCCCACCAGAAAAGAACTTGGTTTCTTGAAAGAACTCGGTAAAGACTCCATCTTGGATGCGGAGCCTAAGTTTGAGTCGGATGCGCAAAGCCGCGAAATCTGAGTTGGATCGGATATCACGAGCTGTGCGAATCTTTCGGTGAGTTGATCTGTTGTAGTCATCGAAATAGAAAGGTCTTCATGGTGATCCGAATCTTTGAGGAGATGGCTTTGGAGCTTGCCATCATTGCCGGCCTTGCAGATCCATGAACCAAAGATGAAGGTTGATCCCGTCGAGAAGATCATGTTGTCGAGGTCTGTTGAGCTCTCGGATGCAGTTTCGCCGAAAGCCCCATCCTGGCACGCCAGCTATCGATGTTTCACCACCAATAGCCTACCACGGGGGTACCCGAGACAGTATGTTCGGGCTTCAGTGTATGCAGAACTCAACGGTAAATGCAAGAGATAGTCGATTTATCCTGGTTCAAACCCTTGATCTTTGATCAAGTAATAGCCCTACGTCCAGTCAGCGTTAGCCTTTGCGTTGGATTGATTGCAAAGTGTTGAGTTACGTTATATGTTGTCTCTAACCTTCTTCTCTAAGGAGCCCTGCCCTCCTTTATATAGTCAGGAGGCTAGAGTCCTAGTCGGTTTACAATGTAGAGTCCTAGTAGGATTACAAGGTAGTATTACTACTAGGATTACATGGGAGGAATCCTAATCAAACTAGATCTCCTCTCTTCCTTGCGGTGTATCCCGTGGGTCCCGCATCGATAGTAGATAAGTCCTACGCCCGAGGGGCCACCTTCTTCTCGATGTCCTCTAGCTCAGCGTCGGAGTAACCGGGCATGAAGCCTTGGTTCATCGTCTCTAGATCGATGTTCTCATAGTGAGAACGAGCGATCATGAACGACCGATGAACGTCGAAGCGAAGTGCATCCCTTGCCATCGCGCACTTGATCCATGATCCAGACGACGTGGACCGCGACTGTAACAGAACCGCCCAATTTATAAGAGCACAAGTACAATAGCAATCACCGAAGCGATCAAACTATCATACTTGAGCCCATATAAACCCGGTAGTTCAATGAAATCACGAAGGATCTCAAATCAACCAACATACAAGCCAAGATCATACATGATTTAACATAACAAGTCACATGTTACATCATAGTTCACAAATGGTTCACAAGTATCTCACATACATCGGAGTTCACATAGTTATTACAAACCAAGTTCAAATAGCAGAAGCAAAGTAGTTTGACATCAACATCACACTTAGTTCAAATACATGCCAGTACCATGGTCATTTCTAGCAAAAGCATAACAAAGAGGATAACTTAGGAGTACCATGCCCCATGGTTTAGCCCTCATCCACAGCAGGATGAAGGTAGTTCTTACAGTACCCATGATACATCATAGCATCTGCAACAAGAGGGAATAAACCCTGAGTACGAGAATGTACTCAGCTAGACTTACCCGTCGTAAACCAGAAATAATATCACACCAAGGAGTATGCAATGCTTTATCGGTGGAGTTAGCTTAACAATATTTTGCATAAAGCTTAAGTAACATAACTTGGAGATTTAATATCTTTAGCATCAAATTGAATACCTATTCAATTAAGCATCTCTAGATTAGCTCCTGTACTAGAGCAATCACGTGATTAAGCTAACAAGCATTAGTAACCATATCCGGTGTATTAATTGGAGCATTATCATAACCATCAAGTTCCATCAATTGATGCTACGTTGCCGCCGCTCAGTCAAGTTCTTACTATCTGGGAGAGATGGCGACCCAAATCGATTCCAACCAGCTAGAAAGTTATTCCTAACACAAACCCATACTTCCCCCGTCGGGGTCGTGTCAGGTCAGCTTTGGTACAACTCAGGTATCGTTGGTCCGATTAGCGCCACACCCTCAGGGATACTACCAGTCTGCCAGGAAGTTTAGGCCTGGCCTGCCCTTGGACTCACGCCACTGGCTCCCCGCACACCCTTACTTCCTCTAGTGTGCACACTTTCACTTACCGGGTCTCGACTTGAGTTGAGCTACTCGGCTTCACGGTCAGAACGGCTTATCCGACCAACTAAGTGCTAGGCATGCGTTCAACATGCCATGAGGACGTACAACGAATCGGTCCTTAACTGACATAGATGGGGATAAATAGGCACCAAGACCTCCATGCCTTGTTGCTTCTCTATCACAATCCCGCCCGGTCTCCTTTTATTCATCAACACATGGTTATTTCTGACTTCTACCGGTCTATCTATATCTTGCAGGTGACAGGAAATCACCCGACTTCTACCGGTCTAAACATGGCTAAGCATATATTCGATCCTAGACCTATAAAGGATTCAAGATATATTTGTCTGGACAAGGAAAGTATATACGACAAGTGGTTCCAATCAACCCTTAGTACTTAATGCATCAACATAAAAGGACTCAAGTTAACATTTAGAAAACATAGGAGGCTTAGAATGCTCCGGGGCTTGCCTTTTAGAAATGAGAAAGGTTGGTGATCAGGACACTCAGGAAGATCTTCCACGTTGACTCCTCCTTCCTCCTGAACCTCCTGCTCTTGGGCTGCCTGCTGCTCCTCCTGACGCTCGGGTTTGAACTCGAGTAGCGTCACTCCTTCCGGGGAACCTATTGCATGCATATGCACAAATGAGTACCATGAATGCATAAAAGATGGGATAACATGATGAAGTGGATACACATGAGCATGGTTATCCACAAGATGTACGATAAGTTTAGCATTCGTTGATCAAGTAGATGTATAACTTTCTTCTAGTTGATCTTTACTGAGTAGGTGCATATCTCTTCTATAGTACAAGAAACATACACTCACCAAGTTTTAGTAACCTAAGGTAAAGTTGTTCATCATTAGTAGGAGGCTTAGAACCTACAACTAACAACTAATCTTAATTAGCCTAAGCATCTACACAAGCATCATATAAGATAAACAATTACAATTTGACTTAGTCATTTCCTGGACCGTAAACAACAACTACTTATTTTGACGATATCTGAAGTTCTACTCAACCAAATACTATGATCTTGGACTTTCTGGAAAGTTTATAAAACTGCCTACAACTTTCTTATAGTCATATCAAGATGATTCAGTGGCTATCAAGGTCAAATAAAGCAATTTCCTAGATCTGTCCAGAAATTCCAGAGAATAAGCATTTCTGGAGACCAACTTCCAACAACTATAACTTTCAAACCATTTAGCCTACTGCCATGAAAATTTTATAAAAGCAAGATAAGTAAGTTATGTACAACTTTGTTATTGATATAATTCACAGCAAACATCATTTTACACATGCAATTTACTTAACAACAGAAACTATCCAAAACAGCCACTATAATTAAATTATAGAGCAATTAATATTTTATTGCATACAAGCAATTAAATCTGGGCATAACCAATGGTACCAACAGTTTATAGACATCATATATACTTTAGAAAATATAATGGTCAAGCCCAAATAAATTATTTAAATGCCTTTATTAATTTATTTGGACACTAAGGTGAAATAAGGAACATATATTAAAAGTGTACAGTAAATTCTGAGAAAATTATAATAGTCTACATATGACCCCAAAAGTCTACTGTACAAATTTCATGCCATTTGGATAAGTATAGCCATCTCTACAAAAATGACAAGTTGCATAGGCTTATTTTAGCAAAAATAGTTTAGCCTAGTGAAAAGTGTCAAACAACAGATTTCATATTTTTTCTTACTTTCATCCTAACACCATAACACTGTGTAAAAATTTGCATGATCATAAGTTATGTATTTTTCCCATTTATTTTCACTAGAAACTAGCAATTAATCAAAGTTAAATAGGAAGACCATATTCTAAGTATACCTACTTTAGGTTTAGCATTTTTCCTAGCTAGAGCTTGTCAACACAAGACTAGTAACATTGGAATGATAATTTTTGCACTTTCCTAGCTCAAGATATGCATTTTATAAGATGGAAACAAATTTAAAAGCACTTATCTAGCTCAATTTAATTCCCCGAGAAAATATCACAAATAGGAGGTTTCATATTTTTATCAAATAGTACATTTCATAAAGAATCCATCAAAATTTGGATCACTCCTAGCTCTAGATATGAATTTTTGAAGTTTGCTACAAAATTTGGAATAATAAATAAAGAAATTTGAATTTCAAATCGAGCTTAGCTGCTAGGTGCACCCGGTCCAGTGCACCCACTATGACTAACAACGAGGCCCATAGGTCAACGGGTCCCACCCGTCAGCGATACATGAGCAGAGGATGGCGTTGACCGGCCGGAGCTCGCCGACAGTAGCGTCTTCACCATCATGACCTACTCGACATTCCACGTTGACTGGTGTCCTTGGTTGGCTTAGTGGTTTGCCAGAGCTATCTCATCGGTGAGCATGGTGGCTCAGCGACGACGCGTGGTGGTGGACTTGCCGTCTCCAGTGACGACACAGCCAGGTAAGCGTGGCTACGGCTTCCATGGACTCTAGCAGAGCTCTCGGGTTAGGTGTGGCAGAACCTCTTGAGAAATCAGGCCCGCGTGCATCTATCGTTGTCTCAATAGACCTTTGATAGCGTACACGAGTTTCCAACAACTTAACAGGTCTATCGGGTGTCCTCGGGAAACCCAAATCATCCACGATTCTTATTCGAACAGGATCCCAATCACAGACATTGCAGATTACAATGGTTTATTCAAATATATACATCAGAGTAAAAGATAGCGGAAGTCTTAAGATAACATAGTTTACAAACCAGTTGTTTTCAAACTTACAATACCATAAGTGTCATACAACCATAGTAGCGGGATAATATTACATTAACATTATTTATCATACAAACTAGTGCCTTGTCCAAAGGCCATTCATCATTCCTCATCGTCATTGACTTCAAACACAGACATGCAGCAGGGACCAAAATAAGCCTGCGCATATGACTCACCTACAACAAGGGTTAACAAACCCTGAGTACAAAAGTACTCAACAAGACTAACTCGACGCAAAGGGGTGTAAGACTTTTAAAGATGCAGGGGTTGGGGCAAGGTAAGGATGTAGCAAGTCTCAAAAGTTCTTTGCCAAAAGCTTACTATTCTTCATCCTATTTTCACGTTTTACCCCTAAGTCCTTTTAGTTCATTATCTCAACTAAATGTACATTTCCCATATTCCAATCCTTCTCATTTCATTCTTTTTCTCATGTTTTAGTAATTCACCAGTCCTACATTGCTTCTATAATGAATCAAGTCTCCATATCCACGGAGCACCGGCAATTTGAATTGATTCAAGTCCTAGCTAGGGATTCCTTATCACACGACATATGTAGAACTTAATCTTGCATATATCAACCTCGCTACCGAATCCTCCTATACTAAGCCGTCTCCACGCCACCCGAGAGCACAACACACCTCAAATCCGACCACATTCCAGCCATGAGGGTACATGCTACTCCCACCATCTCTCCACTCCCAGTGCGTGGGCATTTGTCTTAGTATCAGATTAGCCGAAATAGGCTTACCGGGGTATGTGACCAGTACTACAAAGTGTCTCGTTCAGAAGATCCACAATGAGTGGCCTTTAAACGACATAGTCAGCAACATTACCCAACATTCAAGGTAGGTCACCCGACTAGTCTCTAGTTCATTCTATGTTCTTTCTTTCTTTGGCCAGTATGCCATCTTTGATTGTATCGAAACTTTTACTTTGAAAACCTACCATAAAGCATACTAAGCATTCTACGCCTTTGTAAATGAAATCATCTTCAAGGATGGTAAACAATTAACAAGGTAGGCAATGCATCAAGTAGGTAACATTTGAAATAATCAACTTAATGCAATAGGCAACATAGGTGATAAACTTTTCAAAGTAAACAAGGTAATGGTTTAATGCATAAACTGGGGCTTGCCTTCGTTGACGATCTCAGGTTCCGGATCAGTACCATAATTATCGAATCCCGTGACAACTGGGATTCTTCCAGAACTTGCTCAACTAGAATCGTTTCACTCTTGGATTCTACACAAAATGATAACATATGCTTTAACACGATGATAATGTAAACATGATGCTATCATTGTACATGAAATATAACAACACCTCGAATACAACTGTTTTTCACGGTACAGTTGCAAGCCAACAAAACCAACTTGCAATTCTACCATCAAGAACCACACATGTGACTTGACCAAACTGATCTTGAAACCCTACTAGTCACAAAGCATGATCAAAATAAGATCAAACACTAATCAAACACTTAGGGTTTGCTTTTATTTATTTTTGAATTAATTTGGAAATAAGCCCAAAAATGAACTTGTTCCAAATGACCTCAAAATTTTATGTAAGCTTCCTCATGACAAATTAGTGTACCAAAACAAATTTCATAATTTTTGGAATTATATAGTGGCCTACAAAAATCATGGAAATTACATTTATCAATTAATGGACTGAATATTTGAACATTAAAAATTTATTCAAATTTCAAGTTTCATATTTTTAAACCATACTAGAACATGTACAGAAGCTACACACAAATTTTCAGAATTTTTGGAGCTATGATTATTTTCCTACAAATTCCCAAAGTTTTAGCACTATTCAAAATTCAGAAATAACAAAACTTCACAGTTCTCTCTCTCTCACTGACAGCCGGTCCCGCATGTCATCCCTAACCTCTGGCTTTGACCGTGGCAACGACGGCGCTGACCGGCGCTAACTTGCCGACGGTGAGTCTAACGTCGAAGGCAAAGGCACCACAACGTTCACAAGGACTAGGCGCATCGATCTGTGGCGCTACGGAGGTTGACACCGGCCATGGCGGATGCGGTGGCACAGCAGCATTACGCCGGTGAAACAAGGCCGGTAACGGTGAAACAAAGAGTTCAGGAAGCATCAGTGGCTCACCCCGAATGTGTTGAAGCAACGAGCGAGACCGGAGAAGCTATGGTGACGCGTTTTGACGGTGACAGTGATCACGGCGGAGCGGACCTCGTCGACGATGGCGTTCCAGCGACTGCAGTGGGCAAAATGACCAAGCAAGAGTAGATTAAGCACTACAGCATCGAGACGAAGCTATAGAGACAACAAGCGAGGGCAATAGCTCACCGGATGATGCTGGCCACGGTGAATCGGAGTTTCGGTCGAGGTCGCCAGCCGCGAGGAAGAAGAACGTGGACAGCGAGTTCTCGGCGAAATCAAGCGGTAGCAACAGGTCGGTCGGATGCGTAAGGAGCAGGCAAAATTGGAACACTACTTTTCCGAGGCTATCTTGCACCGAGGAGGCGAGGGGAGCTCGCTGGAGTTGAGACGGCGGCGTCGGGAAAACAGAGGGAAGGAAGAAAAGCAAACGACGACGTCTGGGCTTTATAGCGCGGCCAGGAGCACGCGGGAATGACACGCAGTGTGCACCCCATGCTAGCACGAAGCCGAGGGTGGCCACGGGCGCGCCTGGAAGGCCGGAGAAAGGACACCGGCGGTGGGGCGATGGCGCCCTGTTGTCAACTTGATTTTTGAAGTATTTACAAAATTGCCACTGAGTTCATTTTACAAATTACTCCCAATTTTTCTAAAGAAGTTGGAAATCTCCAAAAATGAAAGTTGCTTAACTTTTCAAATTCTACAACTTTGCTTCAAGGAATATTTTCAAATTCTGCCTCCATTTTGAAATTTGAATTTAGGGTGCATTTGAGTATTTGAATCATTTCAAAATTACTCCAAATTTTATATGTAAACTTGAAAAACTTTGAATACCAAAGTTGATCCTTATAAAATAATATTCAACTTTGCTTTTTGCCACAACCCCAAATTCCAAATGGATTTTGAATTAGTTAAAAGGGGCAAAAAGGACTTTTATGATTTGAATTTGAATTCAAATTTGATTTGTTTACCTTTTTACTTTAACTTTGATTTTTGACCAGTAACATGGCCCATTAGGGTTATTTGAGTCAAATGACACATGGCCTCACATGATCATATGAAATTTGACCCTTGTGGTCATGATCTTTATTTAGAGTTTGAATCACAATCTTATGAAATAAAGCTTATTTAGTGAATGCATTCAAAATTTTCTACTTTATGAATGCTTTGCAATGCATATGATGGCATGTCAAGTTTTAGTGCTAGGTCAAAACACCAAAGGTGTTACATTAGGTCTAAGCCATGATAGAGTGGCGGTGAGGTCCCGCGGAGCTGGGTGGCGCCTGGTGCACGGCGGCGGCGCTTACCGTTTCGGCGAGGGGCTATCAGCGACCTGCCTCCAACATAGGATATGGATCTAGTGCTCAAGGCGACTCAGTAACAGGCACCATAGGGGACTATGGGTTACCGATTGGGGTTGGCCACGGCGAGCGCGTGCTTGCGGCCATGGCGGGCGCGCACAGTACGGATGTGTGTTCCGTCACTGACGAAGCGGTAGCGGTTAAACGAATGGTGGCTCTAGCTTCTAGGACCTATGGTGAAGACCGAATGAGGGAGAGAGAGAGAGCAGAGATGCACAGGTTGTGGCTAGCCATGTGCATGCTCATGCTCGGTGGTGCACCGCAGCCATGGCAGCAACGGTGGCGTGACAATGTGGCCTTATCGGTGCTCGTCTAGTGGCGCCAGCTACTCGGGAAGGTGGAACGGCTCATGACAGAGCTACATGCAAGGTTGATTAGGTGATAGTGCAGCGGTGGTGATGTGCTTGGCCGGCGACGATGCGACGGTGGTGGCGCTATGCTTTGCTCTGCTCTAGAGCCCCGCGCGAGCGAGATGGAGAGGGTGAGAGAGTGAATGAGCGCGTAAGAGCGAGGCGACCGAGCGCTAGCCTTTGTGGCATGGCAGGGTGGGCCACCATCGACGTATGGCTGCCATGTGGTGCACATGGCTTGCGCTGGTCAGCCACGATGCGTGCGGCAAGGCCAGTTTCAGTTTGGATGAAACCGTCTAAAACTCATTTTTCTCTCCACCATAACTCCTAATCCATCGAGAATCATTGGAAACTGTATTAGTGAAAGTTGTAGAGCTATGTGAGATCTCCAACTTTGCTTTAGGAAGTAACATCTAATTCATCATGGTTAGCAAGTTACAAAGCTCCAAAGTGGTGCACTTGAAACTGAAATCAGCATTTTGGACTTAGCAAAATTTCTAAGTTTAGAAACAACATTTTGTTGATTCTTGTGAGCCCTATTTGACCATGTTAGGCACTAAATTAGCTCATGACACTTCAATAAAGTTTGTTCCATATAAGATAAGCTATAACTTTTATTAAGGGTGCACTGCCATGCAAACACTCTATGCTATAGTTCAACTTTGGTCAAAGTTGGATCATGAAAAATGACATTTTGAGTAAACTAGGACTTAGAAGCAAAATTGGCCCATGTCATGAATACAAACATTGTTCCATTTACCATCCTAGACATGTCTAAGGTGTTTTTGTGTCCTCACAACCATCTCTTGCATTGGTCACACATGATCACAACCATATGCATGTATATAATCAACATCACATGTGATAATATGTAAAGAATAAGTTGAAATTCCATATGGTCATGCTCATGAATGCTTGGATGATGCTTGTGCTCATGAAATGCAAGTGCCAAATGCAATGCTTAACACTAGGGTGTTACAATGAGCGAGCTCGTCTCCTACACCGGGGCTAGCGTGAGGTCATCGTAGACCAGCTAGATGGCGACGTGTAGGGCGTCGTGCTCATCGCTCTCCTTTAGGAAGGTGGCTTTCACCTCGCTGAGCTTCTTCTCTAGGCTATGGCTCTTCATCATCTCTGCCCCGAGCCTATGATCAAGACCTACCCAAAACACGCACCAGCCATGTCAAAAAGCCTATCGTGGATCCTAGAGAGAAGGACAACAAAGGAAGACCAGGGCATACCGTCCATGTCTTCCTAGACCTTGCACGCCTCATCACGCTACTGGGCCACCTCAGCCTCTAAGTTCTAGGCCTGCTCCTAGTGCTGGCTGGCCTCCACAGCGAGTCTGGTGGTCACCACCTCTACCGCGGCCTTCATATCCTTCTCCCCCTAGAGCTCGCCCTCTAGTAGGTCAATCCACTGCTGGGCGTCATCATCCTCCTTCCATAGCCGCTCGATCTCTATGGCGTCCTTGCATGTACTCTCGATCAGGTCCCAAAACTTCTCCCTAGCTTCATAGGCATCGTCATGAGCCTTCGCATACTTGATCTGGAGGTCAGCCAACTCTTGGTGAATGAGGGCAAGTTCGGCCACTTCTTGACGAGCGGTAGCGAGCTGGGTGGCTAGTTCCTCATGTAGCCACTCCCCCATAGCTCGCAGCTGCTCCTCCACCGCGAGGTGATCCAAAACACCCTTCTCACAACAAAGGAACACAGACTTCTAGATGCGGTCCATGAGAACCTATGAAAAGGGAATGAGTTAAAAGGCAAGAAAAGGGAAGATGAAGGTCAGAAATGTTGATGCACTATATCTAGCCAACTAGAGCGATGACATCTTGTAGCGAACTCAGCACGGTGGTTAGGGCACGGACCGTGGCCCCCACCTCCATGTGGATGCTCTCCCACTCCCTCTTCTCCATGACATCATTGAGACTGAAGAGCATCGCCCCTAGGTCCCAACGGTTGGCCCACTTGATCTAGGGTCCTCCACAGGTGTGAGGCTCGCCACCGATAGGCAAGATGCCTCTACGCCGACCCTAGGCAGCACCGACCCCTCTCACGACCGCAACTCCTATAGAGCGCCCCCCCAGTGGTAGAGGGGTTGAGTGATGTAGATGAGGAAGCCTGCCCCATCGTTGCGTCTGCCAAGGGTGCACCAGGCATGGCCTCCTCCATCCATCCCACCATGGGTGCCACCGTCTGCCCACGCAACAGCCCCAATTGCCCCGTCACCAATGCACCCACCAGCGTGGACGATGGCTCCGGCTGCACCATCTCCGCCTATGGCGTCACAGCCACACCCAGCCACGTCGCACCTGCCACAGGCACCCCAAACATGCTTTTCGCTGGCTGCCCTCCCGTAGACACGGCCAATGGTTGCGCCTCCTCGGTCGACCCTGTGGTCGCCCTGGCCACACTCCCGCCAGCCTCCGACGTGGCGTAGATGGGTCTTGGCGCAACCACCGAAGGGTGAGAGTCTTCTTTGGCACCAACTTTAGGAGGGTCCCATGCTCCCAATGCTATAGAAGGCACGATGGTTAGTTTGTGGTGAAAATTTCATAAAAAAAGAACGAAAAAACTCTCAGCTTACCTTGACACCGTTGGGCGCTGATGTTTCAGGGCTATCCGACTCTCCTCGGCTCTGGGGGCATTGTAGAAGGCCCGAGTGGAGCTGGGCAACTTGCTCCCACCATCTTCGGGGGTGAGTCCTCCCCCTCTTGCTCCAGGAGATGCCACAGGAAGGGCCCACCTATGGCGAAGGTGGGTCCTCATCCCCAATGGCCAGATCATCCCATAGGATGGGCGACCTAGAGTCATCTCCCCCCTCCTCTTCTCCTTGTTCCTCCTCATCTTCATCCTCTGACAAGCCCTGGTGCTGCTTCCCCTATTGCAGCTTCACCTGCTCCCTCGCCCATCATTTTTTCTCCTTGTTGTCCTTCTCCTTCTTCCTTCGCTCATTTGTGACATGGTTCGCCGCCCCTCACGGCCACATGCTCCGATGGTGGCGCAATAGAGGCCTGAAAGCCCAAATCCGCTGGCAGCTCAATGAAGCTTAGCTCTAGCTGCATCATGGGATGTCTCGGGATCAAGAACACGGTGTTGGACTCATCCATTGCCTCCTTAACGCGCTGCGCAATTTCGCTATTGTGAAGTGGCCCCTAAGCGAGCACCATCTCGCTGAGTTCCATGATGGGCACCATCTCGAACAATGGGAGGGCACGCGCCATCAGCGGCGCCACCCTCCTCGTGTGATATGCTCCAATGACACTAGCCCATGAAGGTCATGGCTCCTTAGTAACACGACGGCCTTGAGGATGTCACGCATCCTCCTCTTCTCCTTGTTGGGTGGTTCCCACGTCCATGTCGGCGGCACCTCCTCGATCAAGCACCCAGTGATGTCTAGCAAGGGGGCGGCGAGGTCGTTCTTCAAGTAGAACCGCTATGCGTGCCACCCCTTGTTGGATCTAAACAACTAGCAGGGCATGTACTTGGCCGCCCACTATCCCCGGAGGTGGATGCCCGCGCATCCCATTGGCATTGGGATCTCTCCACCTCTGTCCTTCTTCCTATGCAGGGAGATGGTGAAGAAGTACCTCCATAACTCGAAGTAGGGCTTGATCCCTAGGTACCCCTTGCACATCGCGATGAAGGCCATGATGTGTTGGATCCCATTGGGATTGAGGTGTGCTGTAGCTCGACCTGGTAGTGGTGCAGCAGCCCCCAAAAGAATGGATGAGGGGGATCACGAGCCTACGCTCATGGATGGGTGGGCAGGAGATGATGTAACCGTCGAGCGATATTAGCACCTCCTCATGGCTGAGAACCAACCACTCCATCGTGTCAGTTCTCCAGTGAAAAAGACCACGCTTGATGAGGCCTTCCATGCGTGCGTGGGTGACATCAGAGCGGTACCATGACTCCATGGAAAGCGAAGACGGAGGAGCGAGGACTTTTTGGCGATGACAGAGAAGCAAAAGCTATGGATCTGGGGTGCTGGCGGTGGACTAGCAGAGGCAGCAGATCCAAACGACAATGGTAGAAAGGCGGGGATGGCAAGATTGCAGTTTGGCACACCAAAACAAGGAGGAGGAGCCCGCTATTTATAGGGCAGGGAGAGATGGGAGGTGAACCGTCCGCCTAGATCGACGCACCCGGCATGCCCCATCACTTCTCCCCTCTAGGAATCATGCACACACCACCCCCGGACGCTCCTTGAAGGGGACACTAGACAGCGGTTCACCCCCTCGACGGGCTGAAAACTACCACAGGTAAGTAGGGATATGGAGCTAAAAATGCTCCCATGGCCCATTAAGGCCTAGGAGTTCAAAGGTTGGCCCACCGATAGGTTCACAACCACTCCGGGGCACCTTTAGAGCAAGGGGTAGAATGGGATGGGCCCGTTAGCAACCAATACCTGGGCACACGAGATCCATGGACATTCTGGCCCATGTTCGAGTCTTGATAGATCACGGTCCATGGTTTTTCCTCAAAGAAAGGTAACGAGCCCTCGGGACCGATCGAATGGACCCAAGAACTATATGGACTAGCCGTCAGGAACCTAGAGTTAGTCACTAGCTAACCCATGCCAGACCCCATGAATGGGAAGCCAGGGCCCTACTCGAACTTGCCCATTAACAACTCACCGAGCACCATAGTTTTCCCATCGAGGAAAACATGGCATGGCTCAGCCCCTCCGTTTTATCAAAAAAAACTTGAGGGAGGACGACCTCAAGACGCGCTAACCCCTCGACCGGACCCTTGCTACATGTGGGGGCTCGAGGGTTGGACTCGCAAGAAGACCAAATACGCGAGCGCATAATAATGGTGGATTGGTTGAATCCTAGGGAGGAATCAGAATCAAAAGAGATCTTCTCTAATCCCCCAAATTGCGTAGCTCCATGCTCCCGAGGAGTCCAAACATGATGGAAAGGAATCTCGACCATACCAAGACATCCCACAGCCCGCAAAGGGAGATCAAAATCCCCAAAATCCATTTGAAGAAGCCTTTGAAGGAGTATCCTACTCCTCCACTGGCTCGGGGGTTACTGTCGGGTATCGGTATTAGGGATACCCGGAAGAAGGAAGCTAATGGCCGTGAACGCTAACACCCTCAGATGGTCAAGAGCATGTCTTGGTCTTGCTTGGCCCTAAGGGCATAGGCCCCATCTCGCTTGACCTCAAGGATATAAGATCTGGGTCATCTGACCCCAAGGGCATGGGCTCCGTCTCGCCCGACCCCTTGGGCGAGAGCCCCATTACGCCCGACCCCTCGGGCGAGAGCCCTGTCACACCTGACCTCGAGGGCGTGGACTCTGCCTCGCCCGATCCCGAGAGCGTGGGCTCTACCTCACTTGACCCCGAGGGCACGGGCTCCCCCTCTCCCGATGGAGGTCTGTACCGCCCCAACCACTATGGGTCTAAACGTACGAGTTCAGGGTCAAACTTCTAACGCTAGAAGGGGAGCAAGTGCATCTTGACATGACCCGTGACCACGATAGGCCATGTCTGAGGACGCATGTCATCAACAACATTGGGCGTACCAGCACTGTGCTACCTACTTCCCGTATGGCCTCTAGTGGAGGCATCAGCGAGCCATACCGTCCGCTAGGATAGGATGGAGCACCATGGCCGGCTGACGATGCTCGCGTACGGCGTCAGTGATGAATAGGCCCACGACGAGGAGCCATCCCCGTTGTCATCTATAGGGCCAGCAGGACTCGCATAAAGGAGATGAAAGACATTACAATCCTGGTAGCCTTTCTCTCCTCTCTCTCTCCAATGTAACCTGCATCTCCCCCTTCATCTATAAAAGGGGGAAGCAGGGCACCCCACATGGGGGCATCCAAAGACACATCTAACACGTCTGAGTGGTGGAAGGCTTAGGCGCTCAATAGTAGACAGAGAGCTCAACCAAACTCACTCTTTTCACTAGAGACTTAGGATCCTTGCCCTCTCTTGCCTGTTTATAACCCCTACTACAAACCAAGTGACGGTAACACTAGCAGCAGCAGACTGGACGTAGGGACATTCCACCCGAACCAGTATAAATCTTTGTGTCCTCCGAGCACAGCCATCTAGGTCAGACGAGCAAACTAGAAATTTACTAGCTGGTGATTTGAAACACCGACAAGGGATGAATAGCCTAATAAAATCTCTACAAAATCACTAGAGCACAAAATTAGTAACCTAAATGGTGAAATGCAATTTTTCTCTAGCTCTACAAGGGTTGCAAGCCACCTACCCAACAATTCTAGTTGCTATGATCACTAGGCACACAAGAGGCTAAGTCACTACTAACTAAGAGCTCTCAAACAAGCTACACTAAAGAGCTCCACTAGGTGAAACTAAAGTAGCAAGCAAGCTCTCAAAACTAGCTAAACTAAAGAGCTTGCTACACAACTAGTTTGTAAGAATGTAAAGAAGTGAGTAGGGTGATTATACCGCCATATCGAGGAATGAACCAATCACAATATGAATACCAATCAATCACCAGGAGAAATCCAAGAGACAAGTGACACACCAATTTTCTCCTGAGGTTCATGTGCTTGCCGGCATGCTAGTCCCCGTTGTGTCGACCAACACTTGGTGGTTCGGTGGCTAATAGGTATCACAAATCTAGCCAACACTTGGCACCACAAGAACCTACCCACAAGTGAGGTAGCTCAATGACACGAGCAATCCAATAGAGTACCTTTTGGCTCTCCGCCGGGGAAAGGTCAAGAACCCCTCACAAGCAACTGATCGAGGCTGGAGACAATCACCAACTGTGCTCAACGATCTTCCAATCACTGGGCCATCTAGGTATCGACAAACACCAAGAGTAAGAAGATCACAACCAGCCCAAAGCTTCCACCTAGTGCCATCCCAGCTGAGCCCCCAAAAACAAAGTCTCTAGAAAATTAGGGCAGTGCACCGTCGTCCCCTTAGCGATGACCAGGGCAGTGCACCCCCAGCCCTAAAACTTGTTTTTGCTACTCTCGGGTGAAATAGGGTGGTGTACTGCCATCACCATGGTGGTGACCATGGTGGTGACCCTCTGCATTCAATCCCAAATCACTAGCCTTGGGTGAAATAAGGTGGTACCACCGGATAGCCCCTGGCAGTGCACCGCTGTGCCAGTGGCAGTGCACACAGCCATGTTCGGTGACCACCCCATAGCAGCCATCCTTGGCCAAGTCTAGGTGGGCACTGCCATATGGGTGGCGGTGCACCAGATAAGGGGTGGCAGTGCCACCCAGACACCACCACTTGCTCTCAAAACTTGTTAGAGTCAAGTTAGCATTTCTCAAAATATTTTCAATAATTTTTTTGCTTGCTCTCCAAAGTGCATTAGGCCTAAATGCAATGCATGAAGTCCAACATCTAGTGGCACTAGATGACCGAATTGTCTAGTAGAGATCCCCTCTTAATAGTATGACCATCTACCCTAAATGTGATCACACTCTCTATAGTGCCTTGATCACTGAAGCAAAACCCCTATTTATACCTTTACCTTGATCTCCATAGGGTTTTGTTTTTCTCTTTCTTCTTTTCCAAGTTGAGCACTTGATCATCATCACATGTGGCCATCTCATCATTTCATGTGATCATCACCATTTCTTGAGTGCCATCATGCTCCACACTTGGATGTACCAACCTATCTCACACAATAGTTAGATAGAAAGGTTAGTACAAAGGTTTCATCAATTATTCAAATCCAAACTAGGGCTTTCAACTACCCATTGCTTATGTAGAGCCAAGGGCGCACACCAACAAGGAGAGCAATGACAGCGAGGGCAGTGAGAGAGCGGTGCCAATGCGCCAACGATAAGGGAGGGGTAAGGTCAGGGAAATAGAATGATATGTGAGGCTCACATACAAAGAAAGTCGACTATAAGGGCACTAGATGTCAATTTTCAATTACTCTCTCTCCTACTTAGCCTACAAATATTATTTAGTGGACATGATGTCTTCCAACAAATATGCCACAAACCATAGCGTACAACAGCTAATTGAACTTTTTCAGTGTCCATTGGCAATGCATAGCCAATTTTTCCATTATCAAAATACCTTATATTTCATAATATATATAATGGAGCCCATTTGATATCATAATAGTTATTGTTATTTTCTACAAACTTAGTCATAGCTTACATGCCATCTTCCTACATTCATGGGAAGGGGTCAGTTACCAAGGCTAGTTAGAGGTAGTGCCATACACCTAGGAGGATGGAGGTGACAAAGTCAGGGGTACGAGTGGAGTTGCCGTACCCTCAAGACCTTTAACACTCCATTAAAGGCCCTAATATAGTACAATTCATAGCCCTATATGCACTAGTGGCATCTAGAGTGACATGATATCAGAGGTAAGGTATTATTTGACCAGTTAGTTTTCTTCTGATTTGGCCTAAGCATGGCACCACCGATGATGGTAACTTTGGGTATAGAAAATCTACAAAGTATAGATATTACTAGTGTTATCAGGACGTCTGATTAATCACGATTAGTCATGACTAATTGTCCTAGATGATCTTAGCTACTCGACTAGAGCCTCTGATTTGGCTAGGCCATCTAGAAACCCGGTCATCTGATTAGTCGTCGTCCAGTCACGATTAATCGTCCATCCAGGCTATGTGGTCGTCTAGCTAGAGAGTAGGCTACATCTCAGAGTTGGGCCTAGCTAGCAGTTGTGGTAGAACCACCCTAATTATATGGCCCATGTGCACCTATCATTGTCCTTAAGACCTCTGATGGCTGCACACGAGAGCCAGATAACTCAGGTAGTCTATCGGTAGTCCTCAAGGAACCCCGAATCATCCATATTTTACTACTCATACAGTATCAACAATGGAGTTACCACAACATTACAACATTTGGTATAAAAATAACTTACATCAAAGTGTAGAAGACTTATAACATCAGTCTACAAAACATGTTCAAGTCAAATCTTAACTTAAGTTCAAAAGGTAAGTAGAAGTGCAGAAGCAACTTAGGTCAAGCACCTAAGGTAGAGGAGATAGCCAGATCATGTCGAGCCCATCGACATGACCTTAATTAGCAGCACTAGTCAGAACCTGCAACAAGGGTTAACAAACCCTGAGTACTTGAGGGTACTCAACAAGTCTTACCCGACCAAAAGAAAAGACTCCAAGGACATGCTAGCTTAAAGGAAAGATTGAAGTAAGAAGTAACTTTTACAGAAAAGCTTACTATGAATGGATCCTTACTTTCAACATTTTAGCTTTGTATTAAGTCATTAGAAGTATCTAGTTTGCACCTGATCTAGCTCACTCACTTCATTAGCCATCTCATTGTCCTCTCTTATCCACAAGTAACCATGTTCCATTGATTAACTATGATGCGGGGTAGAGGATAGAGTCTCCATAACTGAGGAGCATGATGATTTGAATCACTTAGGCCCAGTTGGGGTTTCCCTACCATACGACATATGTAGGTCTAGGCCCAGACTTGAACCTACATATATCAACCCTCACTCGGATCCTCCAAAATGTGAACGGGTCCAGCGCTACCCGAGAGCACAGTACTCCACCTCCCTGTGCCGCTCCTAGCAGATTCACAAGATGTGTACACGCTACTCTTGTCATCTCTCCACTCCTAGTGCACAGTTGGCCTTTGACATAATGGAATAGCTGAGGTCTTAGGCTTACTAGAGTATGTGGCCAGTACTGTAAAGTCTTGAACACATACAAGCCTACAACAAATGGTCCTTAATCGACATAGATAGAGGCACTACATTGAGACTCCATTCTTGATGCAAGCCACCTGCTTAGTCTCAATTTAATATTATCATAACCAAGGTATATCATAGCCCATAACCAGAGTTCAGAAGAGCAAGGTAAAATCTAATCTCTTGAACGATGAAACCATCATTTGACTTCTATCAAAGTCTAAGCATTACTAAGCATCAGAGATATCGACCTATTCATGCTAACATGGTAGAACTAGTGATACCTGGATATCAAGGTAATCATGCAGCAATGGTATTCGACCAACTCCTAATTACTTAATGCACATCTCATAAGACTTAAGGTGTAATAAAGATTTGTAAATACTAGAAAAGGGTTTATGCTCCGGGGCTTGCCTATGTTGCAGAGAAGGTTAGTTTCACAGAGATATCCCAAGGTTAACTTGGCACCAACACCATGGTGGATGGACCTTCTCCGAAACTTGATCAACATGAATCTTCTCACTCTCGTGCACTAAACGTAATAGATGATGCTTTGCTTAACATGATGGAGTACATGCCATGATGCATGATGAGAGATGCACTAGTGCATAACAGAAGTTAAACAAAGTTATTATCTTGAGTACAACTTTCCTTCACTAAGAACTAGGGCAATTATTTTACAAAGCATTTTAGTTAATTAATTATCTAGTTACTTAGTTGTCTATCATGAAGGGATTAACATTTAACTTAATGCATGATCATTATAAGAAACTAATAATTAAGGCATATTAATTATTATATAAACAAGTTAATCATGTGGTTATTAAGAAATCAACACTTATCATATTATACTAGTCAAGCAAGCCAAGGCATTTAACTAACATTACACAAGATCAACCTTGAGACAAAAGCAAGGATCATTTTATGACCTAATCATATGTATTACTTAATTAGTCATTTGATTAAACTATTTTATTTATTAACTAAAAAGTTAAATATGAGCATATCAAAGAAGTAAAAGAGTTACCAAGGAACAACAAAGGGATTAGTGCTCCAAGGTCCACAATCAAGCCCAAAATCACATCAAAGTCATTTAGGGATTTATAGAAACCATTTTGTTATTTTAATTAATCCATAAAAGGCATTTAACTTAAGTGGATAATTTATTTTCATCAAAACAGAGCCAAACTTTTGGTGAAGGCACACCTAAGGATAATAAGCATAACCATAAAGTTTCATGATTTTTGGATAATTATTTTAGCCTATAAAAATCATGGAAGGTTCATTTTATAATTAAAAGAGGTAATTTTTAAGCATACCAAAACTACTAAAAATGACCAACTAATATTTTCTAGGTAGAGCATACAAAGATAAGCTTACACAAAAATTTTCATAAGTTTATCATGCTTCTATATTTTTCTAGGAATTAAACAAGATCAACACATTTTCACATTTTCTGGAAAAGAATAAAACTGAGAAATCATTTTGCACTCTAGCCCCCACCAGCCACAGAGACTGACAAAGGGGACCTGATCACACGCATAGTACCCCTATGGTCAGCCGCGGGTACATCGCTGTTAGACCGGCGATTCCTCACTGGTGATGAGGTCGTTGGCGACGAGGTCGGTACCTACATGCTCCCCATCACCCGGCGCATCGATATAAGGCACTAGTTGAACCTCTATCGCACCGAAGCTCACATGACAATGACCATGGCAGCTGGTAATAATGAGGGCATCGGTGATGGGAAGACCACCCTCAGACTCAGCACAACTAGGCGAACATGTCTAAGGTGCTAGGTAGACGAATTATAGTTTGGTGATGCTACGGAGTGGTGATGCTCGGCACGGCGACGCGATGGAACTCGATTCGCTACGGAGTGGAAGAGACAAAACGGAGGCTATGGGTATGATCAAAAGCTCACCGTGACTCTGACCGTCCACTTGGTCAAGATTGGAACATGGCGGATAGAGCCGACGATGGTGAGGGTGGTCGTGGCGGCCTAAACTAGGAAAGACGACCGCGTTCCATCGTGTCCTACACTGTAGAGGTAAAAAGGGAGGACCGATGAGCATCTCGGCAGTACAGGGAATTTAGAACAAGGATTAGGGAAGAGAGACCTATAGTGAGGCGCCCTGGCCACGACGAGCACCATCTTAGTGGCCATGGCAACATGACCGTGGAGGCAGCAGCACGTGCGGGCAATTTTGGTGGAGAGAGGTAGCGCGAGTGGTTCTGGTGAGTGTGCAGGGAGCAGGTGACTCTACAAGCAAGGGGAATTAGGTGGGGGCACAGCGACGGCGATGTATTTCGTCGACATGGTGGATCTGCTAGCGGTAGAGTAGAAGGAGGAAGAAGGGAGGACGGTGGCCGACTAGGGACTATATCGACATAGTTGAAGCTTCTCGACTGCCAGCTCCTGCTTGCGACGCATCAAGGGAAGCACCTGCGTGTTTGCGCTTGCGAGAGCAGTGCAACTGTTCGGTAGCGGTAGTGAGACAGGCCGGCTAGCTGCTGCCAGCAACACTATTCATTGACTAAAACTCCCCCTTCCCTTCTCTCATCAATTGACTTTAAGAAAAGTTGTTCAACAACACGTGCTCTCCATCTTTGCTTAAAGATGGACACTCAAAAGTTGATGGTTTTGAAGGTTTTGAATCGCAAAGAAGGGTTTAGTGAAACCAAAAAACAATTCAGGTTTAGGTTTTAAAAATAGTTTTGGATTAAGCTACTTTGGCATTTAATTAATGAGCACCCACTAATCAAACATCTCAACTAATTTCACAGTGACATAGCTCAAGTATAGGACCAAACAATGGAGCAAAAGTTGGACACATTTTATTCATGGAAATTGATTTAATAAATTCACCAAAAATTGAACTTATAACTACTTTTTAGGGACTTAGTCAAAATGGCTGTGTGAAGATTTAGTTATTGAATTCAATATTTGGAGCACAATTTTAACATGTTTGACTTGAAATCTCCAACAACCTTTTGTTCTACATCACATAGCACACTTTATATTACAAAGTTTATTTTAACAAAGTTTTATTTGTTTAAGAAGATTCTCATATATAAATTCACAAATAACCTTAAGTAAACACATTGATGACATTTCATGTGACATATAAAACACATCATGAGCAACATAATCATACTACAATTAAAACATGAAATGCGTCTAGGTTATAATGCTAGATGATTATGCATGATGATGCTCATGATCAAGTTTTTAATTGCTTTTTAACATCTGGGATGTTACAACTGTCTTATGTTTTGGCCCAAGCCCATTAGGGTTTCTCTTCTTTCCTACCCCTCACTCCCTCAGCCACTCACTCACTCAGAAGTCAACAGAACACATGCACTCTTCTCACCTCTCCCATCCAGCAGCAGTAGCTGCCTCCATTACCGCAATTCTATAGCTCCCTTTCCTCCTCTTCTCCCTTCTAATTCCCAGCTGCTACTCCCTCCCTTCCAGCTGCCCTTCCTCTCTCCCTTGCGACTGATGCTATAGGCACACATGCCTACAGTGGGTGCGCAGGTGGAAGTGTACATGCCTGAGGCCAATGTACAAGGAGAAGTTGGTTCTGCTCCATCCTCCTCAGTTGCATCAGGCTCAACTACTGTTGGCTTAGCATCCTCAGTTGCTCTAGATGTTGCATCTCTTGTTGAGAAGGCCCTAGCAAAACTATATAATATATATGGTATATATCAGTCCCCATATGTAGGGGACGACTGGGATGACTAGGGGACTCATCCAGGCCAGGGTCGATTAATCATCCTAGATGATGACTAAACATCCTAGACGTCCTGGACGGTAGGTGACCAGGCTCAACTAGCCAACCTGATAACATTGGATATTATGTAAGGCCATGCCCATGGTCATGGATGGGCCTATGCTAATAAGTGCTTTACATTGACTAGGGAATGATGTGTGCTTTTCTCCCTAGGTTGGTTATGATCTAACTTGAGGCTGTTGAGATTGAGAAAGAGGGATCTTTCCCCTTGACAAGAGATTGTGGGTGGATATGATCAAAGGCTTGGCAGCATGTATGTGTGAGTTTCAGAGCATGTGAGAAGTAGTTAGAGATGAATCCCTACCTAGTTTGCATGACTTGGAACTAGTTGGTATCTTAGGTATTATGCATGACTTGGAACCAGCTGGTATTTATAAGCGTGTGTTTTGTTCTGGCATCACTAGGGATGGTGAAAGCATCTAGGCCCCTAGTTGGGTTTTGGTGATTAACGACAATATGTGATTACTATGACTAACGTGTGTTTTATAGAGGTAATTAAGTTAGGTCATGGTAATGGAAATTGATTGGGCAATCATGGTAATCATGCCCCTACGATGAAAATCATTTCAGTTTTCAAAGGATGGACGACAAGGTTAAGGATGGACTAGTTCTAAGTGTCGTTTGGTGTTGAAGAGACACTTAGAGTAGTTTAGGACTTTGTTTTTCCTTTGGTCGTACTATTAAGGGGGGTATGAACTAGTAGCTTGACCTAGGTAAGTCTAGTGGGTTAGGTGTGGCGCACACTTGTTAAATCTAGCACTAGGTAGCTCCGAAGTAGCCCTAAGATCAATTGGAGCAAACTTCATTCACATATGTTGTCGAGTTGGAAGTGAATGGAGGGTCAAATGTTGACCAAACACTGATTCGGTTATGACAGAACGCTAGCAGAAGAGTCCGATCAGTTCATTTGATCAAGGAGAAGTAGTTTGGTTGCGACCGGACACTAAGTGAAAAGTGACCGAACATTGGGTGCCAGAGTCCGGTCAACTCCAGTAAGGTTCTAGAGAGGGAGAATCTTGATCAGACGCGTCTGGTCAGTGCTGACCGGACACTAGTTAGGTTCCGGTTACTAACCAGACGCTGAACAGCGAAGCGATCGGACTCTAGGCTCCAGCGTCCGATCAACATCAGTAAGGGTCCAGAGAGCAGTTTTTGTGACCAGGCATGTCCAGTTAGTGCTGACGGGATGTAGGTCAGAGTCTAGTCACAACTTAACAGCTCTATGGCAGGGATAACTGATCGGAGCATCCGATCACCCCACAGAATGCTGATGCGACCTCCTAATGGTTTGTTTTGAATGAGGGGGTATAATACTTCCTCTATTCATCCAAGGGAGGTCTCTTACCCATTTGATCAGCTGAGAAACACCCTTGAGAGTGCTTTGGAGAGCAAGAGCCTAGTGAGGTGATTGAGATTTGAGAATCCAAGATTAAGGCCTCATTAGTGCAAGGAGAGTAGCAAGTGTGCATCCACCCTTCTCATTAGGCTTGTTGTGGTCAAGTGAGAGTTTGTGTTTGTTACTCTTGGTGATCACCATCACATAGACAACTTGGTGGTGATTGGGAGTTTTGTGATCATCCAGCGGAGCTTGTGGATGACCCAACTTAAGTTGTGAGCGTTTGTGGGTGATTCATCGTGATGGAGTGTTGAAGAATCAACCCATAGAGAGCCCTTGATCCTTGCGTGGATCAAGGGGGAGCTACACCCTTGCGCGGGTGCTCCAACGAGGACTAGTGGGGAGTGGCAACTCTCTGATTTCTCGACAAAACATCGCTATTTTCCTTCTCCTCTCTTTACTTTGAGCATTTACTTTTGAGCAATTCAATTCTTGTCTTTACATTCTTAGAATTACCATGCTAGAGTAGGATTGGAACTTAGGGTGCTAAACTTTTATACGGTAGATCATTAGAATCACATTCTAGGCACAATGGGTGAAGTGGGCTAAGTGTAGGGTTCAATTATTGCAAAGAATTTTAGAATTAGCCCAATTCACCCCCCTCTTAGGCATCTTGATCCTTTCAATTGGTATCAGAGCCTCGTGCTCACGTATTCAGGCTTAACCACCTAGAAAAAGATGTCCCACGGGGATGGTTCTTCTCCTATCTTTGAGGGAGATGATTTTCCTTACTGGAAAATCTGCATGGAGGCGCACTTAGAAGCTCTAGATGTTGGAATTCTTAGAGCCACCTCTCAAGGCTTCCCAAAACCTAGGGATCCCACACATCTTCAAGGCAATGAGGTCAATTATGAGAAATGGAATGCAAAGGCTAGAAACACCATCTTTAGAGGCCTTTGCAAAGATGTGTTTAACCGTGTGCGGAACCACAAGGACGCCCATGCACTATGGTCGGACATTTGTGCGCTCTATGAGGGAACAAAGAGCGAGCATGAGGAATGCTATCATCTTGTCATGAAAAAGCTTAATTCTTTTGAGATGCTTCCTAAAGAAAGTGCAAATGAAATGTACTCACGCTTAAATGTTCTTGTAGAGGAAGTCAATGGGCTTGGACTTACACAAATACAACCATCTGATATTGTAATAAAGATCTTGAGTGTCCTCCCCATTGACAAATATAGACATATTGTGACCGTGCTTCATCGAGGTAATCTTTCCACCGCTACACCAACTCAAATCTTGGGAAAGATCAATGCTCATGAGATGTATATGCACATCTCACCACAAGATGGCTCTTCCTCTACCAAGAAGAAAGACAAAGACTTGGCATTCAAGGCTAGCCAAGAGTAGGGCAAAGCAAGAGTTGAATATGAGAGCTCAAGTGATGATGAAATTGATGATGCAAGTCTTGCTCTCATGGTGAGAAGAGCTATCAAGATGCTAAAGAAGCTCAACAAGAATGATGTCAAATTTGATGGCAAGAAAAAGAAGTTCTTCACTAGCAATAGAAGGACGCCAATCTCGGAGATGGATTGCTACAATTGTGGAGAACTTGGTCATCTAGCTCATCAATGCCCCAAGCCCAGGAAAGACAAGTACAAGAAGAAGTACAAGGGCAAGAAAGATGACTCAAGTGATGAAGATAATGATGAGAAGAAGAAAAATAAGCCATACAAGAAGGATGGCACGAAGAAGGATTTCAACAAGAAGAAGAATGGCAAGGCATACATCGTCGATGATTGGCTCACTGATATTGATTCATCAAGTTGCTCATCCGATGATGATAGTGAGAATGAGAAGGTGGCCGCTATTGTGATTGACTCTTCATCATCTTCACCGACACCATCGCCATCATCCTCTATACACCTATGCCTTATGGCCAAGGGTGAACGAAAGGTATCAAATGATGATGAAAGTAGTGGTGATGAACATGCTTGCAATGATGATAGTGATAGTGATGATGATGAATTTGAATCACCTTCATACGATGATCTTGTTAAATTACTAAATCAATACACTAAGATCATTAGAAAGTCAAGAGCTAAGAATGAAAAGCAAGAACTTAAGAATGATTCTCTTTTAGCTAAATGTGACATAGTGGAAAAGGCTAGTGTTGAGCTTAGAGAAGCAAATGATGCTATGTCATCCAAACTCAAGGAGCTCAAATCTTCTATGAAAGAGCTTAAAGATAAACATGATAAACTTGAGGGGATACATAATGAGCTCATCACTAGCTACAAAATACTAAAAGAAAATATACAAATCTCAAGATCAATCATGACAATCTTGTTATCTCTCATGAGTTTTTATCCAATGAGCCACATGATGCTACTAACCATGTTGTTAAGATTGATATAGCTACATCATGTGATGATTTGATTATTGAGAGCATTGAGCAAGGTTCTAGTAGCAAAGGCAAGCAAGTGGTTGAGTCCAATAACTATGATGAGTATGTCAAGATCAAGAATAAGAATGAGAAGCTAAAGAAAGATCTTGAGAAGCTTTCAACCACCAACACCATTGTGATAGAGAACCTTGACCATGATAGTGATCTAGCTCTTGAGAATGAGAAGCTTAAAGAAGAGAACAAGAGGCTCAAGAAGGAGAAAAATCATGATGAGCTAAAAGAAGAGAACAAGAAGCACAAGCTAGAAAAATAACATCTCAAGACTATGTTGAGCAAATTCACAAGAGGTCAACATCTTCAAAGTGAGCTACTCATGAACACCATCATGAAGATGGATAGAAGTGGAATTGGATACTTGGCACATCAAGAGAAGAAGGCTCAAGCTCAACACCAATAACAACACAAGTCAAAGCCAAAGCTAAAGAGGTGTTTTGAGTGTGGACAAGAAGGTCACTTTGCCCATGAGTGTCAAACTCCTCCACCACAACCCTTGCTCAAGCATGCTAGCCTTTTGCTTTCAATGCTCATTACATGCTTAGAAAGGACTCTAGTGGAAAAATGAAAGTCATGTTCTTAGGACCTCCCAACAAAAATAGGCCTAAGAAAATTTGGGTTGCAAAGTCACTTATTGAGAAAGTTAAGGGCCCTCAACAAGTTTGGGTCCCTAAACAAGCTTGATCTCTTGTGTGTAGGTGAACTACAAGACCGGTGGAAGTCATTGGGTAATTGATAGTGGTTGCACTCAACATATGACCGGTGATCCTCGTATGTTCACCTCACTAGATGAAGAAGTTGATGGTCAAGAAAAAAATTACATTTGGTGATAATTCAAAGGGCAAAGTCAAAGGATTGGGCAAAGTGGCAATATCAAATGACCATTCAATCTCAAATGTGCTATATGTTGCTTCATTGATGATCAAGTTATATTCATGGGATTTAGATACAACAACCTATATTTAGTGGATTTCACCTCCGAAGATGCTAACTTAAAGACATGCCTATTCACCAAAACATCACTTGGGTGGCTATGGCATAGAAGACTTGCTCATGTTGGAATGAGTTCACTCAAGAAGCTTATGAAGAATGAATTGGTGAGAGGGTTGAAGGATGTGAAATTTGAGAAGGACAAGCTTTGTAGTGCATGTCAAGCCGGCAAACAAGTTGCAAACACTCATCCTATAAAAGCTTTCATGTCAACAACAGTGCTAGAGCTCCTTCACATGGACTTATTTAGACCAACAACTTACAAGAGTTTTGGAGGAAATCTTTATTGTCTTATGATTGTTGATGACTACTCTAGATATACATGAGTGTTCTTCCTTCATGACAAGACCAAAGTTGCATCATGTTTCAAGAAGTTTGCCAAGAGAGCACAAAATGAGTTTGAAGTGAAGCTCAAGAAGATTAGAAGTGATAATGGTAAAGAGTTTGACAACACAAACATTGAAGCCTATTGTGATGAAGTTGGAATCAAGCATGAGGTCTCCACAACATACACTCAACAAAATGGTGTAGTTGAGAGAAAGAACCGGACACTCATTACACTTGCAAGAACAATGCTTGATGAGTACACCACACCCAAAGCTCTATGGGTGGAAGCTATTAACACCACATGCTATGCATCCAACTGCCTATTCCTTCAAAAGTTTCTTGGCAAGACACCTTATGAGTTGCTCAATGAGAAGCCAGATGTCTCATTCTTCTGGGTGTTTGGTTGCAAATGCTACATCTATAAGAAGCGGCAACACCTAGGAAAGTTTCAAAGACGTTGTGATATTGGCTTTCTTGTTGGTTACTCATCAAAATCCAAAGCATATAGAGTATTTAATTATGCCACTGGCTTGGTTGAAGAAACATATGATGTGGAATTTGATGAATCTAATGACTTCCAAGGAGCACATGAGAATCTTGATGATGTAGGTGATGAACCATTAAGGAAGGCTATGAAGAACATTCCTATTGGAGACATCAAGCCTAAAGATGATGAAGATGATGTACAAGTGATTGATCCACCTTCTTCATCAAATGTGCCACAAGATGGTGATAGAGATGGGAGAGTAGAAAATGAAGATACTCATGTCTCTCATGATCAAATGGTGGCACAAGCACAAGATGTTGATGCTCCACAACCTCTGCCTCAAGTGGTTGATAGAAGAAATTCACCTCTACTACAAGCTCATCCATAAGATCTCATCATAGGGAGTCCTTCAAAGGGTGTAATGACTCAATCTCAAAAACTTCCTTCATTTATTGAAGATCACTCTTTTGTCTCTTGTGTTGAACCTAAGAATGTAGAAGAAGCTCTTCAAGATTCGAATTGGATAAATGCCATGCATGAAGAGTTGAACAACTTCACCTGCAATGAAGTTTGGACTCTTGAAGAGCGACCACAAGGTGCAAGAGTCATTAGAACAAAGTGGGTGTTCCACAACAAGCAAGATGATCAAGGTGTTGTAGTGAGGAACAAGGCAAGACTAGTTGCAAAGGTGTTCTCTCAAGTTGAAGGATTAGATTTTGGAGAGACCTTTGCACCGGTTGTAAGACTTGAAGCCATCCGTATCCTCCTTGCATATGCATCACATCATGAAATGAAATTATATCAAATGGATGTTAAAAGTGCATTTTTAAATAGCTTCATAAATGAACTAGTCTATGTTGATCAACCTCTCAGGTTTGAGGACCCTAGATATCCTAATCATGTTTATAGGTTATCCAAGGCGCTATATGGGCTTAAGCAAGCCCCAAGAGCTTGGTATGAGCGTCTTTGGGATTTCCTCATTGAGAAGGGCTTCACCATTAGGAAGGTCGACACCACACTATTCACCAAGAAGCTTGATGGGGAAATCTTCATTTGTCAAGTATATGTTGATGATATCATCTTTGGATCATCAAATGAAGATTATTGCAAAGAGTTTGGTGAATTGATGTCGAAGGAGTTCAAGATGTCAATGATTGGAGAGCTTACATTCTTTCTTGGTTTTCAAGTCAAGCAAATGAGAGAAGGGATTTTCATCTCTCAAGAAAAGTATACCAAGGATCTTCTCAAGAGGTTCAATATGGATGAATATAAGCCAATCAAGACACCAATGCCATCTAATGGACATCTCGACCTAGATGAGGGAGGTAAAATGGTTGATCAAACTCTCTACCGCTCTATGATTGGTAGCTTGTTATATTTAACTACATCTAGGCCCGACATCATGTTTAGTGTGTGTATGTGTGCTAGATTTCAAGCTAATCCTAAGAAAGCTCATTTGATTGCTGTTAAAAGAATCCTTAGGTACCTTAAGCACACACCAAGCATTGACCTTTGGTATCCCAAATGAGCTAGATTTGAATTAGTTGGCTATTCCGATTCGGATTATGCTGGTTGCAAAGTTGATAGGAAAAGCACATCCGGAGGGTGCCATTTGCTTGGTAGATCACTTATGTCTTGGTCCTCCAAGAAGCAAAATAGTGTGGCTTTGTCCACCACCGAAGCGGAATACATTGCTGCGGATGCTTGTTGTGCACAAATACTTTACATAAAGCAAACTTTGCTAGACTATGGTGTAGTTCTAGAAAAGGTACCTCTTTTGTGTGACAATGAGAGTGCGGTAAAGCTTACTAATAATCCGATTCAACACTCTCGCACCAAGCACATAGATATCTGTCATCACTTTCTTAGAGATCATGTTGCTAAAAATGATATTTCATTAGAAGGTGTAAGGACCGAGGATCAATTGGCGGATATCTTCATTAAACTACTTGTCGGTGTTTTGGACCGGGGAATCCTCAACCAACTAGTGAATTTATGCTGCGTGTTCCCAATCCCGGATGGTGATGCAAAGAGACACAAGGCTTATACTGGTTCAGGCAATTAGTGCCCTACGTCTAGTCTGAGAGATCAATCTTGTATTCCTTGCACCAAAGTGCTTGTAGTAGGGGGTTACAAGCACGGTGAGAGAGGGAGCTAGTCCTAGGTCTCGGTGGGGAGTGATGTGGGCTGCTTGAGACGTTGCTCTCAGGCGGCAGGGAAGTGTGCGTGTTACAGGGTGTTGTTCTTCGTGAGTGCCTCCGTCTCCCCTAGAAATGGCCCAAGTCCTTTCCTTTTATAGTTGAAGGGAGGACAAGGATAGTACATGTGCTAACTATAAGGCATCGTGCGAATAGAGGCAGCGTGTCCGAGCCCTATAGCCTGTTCCTATAGTGGTGTGGTCGTCGGAGTGGTCTGTCCTTGAGGCGCTGGGGCGACATGCCGGTCACATCCGATCCTATGCATCATGGAAGCTCTAGGGCTGCCTCGAAGCGGGTGCGGTGGTCAGCGTGTGGTCGCTGTGGGTTAACTGTGCGCGAGGCCAGGGCTTGGTTGGTGTCGAGGCCGAACCGTGGTGGGGGTCTTGGCAGACGTGAATCTTGAGATGGCCGAGGCCCTGACATAGGGTTCCGAGGCTCGGAGGGAGCGGTCATTCTGGTATGCTGGTTCGGAGGCGATGATGACCCGAGCTAGGCTTCCCATGCCACGTTGTCTATGGGGTAGGGATCGCGGGGCACAGTGTAGTGCGAGCACTGATCGTGGGCACAACGCCATAATACAGTGGCCGGTAATCCCCGCCATGCCCTGTCTCAGTAGGTATGGCGCTGATGCGACTTCCTATCTGCCACTCCGTAGTGTTGAGCCATCGTCTAGCTGAGATTGCAGGAGTGGTTGATGCATTAATAAGACGTGACATGCTGTCGGGAAGGCTGGTCAAGGCAGGAGCGACGGGTTGTTGACAAGCCAGCCTTGAGCGAGACGGAGAATAGCTGTCTCATTCGGGGCCATACGCACGGGGCCTCGAGCGAGACGAAGATTGGGCTCCTTGCCGAGGCCTTTCGCGAGAGGCCTCATGCGAGGCGGAGATTTCGTCAGGGTGCCGAGACCTCTCATGCGAGGCCTTAGGCAAGGCGGAGAGCCGGTGGGCTCGGATGGGGCCGGTGATGAACCTATGGCTTACCTTCTGACTTCGTTGTTGATGAGATTTAAGTGACTCTTTTGGTGTATGCTCGGGGTACCCTGTTCTATGGTACCCGATAGTAGCCCCCAAGCCTCGGGGGGAGTGCGTGCACTCTCCCTGAGGGTTTGTCGAGACTTGGCTTGCAGCCGCTCCTGTAGGGATTGTGTTCTGCTTCTTGAGGTTTCGGTGGGTGCGCGCGAGCGCACCCGCTGGGTGTAGCCCCCGAGGCCCTAGAGGAGTGGAGTCATTCCTCCAGGGGCTTTTTTTGTGTTTTGAGTGAGGAGTTTTTATTGTATTTGCCGAGCCCACAAGTGCGAGTTTAGGTCGCGGGGTCTCGGCAAGGTTATAGGAAGAGCCCCCTAGCCTCTGCACGGAGCAAGAGGTCCGTCAGGGGTTCCCCTGGCTTTTTGCATGACCCTCATGCTTCCTTTTCGCTCGGAAGGAGGGGTGGAATGTGCTAGGCTACCCTCGGTGGGCACGAGCGTTGGCACTTCCGGTGAGCTATTATCGGGTAAGTCCGAGTGGAGGCCCATGCCCCGTTCGCTAGGGGACGGCTAGCGGTCTAGAGACACACTCCAAGAGTACCATAGGGTTTCTCTAGTGGGTGCTAAGGCTGTTCGCTGGGCCTCGGTGGCTTGGCACCTCCCAACGGTGGGATCCCATTCGGAGACCTCCCTGCCGGTCTTGGACACGACTTAGGACACCCCGAGCGACTGTTTGCTCAGGCCTCAGCCATTCATGGGCTCACCCATAGTCGTCCCTGACTCTGTTGCCTTGGGGTGGCTGTCGAAACCTTAGGGGCCCCAGCCTTCAAACCCCTAGACCATAATGGGCTCGGTGCCCTTTATCGTATTTGTAATAAAACTTCTAGCGTGGGCTTAGGTCGTTTGTCTTTGTCTTGGGTGCAGGAGGAGCCCCTGAGCCTCCGCCCGGAGCAAGAGGGCGGTCAGGGGTCCCCTGGCTTTTTTGTTCGACCCTCACATATCCTTTTCATTCGGATGGAGGGTTTGTTTGCCGAGCCCATTCAGGTGCGAGCCAGAGCCGCTGGGTCTCAGCAAGGTTGCAGGAAGAGCCCCCTAGCCTTTGCACGGAGCGAGAGGGCCGTCGGGAGTTCCCCTAGCTTTTTATACGCCCCTCACGTGTGAGGGTTTGTTTGCCGAGGCCCCTTTGGGCGCGAGCCTGGGTCGCGGGGTCTCGGCAAGGTTGCAGGAAGGGCTCCCTAGCCTCTACACGGAGCGAGAGGGCCATCGGGAGCTCCCCTAGCTTTTTGCATGACCCTCGTGCTTCCTTTTCGCTCGGAAGGAGGGGTTGTTTTGCCGAGCCCCCTCGAGTGCGAGCTAGGGTCGCTAGGTCTCAGCAAGGTTGTAGGAAGAGCCCCCTAGCCTCTGCACGGAGCAAGAGGTCCGTCAGGGGCTCCCCTGGCTTTTTGTACGACCCTCACGCTTCCTTTTCGTTCGGAAGGAGGGGTGGAATGTGCCAGGCTACCCTCGGTGGGCACGAGTGCTGGCACTTCCGGTGAGCTGTTATCGGGTAAGTCCGAGTGGAGGCCCGTGCCCCATTCACTAGGGGACAGCTAGCGGTCCAGAGACACACTCCAAGAGTACTGGAGGGTTTCTCTAGTGGGTGCCGAGGCCGTTCGCTGGGCCTCGGTGGCTCGGTGCCTCCCTACGGTGGGATCCCATTCGGAGACCTCCCTACCGGTCTCGGACATGACTTAGGGCATCCCAAGCATTTCGCTTGCTTGGGCCTCGGCCCTATATGGGCTCGCCCATGGTCGTCCCTAACTCTGTTGTCCTAGGGTGGCTGTCAAAACCCCTAGGGGCCCAGCCTTCAAACCCCTAGACCATAATAGGCTCAGAGCCTGGTTCCTTCATCTGAAAGGAATAGGGCGGAGGGAATATCTTCCCCATCGGCTCGGCAACGGCTGGCGCGCCTTTTGAGGTGGTTTTCTGGGGAGACGGAATGACGCCTACTACCGCAGCAGTCAGGCATGACATGGTGGATGGGACGTAACTGTTCCCACAGTTAATGAGAAAAGGTGGGCGCGTGAGTGGTAAAATCGGATCAGGGTTAACCACGCCGGATCCAGGGGAAACTTCCCTGATTTCATCATCCGTCCGTTTCACCTTCTCCCTGCATAAATACGCAAAGAGCCTCGCCCCTCCTCACCTTACCTTGCCTGCGTTAGCTCTGCCCCCATCGAGCCATCGCTAGAGTAGCGGGTGCCGGGAAGAAGAAGGGAGAAGAGCGAGCCAGGGAGAGAGCAAGAAAGAGAGAGAGAGAGAGAGAGAGAGAGAGAGAAACTCACCGCCGCATTCAATCCCTCCACTGCATCCATGGCCGGCGACATCATTGTCATCGAGGTGGACCCTTGGGACCCATCTGACGTCACCGCGGAGATGCTTCAGTCGCTCATCGATGGCAGACTCCTTCGTCTGGGGACGGACCCCAATAGGCCGGAGTGGATCGCTCCGTCGGGCGAGCCGGAGCTAAGGCCTCGCGATGGTTACATCGTGAGCTTTGTCTCCTTTCACGAGCGTGGCCTCGGCGTCTCAGCGGATCGGTACATGTGGGTGCTCCAGCACTACTATGGCATGGAGCTCCACAACTTCAACCCCAACTCCATCACACAAGCGGCCATCTTCATTGCCGTCTACGACGGGTACCTGGGGATTGCTCCCCATTGGGAGTTATGGCTCCACCTCTTCTGGGCGGGGCATACTACTAAGCCAACAGGCACGTCGGGCATGAGGAAAGCGACAAGGGCTGGCGGCTGCACTCTCCAAGTGCGCTAGGACCACCAGCACCTCTACATCCCGGCCCAGCTCGCGTCATCCAATCGCCGATGGTACACGAGCTGGTTCTATCTTCGCAACGACGACGGAGGACTTCCCCCCCTACACTGGGCGGATTATGGGGAGCTGCCCGGAGAGGTGGAAGTACGGCGTCCCGAGGGAGGATCAGCCCAAGCTACAGCTGCTTCTGGAGGGGCTGGAGAGGCTACGAGGCCGTGGCCTTACTGTAACACCTCGGGTGTTTAAATATTAAAATCTGACATGTCATCATATGCATTGCAAAGCATTTGGCATTTGGTGAAACTTTGAGATGCATACACTAAAATAAGTTTATATTTATGTGGTATGTGTTGCATTGTATTGTTTGACTCAAGTTCAATGTTTGTTTGGATTTTGAATTTTTTTCCAGAAAACCCCGCTTTTCAACATTTAAACCCTACCCTGAAAATCCATTTCAAAATCTAAGCATATTTTGGGGTTGGGCCCAAAAGCAAAAGTGTAGAGCTTGGCAAGTTATGCAAAGTTTGTTTTTGGAGTTTTTCAAGTTGTTTAGAAAAATTTTGAGTAATTCAAAAAGGCGTAATTCGTTAAATTTCCCTATTTGAATTCAAAAGTTCATTTCAAAATCTAGACCGAATTAGGAAATGGTTATAAAAGCAAAGTTGTAGAACTTTTGATTTTGAGCAACTTTTGTTTTTGGAGATTTTTGAGTTGTTATGAAAATTTGGGAGTAATTTGTGAATTTTTGCGAATGGCAAACTTATAATTTTGATGAACAGTGTTCACCGCTTGCGCTACACCGCCGGCGAGCTTCGGCTTGCTTCCAGTCGCGCGCGTGGCCGTCTGGGCGTCGCGTTGGCACGGCGAAGGCTTCCACGTGGCTTCTTTGCGCTTCCTTGGTCGCGTTATAAGCCAGCCACCGTCGCCGTTCTTCGTTTTCTTTTCTCCTCTGTTTTCCAGTCACCGCCGCCGCAGGTCCGTCGAGCTTTTGCCGTCGAACCAGCGCCCACGCCATCGCAGCAAAGCGTGCTCCAGCTCCGCCGTATCCTTGCGCATCCAGCCAACCCACCAATTCAACTAGTCTAAGTCGGGAACTCGAGTTGCATCGTCTTCTTCCTCGCGGCCGGCAACTCCTCCGCCGAGCACGATTCGCCGCGGCTAGAGCTCCATGGTGCATCTCCATCCCTGGTTTTGGTTGATTCTATTTCGTCTCGATGATGTAGTACTTAATCCATAGCTGGTTGCTCATTTTGACCACTGCAGTCGCCGGTACACCATCGCCGACGACGTTTTGCTCCGCCGTGACCGCTGTCAATGTCGACCCGTGTCATCGTAGCTTATCCGGTCTCGTTCTTTGCTCCAACGTGTTTGTGGTAAGCTACTGGACCTTCCCATGCCCTCTATTTCCCTGTTTTTGGCTTTGTTTCGCCGGCGTTGTGTCGCCGTGCCACCGCGTCCGTCATGGCCGACGACGAGCTAGTATAGGGCCGTAATCAGTGCTGATAGGGACGTCAATCGATGCGCCAAGTCTTGGAGATCAGTTTGGAACGTTGGCCGTCGCCGTTGGACTCGCCGTCGGCGAGAAATCGTCGGTCAGCGCCGTCGCCGTCGTAGTCAAACACGCGAGGTTAGGGATGACAGGTGGGACCCGTTGTCAGTGACTCAGCGTTCAAATGGATTTTTCTATTTTCAGATTTGAATGAATAGTGTCTGTTTTTGTTATTTTTGTGTAGATTTATTTAGAGCTCCAAAAATTATGAAAATTTTTAAGTAACTTCTTTGTGATATATAGTATTTAATAAAAATATGAAATAATATTTTTCAGTACTTTTTGAATGTGGTAAAAATTGCTCAATTTATTAATAAATGGATTTCCATGATTTTTCTAGGCTTATTTAATTGTCCAAAAATTATGAAATTTGTTTTGCCACTTACTTATCATGTAATGAACATGTACTAAAATTTTGAGCTCAATTAGAATAAGTTGATTTATTTCATAATTTTGAATTAAATAATTAATTCATAAAAGCAAATAGTAACCTTTAGTGATTTAGGTTTTGTTTGTAATTTTGGATTGAGTGATGACCTCGGGTCATTAGTTGATAATGATCCTTGGCAATTGATGTATGTGTTACGATAAAGATTTAGTTTGTTTGACTTGCAACTGTATCGCGAAGGAAAGTTGTATTCAAATTGTTAATTTTTGTATCCATCATCGAGCATCATATTTAGTATTCCGCATCATGTTGAACATGGCATTGTTATTACGTGTAGTGAATGAAGGTGAAAACGTGGTAGTTAATCAAGCTGTTGAAGAGGTTAATCCGTCTGTTGAGGTTGGATCGTGTACTTGTGTAACGTCGCAGGAAACGGACTTTTCTGTCAACGAAGGCAAGCCCTGGATGCATACAACCCTACCTTGTGTTTTACAAATTAATTTCGCTTTTGCTTTCTGTTACTGCATTAAGTGGTTAGGAGTGAAGTAAGAGCCTAATTGGTGCATTACCACCCTTGTTATTCCATATTTACCATATTACCAGTCTAAAACTCGTATATGCCTAGTTTTGCTTAGCTATGCATAGAACGATGAAAGTCGGGTGACTACCTGCCACCTACAAGTAACAAATGGAACATTGGTTAATTATGTTAGCATGTAATATGGGAATGTGGAGTAATAAATCTAGACCGGGCGGACTCGGTGTGTGTGAGCCACAAGACATGGAGGTCTTGTGAGCGGGTTATTTCCGCCTGTGTCGATTAAGGCACGTCCGTTGTTGAATTGTATGAGGTGAGAATTTGTAGTACTAACCACATACTCTGGTAAGCCTGAACTTGGCAATTCTATTACGAGAATGGCTACTCGCGCACTGGGAGTGGAGAGATGGCAGGAATAGCGTGTACCCACGTGGCCATGGGCTGGAATGGTGGAGTACTGTGTTCTCGGGTGGCGCGGACCCGTTCTTGTTTTAGGGGATCCGAGGGTAGGTTGGTATATGTAGGTCGGGGACCTGCATATGTCGTGTGGTCTGGAATCCCCAGCTGGGCTTAATCGGTTCGAATCGTCGTTGCTCCTCGGTTAAGGAGACTCAACTCACTGTTCATCATCGTAGAATTAATAACCGAAACTTGAATAAGGCTTGTGAAGGTGTTGGATATGAAGTCTCATGATCTCAGTGCGGATCGCGTCAGCTTTGTATATAATTCTTGAGAAGTTTTCTATATAAAGAATGTTGTTAAAAGAGCTTTTATGCAAAAGAACTTTGATCATTGTTAAAGCTATACCTTGAATCCCTGAGCCTACATTACTGAGTTTATCAGTTAATATTTCGGATAAGTCTTGTTGAGTACTTTCGTACTCAGGGTTCGTTGACCCCTTGTTGCAGGTGAGCCTCATGAGCAGATCTGTTTTGGATCGTGCTGCATGACTATCGTTCGTTCTGACGATGAGAAGTAAATGTGTGATCCTTGGGCAGGATGTTTATTTTGTGTGATATGTCTATATTAATTATGCCACTCCACTACTACTATGGTTTGTAATAATTATCGAACTTAGTTTGTAAGGTTTGAAACAACTGGTTTGTAAACTATATTATCGTAAGACTTCCGCTGTTTTTACTCTGGTTTTGATATTTGAATAAATGTTGTAATACTGCAATGACTCTGTAACGTGATCCTGCTCGGAAATCGTGGATGATTCGGGGTTCCCCGAGGACACCCGATAGTCTTTTTAAGTTCATGGAAACATATGCATAGATGTCAAAGGTCATCGGACAGTGACAGGTGCATGTGGGCCCTATAACTTAGGAGGTTCTGCCACAGAATGGTATCGGAGCAATCGTTACAAGGTTTTTGTTGTATTGTTTTACAAAAACTTCAAAATGATTGGGATGACTAAATTTAACTTGATAATTTGGTCCAAATTGCTTCTGACTTATCTTATTTCTTTCTCACCATTCCATATTTGATTAAAAAGGTTTTGTGTGGTGGAGTAGTAATCTTACTATGCCCTATATAAAAATAAATGTTTTTTATGTACATTATTAACTTTGATGTTTTTGTTCGTAAGAACGATTCATGCATCAGGAATAATTCACTCGTTACTTCCTTCACCTCGTAGTCTGGAGTTAAGTAGTGAGTCTGGTTTGAGGAATGTAACCCATCTTAGCTACTTTTTGGATTTTGATCAAATGATCTTACTTGGATTCAATTGGTTTCCTACAGTATGGCTCATGCCAAGATGACGCCCCGTAAGTCCACCGGACCCAAAGGAGTTCCTCATCACCAACTTGCCCCTAGAAATGATGGTGCTAGCAGTAGCAATACTAGGCCTGATCCCCAGGCAGAGATACTAAGGGTTTCTATGGAGTTAGCACAATCTACTAGAGATAGGGCTTTGGATGTTATACAAATAGGAGAATTACAGGGTCAATTGAGGTAGCTCACCATCACGCATAGGAACTGCGAAAGTATGCTAGTTCGTACGGTGGAAGGAAGAAATGAAGCTTGGCACAGGGAAAATGTAGCTAGAGCTAGAACTCATGAGCTAGAATTCTATGTAGAAGATTTAGAAGAACATAATACATATCTACATGAGGAGGTTCATAGGCTTAGCAATCTACTGAATCCGAATCATGAGCCTCAAGCTGATGCCATGGACCCCGGTGTCATCCTTGCCGATGATGATGAATCGGGAGAGGAAGAAGAAGATCCTAAAGAATTAGTAATGATCGATGAAAGTGATGATGAAGGCGGTAATAATTCCGGAATGGATACCGAGCCTGAAGTTTGAAGAAATTGAGGAAAAGAGTAGAGTTGTATAATAGTAGCTCTAGCTAAGTTATGTAGTTTTGTTCTCGTACTCGTGGGTTTGTTTGTACATTAGTAAACTCTATGTAATGTGTCTAGAGTAAGCTTTGGTACAATTCAATAAAGACATGTGAATAAAGTTTGGTTTGTTATGAGCAGGTGCGTCGTACGCGGGGTTCGTTTATTCCGGGAACTTCACAAGATGAGGACGGTATTCCAGATCTGCCACCAGTTCCAACCAATTTAGCTGATGCTATAACTGCACTTGTCAGTGTGATGGCTGAAAATTCTCGTTTGCTTCATGAGATGGCTCAGAGTAATCAGAATCAGATGTATGGAAACCGTGGATGCCACCATAACCGACAGGAGGCTACATATATTGATTTCACAGACACAAGACCCCCGGTGTTCACCAAGGTAGATGAACCATTGGAGGCTGATGACTAGCTTCGAACCATGGAGCAGAAATTTGACCTTATCCCATGCACGGAGTATCAGAAACCTACGTTTGCCGCCCAACAACTTAGAGGAGCAGCAAGTGCTTGGTGGGCAAACTTAGTGGCTATGCAACCTGCTGGCATTCCAATAACTTGGGCTGAGTTCCGTACTACCTTTAGAGCCCATTATATCCCTGAAGGAGTGATGGCTATGAAGCTAGATGAATTCCTTGCTTTGAAACAAGGAGATCAAACCGTGATGCAGTTTGTGGGAAGATTTAATCATCTGTCCCAATATGCATCCGAACATGTCAATACTGATGCCAAGAAGAAGAGGTGGTTTATGAGAGGCCTGAATACCAAGTTGCAGACTATGATGACCACTTGCACCAATGTCACTTACCATGAGGCAGTAAATATTGCAATTGCTTCAGAATCAAAGTATCGGCGGCATAAGGAGCTCAAAAAGAAAAAGAGTGTGCCGTCTGGATCTTTTGGGGGAAATTAGAAGAAGTAGAGGGTGATTTATCATCCAGTACATCATAATCGTCCTCCTTATCGTCCGCCGCAGTTCCAAGCTGGGCAACAGTCAAATGTCCATCCTGCTATAACCTATCCGAACTCACAATCAACCAATGCTCCTGGTGGCAATGCTCCAACATCCCAGGGTCACAACTATCCATGCTACAATTGTGGAAGGACTGGTCATTTCTCTAGGGAATGTCCATATCCTAGGCAGGCTAATCAAAATTATCAAAAGGCCCCTGCTAATCAACAACAGGGTCAGGCACCAAACAAGAACCCCAATCAGAATGCTCAGAAGGGCAAAGATGAGAGGAAGACAGGACGGGTGTTCTATATTCAAGCTAGAGAAATTCCGGAAGGGGAGCCAGTGATGATGGGTATGTTTCCTATTGCCAATCACCCTGCAGTTATACTTTTTGATTCTGGCGCATTGCATTCATTCATCAATAGAACATTTGTCGTGAAGCATGAAATTTCAATTGGGGCAACAAAGGAAAGTTTCTTTATACAGTCGCCCGGGGGACGTCTATGTACTAAGGAAATGGTATACCAGGTACCCGTAAACCTGGGTGGGCATATTTTTTCCACTACCATGATTATCCTTAAGGATCAGGATATAGATGTAATTTTGGGAATGAATTGGATGTATCAGCATAAGGCTGTTATAGATGCTTTGAATAGGACCTTAAGAGTGAGTTTGCCTGATAGTAATTCTCAACTTCTTATCCAACTTCCAACCCTAAGAAGATCAGTGGGCAAGATTTGTGCAACTGCTGTCAAAGAGATTAGAGATATTCCGGTAGTGTGTGAATTTCCGGATGTGTTTCCTGAAGATTTACCCGGTCTACCACCTGATAGGGATGTACAGTTCAATATAGAGTTACAACCTGGAACAGCTCCGATTTCTCAGAGAGCTTATAGGATGCCACCTAAGGAATTGGCCGAGTTGAAAACTCAGTTACAAGAATTGATTGAGAAAGGGTTTATCCAACCTAGTTCTTCACCTTGGGGATGTCCGGCAATTTTTGTGAAAAAGAAAGATGAGACCCTGAGGTTATGTGTTGACTATCGTCCATTGAATGAAGTGACCATCAAGAATAAGTATCCATTACCTCGGATAGATCTGCTTTTTGATCAATTGGCCGAAGCCAAAGTTTTCTCCAAGATAGATTTGAGATCAGGATATCACCAAATCAAGATAAAGCCTGAGGATATTCCCAAAACGGCATTTACCACAAGATATGGATTATATGAATACTTGGTAATGTCTTTTGGTTTGACAAATGCTCCAGCTCATTTCATGTATCTAATGAACTCAGTATTCATGCCGGAGCTAGACAAGTTTGTAGTAGTGTTTATTGATGACATTTTAGTATATTCCAAGAATAAGAAAGAACATGCGGAACATCTCAGAATTGTTCTGACCCGTTTGAGAGAACATCAACTATATGCCAAGTTCAGCAAGTGTGATTTTTGGCTTAAGGAAGTGCAATTTCTTAGACATGTCTTGTCGGCCGAAGGAGTTGCAGTTGATCCAAGCAAAGTAAAGGATGTGCTTGATTGGAAACCGTCAACCATAGATCATCAAGTTCGGAGTTTTCTGGGTTTGGCGGGATATTACCATCGGTTTATTCCAGATTTCTCAAAGATATCAAAGTCCATAACTAAATTATTGAAGAACCAAGTTAAGTTTGTCTGGTCATCAGATTGTGAGAAGGCTTTCCAGACTTTGAAGAGACTGTTAACCACTGCACCAGTATTAGCCCAACCTGACATCGAGAAGCCGTTTGATGTTTATTGTGATGCTTCAGGTATTGGTATTGGATGTGTGTTGATGCAAGAAGGCCGAGTCATTGCTTATGCATCCCAGCAACTTAAGCAACATGAAGAACACTATCCAACTCATGACTTAGAGTTAGCAGCTGTGGTTCATGCTCTGAAGATTTGGCGGCATTACCTGCTTGGTAATACGTGCCATATGTATACAGACCACAAGAGCTTAAAGTATATCTTTACTCAGTCAGAGTTGAACATGCGACAAAGAAGATGGTTAGAACTGATTAAGGATTATGATTTGGAAGTACATTATCACCCTGGTAAAGCAAATGTAGTTGCAGATGCTCTCAGTCGCAAAAGTTATTGCAATTGTCTGACAGTGAGAACAATGGGTTTGAATTTATGTCAAGAAATGGAAAAGTTGAATGTAGAAGTAATTCAACAAGGAAGTTTGACCAACATAATTGTTGAAGTCACTATTCGAGATCAAGTTATTGCTGCTCAGAAGGAAAACAAGGGTATAGCCCATATTAAGGAAAGAGTCAAGAATGGAAAAGCGGAATGCTTTAGTATTGACAATGAAGATGTGTTGCGGTTCAAGGATCGCCTAGTGGTACCAAAAGTTCCTGAGTTGCGGTAGTCAATTCTCGATGAGGCACATGCTACTAGGTTATCAATCCATCCGGGAAGTAACAAGATGTACCATGACTTGAAGCAAAGATTCTGGTGGACTAAAATGAAAATAGAGATTGCTAGATACATAGCAAAGTGTGATACTTGTCAAAAGGTGAAAGCAATACATTTGAGGTCTGCTAGTGAATTGCAACCATTACCTATTCCATCTTGGAAGTGGGAGGACATAAGTATGGACTTTATTGTTGGTCTACCCAAGACATCAAAGGGATTTGACTCAGTATGGGTTATTGTAGATCGACTCACTAAGTCAGCACATTTTCTTCCAGTTAAGACAATATATCCTACGATCCAATATGCCAAGATGTATTTAGCAAGAATCATGAGTCTCCATGGAGTACCCAAGACTATTATGTCAGATAGAGGTACATAGTTTGTCTCCAACTTTTGGAAACAATTGCATTCTTCATTGGGTACCAAACTTCTGTATAGTACAGCTTATCATCCGCAAACCGATGGACAGACTGAAAGAGTTAATCAAGTACTTGAAGATATGTTAAGGTGTTGTGTCCTTAACTATTCCAATAAGTGGGATGAGTGCTTACCTTTGGCCGAGTTCTCATACAACAATAGTTATCAGGAAAGCATTAGAATGGCTCCATTTGAAGCACTCTATGGTCGTAGATGCAGGACATCATTAAGTTGGTCTAAGCCTGGAGAAAGAAGATTCTTTGGAGTTGACCTTGTGAAAGAAACAAAAGACAAGGTTAGACAAATACAGAGTAATTTGAAGATAGCTCAATCTCGACAAAAGAGTTATGTGGATAGAAGACTGAGACCATTGGTATTAAGGGAGTTACCTGTTTTGGTGTTAAAGGAAAGTTGGCACCCCGATACATTGGACCATATCAAATTTTGGAGAGGTATGGAAAAGTGCCATATCGCTTGAAGTTACCTGAACATCTTGTAGCTGTGCATGATGTGTTCCATGTTTCTCAATTGAAAAAGTGTCTTCGAGTGCCTGAACAGAATGTTGAAGTTGAAGGAGTAGAACTAGAACTGGATTTAACTTATTCTGAATATCCTATCCGAGTGTTAGATCAGAAAGATCGTGTTACTCGAAGACGGACAATCAAGTTCTATAAAATACAATGGAATCAACATTTAGAAGAGGAAGCTACTTGGGAATCAGAAGATTACTTGTTAGAAAAGTTTCCAGAGTTTCTAGCGTCAAAATAGAATAGAGTAATGTAAGTTGAGTTCGATAGTACAAATTGTGTTTTGTAAAGGAACCTCGGCAGTTTTATGAACAGAGTTTGTATGTGTTCTCGCAACACATTTCCTTTTCCATTATTTACCCTATGGCTTTGAATCTCGGGGCGAGATTTCTTTTAGGGGGAAGGATTGTAACACCTCGGGTGTTTAAATATTAAAATCTAACATGTCATCATATGCATTGCAAAGCATTTGGCATTTGGTGAAACTTTGAGATGCATACACTAAAATAAGTTTATATTTATGTGGTATGTGTTGCATTGTATTGTTTGACTCAAGTTCAATGTTTGTTTGGATTTTGAATTTTTTTCAGAAAACCCCGCTTTTCAACATTTAAACCCTACCCTGAAAATCCATTTCAAAATCTAAGCATATTTTGGGGTGGGCCCAAAAGCAAAAGTGTAGAGCTTGGCAAGTTATGCAAAGTTTGTTTTTGGAGTTTTTCAAGTTGTTTAGAAAAATTTTGAGTAATTCAAAAAGGCGTAATTCGTTAAATTTCCCTATTTGAATTCAAAAGTTCATTTCAAAATCTAGACCGAATTAGGAAATGGTTATAAAAGCAAAGTTGTAGAACTTTTGATTTTGAGCAACTTTTGTTTTTGGAGATTTTTGAGTTGTTATGAAAATTTGGGAGTAATTTGTGAATTTTGGCGAATGGCAAACTTGTAATTTCGATGAACAGTGTTCACCGCTTGCGCTACACCGCCGGCGAGCTTCGGCTTGCTTCCAGTCGCGCGCGTGGCCGTCTGGGCGTCGCGTTGGCACGGCGAAGGCTTCCACGTGGCTTCTTTGTGCTTCCTTGGTCGCGTTATAAGCCAGCCACCGTCGCCGTTCTTCGTTTTCTTTTCTCCTCTGTTTTCCAGTCACCGCCGCCGCAGCTCCGTCGAGCTTTTGCCGTCGAACCAGCGCCCACGCCATCGCAGCAAAGCGTGCTCCAGCTCCGCCGTATCCTTGCGCATCCAGCCAACCCACCAATTCAACTAGTCTAAGTCGGGAACTCGAGTTGCATCGTCTTCTTCCTCGCGGCCGGCAACTCCTCCGCCGAGCACGATTCGCCGCGGCCAGAGCTCCACGGTGCATCTCCGTCCCTGGTTTTGATTGATTCTGTTTCGTCTCGATGATGTAGTACTTAATCCATAGCTGGTTGCTCATTTTGACCACTGTAGTCGCCGGTACACCATCGCCGACGACGTTTTGCTCCGCCGTGACCGCTGTCAACGTCGATCCGTGTCATCGTAGCTTATCCGATCTCGTTCTTTGCTCCAACGTGTTCGTGGTAAGCTACTGGACCTTCCCATGCCCTCTGTTTCCCTGTTTTTGGCTTCGTTTCGCCGGCATTGTGTCGCCGTGCCACCGCGTCCGCCATGGCCGACGACGAGCTAGTATAGGGCCGTAATTAGTGCTGATAGGGACGTCAATCGATGCGCCTAGTCTTGGTGATCATTTTGGAACGTTGGCCGTCGCCGTTGGACTCGCCGTCGGCGAGAAATCGTCGGTCAGCGCCGTCGCCGTCGTAGTCAAACACGCGAGGTTAGGGATGACAGGTGGGACCCGTTGTCAGTGACTCAGCGTTCAAATGGATTTTTCTATTTTCAGATTTGAATGAATAGTGTCTATTTTTGTTATTTTTGTGTAGATTTATTTAGAGCTCCAAAAATTATGAAAATTTTTGAGTAACTTGTCTGTGATGTATAGTATTTAATAAAAATATGAAATAATATTTTTCAGTACTTTTTGAATGTGGTAAAAATTGCTCAATTTATTAATAAATGGATTTCCATGATTTTTCTAGGCTTATTTAATTGTCCAAAAATTATGAAATTTGTTTTGCCACTTACTTATCATGTAATGAACATGTAATAAAATTTTGAGCTCAATTAGAATAAGTTGATTTATTTCATAATTTTGAATTAAATAATTAATTCATAAAAGCAAATAGTAACCTTTAGTGATTTAGGTTTTGTTTGTAATTTTGGATTGAGTGATGACCTCGGGTCATTAGTTGATAATGATCCTTGGCAATTGATGTATGTGTTACGATAAAGATTTAGTTTGTTTGACTTGCAACTGTACTGCGAAGGAAAGTTGTATTCAAATTGTTAATTTTTGTATCCATCATCGAGCATCATATTTAGTATTCCGCATCAGGTTGAACATGGCATTGTTATTACGTGTAGTGAACGAAGGTGAAAACATGGTAGTTAATCAAGCTGTTGAAGAGGTTAATCCGTCTGTTGAGGTCGGATCGTGTACTTGTGTAACGTCGCAGGAAACGGACTTTTCCGTCAACGAAGGCAAGCCCCGGATGCATACAACCCTACCTTGTGTTTTACAAATTAATTTCGCTTTTGCTTTCTGTTACTGCATTAAGTGGTTAGGAGTTAAGTAAGAGCCTAATTGGTGCATTACCACCCTTGTTATTCCATATTTACCATATTACCAGTCTAAAACTCGTATATACCTAGTTTTGCTTAGCTATGCGTAGAATGATGAAAGTCGGGTGACTACCTGCCACCTGCAAGTAACAAATGGAACATTGGTTAATTATGTTAGCATGTGATATGGGAATGTGGAGTAATAAATCTAGACCGGGCGGACTCGGTGTGTGTGAGCCACAAGACATGGAGGTCTTGTGAGCGGGTTATTTCCGCCTGTGTCGATTAAGGCACGTCCGTTGTTGAATTGTATGAGGTGAGAATTTGTAGTACTAACCACATACTCCGGTAAGCCTGAACTTGGCAATTCTATTACGAGAATGGCTACTCGCGCACTGGGAGTGGAGAGATGGCGGGAATAGCGTGTACCCACATGGCCATGGGCTGGAATGGTGGAGTACTGTGTTCTCGGGTGGCGCGGACCCATTCTTGTTTTAGGGGATCCAAGGGTAGGTTGGTATATGTAGGTCGGGGACCTGCATATGTCGTGTGGTCTGGAATCCCCAGCTGGGCTTAATCGGTTCGAATCGTCATTGCTCCTCGGTTAAGGAGACTCAACTCACTGTTCATCATCGTAGAATTAATAACCGAAACTTGAATAAGGCTTGTGAAGGTGTTGGATATGAAGTCTCATGATCTCAGTGCGGATCGCGTCAGCTTTGTATATAATTCTTGAGAAGTTTTCTATATAAAGAATGTTGTTAAAAGAGCTTTTATGCAAAAGAACTTTGATCATTGTTAAAGCTATACCTTGAATCCCTGAGCCTACATTACTGAGTTTATCAGTTAATATTTCGGATAAGTCTTGTTGAGTACTTTTGTACTCAGGGTTCGTTGACCCCTTGTTGCAGGTGAGCCTCATGAGCAGATCTGTTTTGGATCATGCTGCATGACTATCGTTCGTTCTAACGATGAGAAGTAAATGTGTGATCCTTGGGCAGGATGTTTATTTTGTGTGATATGTCTATATTAATTATGCCACTCCACTACTACTATGGTTTGTAATAATTATCGAACTTAGTTTGTAAGGTTTGAAACAACTGGTTTGTAAACTATATTATCGTAAGACTTCCGCTGTTTTTACTCTGGTTTTGATATTTGAATAAATGTTGTAATACTGCAATGACTCTATAACATGACCCTGCTCGGAAATCGTGGATGATTCGGGGTTCCCCGAGGACACCCGACAGTCTTTTTAAGTTCATGGAAACATATGCATAGATGTCAAAGGTCATCGGACAGTGACAGGTGCATGTGGGCCCTATAAGTTAGGAGGTTCTGCCACACTTACCACGGCTATGGTCGTGGCTGCCTTCCACTGTCGGAGGGTGCTGTCGCTGATGGCTTAGCGGCGGTGACTGTTTGAGATGAGGCCAGGTGAGCCCAATGAGGGCATCCGGATGTCCTCCTCCACCCTTTCCGACGAGGAAATTATTCGTTGGGTGGGGGAGACGGTGGAGGCGAAGCTGAGGGGCGGCAACCTAACCCCCATCGTGATGCGCCCGTCACGGGGGTTCCTCTTGCTGGTAAGTCATGCGCCGTTGTAGCCCCCGAGCCTCCTCCGTTTCACCTTACTTCTCATTCCCTTATGCGCGTTCGCTGTTCCTGTAGGGGATGAGGGACGTGCGTGCCTCTCCGCCGCCCGTTCCTGAGGACGTGAGGCGGCGGGCAATCAACCGGGCGCACGCCGAGGCGCAGAAAAAGAGGAAGGACGCCAAGGCGGCGAAGCGCACGAAGAAGATCCTCACGCATGAGGAACTGGATAAGCGCCGCCGGTAGCAAAGGAAGGATGGCCTCCCGTTGGAGGAATCCTCGTCGCCGTCGCTGTCGATGGAGGCCTCAGACAGGGATGACGAGGGCGAGATGGGGCGGGGTCCCCTAGACCATCTCCCTAACGTAGGGGAGACGGTGCTCGGGGCATCGGCCAGTAGCTCGGCGGTCCCAGGAGGAGGAGGAGGAGCAGACCCGGGGTCGGCAATTGCCCGCTCTGGGTCCAAGGCCGACACGCCCAAGGCGTAGGCGTTGGGCAAATGCGCCGTCAGCCCGGTGGGCTCGGTGGCGGCGGTGGAGCAAGTGGCAGCGGAGGCGACACAACTGCTCCCGTAGAGGACCGAGGGGGCGCCGGGGTCCATTGAGGACCAACTGGCGCCGATGGACACGGAGGCCATGCCTCTACCGCCACCACCGCCTTTGCGGACAAGGGTCGCCATGGCAAAGCAGTTGCCTCCCCGCTCAAGGTAGGTGTATTTTTGGTGGGGTCTCAGTGCCTTCCGTTCGTTCTTTTGTCTTGTGCTGACCCTATGATCGTCTTGTCCTTAGCCAAAAGCGGCCTGTGGAGGTGCCTACCTTGGCGCCCCTTAAAGCGCTCAAGGTTAACCTTGGCTCCACCGCCCACTGGGTGGCGGAGGCACAAGCCACCTTACAACGTGGCACAGCATCGGCGAAGGCCGACCCAAAGGAGCCGGCCATCCAAGGAGGGGCTACCGAGGCGGCCCTAACACAGGAGGGGAGGGAGCGCCTCTGCCCTGCGATGGCGAGGCCCGTGGGTTGGATGCGGCCGAGGTTCCCTTGGCCACCGAGACCACTGGGACTGAGGTCCCCGAGGTTTCACAGGCCAAGGCGATGGAGGCTGCGGTGCCCAGGACCATCGAGGTCGTTGCGGCGGGCACCGGAGCCCTCGCGACCGCCGAGGCCACGATGGCGGAGGCCGGAGCCCCTGAGACCACTGAGGCCATGATGGCGGAGGCCAGAGCCCTCAGGACCACCGACGCTAATGTGATTGTGGTGGGGCTGCCGGCCTAGGAAGTGGAGATGAAGGCGGTGGAGGCCTTGGTGGTACCCTTGGTTCAAGGCCCGCCGCCGTTGCGGGAGAGCGCCCGAGAGGTGGAGATTCTTCTGATCTCCTCCGACGATACTTCTCGGGTGTAGGAGATGGCCGGCGCTGAGGTGGCTGGTGTCGTGGAACAGCCAGTTCCAACCCCGGGCGAGGGAAGCTCGGCCCTCGCGCGGGTGTGACCCGAGCCCCACGGGTGGAACCACCCGCGTGTCCTATGGCAAAGCCAGGATGATCCTGAGGCAGAGCCTCTGTTTGCCCTCGAGGACATGGCCGAGGGCGGTCGCTGGGACACATTCGAGTAGTACCACCAGCTGGCAGAGCGGTCTCTATGGACAGCGCTGTTCGTGGTGGCCAACGATTTGCCCAGAGTCGCCCAGGTTCGTGCTTTTTTTCCCATGTGGTGGTCTTTATTTGAGCTTTCTTTGTAGGGATTGACCCCTGTTCTGTTTCCCCCAGGAGCTCGAGACCCGATCTCTTGGGAAGTCAGTCTTCCTCCGCTAGGAGAGGGATGTCTGGGACCAGCTTCAGTGGTAGAAGGGCCTTCTTGCAGGCGCCAACGAGCTCCGGTCGGCGCGGAGCGCAGAGGTGGAGGACCTCCGTCTTCGTTGTGTCGACGCGAAGGTCGAGGCGGCCATGGCCCAGGAGCAGCTCGTCCCTCTGGTGGAGCGGGCCAAGGAATTGGAGATGGAGCTCACCCGCGCGGCCAGTGATCGGGATGCCTTTAGGTCTTGAGCCGTAGAAGCTATGGCCTCGGCCACAGCTCTTGCCGGGCAGCTAGGGGCAGAACAGAATGCGCACCAGTTGACAAAAGGTGCTTTGGATGAGGCCCTTGCAGCGGCTGAGGCCTCATGAACCAAGGCTATGGTTTGGAGGGGAAAGGCCGAGGGTGAGTCCTAGTCCCTTCATTTTATTCACTTTTTCTTACGTTCGTTCCCTAACTTCCTCGTGTGACGCAGAGCTAGGGAGTGAAGCTTCCAGGGCGGCCGAGGCTTCTCGGGTCGAGGCTCAGCGCCTGAAGGAGAAAGCCGAGGCCTTTCGGGTCGAGGCCTGACACTAGGAGCTTAAGGCCAAGGGTGAGTTCCGTAGGCTTCCGTCCCTATTTAGCTTGTTTTTTCTCTCGCTCAACCCCATTCCGTTTTTCGTGGTGCAGAGTCAGAGGCGGAGGTTACCCGGGTAGTCGAGGTTTCCAGTGCGGTGCAGATGGTGCTCGAGACCGAGATCGGGGAGCACAAGGCACTGAAAAGTGCCACCCGTGCCGCCGGCGAGGCCCTGGTGGTCGAGGGGGTTCAGTTAGGCAGCTCCCTTGGGAGCTGTCTGATTGCACTGAGCGGTCAAGTGCGTGAGCGGCTCCGAGGAGCGCTGCATACGGGCGTCAAGCGCGCACTGGCCATCATCGCCTCGCACTACGTTGGTGTTGACCTTCAAGCCATCAGCGATGGCTACGTCTTGCCCGATGATGATGATGAGGTCGATGAGGTGGTGACGAAGCTGTTGGAGGCGGCGGAAGGCCCTAGCACCGCGCTGGCAATGTTGTTTGAAGAGGAGGTGGTCCCTCCCCCGCCGTCTGCCGATGCCGGAGGTGCTGAGCCTTGACCTAGGCCCAAGCGGCCATGTAAATAGAGTAGGAATTAAATTTGTATCGTAACACTTGTGGCCATCGAGGCCTTTCTTTTTAAAGTACTTGTGTTTCTTTAATCGTTTGTCTTGTATTTCCGAGCCTCTATCCTCTTGTTGTCTCTGATCTGATTTCTTTGCAAAAAACCTCTTTGGAGCCTAAGCCATCCCCTGGGCGAAAGGTGGTGAGGGAGCGCCGTAGCCCGGAGGCTTAGGCCATCTCGCGACTCAACTGGCCTTCTGGCCCTGAGACGGGCTTTTGGTCCTTGGGTTTTCCGCAACCGATTCGTCAGAGCGTGCTAGAGGGTTTGGCGTAGGAATTTTTTTGAAAAACGACTAAAAATGGCGCGTGGGACTTTAGGGGGAATCCCCCATCTAGCCCCCGAGGGAGATTCGGTTCTATGGAGGTAGAGCCGAGTCTCCCTTATAGTGTCATCATATTGCCGAGACCAATGATAGGCTCGGAGAATTTCTTGAAAAATTAGAACAACTAAAAAATAGGTTTCAATTCTATTTTGAGAAACAATATATACAATGCTTGGAATTTTAAGGATAAAATCGACGTAGTTGTTCTATGTTCCAAGCGTTGGTGAAGATTTTGCCCTTTTCGTTGGCTAGCTTGTAGGTCCTGGGCTTCAGCACTTGGGCGATGATGTACGGTCCTTCCCATGGCGGGGTCAGCTTGTGGCGGCCCTTGTTGCTCTGTGCTAGCCTCAACACTAGGTTGCCTACCTTCAAGTCTTAGCCTCAGACGCGCCGGGCCTGATAGCGCTGTAGGGTCTGCTGGTATTTAGCCGAGTGCAGCAGCGCGACGTCTCGGGCTTCCTCCAGTTGGTCGAGGGCGTCCTCTCGGGTGGTTCGGTTGCTTCATTCGTTATAGGCCTGTAGCCTTGGGGAAATGTATTCCAAGTCAGTGGGGAGGATGGCCTCGGCCCCATAGACCAGGAAGAAAGGCGTGAACCCCGTGGCTCGGCTTGGGGTGTTCCTCAGGCTCTAGATGACCGATGGGAGTTCGGCGAGCCATTTCTTGCCAAACTTCTTCAACCGGTTGTAAATTCTTGGCTTGAGGCCTTGTAGGATCATGCCGTTGGCACGTTCTACTTGGTCGTTGGTCCTTGGGTGTCCTACGGCTGACCAGGCCACATGGATGTGGTGGTCATCGCAAAACGTCAAGAATTTTTTGCCGGTGAACTGTGTCCCGTTGTCGGTGATGATGGTGTTAGGGACCCTGAACATGTGGATAATGTTAGTGAAGAACAGCACTGCTTGCTTGGATTTGATTCGATTTATCGGACGAGCCTCGATCCATTTGGAGAACTTGTCGATTGATACCAGTAGATGGGTGTAGCCCCCGGGGGCCTTTTGTAGAGGCCCGACCATGTCGAGCCCCCACACGGTGAATAGCCACATGATGGGGATGGTTTGGAGGGCCAGGGCCGGGAGATGTGTCTGCCGAGCATAATACTGGCATCCTTCGCAGGAGCGTACTAGCTTGGTGGCATCGGTGACCGCCGTCGGCTAGTAGAACCCTTGGCAGAAAGCGTTTCCCACAAGCGTCCGAGGCACCGCATGGTGCTCGCAGGCCCCTACGTGCAAGTCCCAAAGCAGGGCTCGGCCTGCCTCGGCGGTGATGCATCGTTGGAGGACACCGGAGGGACTTTGCCTGTACAATTCATTATTACAGAGGACGTAAGTCTTGGCTCGGTGTGCAAGCCATTGGGCTTCGGTCCTGTCACTAGGAAGCTCCCCCCAATCAAGCCAATCAAGGAATGGGATTCGCCAATCCGCGTCTTGGTCGGTCTGGGGAGGCTCGGTGCTGAATTCCATGATCTCGGGCTTGGTCGAGAGAGTCGCGGCAGCAGAGGGGGCGTCAAGCCCTGTCGTGGGTTCGACAGGTGGGCCCTCCTCTGCTACCAAGGTGTAGTCAATGGAAGGTTTGTGGAGGTCCCTGGCAAAGATGTTCGGGGGGACCGGAGCCCGAGCCGAGGCCATCTTTACCAGTTCATCAGCGGCCTCGTTGTACTTCCGCGCGATGTGGTTTAGTTCAAGACCGTCGAACTTGTCTTCTAGGCGACGTACCAACTTGTAGTAAGCCTCCATTTTGGGGTCGAGGCAGTTTGACTCCTTCATGACTTGAACGATGATGAGCTGCGAGTCGCCCCGGACATCAAGACGCCGTACCCCAAGCTCGATGGTGACCTGCAAGCCATTGACGAGGGCCTCGTACTCGGCAGTGTTGTTGGAGGCGGCGAAGAGGAGCCACGCCATGTAGCGCATGTGTACTCCGAGGGGTGAGATGAAGAGGAGACCCGCGCCTGCCCTGGTCTTCATCAGAGACTCGTCGAAGTACATGGTCCAGCATTCTGTCTAGACTTGAGCAGGTGGTAATTGGGTGTCGGTCCACTCAGCCACAAAATCGGCCAAGACCTGAGACTTAATCGCTTTCCGCGGCGCAAAAGTCAAGGGTTCCCCCCATAAGCTCGACGACCCACTTGGCTATCCTGCCTAAGGCTTCCCGGTTATGGACTATCTCTCCCAAGGGGAAACACGATACCACGGTCACTGGGTGGGACTCAAAGTAGTGACGTAGCTTGCGCTGGGCCAGGACTACGGCGTAGACCAGCTTTTGGATGTGGGGGTAGCGTGTTTTGGTCTCAGAGAGCACTTCGCTAATGAAGTAAACAGGTCATTGGGTGGGTAGAGCAAGCCCCTCTTCTTGCCTTTCTACTACTACGGTAGCGCTGACCACTTGGGTCGTTGCGGCGACGTAGAGTAAGAGGGCCTCATCCCTGGCCAGGGGTACCAGGACGGGAGGATTTGTGAGCAGTGCTTTGAGCCTATCGAGGGTTTCTTCGGCCTTGGGGGTCCAAGAAAAGCGCTCGGATTTTCTTAAGAGTTGGTACAGAGGCAAGCCTTTTTCACCGAGGCGTGAGATGAAGCGGCTTAGGGCCGCAAGGCATCCCATGACCCTCTGGACTCCCTTGAGGTCTCTGATTGGTCCCATGCTAGTTACGGCCGAGACCTTCTCTAGGTTGGCTTCGATGCCATGCTCTGAGACTATGAATCCCAAGAGCATGCCTCGGAGGACCCCGAACACACACTTCTCAGGATTGAGCTTGATGCCCTTCTCTCTAAGGCATTTGAAGGCTATCTTCAAGTCGTTGACGAGATCTTTAGCCTTTCTAGACTTGACCACGATGTCATCCACATAGGCCTCGACGGTTCGCCCAATGTGGTTGCCAAAGACCTGGGTCATGCACCGCAGGTACGTGGCCCCCACATTTCTGAGGCCGAAAGGCATAGTCACATAGCAGTACATGCCAAATGGGGTGATGAAAGAAGTCGCAAGCTGGTCGGACTCTTTCATCTTGATTTGATGGTAACCAGAATATGCATCAAGGAAAGACAGGGTCTCGCACCCCACAGTGGAGTCAATGATCTGATCGATTCGGGGTAATGGGAAGGGGACTTTTGGACAGGCTTTATTCAAACCGGTGTAGTCTACACACATCCTCCATTTCCCATTTTTCTTCCTAACTAATACGAGGTTAGCCAACCACTCTGGGTGGGACACTTCCTTGATGAACCCGGCCGCCAAGAGTTTCTGCACTTCCTCACCAATGGCCCTACGCTTTTCCTCGTCGAATCGGCGCAGGCGTTGCTTCACTGGTCTAGAGTCAGCCCAGATGTCCAAGGCGTGCTCGGTGACCTCCCTCGGTATGCTCGGCATGTCCGAGGGACTCCATGCGAATATGTCGGCATTTGCACGGAGGAAGTCGACGAGCATGACTTCCTATTTGATGTCGAGGGTGGCGCTGATCCTCAGCGCTCGGTCGTCGGGGCAGGCGGGGTCGACCGGGACGAGCTTGATGGCCTCCGCGGGCTTGAACGCCCCCGCACGATGTTTGGAGTCAGGCGCCTCACCACTGAGTTGGTCGAGGATGGCGATGAGGGTCTCGGCCTCCGTGAGAGCCTCGGCGTACTCGATGCACTCGACGTCGCAGTCGTATGCATGTTCATACGTGGACTCAATCATGATGATACCGCTGGGGCCTAGCATCTTGAGCTTGAGGTAGGTATAGTTGGGGACTGCCATGAACTTGGCGTAGCATAGCCGCCCTAGGATGGCATGGTAGGTTCCCCTGAACCCGACCATCTCGAAGGTAAGGACCTCCTTGCGGTAGTTGGAGGGGGTGCCGAAGCAGACGGGAAGGTCGATGCGCTTGAGGGGTCGCATGTGTTTCCCTGGCATGATGCCGTGGAAAGGTGCGGCGTCACCTCGGAGCCTCGACCGGTTGATCTCCAAGAGCTCCAGGGTGTTGGCGTAGAGGATATTGAGGCCGCTGCCTCCGTCCATCAACACCTTGGTGAGTCGGGTGTTGCCAATGACCGGGTCAACAACAAGTGGGTACTGCCTGGGATTCAGAACATGGTTGGGGTGGTCATCTCGATCAAAGGTGATCGCCTCCCGAGACTAGTCGAGGTACCGAGGAGTGGCCACCTTGACCGAGAAGACCTCTCGGCATTCCCTCTTTCGCTGCCATGCTGTAAGGCACGCCGAGGGTCCGCCGAAGATCATGAAGGCATTGTGTACCTCGGGGAACCTATCGTCCTTGTTATCGTCCCGATCGCCGGCGCCCTTCTGCTTGGCATCGTCGTCGGGGAGCCCGAGCCTGGCGTAGTAACACTGCAGCATGGAGCAATCCTCAAGGGCGTGCTTTACCGGGCCTTGGTGGTAAGGGCAGGGTTTCTTAAGCATGTCATCGAAAGGCCTAGGGCCCCTAGGGCCTCGGGGATTCTTGCGTTCTACGGCCGCGACTAGATCGGCCTCGAGGACGGCCCGCTTCCCCTGGCGATCCTTTTTCTTTCTTTTGGGGAGGTGGGGAACCGAGGCCTCAGGGGCCTCATCCCTCCGCTTCCCCTTGGTGTCGTTCTCAGGGAAGATGGCCCCTACAACCTCTTTGCCCAAGGCGAAGTTGGTGGCGATGTCGAGAAGCACGGCACGTTCTGGCCTAACTCTCAGACCAAGTCTCGGCAGGTGGTGCCAGAGAGGAAAGCCTAGACGATCTCTGAATCGCCGACACTGGGCAACTCGGTGCACTATTTAGAGAAGCACCGGATGAAGTCTCAGAGAGACTCGTCTGGTTTCTGGCGACAGCTCTTAAGGTCCCAGGAGTTTCTAGGGCGCACGTATGTGCCTTGGAAATTCCCGATGAAGATCCTAACCAAGTCATGCCAGTCATGGATCTGAGAGGGAGGAAGGTGCTCGAGCTAGGCTCGTGCCGAGTCTGACAAGAGCAAGGGGAGGTTGTGGATGATGAGCAGGTCATCGTCCGCGTCGCCTAGCTGACAAGCTAGGCGGTAATCGACAAGCCGAAGCTCGGGGTTGGTCTCGCCGCTATACTTTGTGAGGTTGGATGGCTGGCAAAACTAGGCTGGAAACTAAGCGTTGTGGATGGCTCTGCTGAAGACCCATGGGCCAAGTGGTTCAGGAGAAGGACTGCGGTATTCCTCACTGTCATAACGGCCGCCCCGATGTGGATGGTAGCCTCAGGCGGGCCCCTCACTATCGTGGCATCGTCGTCGGCCGACCACATCGTGGTCACCCTGTGCCTCGCGTCGGTTGTCGAGGCGGTCATGGACCGAGGGGATCCTATTGATTATCGGCACCCGAGCAGGCTCGAGACGAACCAAGGCCTCCCTATTCTGTCGATGTGGTGCTGAGGGGAGGTCCGAGATGGCTTCGCACCGCCGAGAGGCGAAACTCTCTGCCTGTTGCACCGCGGCGGTCTCGAGGAGATCCCGGAGCTCACCGCGAACCCATCGCCCTTCCATGGTAGAGGGCTCGGGCATCGTGCGCACTAGCATCGCCGCCACCGTGACATTCTGGCTAGCACGATTGAAGATTGGGGGACGATCGTCCCCTTCATCGTCGTTGATGCGGTGGTGTACGTCGCGAACCTGTCGCCGGGCTCCTCCGCCATCACCGCGACCCTGCTGCTCCTGCTCGAGAGTGTTTCGAAGTTGTTGCAGAAGGAGCTGATCTTGCTCAACCTTGGCCTGAAGCTCACGGAGCTGCTCTAGGTTCGGGCGTCGAAATTGTCCGAGGGCAAGGTTCTTGTTTCATGCTGCCGATGGGACAATGCGTGAAGGCGTGGCATCACCCGTTCCCTGATGAAGCGGAGTGCGGTTGCCCACCCCCTCGTCCTCGTCACCCGTTCTTGGCATCCCAAGTCCGATGTGGAGGCACTCACGAGAGGGATCGTAAGTACCTTCATCGTCAGAATCGAAGTAGCCAAAGCAATAGTCACTTGTGGCCAAGAAGCGACGCATGGTTTCACAGTTGTGGAGGTCGAAGAAATCCGCTCTGGCCCATGCCTCGTCCTCCTTCGAGGAGTCGGCATGGGTGTGGGTCGATGCGGTGGTGTCGAAGTCGAAAGCGAAGCGCTGGCGGCGCTCTGAGAGATCTGTGTGAGCGGAAGCGTAGGCGTAAGCATAAGAGGCGGTGGCATTTCTCAACCCGAAGGGGTATGGAGATGGTGCCATCACCGGGCTCTGCTCCACCGGAGTTGGCTCTTCAGGTAGTGGTGGAGCGGAGCTTGATGTCGGGGCATCGCCGGGTGCCACCGGTGTTTTTCCCTTGTCCAGGCTCAGGCTAGACAGGTCCCCAACCAGGGACCTTGCGCCAACAGCTGGTCATGGGACACCGTCGGAGAGCGGCGAGTCGCCCTGGGTTCACGTGGCCTTGGGGTGATCCTGCTCGCATCGTGCCTGGCGAGCGAGGCGAGAGCGGCCGCCCGAGCGCCACCTGTGCCTCGGCTACTGGTGCGTGACGTCGTCGTCAGCAGGTGGGGCTCGGGGTGTGAGAAGTACCATGTTGTACTCATGCCCTAGAGACATGAACTCTAGGCTCCCGAACCAGACCACCGTGCTGAGACAGAGCGGTCGTACGGGGTCTGCCATTCAGAACTTGTTGGAATGACGAAACTGACACGCAGAGGCCCCTACCTGGCACACCAACTGTCGGTGTTTTGGACCGGGGGATCCTCAACCAACTAGTGAATTTATGCTGCGTGTTCCCAATCCCGGATGGTGATGCAAAGAGACACAAGGCTTATACTGGTTTAGGCAATTGGTGTCCTACGTCCAGTCTAAGAGATCAATCTTGTATTCCTTGCACCGAAGTGCTTGTAGTAGGGGGTTACAAGCACGGTGAGAGAGGGAGCTAGTCCCAGGTCTCGGCGGGGAGTGATGTGGGCTGCTTGATACGTTGCTCTCAAGTGGTAGGGAAGTGTGCGTGTTATAGGGTGTTGTTCTTCGTGAGTGCCTCTGTCTCCCCTAGAAATGGCCCAAGTCCTTTCCTTTTATAGTTGAAGAGAGGACAAGGATAGTACATGTGCTAACTATAAGGCGTCGTGTGAATGGAGGCGGCGTGTCCGAGCCCTGTAGCATGTTCCTGTAGTGGCGTGGTCATCAGAGTGGTCTATCCTTGAGGCGCTGGGGCGACATGTCGGTCACATCCGATCCTATGCGTCATGGAAGCTCCGGGGCTGCCTCGAAGCGAGTGCGGTGGTCAGCGTGCGGTCACTGTGGGTTAACTGCGTGTGAGGCTGGGGCTTGGTTGGCGCCGAGGCCAAACCATGGTGGGGGTCTCGGCAGACATGAATCTTGAGATGGCCGAGGCCCTGACGTAGGGTGCCGAGGCTCGGAGGGGGCGGTCATTCTAGTACGCTGGTTCGGAGGCGATGATGACCCAGGCCAGGCTTCCCATGCCGCGTTGTCTACGGGGCGGGGATCACAAGGCACAGTGTAGTGCGAGCGCTGATCGTGGGCATAGCACCAGAATACAGTGGCCGGTAATCCCCGCTATGCCCTTTCTCAGCCGGTATGGCACTGATGCGACTTCCTGTCGGCCACTCCGTAGTGTTGAGCCGTCGTCCAGCTGAGATTTCGGGAGTGGTTGACGCATTAATAAGACGTGACATGCTATCAGGAAGGCTGGTCAAGGCAGGAGCGACGGGTTGTTGACAAGCCGGCCTCGAGCGATACAGAGAATAACTGTCTCATTCGGGGCTGTACGCATGGGGCCTCGGGCGAGACGGAGATTGGGCTCCTTGCCGAGGCCTTTTGCGAGAGGCCTCGCGCGAGGCAGAGATTTCGTCAGGGCGCCGAGACCTCCTGTGCGAGGCCTCAGGCGAGGCGGAGAGCCGGTGGGCTCGGACGGGGCCGTTGATGAACCCATGGCTTACCTTCTGACTTCGTTGTTGATGAGATTTAAGTGACTCTTTTGGTGTACGCTTAGGGTACCCTGTTCTATGGTACCCAACACTACTAGATGAGGCTACATTTTGTTGGTTGAGGAATGAGCTCAATGTGCTTGATTTTAGCAACTTTATTAGAAAATGAGCTTGTGTTGTCCCTTGCATTGCATTGTAATATACAACATGTTTACTTCTTGGTAATGCATTTAGGGCTTGTCTAACATGGTTAAGATAACCGCCAAAAAGCGTGTGAAGAAGCTTAACCTTGGATCAAACTTGACAAGCAACTAGAATTACTTTTAAGTATTGCATTGCATATGCATGTATGTTGTTTTGTCGTTTCTCTTCAATCACCATTTTTATCGTCTATTTTCTCAAAAGGAATTATAGCCTAAGGCAAAATACTTTGAAAATTTTGAGGGTTTGAGAGAGGTCACTCACATCAGTCCTAATTGATGTTTATTTGGATCTTATTGAAGTTGGGACTTGATTGGGAACAGGCAGCGCGAAGGAACATTGAAGATTTGCTAAAAAGAGTAACCAGACGCTGCACTGGACTCTGGATTCTAGCGTCTGGTCAGTTCATAGGAGGTGAATAGAAGCGCAAAGGAGTGACCAGATGCTGAAATAGTGTTCTCCCTACGTCTGGTCAGACGGTGGTCCTACATCCGGTCGATCAAACAAGATGAACATAGGGTGGACCGGACTCTAGCTACGTCCGATTAGGGTTAACCGGACATGTCCGACCGTGACTTGGGAGGTTTTGGACCTCTCTGTTGTCGACCAGACTCTAGGTGACAGCGTCCAGTCATTGCCACCAGAGCGTTTGGTCAATAGAAGTCAGTTGGATCTAGGACTCTATTTCGTTTCCTTTCTTAATCCATCACAGGGGCCACCATATAATCCAATTGTCGTACACACCGACCTCATCTTGCATCTACCGACGTGAGCTCATGCCCTAATTCTATTGTGCCACGCCTTTGCCCACACCCATGCGCTAGCCTTCGCTATCGCGCCCGTTCTCCCCACGCGTGCCCGTGCTGCTGTAAGGAAAATGGACCCTTGGCCCATTTACTTTGGATTTTGGTGTTTGATGACCAACACAACCAAATTAGACTAATGAATTTACAAGTGTTTGTTTTGTAGTTCAATAGCGTGCAAGACATAACTTGGACGAAGGCGACGTGATGATCCAATGATCTAACACCTCAAGCAAGACCTTAGGAGCACAAGAAAAGACCCAAGAGAACAAGCAAAGTCCAAGCATGAAGATTGGAACCAAGTCGTACGCAAGATCATGAAGAAATGAGCTCATCGTGGTGACCGAATGCAGGACCGGACGCTGGACAGGCGACCGGACGCTGGGCGAGTGGCTCAGCAAACAGGCGACCGGATACTGGACCAGACGCTGGCGGCAACCGACCAAACATAGGACATGAGCATCCGATCAATTACAGTAAGGTTCCAGAGCGGCACATCTGCGACCAGACACGTCCGATGGCAGGCGACCGGACACTGGCCAGCGTCCGATCAGTACATTGCTGGCTCAACGGTCGGGACGACCAGACGCGTCCGGTCAGGACGATTCAGCGTCTGGTCAGTAGCAGTTTCATGGGAGTTCGACCCCAACTGCTACTTTCTCAGTGGGGCTTATAAATACAACCCCCAACCGGCCATTTGAAGTGTGTGGAACTGAGGAAACATACCAAGGGTATTGATACACCATTTTAGTGATCTCCACATGCATAGTGCTTAGTGTTTTATTAGGTGATTAGCATAAGTGCTTTGCGAAGTGCTTAGGTTGATTAGACCACCGCTTATGCGCTTGCTCTAGGTTTATGCCTAGTGTTTAGTGAGGTTTGCATACCTCTTGCCACCCTGTGCTTGCGAGCACAAGTGTTGTACATCAGAGGGGCTTGAAGTCTTGCGAGATCACACCAACCGCGTTTGTGGTGTGGCCGCCACCGTGTACCGGAGGGAACAAGGCCCGCGGCGTTTTGGTCGGAAGCTTGATAGTGAAGACGGCGGGGAGCATCCGGGAGAGGCTTGCCGAGAGGCACATCGGAGACCCACTTGCATGTGGGGAAGGCCCGAGGCTATCCACGGAGGTACCCGACCGGGAGCTTGGCCCTTGTGAGGGATTCCTTGCGAGGGGCTCCAACGAGGACTAGGGGGAAGCTTGCATGCTTCTCGATACCTCGGTAAAAATACTAGAGTCGTCGATGGGAGTTTGCATATCTCTACCTTACTCTTTAGCTTCCGCATTTACATTGATCACTTTACTATGTTTGTGGTAGATATAGCAACACACTAGCAAAATCATAGTTACACATCTAGATAGCTTATCTATTGCAAAGGTTTTGCTAGGGTTAGAAAAAGAGGCCATAGTTTAGAGTTAGAATTTTAAGTTGCCTAATTCACCCCCCCCCCCTCTTAGGCGTCACGGTCCCTTTAGTTGCGCCCCCACGGCCACATCTATGCCATCATGCCCGCTCCACGTCGCCACGCCACCATGCCCCACGCCGTCGTGCCCTATGCCAATGCCTCCATAGCGTAAGCAATCGCACGCTCGTGCCCTAGTGACGCCGTGCCAGCGACCACAGCCACGCGCCCGCACCACATTGCTCCTCGCCGATGCCCTAATCCATCACTACCTTGCTCAGTTGACATCCACACATCACCAGAACCCTAGCCCTTGCCGACCTAGTGGTGCCCTTGTGTTTCTGTTCCTTTGCTCTTCGAATCGCTGGTTCATCAAGTAGCAAGCCATCGCCTCTAATTTCATACCTATTTCTTGCTTCTTAGAGTTTTGTATCTCTAGATGTATATTGTAATTATTCATATATCTGATCTATTCTATCGTGCAGTGAGTCGGTGTTTTTGAGGTCACTTTGGCAGTTGTCAGTTAACTCGAGGCCAAGCTCACGAGTACGAATCGAGGCCAAGCCTTGAAAGTGACAGTTGGTAGTTGATTCTTGTCAGTGGCAGTTGTTCTTTTTAGCTCCAGCAATGGCACATGTCAAGAATGATGTAGGTGGTCTAGGTGATGAGGATCTGAGGCCTCCGCCTCACTTGCCTACTGAGGTGAAAGGCAAGGCAAAGAAGCTTACGACAAAGAAGCGCAAGTATGTAGATGCAGATACTAAGAGAGCAGGAGCAGTTGCAGCTGCCGCAGAGCGTGCAGAGAGAGGAGGGGCTCAGAGTGGTGTTTGAATTGTAGACCAACTTTTAGAGCTCAAAGGGCTACCGTCGAGTAGGTTGATCGTCATCATGGTAGTCCAACTGGGACTATCATGCTTAAAGTATGGCGGATCACTTTAGAGGAGAGTCAGCCTCAGGGGGAGCCCCAGCAGATAGAGTAGACTTAGGAGGCAGAGTAGGCCGAGGAGACAGAACAGGCACCTCAGCCATAGTTACGATGCTCTAGTCGTACTCGTGCTTAGGTGACACCGAGGCTAGAGACACAGCAGAGGGGTTCTCGTCTGCCTCCTAGACCATAGGGTCCACCTCTAGTGACTCACCTTGATTTGTGGGCAGCCACATCCAAGCAGGTGCAGCAACTCAGGTTCGTGCAGTTTGAGGACTAGTTCCTGCCGAGGAGGGATGAGCATGCTTTAGAGGGATTCTATACACCACTGTAGGAGGACTTCTACAATGCTTCTCTAAACAGTGGTGTGGCATTCAGATCTCAGAGGGTTTGCTCCATTGAGTTAGTTATTGCAGCAGCAGGAGAGCAGATCCGCCCTCACCTATCTTATCTACTAGGGCTGACAGACTTACTTGGATGGACTAGCCGATATGTTCCATCATGGGTCTGTGAGTTCTATGCTTCACTTTGGATTGACCCGAGCCACAGATTCATTCACTTTGCTTTCAGAGGCCGTGACTACAGCCTGACGAGCTTTAGGGTCAAAGAGATCCTCAGGATTCCAAAGGCACCCATTCACCTACATGAAGTGTGCTATGGTCAGACAGAGCCTCCTAGACACCCTCACAGTGGTCTTGTGCCTCCCACAGACTTGGTCCGACCCTGCTTTACAGAGCCTTTTGGCGAGGGGTCGGTCGAGCAGGACACCGAGAGATCTTATTGCTACAGCAAGGCTACTTGACGCTATCATGAGGAGGACCCTATTTTTGAGGATGGGATATCGCGAGGGATTGACTCGCATTCAGCTATGGTTGGTCAACTCCCTGATCCAGCAGACATTGTTTGATATCTGGGATGTCATACTATTAGAGATGGAGGATACTCTTGCAGAGGGGTTCAGAGGCCATCGACAGCTGCCTTATGCTCATTGGATTACATTCTTGATTCGCAAGGCAGTTACAGTGATGTCCCTAGAGACTATGGCTGAGTACATAGGAGCTACTATAGAGTTTCCACCATATAACATGACTCAGATGCTCTATCATAGTGCAGCGAGGACACATAGCCAGCCATGCCATCGCCTAGAGGTGCTAGAGACTGTAGCCCAGTAGGATGAGATCATCAGGGGCATTACAGTGACAGAGGAGGAGCAGCTAGATGCTCATCAGGAGGGTATGGTCAAGAGCGACCCCAGTGACAGTTCAGATGATGACTACTAGGCTATCCCTCAGATGCCTCCTCGATAACATGACAGTGAGGTCGGTGGCTCTAGCTTAGCTCCACCATAGCCACCACAGATAGATCCCACTCTCCTTGCTATACTTGAGCAGATGAGGTAGGATTAGGCATGTTAGGCCTAGGAGACTACAGTAGCCCTAGCACAGGTTCAAGCCAGACAGGACGAGTTCCAGCGACAGCAGCAGGCTATACAGCAGTAGCAGCTCCTGATCCAGCAGCAGTTACTTGGATTCATGCAGCATGTCATTACTACTATTGGGTCTGTACCACCTCAGCTCGGCCAGCCTATCACCACTACAGTGACTCTAGCTTTATAGCCTAGTGGGCTTCAGAGTTAGGGACAACCAGTGACATAGTTTGCTTCACCAATAGAGCAGATGTCCTAGTGGTTTGCTTCTCTAGTGCCAGCCCAGGGTCCTTCCTTCACACCTATTATCACGGGCTTCACACCGGCTCAGAGCTCCTCAGTGCTTGTGATTGATACCCTAGTTTCTAGGAGCCTTGGTGCGACATTCAGCAAGCTTACAGGGTAGCCTACACCACCAGAGCTACATATCCCTGTACCTACCACTGTTGCTCTAGTCACTAGGACTACAGAGACTCTCCCTTCTTCTGTTGCATCATCAGAGCCACCTGCTTCCATGATACCTGTAGAGTCCTAGGCCGCACCAGCCCCAGATCTGACCCAGACCACTTCAGCCTTAGTTCTAGCGATAGAGGGTTAGACTGTTCAGAGCTCCGGATTAGAGGATGATGCTACCTAGTTTTAGATCGCTCACCGCACCTCAGCGCCCGACTCATCTGCTCCAGCCCCACTGACCGATCCTTAGGTTTTGGTGCTAGACGCCAAAGGGGGAGAGGGATCGAGTATGATTAGATCTAGGGGGAGCGATATATCTATGGGGAGCTTATTTATTACGTTTGGTTTTTTATGTGCGATACATTATTATGCATTCATGTTTACTTTCATGCATTGAACTACATAAGTGTGATTGTGATATTTATGTGATATGCGACATGTGTGCTCTCTACTTTGATCTTTATATATGTCATTTCACTCCATTATGCTCATTTGGTTTGCTTCTGTGTTTTACTCCGATTCAAATGAGCTTCATTTCTTGTACTCATGCTTATTTCATATCTATTGAGTACATCATGTTGGCTTGGGTCATATAAGCTTGTCTAACTTCTTTGCTCTTATTGTCAAAAGCTTATATGAACCAAGCATGTTGAAAACCTCATCTCTTTTACATACTCGAGGTTGTATTGTCATCAATCACCAAAAATGGGGAGATTGAAAGCATCTAGGCCCCTAGTTGGGTTTCGATGATTAATGACAATACCTGATTACTATGACTAACGTGTGTTTTGCAGAGGCAATTAAGTTAGGTCATGGTAATGGCAATTGATTGGACAATCATGGTAATTATGCCCCTACGATGGAAATCGTTTCGGTTTTCAAAGGATGGACGACAAGGTTAAGGATGGACTAGTTCTAAGTGTCGTTTGGTGTTGAAGAGACACTTAGAGTAGTTTAGGACTTTGTTTTTCCTTTGGCCTTACTATTAAAGGGGGTATGAACTAGTAGCTTGACCCAGGTAAGTCTAGTGGGTTAGGTGTGGTGCACACTTATTAAATCTAGCACTTGGTAGCTCTGAAGTAGCCCTAAGATCAATTGGAGTAAACTTCATTCACATATGTTGTCGAGTTGGAAGTGAATGGAGGGTCAAATGTTGACCGGACGTTGATCTGGTTGTGACCGAACACTGACAGTAGAGTCCGGTCAGTTCATTTGATCAAGGAGAAGTCATCTAGTTGAGATCGAACGCTGAGTGAAAAGTGACCGGACGTTGGATGCCAGAGTCTGGTCAACTCTAGTAAGGTTCTAGAGAGGGAGAATCCTGATCGAACGTGTCCGGTCAGTGCTGACCGGATGCTGGTCAGGTTCCGGTTACTGACTAGACGCTGAATAGCAAAGCGACCGGACTCTGGGCTCCAGCGTCCGGTCAACATCAATAAGGGTCTAGAGAGCAGTTTTCATGACCGGACATGTCCGGTCAGTGCTGATCGGACGTAGGTCAGAGACCGCTCACAACTTAATGGCTCTATGGCGGGGATAACTGACCAGAACATCCGGTCACCCCATAGAACGCTGACGCAACCTCCTAACGGTTCGTTTTGAATGAGGGGTATAAATACTTCCTCTATTCATCCAAGGGAGGTCTCTTGCCCATTTGATCAGCTGAGAAACACCCTTGAGAGTGCTTTAGAGAGCAAGAGTCTAGTGAGGTGATTGAGATTTGAGAATCCAAGATTAAGGCCTCATTAGTGGAAGGAGAGTAGCAAGTGTGCATCCACCCTTCTCATTAGGCTTGTTGTGGTCAAGTGAGAGTTCATGCTTGTTACTCTTGGTGATCGCCATCACCTAGACGACTTGGTGGTGATCGGGAGTTTGGTGATCATGCAGTGGAGCTTGTGGATGACCCAACTAAAGTTGTGAGCGGTTGTGGGTGATTCACCGCGATGGAGTGTCGAAGAATCAACCCGTAGAGAGCACTTTATCCTTGCGTGTATCAAGGGGGAGCTACACCCTTGCGTGGGTGCTCCAACGAGGACTAGTGGGGAGTGGCAACTCTCCGATATCTCGGCAAAACATCGCCGCATTCCTTCTCCTCTCTTTACTTTGAGCATTTACTTTTAAACAATTCAATTCTTGTCTTTACATTCTTAGAATTGTCATGCTAGAGTAGGATTGGAACTTAGGGTGCTAAACTTTTGGGCAGTAGATCATTAGAATCACATTCTAGACACAAGGGGTGAAGTGGGCTAAGTGTAGGGTTCAATTATTGCAAATAATTTTAGAATTAGCCCAATTCATTCCCCTCTTGGGCATGTTGATCCTTTCAGATGGGTTGAACCCCACCTAGATTTTTTGATGGGTCAAACCCATCTCATGTTTGGTTCACAAGGTTGGGTTCAACCTAGTTCTGTGTTTGGTTGTCCAGGTTTTGTATGAGTGGGATGAATAACTGACTGGTGGGGCCCATGTTGTAGCTCTCAACTTCTTCTACCTCATTCTCTTTCACTCTGGTTGGCTGCTACTCCCCAACTGTGTGCACCGTGTCTCCCCATCCACACGCGCCGCAACTCGGCCTAGCCATGCGCTGCTCCCCATCCACGTGCACCATAGCTCCTAGTATGCATGCACTGTAGTTCCCCAGCAGCACGTGCCGCTGCTCCCTAGTTTGCTTTGGCCACGCACGCCGCCCTTGCACCCTTGTTGTGGCGCCCTCGCTTGCCTAACCCACGAAGCAGCAGAACTGGGTTAGGACGGTTTCTTGGTTTCGATGGAATTGAACGAACCCGCATCAACTAGGAATATTCTCTCCTAGGAACCCCTATGGACTCTAAACCAAACACCCCTAAAAAGAGGTCTAACCCAACCCAACCCACTTCAACCCTCCATCCAAACACATGCTAAGCCCAAAAGCCTTTTGAATGGTGGTTGTAGTGACCAAAGACTTCCTTGTCTATTGACTTCTAGTAGTAGAAAAATTACAAAGTAGATTCCCTTCTTTTGTTGATTTCTTAAACATTTCCAAGTTAGTCCTTTCGCAAATAAGTGGTCTTTATAATGCAATGGATCCATGTATTGTGGTTAGTTTTTTTGCATGCTTTTCTTTGTTGTTATGAAGAACTTAGGTCCAACTTAGTTGAAAAGGATGTCATACTTTATTTAGTCGCTTTCACATATCATGCATCCACCAGTCACAAAAAAATACATGATAGTCTTCCCTACCCTTTTCTTGATTCATCGGGAGGGACACAATAGCAATTATCGCCCTCACTCAGATATCCGGCCATCCTATGAATTCTCATGGCTTTACTGTCCTACCCACTAAATAAGTAAAAGACCCAAGCCCATACTCTAGGAGAAGTGCTTTGAGTAGTTCCTATATTTGCTTCACAATTGGCAAAATGGACAGTAATCCAAGGAAGGTCAAAACCATGCCTTTAAGCATTCCTCCATTCTAAGGGTTACAAGATCCAACACAATCACAAATCGGCTAGCGTGTCCCTCAAGTAACTCTTCCTTGTTGCCCCAGGTTTACATAACTTGTGGGGCTCTCTAAAGATCCAACCAGTCTGGACCCACGAGGCAAAGTCCTATAGTTGGGTAGGGCTGACTCCCATATCAGTCTGCATAAAGATCAGTTGACTGGGGCATACAAAGCTTGGAGTCAGAGTAGTCTTGTAGGCATCAAATACATTGTCCAACTTGACTCTGACAAGATCAGGTGCGTACTCAAGCAGAGCTATTATACAAGTAGGTCCACTAACTCAAATGTTGTTGACCCGGTGTAATCTAGCCTGGGCTTTGTTGTGCATCTAAAGACCAGAGTTCCAAAATAATTGTATTGGGAGGGGAGTGTATTGAAGAGATCAAGTTTTGTTAACCTAAATGTGAGTTCCATTGTTGTTGCCTCCGATATTTTCACATGTTAGTGACATGATGATCTAAGCTTCGGGGAAGTCCCTACCTGGTGTACCAATTGTAGATAATTGGAAATTAACTAAGTCCTAGGGCAATGAAAATGATATTCTAGTACCAATATGAATGAAGCAGTACCAATATGGGGTAGATCAAGAAAAGGGGGAGAAAAAACATCACTCAAGATCATCAATATTGTGTTGATACCTTCTATATGTTGCTATAGATGTTATTACCCCTGAGTTAGATCACCAATTTAATGAGGTATCTTTGGAACTGTTGGTTTCCTTTTCTTGTCTTATCCCAAAAGACTCCTTTAAATTTGATGTGGAGAAGCTTGTTGGGCTTACAGATATATCTTGTGATGATTTCTCGAATTCTGATCAGAAGGATATAAAAGATCAATTTGAAACATTTATTATTCACGTGAGAAGACTTAATGAATTTAGAGTTTGTCACGATCTTGCAATCCTAGCAGAAAAAATGGTTGAACTTGAAATTGAAAGACAAGTTGTATTCACATTAGTTTATCATCGAATTGAGTTGGCATTGTTGCTACCACCGGTGGTGATCACATCAGTCTAAAAGGGCATTTCAGCAATGAAGATTATCAACACTGAATTATGCAGCAAGATGTTCGATGCTTGGTTTAATGACTTAATGGTGTGTTAAATTTAACGAGAGATATTCAAAGAAATTGATCTCGAGAAGATTAAGAAAAGTGCAATTACCTAGGTTTTCTAGACACACTTGAAGCTTCATTGTCACTCCGACTTGTCTCTTGATTTCACTTGTATCTTTTGAGTATTCTAACCTTATTACCTTAGTGTCAGATTTTGTATATATATTATTTATGTGTTCTTGTTCATTCATATATTTTGTACTTGGTGAATGGAACCTTACATTTTGCGTGTATATAAAATAATTTAAATTTCAAATCTTATGCTACGTCTTAATCTATGGAGTGTTTGGTTTGGAGAATGAATCCATTCTAGATGAGATGATGCATCATGAGTCAATTTCTCAAATTTTAAACTAGTACTAGTTATTAGCTTGTGAAGAATAGGGCTCTGTTCGGCAGGACTTATTGCTGTTGCGGCTGATTTGTAGGGGCTGATTTGTTGTGAGAGAAAAATATTGTTCCATGACTGAAAAAGTATGACTGATTCTGGCTTATAAGCTCAAACGAATAGAGCCTAGGTTAGTGATCTAATAATTTATTTTATTCCATAAACCAAACAAAAAAATTAAGAAGTAATAAGACAGTGATGGACTCCCTTTTATTCCACGAAACAAAAAAAAATCTCGGTTCTTTCCTCGGCCAATACCGATAGGTGTGAGCCTCTGATGCTATGCCTAGAGGTAGGTGTGGATGAAGATCGACAGCCTGTTCGGTTCGGCCAATACCAATAAATCAGCCAACAGTACTTCTGGTTGATGATGATGATAAACAGTACTTCTGGTTGATGCTATGTCTACACGAGCCTCTGATGTTTATTTGTAAACAGTTTCCTCGGCCAATACCGACAGCCTGTTCGCCTCGCCTCCTCGCAGGACGCTGAGGTCGTCTCCGTGTTCGCCTCCCTTGCCTCCAGGGACGTCAAGGACCCTGTCGTGGTGATCAATGGCTCCTGGCCCGTCGAGTACCGCGTCCCCTCCGAGGTCTTCGACTGTGCGGCCCTTGGCCGCGTCTGGATTGGCCTCAATCAATTCCCAGACACGTCCGGCGTCTCTCCGGCCTTCCTCAGTCTGAGAAAATTGTAATTATAGGACACCAAACAACCAAACAACACACTTCGTAATTATAGGACTTCAAACATTGACTTCGTTAAAATGACCCTTGAAACGTTGGCGTCTTGTTTTCCATGATATTTGGTGTATTTCAATTTATTTTTAATCTAAATACATGTATTTCTCTTCTCTTGTGACTCTTTTGCCCTTCTGCCCCTTTTGCATGCGATTGATCATTCAATCCTCCTATCGTTTCGTCTACCCTTCTCGTACGCCCTAACCCCGACCCGACACCGCCGCCGTTCCTCGACGCTCCGCCATGGATGGGCAAGAGGCCGACGACTTGGACCTCCTGCCGATCGCCGGTGCCCTTGCGGCCCTAGCCGCAGACCACGCTCGACCCTAGCCCCAGCCGCTCGACGGCTCTGGCTTGGCCGCCCCGTTTGCAGTGCAGCAGGTTCTGAAACTGAACATGCTGAAATTTCAGAAAACATGTGAACTGTGCCTTCTGCAGCATTGTCAGACACTGTTGGCGGAGCGCGGAGGACAACGCGAACTCACGGAGGAGCCCGCCGGCACCAGCCATGGAGGAGGAGAAGACAAGAACGGAGGCGCGGGCCGTGGATGGCGGACCGAAAGGGCGCAGTCGCGGTGTCGTGGCCTTGCGGGTACGGGGGGGTGTGCGGGTGACGGAGAGGACTCGCGAGCCCGTAACCTTAGATCGAGTGGCATAGAGATGAAACAACAGCGATTCAGAATCAGAAGAGAAGAAAAACGAGGCGCTCCGTGACTCGGCGGCATATTCGTGCTGTCAGAGAAGGAAGACGCGATACTTCCACCTGACATGAGTGATATTTTGGCCGTGATGCGATTCATGAATTCTGACTAACCACATGATAACTGATGACAAGCATGCCTATCACGTAAACTGAACAGCAGAACAAAACTTTTTTCTTTTCCCTTCTGAAATCGATCTAAATGTTCATATGTCGTTAACTGACAAGCATGACTATCACGTTAACTGTACATGGCGGCCAGCCAGCCCAGACCACGGCCAGCCAGCCAAAAGCGCCCTGCACCAGCCAACCAACGTGAATGAAACGTTCCTAACAGCAGAAGGGCAAAAGGGGCATCTTAGGGACAAAATACATGTATTAAGATTCAAAAAGAGGTGAAATGCACTTAATGTCATAGAAAAGCAGAAGCCAACGTTTCAAAGTCCACGATTTGAGTCCGGCGTCGCTCCGGCCCTCCTCAGTCTGCGGGAGCTCGGCATTGTCCACTCCTCCGCGCAGGATCGCGACCTCCACGCCGTGATCCCACGCTGCCCCGAGCTCGAGACCCTCGCCCTCGTTCTGACGCAGGACTACCCGAGATACCTCCATATCACCTCCATATCTGGTCGGGGAGCTTGCGCGATATGGTGATTTGGATGTCGATGCTCAGAGAGGTGCACCTTGACGATGCGCCCAACCTGGATCGGCTGCTGGTGGAGCCGATTGCTGATGATGCCACGCACATTAAAATCATTAAAGCACCAAAGCTGAAGATTCTTGGTTACTTCGATGTTGGACTGCATCAACTGAAGATTGGTAATACTGTCAGCCCTATTTGCTTCTCTTATAATCTGTATTTTTCAGGTTATTTTTTTAGTTGGAACAGTGTTTTTCTCTCGTAACAAATCAGCTAGAACAATGTTTTGGTTTTTTTTTTCGGGAAGCGAACGGGGCTACGCTGCGTGTGCTGCTTATTTCATTTGCCTTTCCATAGTGGGATAGATGATATTTAACCATTCCGTTTCTCTTCCTTGTATTGAAGCTTGAGACAAAGATAAAGCCAAATGCAATGGTTCGGACCCTGAGGACACTGGCATTGAAGGTGCAGTTTGGAGTCGAGGATCAAGTGAAACTGATGCCCACCTTGCTTAAGTGCTTCCCATGCCTAGAGACATTGTACATCAAGGTATCAAGGCCATGACTTCATCATTCATGTTGTAGTTTGTGATTTTACTTGCTAAACTAAACCATTAACTTGGTTGCCATGTAGTCGGTTCCTTCTGAAGCACTGGTTAATGTTGGCATAGAATTCTGGGATCAAGTTGGCTTCACAGAATGTGTATATTCACATCTCAAGAAGTTGGTGTTACAAGCTGTGCGAGGCGAGGATAGTGAGCTGGCATTTGCAAAGTTCATCATGGAAAGAGCTCAAATGTTGGAGGACTTGCATGTTTTTGTGGATGGCAATTGTTCAAGATTTTGTGCTATGCTGTTTATCTTCCGAAGGGTGTGTATCTACAGATGCTAGAGTTGTGGTGGAGAGGCAAGATGGCACTGTGTGGGGCTTCCAGAGAGCCATCGATTTGTTTCAGAGTGACCCATTTGGTTGCTGAATCTGGAGGTATTATCATGGTTTTCTCAAACTTCTTTACATTCTGTATTCTTCATATCAGGTCATATTGTTACTGTCAACACCACACCTGCACTTCGAGTTTTCGGCACATCTAGTCATCCAGTTTAGACAGTCATATATGTTACTATTATGTCTGATTCTTTAACTGCTTAAGTCTACACAGTGCATTATTTTTTTATTGTAACCCCTGATCCCTTAAGCTTTGATTATGTCATAACTGTTATGAATCCAGCTTGAGATGCAACATCAGTTCTTCCAAAAAAATGCCATGATCTGTGTTTTCTTCTGGTACTGTCAGTTGTAGATAGGATGAGAAATGTGTCCTGGTATGTCAGTTTAGCCCATTGGATCTACATATAGTTTTTGCCCACAACCATGATGTGTGTTATTCCCAAACTTCCAATTGTAATGGTAATGAAAAAGTGTATATTTACTGAATTGCATTGCTTTTGCTTGTTATGACACATCATTCATCTCACCTTTTGGGTGACACAGTTGCATAGGAACTTTCCTCAGTTCTCATCAGAACAATTTACTATTTTATCTCAGGTGGCAATTTGCTATTTAACTAGCAAGTTTGTCCATGCATTTGTGCGGCTATATAGCAAATCACAACCTAATATCAATGTTGTTTGTCATCTCCATTGCTGATAAGCAGTTCGGGCATTGGCAAATGGCAACTCAAGTCATCCCCTTGTGGCCTTACCCCTTTTGTCTGTCTCTTGAGCCTCCTCATGGCCAGTGTTGGCATGTAGCTTGTTGGCCACGATAGTCGATACTGCTGCTAGTCCATATTGTATCCAAGATCACTGAAGTTAGCTGCCAGCATTATTTCCCTCTCCTCTCTGGTGCTGCATTATTTTTCCTCGTCATTATGTACTACTTGGATCTTCTTGCTAGGTCATGATCTTGAACACATGGATCACTCTGATTTTCCTCATTCCTTGCGGAACTGAACCCTGCTGTTGATAACATGCTTAGCCTACCTCGGGCATGACCACCTTTGCTGCTCACTGCAGATTTTCCTTATCTGTGATGGCTGCATTACCATCCTTTCTATCCATGAAGGTTTTCTGCCTTTGTCATCATCCATGCTCAACTTCCCTCCTTGTTTGAGATCCTTCACTATGTCTAGGAAAGAGCTCCCTTACTACCATCCATGGTTACTGGAGAGCTTGTCATCATCCTTAACATTGCCTAGATCGACGCCTTGGAGGGCCACCACCGCTGCCAGGGATCCACCTCTTCCGTACCTCTGCATGTCAGTACTCAAGATCAACGTGCAACGGCAAAAGTGGGATTTGTTATGCATTTTTTTTCTTTAATTAGGAAGTTCACTGTTTTTTTTTCTTTTCCAATCAATCTCACCACACATGGACTCTTCTGTATAAGCTAATAGATGTTAGACATATTGTTATGCTGTCCTTTTTGCCAAAACTTAGCTTTATTTTTTAATAATGGCAATAGAAAAGCCATTATATGAGTATTTTTTGTTAATTTCTAAGCCATGAGAGTTACTGTGGAGGCTTCTTTTGTTGGCCTATTACTAGAATATACTAGATATGTGAATGTGATCCAGCGCAGAGAAGGCCGTCAGCATGGCCAGGATATTACAAAATGTTAATCGAATCTGACCTGCTCATCCTGTGTAGGCTAACCTAGCTGCTAACTACCAGACACCAAAGTGTGTGTTTAACTGCATTTGAAATCGTTACCCCTCAGCTTTGCTCCGTAGACCATTGCATTTCATCTGTTAGAGTCCACACCCACATATTGTGGTAGCTATGTTGTGGGAGAGTACAACCATGGTAGTTGGTCCAAACCTTGTGACATCCTATGCTACAGGCTCAAACTTTTCAGCAACATTGCTATGATCTTGATGAATACACCCTCCATTTGTAGCATGACGTTTTGGAGCTTACAAGATTCCAATATGGAATTTCTACAGCTAGTTTTTTATATGAAAAATGATACTATACGGTTACTAACGGCCTGTTTGGATCCCATGAATTGAAGCCAATATCTAGAAAGTGCTTCCCATTTTCATTATTAGATTACTTTTCAATTCCTCTCAATTCTGGGACCCAAACAGGACCTATGGAAATTTTTTTAACGACAGATCCCATGATTATTTTCATATGACTAATCGAAAAGAGTAGTTCTAAAAAAACTAGCAAAGTTAGAGACGTTTGGTTGCATGCATTCTTGGATGTCATAAAGTAATGGAGGGAGCAATATACATTTTGATCTAGTGGGTTCATTAATCCTGTATATTCTATCAAGTTAATTATTCAGATAAAGTGGCTTAGATTTCTAAAACTGTTTATATATGCCATACATCTTTCTGGAATTTGTTTTCAGAGCTACTAATATTGTTATGCTATGTCTCTATCAGGTATTGCATACCACTATACCAGCCAATAGCCACAGATGACTTGCCACTCCAACGGTTAAGTTTGCCCATCTGTGGGACTGGAACCTGCAAGGCCTCAATGAGACAAATGAAGGAACTTGAGATGGTTTCTAAAGCTTTGTAGTGTTGCACCTGTACTTTTGAAGGACGATGATCAATGCTGCCTATCCGTTTGATTCTGAGGATTGTGATCATTTGAGTTCACCTTTGTTTGTCTTTTGCAATACTATGATACTGTATGGTATCGGCAGAGTGTGTCTGCAAGATCTTGGATAGTTGGATGAGAAGTTGTAAGGGCATGTACAACCCACGGACAGGTGTTCGTCTCTAAGCGCCTCGAATCTATTATACAGACAGGTATAAAGACAGGTCATACAACCCACAGACAGGGGGTTCGTCTCTAAACTGTTTAATGCTTTGCATGTAGTTAGGATCAACTATAAATAAATTTTTGTATACCATTATGTGGCTATTTGATAGAAAATGTATCAAGGATAAATAAGAGCAACATGATTACAATATTTTTAAAAACCATCAATATAATAATTATATTTCATCAACAATAGGTCTTCTCTGACTGTAAGATTGACATGGTTGCATTGTGGAAAAATTCCATGGCCTCTTCTCCCTTCAAGCATATCAGTGAGGGGACATTACATATCAGTGTATAGTTTTGCTCTCATCCCAATAAACAAACTGAGAGATGACATAGGCAAACTCTCTAAACCTCTGAATAAACAAACTGAGATCAGAGGCCAGTAGAAATCCTCTTTCTTGTCGCTACCCTCCCTCTCGGGCTTGCACTCCACCGCATGTCTCAGTATCAATTGATTAGAAAAGCAATCTCAACCTTTTCTCAGTCCTACCGATGCTACTAACCGAAGAGACCAAAACAACGAGAACCTTGAGGTAGGAGATATCGATGCAGCAAAGGCTGGGGCACTTCTGGTGAGCAGCTCATCGTGGATGTTGGAGATCTCACGGCACCGCTCGATGCTGACATGCTGAGCCGCACTTGGCGGACGGACATGGGCAACAGCAGGCCCGGCGGCGAGGACTCCACGCCCACGCCGGCGCTGACGCCAGACCCGAGTCACGGAGATCCGATCTCGCGGGTCTGAGCACCCATGGAGGAAGCCGCCACCACCTCCGGAGATTGACCCCGTCGTCGCCGCGCCCTCGCGCTGTTTCTAGCCAGTGGTTGCTCTGGACTTGGCGCGCAAAGAAACCTCGCGAGCGCCGTGCGGGATCCGAGCGCGGGGGTGAGTCGCGGAGAAGAAGGCCTACAACGCTGCTGCGCTCGTTGGTTCCGCCTCGGAGCACGGGCCCATGCCGTCGCCTCGCGAGGCGACGGGACGAGCGTCTGCAAGCCGAGCAGAGGACTTTTTTGCAAAAAGGACGTCTCCGAGACAGGGTACAGACGGGCGTTGTACGTGCCCTAAAATGAGGGTGATGCTCCCATTTTATTGTTATTGACTTAAGGTGCAGAAATTGAAAGGTTGGAACATGTGAACTATGTGAAATTCAGAAATGCAATTCTCCAATTTTCCTTAGTGTGGCAATGGAGTAAATGGTAGAAAGTGCCCATATTGGGGTTCTTGCTTACTAATTTACTCCAATAGCCACAGATGACTAGATATGTAATAAAAGTTATGTAGAATGACTTACACTTTGTAACGGATGGAGTACATAAGGCAAACACAATGGCAGATGCTCAAAAAAAAAAAAAAAGGCAAACACAATGGCAAGTTGAGACCATATGAAACGTGGAACAAGTCAATGAAGGTTTCATACAATCCTGACATATCCAAGTGGCTCGAAACAAAGGGACAATGCAAATAGGTGTACCCCTTCCACCCTTCATACAATGTACCCCTTCTGCCGTTCACACCATGGTTTTTAAAAGTGACGTCCCACATTCCACATTGTCGTTCCTCAACCCCAACCCAAATGTTTTAGGAACCTGGCCGTTTAAGGTTTTGCTTGTCTACTTCCTAGTTTCCCGAAGAGCAGTGGGTTCACGCTAGCTATATAATGTGTAGTATTATTACATTATTAGTTAATTCTATTCTTTTTTATTCAATTCAGGTGCAGTATTATTACATTATTAGCTAATTCTATTCTTTTTTATTCAATTCAGGTGATCAATCGATCGCTTTAATTTCGGCGAGTAGATAAACAGAAATTTCTTTTTGAGAGGAAAATGGTTCCCTTATCTTTCAGTGTGTATACTGCGCCTGCGCTACCGCGGTAGCAGATGGACTGTTCTGCAACCTCCATATTCAGCTGAGCCACACCTGTATAGCATGATTTCATTTGAGGAGATGGTCATCGAGTTACTTCATACTCGATCGAGAGGCTATCTCTAACAATCAGTTGACAGACAAATGCTACGATCCTTTCAGAACTTTGGAGTTTGGACTCCCAACAACGGCAGGGTGACAACTACTGTCTACAGTCCAGCTTAAAGACCAAAGAACCTCTCCTGACACCGGTGCTTAGCAGGCTACCATGCACGAACACAGGGAATGCAGCCAAACAAAAATAACATGGCCAAGTCAAGATAGCAAGTGAAAACCCAGATCGTCCAACAAGAAAACGCAGCTTAGTATCGCAGCTATATGACTGCAGACTGAACCATACCTGCAGAAATTTGCACAAAAAAAAAAGAACCACACCTGCAGAAAGTTGTGGCTTGTGCAGCAAACACCATCTAACCAGAATTAGTAGGTTCAAATAGATAGATAGAAATATTTTTGTTTTCACAACCAAATAATGCACGATGCAGCTAGAGAACTCGCAAAAGCAACAACACAATGGTATCCAGAAATTTAAACACAGTGCTAAACACTAGTACCCTGGAGATCACGGGAGAACCAAACAACATCATGATGTTTCTCCCAGCATGTTCATTTGCGAGCTGTGCCTGTGATGGCTGTTCTTTCCAGTCACATGCTCGCTTCCTTATTCAGAAGTCGATACCCAGCAAGGATGCAGCATCAGGGGTTCTGTGGATACATGCTGTTCTCCTAGTCTTCCCTTGCCTTCTGCTGAAGCTGAGACAGCATGTTGGACGCCGCCGAGTCTCGTGCCTCAAGAGGGGTGACCTTCATATCACCATCTACACTCAAGTTGAAATCTGGGCCCGTAAGGTAGACACTGGCCTGGTACATATCTGCCAATATAGGAGTACAAACTGTAAAAGATCAAACATGTATGAATTAAAAGCTATGAGAAAGATTGCCCGAGCTGGAGCAAAAAGAGATTCCGATTATATTTACCAGCGGACATTTGACTAATTCAACTTGTGATTAGGATGTATACGTTCTAAGATCATGCATATAGTATGGTATAAGAACTTGTTTAAGCACCTATCAGAGTCTTACTTTAAAGGTAGCTTTATCTGATAACTGTCGCCCGCTATATGTATCAGCTTTACAGTGCAAGAAGAGCAGACTGTGAAGCCTAAATCTGGCTGCATTATTCTGATGCCTATATGGTCCAAGGACTCCATGCTACGACATGCAGGAACTTGAAAGATCAGTGATTATCAACCACATACCACCGGTAACTGAAGGAAGTACCCTGTATCTTGGAAGAATCCAGTTGCTCTCACGGCATATGTCATTCAATTCCTGCAATGACTACTGTCAGACAGAGGATTGTAGAGGCAGTCATGATAATAATTTACATCAGATGATTGTTTCTTGCCTGGCATCTGTCGCGAAGAAGGATGGCTTCTTTCAGTTTCTTCCTCTTTATGTTCATGGTTTGGCATCCTTCTCCAGAGCTAATTGGATTGGCAACTTCCATCATCTTCCAACTATTCTCATATTTCTTTAGGATTGATGTTACTTTAGGTGTCATCTCCGTTTCTGCACATGGTTTGAAAATGATACGCACTGGTTTGATATAACTTTAAGGTAAAAGATTGAGGTTGATTAGCAACAATCACACAGTTGAGAAGATATGTTGATATATATAGGTCTACAATTATTCTACGGGAATTGAAGTTGTCTTGCTAGTTGTCCTTGGGAGGCTAAATAATGTTCATGCACTTGTATTCTGCAGCCTTGTTTGGATGGGATGGTGACGCCCAACTCCATCATTTGGGACTAAGGTTCACATATATAAATCGAAGCCTAAGAGTACAAGGCCCTCGTGCTATGTTTAGTAACATTGTGGAATGGAAAGACAAGTTGTTTGCCACAAGATCATTTGATTTCACATTGTTATTGTCCATTTTATCCAGATTTAGTTGTGAAAAGGTAAAATACCTGTCAAGATTGTTTGAATGTCCATTTCGTACTCAGCACTTCGATCTCCGAGCACAAAATGCTCACGGAGCTGAAACGTAGATAGGCTAAGATGAGTACACATTAGGAAAAGAAGAATTATGATCAACAAGCATCACTTTTACTTCAGAAATGAATTGCAATATGTAACATACTGTATCATCTCGCATCTTCCGAAGTAATTGCAGTGTCGCATACTTCTGAACATCCATGTTACCTGTAATGCCACCTGAAATGCAATTTGAAGTATACAGATTAAGATTTGGGAGCATAAATATGGAAGTAATCAATAATAGGAAAAGAAATTTCTTTTTTCTTGGATAGGATTGTCCTTACCAGAATTTTCAGTGACTTTCTCCTTTTGGCTTTTCAAGGCATGGTCGTTAATTACATCTGGTGTCTGAAAGATAATTAATTCTTTAAGTTGAAGTTTAACACATAAAATGCTTAATTATTATTGAACTAGAAACATCAGCCTGATTTCAGTGCATCTTTTTCTAAGCTCATACAGAGTTCTTTACCAGAATGATATCTTGGGGCACATTTCTACTTTTAGAGTTCTCTGTTCTGTTCTTGTCCATTTGGACACCTGAAATTAAGTGACTTTATCATAATGATGAGGAGAAACAACAATGGATCAGTAAAATCGAAGTAGTGAAGTACTATAAGATTGATAGACTCACTGGCTTGTAAGTCTTTTGTGGGGCTCTGACCACCCCCATGCTCTGCGTAGGTAGCAACTTTAGTCTTGAAGGCTTCAGACTTTCTTTTGCAGTTTGTGTTGCTGTCTTTTCTGTTTTTGCTGGTGCTGCAGTCGTTGGTGCCACTAGCACCAATTGCTTTTACTACCTGCTTATTTTTCTTTGGAGTTGAAATGTCTGTGGTTATTTTTTTCATTTTAGACTTGCTATTACTATTAGCTTCTTGTTCCTTCAAACTTTCATCTATTTCAGAGAGGGATGAAGATTTCCCATTTTGAAATACCCGCTCCTTTGGTGCACTCAGTGAAGAACCCAAAGGCCAGTCCCTGCAACATGTCAAGAGTAATCTTTCGTCATTAACCTAAAAAAGTTGTAAGAAGACACACTTTGTTATCAATGGTTTCATGCATAATCAGCTGAAATAAATCTTTATGTATACCTGTTCAGGACGTTTAACAAGACCTCCTTATATGGCAGTAAATGATAGCATTCAACAACAGATGTCGTTGTTGGGTACGGACCACTTTCAAATATAGGACCACTCATCCTGTTAGAGGAAAGGAAGAAATACAATAGGGACAACTTTTATAAATTATTACTACGATTGAAAATTACGTATTAACACTAAGAAAAGCAACTCATTTAGGAGGGACAATCAGCAAGCATTATATCATATACACATGAAACAGTATCTTGAAAAGGGTGGAAAGAGCTTTAGCAATGTAACCATTGCTGACATTAATCTAAGATATGGTATGCAGTACATACTGTACTTATTTGACTAGGTCTGCAACATGTAATGGTACAAAGTAGGCACAGTGGAAAAGCAAACCTTTCGATCAGGGCATCTAAAGGCATTTCCTTAAGCTTGCTATCGACAGTCTGATCATAATGCAGAAGGAACAACATGGTAGCTGTCCCTTTCTTACTCAGTGAGTACACCTGATGTTCTTCGATAAAACGCAAATTTGTACGCTTCATACCTATTAAAACAAAAGTGTGTGAGACATACCTATTAAGACATACAAAAGATAGGCACACAAGCATAAAATTTGCAGAATCAATAAAATCAAGCACACAATTCCGCTTCCGAAGCAACTTGTGTATCGAACACACAAACAGGTGTAATTTTGAAAAGAACATTGATTACTATCAGCTCATGTACACAATCTAAGTTACTATAGGACGCGATTGGTTGGCTTCCCAGCTGAGCATGGCTCGCTCTAGCCATCCAGGACCTCAGTATCCATTTTGGATGCTTGCAGGAGGGTTATGTTTGGTTGCTCGCGCGAAACCACCTTTTTTTTCCCACACGAGGCAACCCCATTTCCATTATGGGAGCAGCTAACGCACGGCCGGCCATGTGTTAGGCCAGCCGCACGGCCGCTCTGATTTTGGCCTGCGCCCTCTTCGCCTCTGCCAGTCTTCCTCCTCGCCCCCTGCCAGCAGCTCCCTCGACCCCGCCCTCCTCCTCGCCCTCGCCCCCACCGCCCCGCTGCGGCGCGCTAGGGTTTCGCCGGAACTCCGTGGCCGCAAATTTTCATGTGGAAGCAAACCTTCGAACTTTCAATTTTGAAGGCAAGCTATATTGGTTTGTTATCTTGTTATAGATAATTGAGCAATAGATTAACCTATTCAAACTCTGGGTGCCATACAAAATGTCCCTGATGAAAATCATATTTCAATTTTTGAGCAAAATCATATAAAAAATGACATCTCTGATGATTTTAAAAGACAGGTTTCATAAGGACATGGTCAGAGATTCAGAACAAAAGAAATAGAATCCATGAACCTAAGCCTACAGGCTACATGGTCAGAGTATTAGTCTTGGCTGAATTCAAGTCCCAGAAATCAAGTCTCCCCGTCTTAGCTTTCTTTGACATATTTTCAAATTTCATAGTGATTGGATTCCTAAACTGTAGCACTGGCAATATTATGTAAGAATGAATAAAATTTACTTGTAAGCATTTCCTCCTCACTTTTGAATTCACCCAAACACATTGCCCCACCATTAATCTTTTCACACAAAACATGGATGCAAACATAAGGACATGAACGCTGCTGCCATGTGAGCCTCCCTTATTTTCATGTCACTTCGTCTCCACGGCCATCCACCGCCAGTTACTACTGGCCACCTCCTGGTGGATTAGTGGCTGCTATGCCTGGGCAATCAGGTCGACCAAGAAAAAACTATTCAGTGAACTCACACTATCTGGATTCATCCGGCGTCATATCGGCAGGAAATAGTTAGCTTATCATGTATAAACAGAGTCGGGAAATTGTTCTTTTGCCTTCTGTTCTATTTCTGAGTTTCCATGCTGCATGACTGCTACTGCTGACTAGAAAGTGGAATGGAAAAACTGAATTTAAAAAAGATCATGTTGCATTGTTAAAATTAAATCAAGCATCAATCGTCCAATTTAATGACTGGTGCCATATTTCTTAGTTGTTGGTTGCCATCTTTGATGTCCTGATGTTTGTCACAGAAGTTCCCATTTAATTTTTAAAGACCACATACCAATAATTGGCAGCAAGCTGCAAGCATTGCATAATGCAGACTGAGTTACAGTTTGGCTTGGTAAAGTATTGCAAAATGTCATTGTGCATAGTTTCTGCATATTGTCATTCACGCTTCTCGCTGGGCACTTAATTATATTTTTGCTCTTTAATTACTGTTAGCTTGCCGCAAATATGGAACTAAAGTATTTTACTTCCTCAAATTACATCATGCTGGTTTCAGTTCTTAGGTTGATTTGTCCAAATTAGCAGTGTATTATGGGAACAAAAGACATATGGATGGTCATAGTTGTGACTGCCTTTCAGTAAAGATCCTAAGAAAAAAACATTTGGGCAGCTTCTGAAATTAATCTATGAACTGCAAAACAATTAAGTTAGATCAACATAGTTCTGCCAAAATCTAAAGCAAGCATACCAGATAAAAAGTCTCTGAAATGTTTGCCTTTCAATTTAAAAGATTTGCTAACTCAATTAAGTCTTGTCCACAATTAGACTACTTGTGTATATATACTTGCAATTAGGGAGCATGGCAATTTTATGATCCTCATCGGCTCATCTTTACAAAAAAGCGTATTTTTCCTACTTTAGTTCAAGGAAGAGCTTATAACCAGCCAAGCCCAAGTTCATCAAAATTATTTTTCTGCTGATAGGATATTTTGTACATAGGCAGTAATTGGTCTACATAAATAATGATGTGAATTTGGATACAGACTGTGATAACAGTTTTCTTGTCATGGTTCAATACTGCATGCTTTCATTTTATACTTGTGATGATGATATTCATTTTTTTCAGCTTTGCAGTTGGTGATGATTATGGGCGAAACGGCAATGCTACGTTGGATGATGAACTTACTGCAAGGCGCTGCAAAAATTCACAAGGTTGGGTTCAGTTCCAATGCTAAAAATAGTGAGCTTCTAAATAATCTATTGGTTACTGTTAGTAATATGGAGTCTCGTGTTATTATCCTCCATACTGGAATCTGGACTCAAGCTTCTTTCACTTGCTAATGGAACAAATATGATGGGCAACAGCAGCTTCTTTCACTTGCTAATGGAACAAATACGATGGGCAACAGCTATGTATGGATTGCAACTGATTGGCTTTCTACTTATCTTGAAAGTTTGTATGACTTCTGTGTTGCATTGTGTTCAGGTTAAGAATTATATTATCTATAAGTAGCTATGTAATTGTATGATTTTGTGTATTAAAATCAAAAGACATACATATAAAGAAATGATTCTTTTTTCCAAATTTAGTGAACTACTAATATCATCTTATAAATTGTGTGATGCCTACACAACTTTACGCCTTTGAGTCTCCTCTATTACTGAATGTGGTGATATGATGATCTTTTACAGAGGGTGCATCATCCATGTTTGGCATCATGGGCCTGTTGTACAGTCTTGTAAGTGTCCCATTTGTTGTTGTCTTACAAATCTATGGTGCTTGCTACTTTATCAGAGCAGGAGGATGATCCACAAGCTCACCGTATTTTAGGAGAGATTCAACACTATAATATAACCATATTTTAGGAGCACCACACAGCCTGACTAAAGGTTGGTACTACTGTCCACGAAAGTTGATGCCTTCACTATACTTTCAAGAATAACCTGTTTTTGTTCAAAAAGATAGGTAAGGCTACAACTATTCAGAAACGAAACCTACATCCGATGGCATGTTCCATGGCAACAGATCCACTAAGGTTTGTGTGTAGCCATGTTTACTAGGTTTATGAATTTTCTGTTAGGTTGATTTTGTGCTTATGAAGTTCATACCATGTTTGAAAAAAAAAACTGCAATTACTAAAATTCTGTTAAGATGCAGCATGTGGTGTTCATGTGATGTCTTTAGTGCTATCGAAGTGGCACCATGGCGGCAGATGAAGACCTTGACCACTATCATACAGTTACGGTAAGGTAGGAGCATGGCAAGCCATCTCTATGCCCAGGCCAGGTTCTCTGGTGGTCACAAACTCACAATGGCTATTCAATGTTTGTGCTCTTAGTGATCACACCTGCATGCCGTGGTACTCAGCCTTTAGTGCCCTCGAGATGTTTGATAAAATGGTATAAAATGGACTTATATGGTGGCTGAAATACGTAATTAGGAGTGCAAAGTCAACTGTATGGATATCTGAACCTTTGTATTATTTCAAATATTATGATGTTTTTTGGCAAATAATGTCTTTTGGCTATTATTACTATTTTTTTCTTACTCTTATTGTGTTGAATTTGCATTAAAAAATTTACGGTTCTCGTAGCAACGCACGGGCATCTGGTAGAATCAGATTAAATGAGAGAAGCCAAACCACACCAGCTAGCCTAACTCCACAAAGTGACCATATTTGTGCTCCTGTGCTTGCAGGCGAACTACAATTCTACCACAGATTAAGGCATGGACCTGTAGCCACTAGCCACAAGGGTGCATCTAATTGCTCTAGTAAGAAAAAAAAAGGAATAAGGGTGCATACATACAATGCAGTCTAAGTTCAAGAAGAAAACCGTAGAAGTGTATAGCACCAACCTGTTTTGAGCTCCACCTCTGAATATGCAATCTGCTGAAGCACGTACGGTTCAGAAGGAAGTGCTATGGATTTATTACTCGACCCCTGCACTGACATGTCACTGCTGAGAGAACCACCTAACGCCGTCTTGATATCTTTCTCAAAAATCGACCAGACGCCCTTGGTTTCGGATCCATGCTCGAGCAAGCACACTTTCTTTGTCCGATTGAGAAGCAGAACAGCGACCTTGGAGATGGGCCACATGATCATCTCGGGGGAGTCCTTGGAGGGGTCGAGCGCCTCGGCAATGTCACAGGCGTCGATGATTGCCTTGTCAGTAACCGAGAGCCCTGCCCCTACTCCGTTGCCAAGGTTCTGGGCCTGGTTCAGGTACATGAGCAGATTTTTGTTGCTGACGGTGAGGGAGGCAGACATGCAGAACCGATCGGGGCTGGCAAATTCGAGCTGCGGGAACTGCTTCCGGTGGTAGTAGTTGTACAGGAGAACCGTCGCATGGACCTGCGCAACCACAAAACCACATCCATGGCGGCGTAGTGAGGTAATCGCAGACGAGTTACTGGAACAACAAAAGCGAATTCCGAAAGCCCCAAGCACGAAACAAATAAGCAGCAATAAGCTCCATGATGGCGCCGCGAGGAAAGCTGCAGCTCGGCAATTACACGAAAAAAAAAAGTGTGTGATCAACACAACACTAAGCGGAACAATGTAACGGATCAGCCTGTAGAAGCCGCGAATTCCGAATGCCCCAAGCACGTAGGACGCCGTGCGACCCAAATCCACCCCCGGAACGAATCGCACGGGGAGGAGGGGCAAGCGCCATGCTCCGTTCCTCAACCCCGATCGACCCTCCAGGAAACCCCACCGCAACCGCGCCACAACCCGCGAAAAGGAGCAATGGGTCAAGCACAAGCTTCCTCACCTGACGCGCAACAGCTTCCTGAGTCTCAGGCGACAGGGCCTCCTCCTGTTCGACCTGGCCGCGCGGCAGCACCGGCACCACGAGGTGCTCCACCAGCTGCTCCACCGCGTCCTCCAGCTGCACCACCTCCTCGCTGCCACTGGCGCCGCCGCCTTCTTCCTCCATCACCGGAACCCAAGCAGCGTCCCGCGCCGCCTCTAGGGTTTTGCGCCGCCGGGGCTGGGGGTTTTCTTGGGAAGGGCAGGGGCGGCCGCTGTCCCCGACGAGAGCTGGGACTGGGATGGCAGGAAATGGAAGGCGAGGCGCGATCGTGCAGGTGTGGGAGCCGTGGGGCTGAAAAGGAAAACGGTGGGCGTGCGGAGAGCGCAGGGGGGCGAGATCCGCCGTCCAACACGGGACCTGGTGGATCGGGGCCGTCCGAGGCGGCGTCAACGAGGAGTTGGCCGCGGCGAGCTGGCCTTGTGCTTGCGACTGATGGGGTGAGGGTCCCCTGACTGGATTCTACAGGGAACAGGCTTTTTGTCCGAGTTGCCGCTCCAGGTTCCACGTATCATCATTGGACGGGCTCAGTAGTCGGGTACTCCCTCCATCCCTTAAATAAGGGGGTGTTTTGATATTTAGGATTAACCTTTAGTTTTTTTACATCGAATGTTTTGATATTTATTAGGAGTATTAAATATAGATTAATTATAAAACTAAATGAAAACTAATTCACGAGATTAATCTATTAAGTCTAATTAGTCCATGATCAGTGAATGTGATGTTAAAGTAAACATATGCTAATCATAGATTAATTAGGCTTAATAAATTTATATCGCGAATTAATCATGACTTATGCAATTAGTTTTATAATTAGCTCATGTTTAATCCTCTTAAGTGATATCCAATCATCTGATGTACCGGGACTAAACTTTAGTCCGTGGATGCAAACACTCCAAGTTAAGTTCGTTCTAAAGTTCCACGGATATGCTATCCTCGTTGTGTAAGCTATTTTTGGATTTTTAGAACAAAATTGAGCTCCATCAAGTGTGCTATATGGTTTTGTAAAATAGCAAACAGACTATTCCTGCAATTTCGGCAGTGGTCATAGAAAGCAAGCTCGCCACCTGCAGAAATCGCTCGTCACATCAGCGCACACCTGTGCGTGCGAGATCCTTCCTGCGCTGCCGTGCACCAGAGATTCTTCCCATGCCCGCTGAACATTCCTGTTGTGGGGATCCCAGGCCCAACCCGCTCGATTCCCGAGCTCGTCCATCGCCTTCTCTCCTCCCATGCCGCTGCCGACGCCCCCATTACCGCCGGAGCTGGTAATCGCTGCCCCTCATAATCTTCCTTTTCCGCTTCGTCGTGATGTCGCGGCTTCCTCATGGAGATGCTCTGTCAGTACGTGCGCCGAGGAGATCCCAACTGCGCTGCCCTATATTCACTCCCCATTGTCTAGGTGCTGCCTTGGTTGGAGAATGCGGCGCAAGCAGGCTAGCGACGATGAGTCCTTCCACCCAATAGTGCTGCTGCATCGAATCCATTCATCGACGTGTGTTCTGGTCATCTAGTGAGTCCAATTTGCAGTCTATGTTGAGATCATGAGTTCCAAATCAACAACTTTGTTTATTAACTAGGTCATTGGTTATCTCTACTACATCTGCTACAGAAAAGATCAGAGTTTATCTAAAAGTAGAAGCCTAATCTTGTCTACCAATTCTTGTAGTTCAGTTTTCTCCTCGTTTATTGGGGGATGGCGCATAGCATGGGACCCCCAATTGCGTAGAGCTGCTTTCGGCCACCATTTCGCTTGTCGGTATCTGTATCGGCGAAACCGCCATTGGAAGGAGACGACGGTTTACACCTGGATAACTCAAAAAGGCCAGGAAGCTTCCGATTGGCATTTCGTCTGCCAATACTTCAATCGATGAAGCCGTTGGTGGAAGGAAATGTCAGGTTCCCCTCATTGGGCAGGGGAGCACCCAAAAGCTTTCTCCAGCTGTTTCGCCCACCAGTATCGATTGGTCGCCCTCCCTTTTGACAGGGGAGCTCCCAAAAGCTTTAGCCCTCTGTTTCGCCCACCAGTATCGTTTGGTCCAAGGGCGGTACCGATATCGAAAGGCATTCGAAGCATTCGGCGTGCCTTTAACTAACTAGTTTTGAACAGGGCGTTGTTTCGCAGGTTTTTCGTTGCTTTCGATTTCTTTCGGGATCGGCGAGGCCTAGAACAACCCTAGCAGGAGCAGTGGGTCCTAGAGTTGGTGGGCCCACCAAGGGGGAGGTGTCTTTCAAGGGAGGCCACAAGCGGCTTGGACCAAAAGCACTTGTAGAAGAGGGGAATATGCTCGGGTACCGTAGTTGGTAGGAGGGCATTTTGGTCCTTGTAAAAGATACGGTCATGTATAAATAGAGCTCTACAGGGGCGGTGTAAGGGAGGATGGAACCGTTGTTTTCCATGATCAATACATTCCTTTCCTTTTTGTTCCGCCTTTGTGTTCCTTCCATTCGGAGTCGTCGAGCTTTCGACATATAGAGCGGCAACCTGGTGTTCAAAGGCCGAGGCCTAGAACAACATTGGCGCCCACTATGGTTGTTGCTCGAGGTTGCCATGGCCAGAAGGAAGGGACCCAAGACGGTAGTTGACAAAGCCGAAGCATCTAAAACCACCGATATCACGGCCATTGAAACAACAACCGGCACGGTGGAAGCAGCAACAACCGCTGCTACAGCTCAACCAGTCGTTATTGAACCTAGAGCGCTGGAGCCACGCGGTGAAGAAGTGGTATTGCCAAGCGGAAGGGTGGAAACGCCAGAAGGAGAGGTTCAAGAAGCAAACGAGAATCAAGATAACGAAGACAAAGAAGATGGAGAAATCATAGATCATGCAAGAGAACTAAGAAGGCTAGAGCAATTACAGCAAGATATCACAAGATTGCAATGAGAGAGGGATCAGCTGATGCATTAGGCCGCAGCGCGAAACCGAGCTGATTAGACTCAAAGGGCCATCAGGCAGGCCGAATCCCAAAGGGAGAGATTGCACAGAGAAATCCAACAGCTACAAAGAGCAGGAGCCAATGGCCCAGTCCACGCTGCCAAAAATGTGGTGCTCCCAGAGATCGGAGCGCTGGTCAAAAACGATGAAACCTATGATCCATCTTCACCGCTATCAAAAGAACTACAACAGCACCCCTGGCCAGCAGGCTACAAGGCACGTATCCCAACTTTTGATGGAAAGACTAACCCTAGAAAGTTCATAGCAGCTTACGAGACGGTAGTGTTTTCAGCTGGGGGAGATGTGGCAACAGTGGCAAAGTCGCTCATCTTAGAAGTCGAAGATGTCGCCCATGATTGGTATACATCCCTAAAGCCTCTCTCAATCAATTCCTGGCAGCAGGTAAAAGCAGAGCTACTGGCAACCTTCTAGGGGTACCAATTGGGCATAAAAACCACAAGGGACCTTTTGAATTGCAGCCAGCAAGACAACGAATCGATGTCCAAATACTTGGAAAGATTCATCCAGCTAAAGGCCCAAGTGCCGAATGTGCTAGAAGCTACCGTAATAGCAGCAACAATTGAAGGATTGGCAATAGGCCAATGCGCAGCGCATTTCGCAAGGGAACCGCCGGCCACTGTGAAGGAACTTTTTGAGGTGATGAGGCAGTACGCCAGGTCGGATGATGATTTCAAACGCCGGAAGGAGGCATGTAACCAACTGAGACAAGCAGCTAAGATCCCATGAGCCCCACAGGCACCAAATCAGCGCAACGTGAGACCATTCCGATCGGTCAACAACCTAGAGAAGATTTAGGGCAATCAGCACCAGAGCAACCTTAGCCTAACCCGCAGTAACAACAATTGTATCGCCCTTTTGACTTTCCGGCACGTGTCGGTAGACGCGATAGTGCACCGCGCGAGGGATGAGATGGTAGAGGTCGAGGAAGAGGGTAAGGCCCCCATACTGTGCTATATGCGGCGAAAACATCGATCATTTCACCAGAGATTACAAGTATAGTCAGATGGCCAGAGAGCTAAAAGAGAAGGATGAGGCGTCCAGAAGCAGTGAAGCACCCAAGCACGTCTTTCACAACACTCCTCGCGCTGAGAGCAACCACACTCAGTTCTATAGTTAGCTGCCCCTTTCGGTCGGACAAAATGTAATTAATCAGCAGAGCTTTTTGCAAGGCTATTCCCAAGCACCTTTCGCCTAGTGATACCCAACATTCCCACCTTATCAGCAGTTCGTTAAATACCCAACTCAGTCAGTTGCAGTATCTTCACCAATCTAGATAGATCAACAACAGTCTGGCCAGCAGAATCAGGCCACATAGGAGAATGCATCAGATCAACACACCGTCAATAACACTCTTCTGTCACGTGGTCACATTTTTGCCATAACAGGTGGGTCCAACTAGGAGCATGAAAGCAAGAGAGCAAGAAGGGGTTATAAAAGGAGAGTCCATATGGTGTCCCCAAGGCTACCCTTGAACAAACCAGCTTGGTCCTTGGTCCAAATCACTTTTGACGAAAGTGATTTCCAAGTGAGAGACTTCCTGCATTCTGACGCTTCGTTGCAACAGCAAATGTGGCCGGCTATACGTTGCACAACATTCTGATTGACATGGGAAGCTCAGTGGATATTCTTTTCATCAAGGCTTTTGAGTCTATGGGATTGGATAGGCGCACCCTTGAACCAGCAGGAAACTCCCTGTTTGGTTTCGGCGGTAAAAAGATAGATGCTATTGGCAAAAAGGCCATTCCAGTATCATTCGAAGAAGGTGAAAGAGTAAGGATGGAAACAATAATGTTTGACATAGTCAACATGGACTACACATACACCGCCATTTTTGGCAGTGGTTTCACCAACAAATTCGAAGTGGTGATTAAGCAAAATTATCTGTGCATGAAAATGGCTTCACCTTTTGGCATAATCACTATACACAGGGACCAACTTGCCTCAAGGCGCATAGAGGGCAACCCCATACCTGGATATAGCCTTATCAACAAAGTGACCAAGAAGCTAGAAGAAATCGAACAGGACAGCAAAAAGACCATCAGTTCGAGGGCGGAAATGGGAGAAGACACTAAGAGAACACCCTTAACCAAGGCAGTCCAGATAAGTGTGTCCACATCGGTACAGACTTATCATCTCAAGAGAAGCAAGGCCTTATCTCTTTTCTGCATGAAAATGATGATGTTTTCGCTTGGTCAGCCAAAGATCTCCAAGGCGTTAGTAGGAATCTGGCCCAGCATAACATGAATGTGACAAAAGGATCCATCCCAAGGAAGTAAAAGCTAAGAAAGATGTCAACCAAAAGAGCTGAAGCGGCGAAAGCAGAGGTACAAAGGCTATTAGACACCGGTGTCATCAGGCCAGTTCAGTACCCAGAATGGCTAGCAAATGTAGTCATGGTCAGGAAGAAGAACGGAAAATGGCGGATGCGTGTTGATTTTATAGACCTAAACAAGCATTGTTCGAAGGATCCATACCCTCTGCCCAGAATTGACAAGCTGGTGGACATAGCGACAGGGTACAAAATGATGACCCTATTGGATTATTTTTCAGGCTATCATCAGATTTGGCTGAACCTAGATGATGAAGAAAAAACAAGTTTCATCACGCCTAGCGGAACATATTGTTAACGTCACATGCCGGAAGGTTTTGCTAAACGTAGGCCCTACCTTTTCAAGAATGACAGATGGGGTTTTCCATAAGCAGAAAGGCAAAAACTTAGTGGCTTATGTCGATGACATAGTAGTAAAGAGTGATAAAAATGAGTCGCACATTTAGGACCTACATGAAACTTTCAAAAACCTACGAAAGAGTGGTCTCAAGCTTAACCTCGACAAATGTGTTTTCGGGATCCAGAAGGGTAAGCTGCTAGGATGTTTGGTTTCGGCAAGGGGAATTGAAGCAAATCCAGACAAGATAGCAGAAATTGCAAACATGAAACTGCGACGAACAAGAAACAGGTCCAGAAGCTAACTGACGGATTGGTGGCTCTAAATAGATTCATCGCAAGATCAACCAAAATTTAGATTTGTTCGATTAGGGTCCCGAACAGCAGCGAGCTTTCGATGACCTAAAGCAGTACCTAACTAAACTTACAACCTTGTCTAGGCCATCACCAGGAGAAGTTCTACTGCGCTATCTAGCAACTTCACCTACTACAGTCGGTGCAGTCTTAGTAGAGGAGAAAGAGCACAAGAACCAACTAAATTGGTTCCCCATATATTTCGTTTCTGAAGCATTATTGAGGGCCAAACCGAATTACATAGAGCTCGAGAAAATAGCGTACACTGTCGTCATGGCTTCCAAAAAGTTAAAGCACTACTTTTAAGCGCACCGCATTAGAGTCCTATCGGCGCAACCATTAGAAGCTCTCTTCCGTAATAGTGAAGCAATCGGGCGCATCGGCAAATGGGTAGCAGAGCCAAATGAGTACATTGTAGATTTTGAGCATAGGTCAGCCATCAAGTCACGGGTATTAGTAGATTTCATCGCCGATTGGATGCCGTCAGATTTCAACACCACTGTCAAGTTTGAGGAGCCAGAATGGACAGTCCATTGCGATGGTGCGTGGGGTACAGCTGGCGCAAGAGTCTCAGTGATCTTGACACCACCATCAGGCCCAAACCTACGGTATGTAGCCAGGCTAGAGTTCTTATCCACAAACAACAACACCGAATATGAGGCTGTGCTGCTGGGACTCTGAAAGCTACGAGCACTCAGAATACATAGATGCATCATCAAGTTAGATTCTCAGGTGATAGTGGGGCACATCAAAAAGAATTTTGCCGCCAAAGAGCCTGAATTGGTAAGGTATTTGACAGCCATAAGGAGAATGGAGAAACATTTTGCAGGTTTCATGTTGCGCCACATACCAAGGGCCTAAAACACGGAAGCTGACAAATTAGCAAAAGCAGCCGCCCACAATGCATAGTTGCCTCCTGATGTATTTTTCCAAGTACTGACAACCAAATCAATAAAAGAAGAAGAAGATCACCCGATGGCGGTACACACAATCGCCAGTGAAGATTGGAGGTCCCTAATTTTCACTTTCGTCACTAGAAGTTATGAGCCAACAACCAAGCACGAAATGGAAAGGATGAACACCAGAATAAAATTGTACTTAGTGATCAGTTCAGAACTATACAGAAGTGGGATCGTGGCTCCACTGCTCAAGTGCATCAGCAAGCAATAAGGCATTGAACTCCTGAACGAGATTCATGCCGATTCATGTAGAGCACATAGGGGTCCGCTTGAGATTGCGCATAGAGCGATGAGGCAAGGGTTCTATTGGCCATCAACAATGGAAGATGCTAAACAATTGGTCCACACATGAGAAAAATGTCAGATGTTGCAAAGAAGCAGAATGCGCCTGCAAATCCGATCAAGTCTATCATCCCAACATGGCCATTGTAGAGATGGGGAGTCGATATAGTTGGACCGCTTTCGCTGGCACCAAGCAACCTCCAATTCACGGTAGTAGCACTGGAGTATTTCACCAAGTGGATAGAGGCAAATGCGCTGGCAAAGATAACATCAGGCACTCTAATTAGTTTCGTCTGGCAAAGGATCATCTGCTGATTCGGTGTACCGGCGTACATAACAGTGGACAACAAAAATCAGTTTGACTGCACAGACTTCATAAATTTCTATAGCGAGCTCAATATCAAATTCACTTTTGCAACAGTCAAGCATCCTCAAAGCAATGGTGCAGTTGAAAAGGCGAATGTCCTAATATTTACCGCAATATCCAAGTCCTTGTTTGATTCACCAAAAGGAAAATGGGCATGGGAGATTACGACATTAGTCTAGGGGCACAACATTTCGTGCTCCAGGACCACTAGGTTCACCCCCATTTCACTTGTTGTATGGCAAAGAAGCTATCACCCTAGAGGATATGAAGCTAGGGTCATTCCGCACCGAAATAGCAGCCACAACGCTAGTACAACGTTATGTCGAAATTGAGGCTACAGAAGATACAAGGCTACAGGTAGCCCATAACCTCGACAAGTATCATGCAGAAACAAAGTCATGGAGAGACAAAAAAAGTCATCCCCAAAAGCATCAACCCAGGAGACTTGGTTCTCATTCGTCATCCAGACAAGCAAGGGAAGCTATGGTCGCAATGGTATGGACCTTTCGTCGTAGCAAATTGTTTACACCAAAATTTGGTAGAAGAGTCATAGGGACTCGAAGGCTCCCGAGGTCATGTCGTCAGGGAATCAATTGCGTGCAGATCGGAACCAGCTGATTCGAGCGCAAAACTAGAATTAGCTTTCTTCAGATAGCGCCAGCGGATAATGACGAAGGTTATGATCGGCGCTAGGACGAGGCATGCTGGACTCTACAAAAAGGGAAATATTAGAGTCCAAGTTATCTTAAATTAGGAATATTTTCCTTTATGTCAAGGATTGTAACGAATCATGCTCGAGTAGGATTCATGTTTAGGTCCTGGGTATAAATAGCAAAGCCTCGGCTATTGTAAAGACAACAATCAATCAAATACAAGTCAATTACTTTTTTTAGCTCCGGCCACCCCTTAGGAGTAGGAGTAGAGTAGATCTCAGTGAGTTCTTCAGCGAGTACGGCTGCATCAATCCGATCGACCTCCACTGCTTGTCTGTAAGTACCGTCATGGTTTATACCTCTGTTCGTATGGCTGTATCGATCCGGTCGACCCCCATAGCGACTCTGGTATAGGCTAGTTATCAACTCTTGTCTAATTCAAGTATGGCCTATGTGATTCTGCCTCACACCCTACTGCTTGAATTAGATCAAGGTCAAGTTATCGGCTCTACCTTAGTATGGCAGTCTTTGGTAGATTCATTAAGTTACCGATATTGCTTATTGCTTTCATCGTTTATCTAATTACAGCAATATCACTTTGCCCGATTGAGATTGATCTGGATCGGCCTTATATCTTGTTTAACTCATCGTTTGCTAATTTAAAGTTGATCTAATCTACACCTTAAACGATGAATTATGTTTTATCGACTATTTTACATCAATCTTAATCGTGCATAGCGTGCGGTTAAGGCATGTCCGATCTCGAGTAGATCTATTGGTTAATGAAAACCGTTCCATGGCCCGTCATCATGGCCTGTGGGATTCTGCCTCTCACCCCACTGTTGGCACCATGGAGTGGGGATCGTTAGTTGGTAGACCCGTTCCTGAGGAGGCATGACCTTAACTGTGCGCCATGCGTGAATCGGCTGTTTAGCCGATATCGAGTACTTTCACAAACAGTTCACATTACGAGATTATTGAAGTAGAGATAAGTTGAAAGATATGTTAGCCCCATGATCTTATTATTGTATTATGGTCTGCATGATTCTGCCTCATGCCCCACTGATATTAGTAATGAGTTAGGGTCGTCGAGTCTATTGTTGTTACTACGGCCTATATGATTCTGCCTCATGCCCCACTGGTCATGGCGATGGATGAGATCTAACATGTTCATTAGATTTATCTTTATTAAATGGTTAAGTGGTGTTGAATTGTCTCTTTATATAAAAAGGAGTTCGGTTACTTGTAATCATTGGCTTAGTATAAACCAATCATCATTGATATCTTATTACCATTGATTAATATTTGCTTAAATAATATTTATCCTGAATGATAACCGATTCTTCTTATATGACCCCATGAGTTTTAATCGATTTATTCTTATGAATATGCTGGAATCGACTATTTAGTCGATCTTCTCTCATATCGGCTCTCAGAGCCGCACATTCGGAATTGTCTGGCAACACCGGCATGTTCCGCCCTTAATTACTGATGAGCTTTCTCTCCTTATCAATTGCAGGGTCAAATTGACTGGCATGTCTTAGGAGGATTGTGTAGGATCGACCACCCTTGCGCTGAAGCTAGGCGGATCTGCTCCATCAAGCGGACCCTTCCGGCTTGCTGCGTGTGTCCTCGGCACGGAGACAAAAATTCTGTGTCGACACATGTTTCTGGCACGCCCGGTGGGACGCCACAATCGTCATGGCGGCTCACAACAACGACAACATCCTTATGGTACATTATGAAGACCTACCTGATGAAGATAAGGATACCATCAGCAAAGCTACAGAAGAATTTTAGAAGAATTGTTTGTTGTCCTACACCAAAACACGTGATAGCACAATTATTTAGAAATTTCCACTACCAAGAGTTCTACTACACGGGCAGACAGATACAGTCGAAGCTGAAGACATGCGTTTCTTTACGGAAGCCATAGACAAATCTATTCGTGATGCCATATCAAGCCGCAATGAAGCTTTCGTTGATGCATTTCACAACGCCATGAAAGAGGTGATTCATGGAATTCCAGTTGGTCAGGTTGGATTGACTTGTTACAACATTCCAAATCCATTGACTCAAGGGACTAATCAAGTCGGTACCAGCCATCAAGAAGCAGCACTAGCTGATAATGGTGACGTCCAGACACTTCAAGGTTCATCTGAACAAACTCCAAGTACTACTACGAATCAGATACAGTATAATCCTAGATCGTCAATACAACATGTACAACAGCCGATGGGACAAGGTCAGAATCAGGTGATCAATTTTGGCACATCAGGCCACATACCGTCGACGGCTCAAAAAATAGCACCATCAATTCAAAGGATCCGTAGAGATATAGTAATGGAGACGGGGATCCCGATCTTCCGTCAGGTGATGGTAACTATCGTTGTGGCGGAGAATGACACACCGATCCAGCTTCAGATCGAAAGATCGAACCCTACAATCTTAGCACCACAGCTCCTCTGGTTATCAGCCAAGTCACGGACCAGGTTGACCTCGCCAAAAAGGCTAATCCCTACCTGCGCAACGAAGAACACAAGAAAGAACAAGAAAGAACGCAACCAAATTGCAGATGAAAGATTAATCTCACGAGTTGGGGTCTCACAAACAGAAGAACGGCAAAACTGTTTCTTGACAGAATAATCTAAGCAAAACCCAAACCCTAATGGAGGGGTGGTGGCTGTTTATGAAGACTCTAGGGTCATGCAAGACCCCTGGACGCGCCCCTAATGGGCCCAAACTCGATACATAGTCCAACGGACCAAAAGACGGTGTCGCAGCACCCTGGTAGATTCTAGATGCTGACTTATTTCGATGATTCCTGTTTATTCCGAATAGATTTTGACGTGAAACCACTTGGATTGGCTTCCTTATCAAATTATCTTTCCATCCATATGTGGATCGTCGAAAACGGAGTCCAGATGCGTCCTGGGCGACCAGTTTAAGGCAGACTGGTCCTGGAGGCCGAGGCAGACTCGAATTCTTGTTGGACTGGGCCTCCGGCTTGTGTTGGACGTCCTTGCTGGTCATCATCACCTCCACCACTTCCTCTAAGTCCTTTATGACCCTCTCCAATGTTCCTAAGCAAGATAACATCATTAGGTAGTAGTCTATTCTCAAAAGTATGAAAAGTATCGCTTAAGAACGAGCTCACCTCTAAATTGAGTTGTCGCTTTCGAGCCCGGGTCATTGGACCTTGCATGACGGTTGGAGGATCAGCTGGTACATCCAAAGGAGTGATGTCCTCATCTTCCTCCCCCTCTTGAATTGGAGTCATCCTCGACTCAAGCTCATCTTCTTCTCCCAAATATGGTTTCAAATCTACAATGTTAAATGTGGGACTAACCCCGAACTCGGGTGGCAACTCAAGTTTGTATGCATTATCATTTATTTTCTCAATAATCTTATAAGGACCAGCTGCTCTTGGCATTAATTTAGACTTACGCAGCTCAGGAAAGCTATCTTTTCTCAAATGTAACCAAACCAAATCACTCGGTTCAAGTTTAATCTCTTTTCTACCTTTACTACTAGCAATTCTATACTTTTCATTCATTCTTTCAATATTTACTTTAGTTGTTTCATGCAACTTACGAATAAAATCAGCACGCTCTCTAGCATCACTATGTATTCTCTCAGTGGTAGGTAAAGGCAAAAGATCAATAGGAGCACGGGGGTTAAAACCATACACTACCTGAAAAGGACTTACCTTGGTGGTTGAATGTTTCGCCCTGTTATATGCAAACTCCACATGCGGCAAACACTCTTCTCACATCTTCCAATTGCGCTTCAAAATGGCTCTCAACATGCTGGACAATGTTCGATTCACAACCTCAGTTTGCCCTTCAGTTTGGGGATGACATGTTGTAGAAAACAGCAGCTTGGTCCCCAATTTATTCCACAACATGCGCCAAAAATGACTCAAGAATTTTGCATCACGATCTAAAACAATAGTAGAAGGCATACCATGCAAGCGAACAATTTCTTGAAAGAAAAGGTCAGCAATATGAACAACATCGTCGCTCTTATGACAAGGAATAAAATGTGCCATCTTAGAAAAACGATCAACCACCACAAAAATACTATCCCTCCCCCTCTTAGTCCTTGGCAAACCCAATACAAAGTCCATAGATATATCAGCCCAAGGAGTAGAATGAACGGGAAGAGGCATATACAAACCATGTGGGTTCAACCGCGACTTAGCTTTTTAACATGTGGTGCATCGAGACATGTACCGCTCCACCTCACGCCTCATCCTAGGCCAAAAGAAGTGTGTGGACAGCACCTCCTCTGTCTTCTTGGCACTAAAATGTCCCATCAATCCACCTCCATGTGCCTCCTGCAACAACAAAAGATGAATGGAACCAACTGGAATGCATAGGCGGTTAGCTCTAAACAAAAATCCATCATTGATCATAAACTTATTCCATGCACGTCCCTCTCTACAATTAAGCAACACATCCTTAAAATCAGGATCAAGCGCATATTGTTCTTTAATGGATTGAAGACCAAAAATCCGGCAATCAAGTTGGGACAGCAATGTATATCTTCTAGACAAAGCATCAGCAATCACATTATCCTTCCCTTTCTTGTGTTTGATAATATAAGGAAAAGATTCAATAAATTCAACCCATTTAGCATGCCTACGATTCAGATTATTTTGAGAGCGAAGATACTTAAGCGATTCATGATCAGAATGAATAACAAATTCTTTAGGCCACAAATAATGACGCCACGTCTCCAAAGAACGAACAAGTGCATACAATTCTTTATCATACGTGGAATAATTAAGAATAGGACCATGCAATTTTTCACTAAAGTAAGCAACTGGTTTACCATCTTGCATCAAAATACCACCAATGCCAACTCCACTAGCATCACATTCTAGCTCAAAAGTCTTACCAAAGTTTGGAAGTTGCAGCAATGGTGCGTGTGTAAGCTTGTCCTTCAAAGTGTCAAAGGACTCCTCTTGTGCCTCTCCCCAATGAAACACCACTCCTTTCTTCGTCAACTCATGCAATGGGGCAGCAATGGTGCTGAAATCTTTGACGAAGCGGCGGTAGAATCCTGCAAGACCAAGAAAACTCCTCACCTGTGTGACGGTTTGGGGAATCGGCCAGCTCTTTATGGCTTCAATTTTCATCTCGTCCACCTCAATTCCCTATGGAGTTACAACATAACCAAGAAAAGAAACTCGATTCGTGCAAAAGATGCACTTCTCAAGGTTACCAAATAGACGTGCATCACGTAAAGCATTAAAAACAGCACGTAAGTGATCCATATGTTCATCAAAAGACTTGCTGTAAATCAATATATCATCAAAGCAAACTACCACGAAATGTCCAATAAAAGCTCTTAAAATCTCATTCATTAAGCGCATGAAAGTGCTAGGTGCATTTGTCAACCCAAAAGGCATTACTAACCACTCATACAACCCGAATTTAGTTTTAAACGCAGTTTTCCATTCATCTCCAAGTTTCATTCTAATTTGGTGGTAGCCACTTCGCAAGTCAATCTTAGTGAAAATTATAGAACCACACAACTCATCTAGCATGTCGTCTAGCCTAGGAATAGGATGACGATACCGAATAGTAATATTATTGATGGCTCTACAATCAATACACATACGCCAAGTTCCATCTTTCTTAGGAACCAAAAGTACAGGAACAGCACAAGGACTAAGGCTTTCACGTACATACCCGTGGTCCAAAAGGTCTTAGACTTGTCGTTGAATTTTCTTAGTCTCCTCAGGATTGGTTCGATAAGCAGCACGGTTGGGCAAGGTTGCTCCTGGAATCAAATCGATTTGATGCTCTATCCCTCTCATAGGTGGCAGCCCCGGGGGTATCTCAGCTGGAAAAATGTCCTCATACTTCTGCAAAAGGTTAGTGATAGCAGGAGGTACCGAGCTAACAATATCATCAAGCGAAAACATAGCTCGTTTGCATACCAAAGCATAGCAAATATCATCATCAGAAATTTCAGCAAAGTCATATTTTGTTGCAAGCATAACACCACCCTTCAATTTAATCCCCTCAGCCTTAGAAATAGATGTAGACTTATCCTTTTTAGGTGGGAAAATAGAATTAGCAACTTGCTGATTTTCAGATTGAACATCATTCAAACTAGCAGCGTGTTCTCTATTAGCTTGTACAATTTGAGCAGGGGTCAAAGGTACCAAAGTAATTTTCTTTCCTTTATGCACAAAAGTGTATTTATTACTTCTACCATGGTGTGTAGCATCATTGTCATGTTCCCAAGGATGACCCAATAAAAGTGAATAAGCTTGCATAGGTACCACATCACAATCAACAGAATCAGCATAAGAACCAAAGGAAAATGAAACTCTACAAGTTTGTGTTACCTTTGCTTTACCAGAATCATTTAGCCACTGAATATGATATGGACGTGGGTGTGGGCGTGTGGTCAAGCTAAGCTTCTTGACCAAATCAGAACTCACCAAATTGTTGCAGCTACCTCCATCAATAATGACACATTCTCAATGGTCGCTGATGACGAAGAAAATCTAGAACAAGTTATGGCGTTGTAGCTTCTCAAGTTGCTGGACTTGTGAGCTGAGCACCTGCTGTACAATGATGCTCCTATAGGACGCCGTGGCCTTGTCACCAAGGACTTCGCCGTCCTCCTCATCTGCATCTTGGTCTTCTTCATCCTCAATGTCAAAGGTGCTAATGTAACCATCTTCTGTAGCAATATATGCCCGCTGACTTGGGCAGTCCTTCTGCACATGGCCAATGCCATGGCAGCGGTGGCACTAAATACCCGAAGTGCGTCCCGTCGATGCAATGGATGAGGAACTCTTGGTAGGCACCTGCAAAGAATTTTTACCTGAATCTGAAGGTCGTGCGGGAGGTGCCTTAGGTGTAGCAGAAACTCCAGAGGCTATTGGTCGCTTGCTCGCTGGTGGAGGCGTCCAAAAAGTGGTTGGCTTGGTCAGCCCCAAAGATGGTGCCGAGCGTGGCGTGTATGTGCTGGTGCTGACCTTGCTCTTGCCCTGCTGTTCATGCCCCTGCAATTCCTTTTCTGCAAGCATAGCAAACTGAAACAACTGGTTGACAGTGTTAAATTCTTTATAATCAACAATGTCCTGAATCTCACGCCTCAAACCCGAATAAAAACGACAAATGGCATCTTCGTTTCTCTCCACAACACTACAGCGCATCAATCCCTTTTGGAGCTCACCATAGTAATCCTGTACAGATTTATCTCCTTGTTCTAAACGCATCAATTTCTTACGTAAGTCTCTATGATAAGGAGGAACAAAATGATCACACATAGCTACTTTAAGTTCTTCCCATGTACCAGGTAAAGCATCCTGTGCAGCTAGCCCATTCCACCAAATAATGGCAAAATCCTTAAACTCACTAGTAGCTTGTCTAACTCTATGCTGCTCAGGTACAAGGTGGGCACTAAACTTTTGTTCTACCGTCATCTCCCAATCAAGATATCCCTCAACATCATAATGACCCGAAAAAGATGGTATTGTGAACTTAATTTTAGCATAAGGATCATCAGGCACACGGTGATTATTACCTTGATGGTGGTGATGGTGGACACCACCCATACCTATCATGTTGCGGCGAAGACGTTGTCGTAATCTCTCTTGTCGGACAGCTGCTCGACCTATGTTTCCAGCGGCATCATGTACCGTGTCTTGACCATCGGTGTTGTTGCCGGAAACGTCATTGTTGCCCACCACAAAGGTTTCCAACTCAGTAACCTTGTCTGTTAGCGTGGAAATTTGCTTGTCCAATCTCTCCATGCTATTGCAAATGTTGAGTTCAATGAGTGCGTCAGTGACGACCTTCCTGATGGCCTCATTCATCCTTTTCTGGGCATCCTCTACAACAGCTTGTAGTTGCTCTTGGCTGACACACTCATTGAAACCCTTAGGATTGTTATCTTCAGTCTGATCACCTCCTGCCATTGTAAATACAAAAACAGGAACAAACGGTGAAAGTTATCCCTACCAAATGACTACGTGGTTGTAGTGGTGTCACTTTTCATAGCAAGTGAAAGCGTCTTACCAAGCTCTTACCAAGTTCTTACCAATGCAAGCAGTGGGCGGTACAACTAGCGGCTGGTTCGTGATACCTGTGAGGTAGTGGTACCGAGATTGCAAGGCCCTTTGTCTGTACTGATCTGAAGAATTTATGGAGCTTGGAAGGCAAACAAAGAGTAATATGTATATCTGGTACACAAGTCAGTAACAGAAAGTAATGTTGAATTATAGTCCAAAGTACTTGTTCTCGTTGCTGGTCTAAAGTGTTGTAAGTACCAGGTTATGACAAAAGTATGGTGGATAGCAAGGTGATAGGTATGAGAAAAACACGTATGGTGGATGAAAACAGCAACACAAACAAGGAACCAGACAGCACACGCAAACACAACTCACTTTGGGCTTCTCTATGTGCTCCTCTAGATATTGTTCCTCTTTTGCCCCTCCCTTTTTTTCTATTTTTTGGGCTATCATTGTTTTTTTTGGGAAATTTTGACTTTTTTATTTTAATTTTTTGATATTTTTCCTTTACTTAGGAGCACAAAATAAGTAACCACAGAAAATATGAGCTCAAACAAGTGTAAGACGTGGCCTGTGGAATTTTCAGAAAACTGGATAAAAATCAACAAAAACTTTGTGACCACGAAACGAGGATCTTGTGACCACTTTTTGACCAATCTAAAACTTCCAAACCCCGGCAAAGCCGGGGATGGACAGATCTGAAATTTTTTTCTGATCGATTTGCATATATGGAACGTCGAAAACGGAGTTCGTATGCGAAAACTGGACCAATTTTAAGAATTGGCTCCGAATTAGAGGACAAAACGAGAACAATGTGTGCAAAATTGGTCACAACAGCCAAGATTTGATGGAAATGATGGGGGAAAACACACGAACTGGACTCTAACACGACCTAACCAGCAACAAGACCTCGACCAGGACACAAACTCAACACGACGGACTCTGAAACTGAAATATGCAAAGGCTATGGCGCGGAAGGTTCTAGGATAGGAAAAACGAGTATGACACTGGACTATGGGACGAATACGAAACACTCAAACTAGGGAATAAAAGTGAACCTGATGGTATACCTTAGCTCTGATTACCACTTAATGGAGACGGGGATCCCGATCTTCCGTCAGGTGATGGTAACTATTGTTGTGGCGGAGAATGACACACCGATCCAGCTTCAGATCGAAAGATCGAACCCTGCAATCTTAGCACCACAGCTCCTCTAGTTATCAACCAAGTCACAGACCAGGTTGACCTCGCCAAGAAGGCTAATCCCTGCCTACGCAACGAAGAACACAAGCAAGAACAAGAAAGAACGCAACCAAATTGCAGATGGAAGATTAATCTCACGAGTTGGGGTCTCACAAACCGAAGAACGGCGAAACTGTTTCTTGACAGAATAATCTAAGCAAAACCCAAACCCTAATGGAGGGGTGGCGGCTGTTTATGAAGACTCTAGGGTCGTGCAAGACCCCTGGACGTGCCCCTAATGGGCCCAAACTCGATACATAGTCCAACGGACCAAAAGACGGTGTCGCAGCACCCTGGCAGATTCTGGATGCTGACTTGTTTTGATGATTCCCGTTGATTCCGAATAGCTTTTGATGTGAAACTACTTGTATTGGCTTCCTTATCAAATTATCTTTCCATCCATGTGTGGATCGTCGAAAACAGAGTCCGGATGTGTCCTAGGCGACCAGTTTAAGGTAGACTGGTCCTAGAGGCCAAGGCAGACTCGAATTCTTGTTGGACTGGGCCTCCGGCTTGTGTTGGACGTCCTTGCTGGTCATCATCACCTCCACCACTTCCTCTAAGTCCTTCATGACCCTCTCCAATGTTCCTAAGCAAGATAACATCATTAGGTAGTAGTCTATTCTCAAAAGTATGAAAAGTATCGCTTAAGAACGAGCTCACCTCTAAATTGAGTTGTCGCTTTCGAGCCCGGGTCATTGGACCTTGCATGACGGTTGGAGGATCAGCTAGTACATCCGAAGGAGTGATGTCCTCATCATATAGATCCTTATGTCTATAATCAGAGACTTCAAGCAGCAAGTCAGCAAAGGACCCAACAGATTGAGATTCCACAAGGCTATCACTATGGCATGGATTATAACACCCTCCACATGATGCCAAATCCAGGATATCAAGGCACGTGGGATTTCAATCCACAGATGGGTCAGCAAGTACCGAGAAACCCAAATCCACAAGCTGACGAGTTGCTGCTAAAGGTGACTGAGATGATGAAGAATCAGTTCGGTCTGAAGCCAAAGGGGCTGGCCTTTTCATACAAACGCCCATATCCAGAATGGTATGATTTGGTCGCTCTTCTTACAAATTATAGGCTCCCAGAGTTCACCAAATTCACCGGTCAAGACAGTACAAGCACAATAGAACATGTCAGTCGGTATCTTACACAATTGGGCGAAGCGTCAGTTCAGGATGCCCATCGAGTTCATTTCTTCTCCTTATCCCTATCGGGGCCAGCCTTCACTTGGTTTTCATCACTACCAGTCAACTCCATTGCCAATTGGGCTAACCTAGAAAAGAAGTTTCATACATTTTTTTACACTAGGACTGGAGAAAAGAAGATAACTGATTTGACAACCATGAGACAGAGGACTAATGAATCGGGCATTGAGTTTCTTCAGAGATTCCGAGAGACTAGGAACTTGTGCTTCTCATTGAACTTGGCCGATGATCAGCTAGCTGCTTTAGTTGTCCAAGGAATGTTGTCAATATGGAAAGAAAAGCTGCTAGGATAAGAATTTGACAACTTGGGTCAATTGGCTCAATGAGTAGCAGCGCTCAATAGCTAATTCCAGAGTATGCGCAGAGATACCCGATTCCAGAAGAGTACCACCGTAGCTGAAGCTTACAATCCATACTCAGCAGATGATGGCTATGAAGATGAAGAAGAGGAGGTTGCTGCAGCTGAATGGAATTAGGGCAAGAAGACAGTAATGGTGCAAAATCCTTGGGAAAGAGGAGTCAAGGAGAGCTATGACTTTGATGTCACAAAATCGAACAAGCTCTTTGACTTCTTACTTGAGAAGGGCCAGATCAAATTGCCAGACAATCATGTTATGTTGCCCCTCGAACAGTTGAAGAATAAGAAGTTCTGCAAGTTCCATAATGCTACTTCTCATTCCACCAATGAATGTAGAGGAGCCGATATGAATAGGGGGAAATGTCAAAGGATGGAGCGACAAAGCCGTGAGTCCCATCTCAGATCCTGTCAAACAAGTGGCAGCGACAGAAGGAAAAAGATTATCAACGATGGTTAGAGGATCAAGAATACCAGCGTCAACTAGAAGAAGAGAGGTATGAAAGGAAGCAAGCCGAATCACACTAGAATTGTCCTTTCTTTAGATATTGCTGGAACGAAGGTTTGAAATTGCCTACCAGACATAACTGTCCAGAATGCCGCAATCAATATTGGGAGTTTAGGCAATCTCAAGTCAACTGCTGGTCTATCCATGTTCAGGATGCATATCATCATAATAACATGGATCGTTGCTTAAAAAATAAAATTATTCATGATTGGCTGAGAAAGAGAGTTGTTGACCAAGACTGGGCTGATCATGAAGAAGGAAGCAACCAGAGGGAACATGTTTGGCAGGAAGGCCAATGGTGCCCTCGAGGTTTAACAAGAAGCCAGAAGAGAGGAGTGCAACGCCTTAATAATAAGAAGATAGAACAGGCTTAGCCATCTAGTAAAACTCAAGTGTGGCATACCAAGCGAATAGCCGATAGAAAGCAGCCATCGGCTAATATTCAAATGATTTTTCTGTTGCCATCAGAATTCAGAGTCAATGGTGAAAGCCAATAGCCGATCCAAGCAGTCGGCTTTGAAAATTTGTTTTAATGAATAATCTAATAGATGGTACAGATGGTAAACTAGGACACGGCTTCACGTCGGCTGATGAATTGGAAGAAGGGATATTGGTTCTGGAGACAGACCTAGGCCGACGTACATAAGTGCTAAATTGGATCTAGAGAGTAAGCGGGAGTTAATTAATTTATTGAAAGAATTTAAAGGCTGTTTTGCTTGGGAATACTATGAGATGCCTGGTTTGGACCGGTCAATTGTTGAGCATCGGTTACCAATTAAACCTGGATATCGGCCATTCAACCAAGCTCCAAGGAGATTCAATCTGAGCATGCTTAATGATATTAAAAAAGAGACTGAAAGGCTACTGGAGGCGAAGTTCATCCGACCATGCCGATATGCAGAATGGATATCGAATGTTGTCGCTGTATATAAGAAGAATTGAAAATTAAGGGTTTGCATTGATTTTAGGGATCTGAACAAAGCCACACCCATGGATGGTTATCCAATGCCGATAGCCCAAGGTTATTAGCTTCATGGATGGCAATGCAGGGTATAACCAAATTTTCATGGCTGAAGAGGACATAGTGAAGACCGCTTTCAGGTGCCCCGGCGCAATCGGCTTGTTCGAGTGGGTTGTGATGACCTTCGGTCTAAAGAATGCTGGTGCCACTTATCAAAGGGCAATGAATTATATTTTTCATAAGTTGATCAGCAGGATTGTTGAAATCTACATTGATGATGTGATGATAAAATCAAAAGGGTACAAAGAGCATCTAGCTGATTTGCAAGAAACTCTGGAATGTACGAGAAAACATGGTCCAAAGATGAATCCTAATAAGTGTGCCTTTGGGGTATCAGCTGGGCAATTCTTGGGTTTTATGGTCCATGAGAGAGGGATTGAGGTCAGTCAGAAGAGCATGAAAGCAATTGACGATGCGGTGCCACCGACTACTAAGACAGAGTTGCAATCTTTGCTTGGCAAGATTAATTTCATCAGAAGGTTTATTTCAAATTTGTCGGAAAGGATTCTTCCGTTTTCTCCCTTGTTGAAATTAAAGAACGATCAAGAATTCAGATGGGGTGACATACAACAGAAGGCGTTTGAAGAGATAAAAGAGTATATGAAGCATCCACCCATGCTAGTTCCTCCTCAGCAGGGTAAGCCTTACAAGTTGTACATATCGGCCGATGACAAAACAATTGGATCGGCCCTGATGCAAGAGTTTGAAGGAAAGGAGCGAGTGGTTTTCTATCTAAGCAGGAGACTTCTAGATCTAGAAATAAGATATTCTCCCACCAAAAAACTATGCTTGTGCTTATATTTCTCTTGCACCAAGTTGAGGCATTACTTATTGTTGGCCAAATGTACGGTTGTTTCCAAGGCTGACGTAATCAAGCACATGTTATCGATACCAATACTAAATGGGAGAGTGGGAAAATGGATTCTCTCGTTATCAGAGTTTGACTTGAGGTACGAATCGGCTAAAGCAGTCAAAGGGCAGGTAATAGCCGATTTTGTCACCCAGCATCATAAACCAAGCATGAATTATGTAGAGCCGGTACCTTGGACGTTATTCTTCGATGGATCATCTTGCAAGCAAGGTGGTGGCATTGGTATTGTGATTATTTCGCCTCGGGGGGCAAATTTTGAGTTTGCCTTTCCAACCAAGCCAATGGTTACCAACAATGAAGCAGAATATGAGGCTGTCTTGAGAGGGATTCAACTTCTTCATGAGGTAAAGGCCGAAGCAATTGAAATATTTGGAGACTCACTGTTAATTATTAATCAGTTGATCGACCTATATGAGTGCAAAGAAGACACTTTGAGGAGATATTATGACAAGTGTCAGAGGTTGCTCAAAGAGTTTTCTCATGTCTCATTTCAACACATTCTGAGGGCACAAAATCAAGAAGCTAACTGTTTGGCTCAAAGTGCATCAGGTTATTGAGTAATTCAAGAAATCTTGGGCAATGAAACCTTGGATAATGACTGGAGAGTTGAGATAGTCGACTACCTTAGAGATCCTTCACGCAAAGTTACTAGAAAACTAAGGTATAAATCGACTATATACGTTCTGCTGGATGATCAGCTGTATTACAAAATGATCGACGGGGCCATACTCAAATGCTTGAATCAAGAAGAGGCTAAGGTGTTGATGGGCGAAGTGCATGAAGGGATATGTGGAGCTCATCAATCGGCTTATAAGATGAAATGGATTATTTGCAGAACTTGATATTTCTGGCCAACAATATTAGAAGATTGTTTTGAATATTACAAGGGATGCCAAGACTGTCAATGTTTTGGTAATATCCAGAAGTCGCCTGCATCGGCCATGAACCCAATAATCAAGCCATGGTCGTTTCGGGGTTGGGGAATTGATTTAATTGGCCAGATCTTTCCACCCTCGAGCAAAGGACATAAGTTCATATTGGTAGCAACAGATTACTTCACCAAGTGGGTTGAAGCAATCCCCTTGAAAACAGTAACTTCAAAAAACATGGTTGATTTTGTCAAGGATCATATTGTGTATCTGTCGACGAAATATGGTCGGCAGTCTACCTAGGGGTATGCCCAAGGTAGTAGATTGTCGGCAGACAGATGCGCAAGCCACAAACAAGACGGTGACGCAAGACAGACACGAGGTTTTATCCAGGTTCGGCCGCCAAGAAGGCGTAATACCTACGTCCTGCGTCTGATTGTATTGCTGTATGTTAATGAGAGATGATTTTTAGAGGGATCCCCTGCCCGCCTTATATAGTCCAGGGGGCAGGGTTACAGATCTGGAAACTAATCCTAGTCAGTTACAATTGCCATATGTGGCCGGATAAGGATTCCTATTCTAACCGACCAGGATCCTGCTTGATCGCCAAATCCGCCTTGACTCCTTGTGCAGGACTCCAACCAGGTTGGCTGGGCCATGCGTCGTCTTTCAGATGGACCGGACCCATCGATCCGGGGCTGGCCTAAGCTTAGCCGTAAGGGTATAGGGGTTAACCCCCCCACAGCTAGTCCCCGAGCACCATGTATTATGCTACGACACGCCATTTCGACCTTCTCCGACAAGTTATGCCCGAGTCCTTGACATCTTCCGACCACCATCGCCACCGGAGAAATAGGCTGTCCGAAGAATGTATGGTGCTCTTAAGAAAAAAGAAAAAGATTTCTGTCCCGAGAAGTGTGCCCACTTGTATTTCTGAAAAGAAATGTAAGTGCGTCTTGAAGCGTAGCATCTTTGATCATCAGAGGCGTAGTGGTCGAAAAACAAACACATTCACCACAAGGTGAAGTGTGCCCACTTAGTCCCCGAGCCTGGTAGTAGGTGAAGTAAGCACATGGTGCCAGGGTCTAAAAAGAATTCCCAATTAAGTTGAGAACCCAATCGTCATACAGGCGATACGAGATGCACCGGCAGGTGCATCGTACCGATGTAGTCCCCGAGCTTGCTGGAAGGCGAAGTATGAGCCTTGTAGTAAGGTCTAAATAAATGTCTCTCAACTGTATGTGAGTACAAATCACATGTAGCCGAGGAGAACAATTCTTCGATCAGTGGTCGGGATATCCCCGGAGCACACCAGTTGTTGGAGCAGTCTCCGAGCACGATAGTGGTCGTAGTAGTCCCCGAGCACGTTAGTGGTCGGAGCAGTCCCCGAGCACTTCAGTGGTCTGGGCGGTCCACGAGCACGGCAGTGGTCTGTGCGGTCCTCGAGCATAGCAGTGGTCTAGGCAGTCCCCGAGCACAGCAGTGGTCTGGGCAGTCCCCGAGCACAGCAGTGGTCTAGGCAGTCCCTGAGCACAGCAGTGGTCTGGGCAGTCCCCGAGCACAGCAGTGGTCTGGGTAGTCCCTGATCCATCCTTAGCATGAAACGGGCATCTAAAACGTGAACGCCATTGATGTATTTATTCGGTGTATTTATTTATCTCTATTCTCTGCCAAGTCCAGTCTGACGCGCCTGGTCAAAAAAGCAAATGGGTATAGTATGTCATTCTGTCTTCTTACTCTTTTCTGGCAAACAGTCGCTTGGCACCTATATGGAGGCGTGTCAGTGTGGGCCCTCTTACACTATTAACGAAGAGGCGCGTACACTAGTAACGAAGGAGCGCGTTTATTGGCGTAGATCTCGAGGTTGTGTGAACAACCGTCTGCGGCACGCGTGCGCACATCTCCCAATAATCTTGGGCAGACGAAACGACGGAGCTCTTTGTTTTATATAATGTAGATCTGGTAAGTTACTCACACCGTTCCCCATTGTCATTCGCCGCCGCAACCCTCTTCTTCCTCCTGCCAAACCCTATTCCTCCGAAAATCGTCGCCAATCCCCTTGCCACCACATCCATCCCCTTAGTAAGGACAGACTAATGGCGAAGAGAGACGCCCAGAAGAAAGGCGAGGTCATGGCGAAGGAATGGTGGAAGTCACGGAGCAATGAGCAGACCATCGAGGACCTCGTCGCCATGGGAGTGCTCCACAACAAGGCACTCGCGGGATGGCGTGCGCCGGAAGGAGAAAGCTTCCCCGATCCACAACTAGGTGAGATTGTGGTTTTTGAAGACTTCTTCAAACGGGGTTTCGGGATTCCAGTGCACCCTTTCCTTTAGGGTCTCTGCTTGTACTACGAGATTGGGATTTGCAATCTGCATCCCAATTCGATTCTCCTTATCTCCACCTTCATTCATCTCTGTGAGTCTTATGGTGGCTTCCAGCCCCATTTCGACCTCTTTCGCCACCTGTTCTATCTTCGAAAGAAAGGGAGCGGTGGCTCGAAGATAGCTGGAGGCGCCTACCTAAATCTGCGCGATGGCATGAAAGCACAATACTTGCACTGCCCCTGGAACACCTCGCTGGATGAGTGGTACAAGAAGTGGTTCTACATCCGTGAAGAGCCGAACACCATCACCCTGTGTGACGTGGGACTGATTCCAGAGAAGAAGAATAGCTGGACAGAAAAGCCCGAGAACCTAGAGCAGATCGCCGAACTGCTCGGGATGATCCCGTGGGGAAAGCTAGATGGCCCAAGTGTGGTCGGGAACTTCATCAGCCGAAGGATCTAGCCCTGCCAAAAGAGGGTTCATCCAGGCTTCGAGTACCAGGGAAGCGCCGATCCGACAAGGACCAGGAAGGAGCCGCTCGACAAGACGGAAATCAAAGCTAGGATTAGGGAGCTATTCAACCTGGCCGATCCCAATTACATCAGGCTGAACGACATCGAGCACGCCTTCAAGCTGGCCCGACCTCCCCCAAAGGTAATTGATGCCTCCTTTTAACTATAGAGTCATGTTGTAACAAGAAATTGACTGTTGCCCCCGCTTTGTGTCGCAGTGTAATGGTCGTGACCGGGCAGCAGTGTTCGTGTCGCCTCCCCCCGGTGTAGATTGGCCGCAAGCTGCCGACCCAGCCACCCAGACCAGCGCCAGGACCGACGACGTCCACTGGGTGGCACTCGAGACTATGGAGGATGCACCGACCAGAGCCGCTGGCAAGCGTCCGGCGGCCAGCAAACGACGCCAAGCCATCTTCCCCCTGTCTGACGACGAAGCAGAGGATGCGGACATCTTCCGGCTCGTCCCTCGAAAGAGGAGAAGACAAATGGGGTCATCGGAGCAGGGTGGCTCCTCCGTGCCAGCAGTGGTCGCATCACCGACCACTGCAACACAGAGTACAAGCGAGGGAAACATCGGGCATCAAACCCCGACGCCTGTACCGGAGGTGGAAAAAGACCCGGTGGAGCCTGCCGAGCACGCGGAGCAGGGACGGTCAAGGCGACGCACCTTTGCCACATCATTCCACAAATCGAAGCTGTAAGTATCTATATCTTTGATGTAAGCTTGTAATTTGCATTGGATACTATTATCTTCTAAAATTGTCTCTGATATATTAGGTCGGCGTCCACCGAGAACCCCGACCAGCTAGTTGGGTGCGGCACAACTTCGCCAGCGATGGCGGGACAATCTGCCCAGCAGCCAGCTGTGGAGGAGCCTGTAGTAGGAACTCCGCCTGGACCTCAGCAGGCAGACGACCAGGCGCTAGTCCCCGAGTGGCTGGTCGAGAAGACAGCCGAGCAGAGTACAAGTGCTCTGAGCACGAACCCTGCTAAGGCGGATACCATGGCGCCAAGGGAGCCGGATCTAGCCGAGGAGCAGCAGCTAGAAGTGGCCCAGAGCATTCTGGCCGACGCGACGGCTCATGGAAAAGCCCTGGTGGTTGTGGAGTCTGTAGACTCTAGACCAGCGCCGCCTCCCAAATAGGAGGCTGAAGAGGAAGAAGTAGAAGAGGTCCTGGGCCGTCCCCAAGATAGGCGACAACATGTATATGTGTCGCGCTATCAGAACGACGGATGGGTTATGCATGAAGAAATCCCAGAGGTCAAAGAGACCCTAAGAGTCGAACGGGCGGCCAAGCGTCTGGTGACAGAAGTCCAGGTATGTTTGGCTTGAATCCTTGACCCTATTATGTAGTCGAACTGTCTGACTTAGCTTGTCTGTATGCAGGACCTGATGAAAACCGCAAAATACCGAAAGAGGTGCTTCGACCAGATTGAAGGAATCGCGGCGACCAATAAAGAACTGGCGGCCAAAGTGGAACGCTTGCGGTGCCAACTTGAAGCCACCGACCAGGAGAGGATAGATCGAGAAACACAGAACCAAAACCTGGTCGGCCAGCTCAACAACAAAGAGCTAGAGAAAACAAGTAAAGTTTCATCTTATCATAACAAGTGCAGGACTTGTGTTGTTGTATTCTTGGTAGTAACAGCTGTAAGGCAGGTTTAGAAGCTGAAGTGGCCTGCCTCAAAGGGGAAAATAACCGTGTGACCGTAGAGTGTGGTCGCCTGAAGTTGGACAACATGAAGCTAGCACGCAGCCAGTCTCAACTCCAAGACCACACCAACAAAATGAAGGAGGAACTAAAAAGTAAGTATTCCAGATCACCTTTCTCATTCTGTTGCCCACCTTGCCATGTCGTGTTTTCACATTTGATGTCTTGTACTGTGTTCAGTTTTGAAAGTCAATGCCAAGAAGCACCTAGAGGCCATGATCAGAGAGCATGATGACTAGAAAGCACGATGCCTCAAGGCCGCCGAGGAGCGGGACACGTGGGAGAAACGGTGCCAAGAAGTGGCAACTGGCATTGTGCCTGTCCTCGACCTTATAGACCCGGCGCTCACAGAGGAAGAGCCGAGGACGTGCCAGCTCGGGCTGGTCGAGAGATGCAGACAAGCGTGGGGATGGTTCCAGGAGTTCGTGAAGGAGGCTGGTGAGTACACGGGTGCCCATGTACTAAGCATGGTGTGTGCCCACTACCCCCTGATCGATCTCAAGCGCCTGGAGGCTGGGTACCCGAAGGAGGTAGACCTAGACAAGGCAGAGGAGCTTCGGACAGCCCAGCTGGACTTGTCGTCAAAAATAATTGGTGATATTAACCTGTGTGGAGGTGGGACAACACCTGTACAGGGTACGCCATCGACGAGTCAGCTAGAAATGCCATCAGCTGCGAGCCAACCAACGAAGCCTGTGGTCTCGACCAGCCAGGCACCGGCGGGGCCATCCCCTTCAGCTCAACTAGCACAAGAGTCCCCGAGACTTGAGTAGGGTATCGGAAGCGGCGAGCAGTAAGTGCCATGCGCCCCGACCAGCCAATGTAATAGGCTTAGAGCTGTAGAAGGAGGACATAGTTGTGTTATTGTGAACTTGAGCCTCTTCAGGCAAGCTTGTAATAACGTAACTGTATATTATTATAAACTTGTTTGCTTTGTATAAAGCGTATTTAAGCTTGATACTTTATGTTGGTGTAACTAAGTAAAAACGTATTAACGTTCTGTTTAGTTGTACCATCGTGCTCGACACATCATCCCAAAAAGTTTGTGCGGCCCTAGTTTTCCATGTGGTCGGAGTGTGAGGTCTGGTGACCTGAGCACACGTAGACGCAGACAAGTTAAACCAAGGGGGACCTGCCGATCACCCGTAACATAGAGAACGGATCCCATGCACGTATTGGGAGGAACCGGAGATAGAGCCTGCTCCGAAAACCATAGAAGGGGTGGTGGTCGGCTTTTACTGGCTGAGTTAGAATAACCATAAAACTCGAAGTGACACATTAGAGTGCTCGGAGAAATCATAATTGCTTTATTGAAATAAATCGAAAGTACAAAAGGAGTACATATCTCAGTAGTTAAGCATAGAAACGTCTAAGCTTGTCGATGTGCCAAGAGTTTGGTACATCCATACTGTCCAGGCGAGCTAACCTGTAAGACGTTGGTCGTGTGACTTCCTTGATCATGAATGGTCCCTCCCATGGGGTTGCAAGTTTGTGGACACCAGCCTGGTTCGTCTTCCACTTTAGGACCAAATCTCCGACCATGAAGAACCGCTCTTTAACATTTTTGTTGTAGTACCTGCGCAAAACAGCAAGGTATTTGGCCATACGTACACAAGAATCGAGCCTTTTCTCTTCTGCGCTGTTTACTTCTAGATCCCGTACTTCATTGACCTTGCCCTCATCGAAGTTCTCTACCCTTACTGGTCTGAAAGCTATATCTGATGGGAGGACTGCCTCAGCGCCGTAAACCATAAAGTATGGTGAGACGCCGGTGTTACGACTGGGCTGAGTTCGGAGGCCCCAGACCACGGCTGGTAACTCCTTGAGCCATCTTCCGGGGGCTTTGTCGTTTTCTCTGTACATCCTCTTCTTCAATGCATCCAAGATCATGCCATTTGCCCGCTCGACTTGTCCATTAGCTCTAGGGTGCGCCACCAAGACATATTTTACTACTATGCTCCTTTCATCGTAGAAGTCCCAAAAAGCGTTCCCGGTGAACTGAGTACCCAGATCGGTGATGATGCTGTTGGGTATGCCGAAACGGTGGATGACCTGGTCGAGGAACATGACAGCCTTTTCTGAAGATGCCTGTACCAAAGGCATGTATTCTATCCACTTAGAAAATTTGTCAATCAGCACAAAAACACATGTAAATTTCCCAGGAGCCGGTTTGAAGGGCCCGATCATATCCAGTCCCCAGCATGCAAAGGGCCAAGAGGCTGGTATCGTCTGAATCTTGTGTGCTGGTATGTGGATTCTTTTGGTAAAGAACTGACAACCCTCACAGTGGTGGACTAGCTTCTCTGCGTCGGCTACTGCTGACGGCCAATAAAACCCTGCTCGGAAAGCCTTAATGACCAGTGTTCTTGAGGCCGCATGGTTGCCGCAGGAGCTAGAGTGGATTTGGTCCAGGAGATGTTCGCCTTCTTCCTAGGTTATACACTTCATCAAGATTTCTTCCTTTGCGTTTTTGCGCCATAACTTACCATCGATGAGCAGATACTGCTTACTGCGACGCATTAGGCGCTCGTTTTCTGTCCGATCAGTATAACCACTGCCATCTGTTAAGTACTTGATGAAGGGTACTCTCCAGTCTGGCTCATGAGTGGTCGAAGGCGGCTCGGTTGTGCTTGGCACCAGAACCGTAGCCATCAATTGCTGGTCCGGAACTTTGTCGACCGTGGAATCTTCCTCTTTGATGGAAGGTGTGAGCAGGTCTTGGACGAATACACCATGTGGGATTTTGGCTCGAGATGATCCTAACTTTGACAGCGCATCCGCTGCTTGGTTCTTGTCCCGGACCACGTGTATGTACTCGATGCCATAGAACCTGCCTTCCAGCTTTCTTATCGATTTACAGTATGCGTCCATCTTTTCGCTGGTCGTGTCCCAGTCCTTGTTGAGTTGGTTGATGACCAGAGCCGAGTCTCCGTAGACGTAGAGACGTTTGACACCAAGCTCAACCACAATGCATAAACCATGCATGCATGCTTCATACTCGGCGGTGTTATTAGATGCTGGGAAATAAATCCTGAGCACATACCGGAGCTGCTCCTTGGATGGTGACACGAAAAGAACCCCTGCTCCCGCATCGTCAATTGTGAGAGAGCCGTCGAAGTACATCGTCCAATATTCATCGGATTCCGGAGAGGCAGGCGTGCTTAAGTCTGTCCACTCGACGATGAAATCGACGAGTGCCTGAGACTTGATTGTAGTACGGCTTGCGAATTCCAAGGAGAAGGGGCATAGCTCCATTGCCCATTTGACGATGCGCCCGTTCGCATCCTTATTGCGAATGATGTCCCCCAAAGGGTACTCGGTCATGACCACCACACGATATCCGTCGAAGTAATGTCTCAACTTTCGGGATGTTATCAGTATGGCGTAGAGCAGTTTTTGAATCTGTGGGTACCTGGTCTTAGATTCATTGAGTACCTCACTGATGAAATAAATTGGCCGCTGTACCTTATAGGTGTGGCCCGACTCGTCGCGCTCGACCACCATGGTAGTGGAGACCACCCGATTGGTTGCTGCAATGTAAAGTAGGAGGGTTTCGTCTTCTCTAGGAGCAGTGAGGACTGGAGGTGATGTAAGGTAATGTTTTAGCTACGTGAAGGCAGCGTCTGCTTCTTCTGACCACTCAAACTTCTTGGATGCTTTGAGTAGTTTAAAAAACGGTAACCCTTTTTCTCCTAATCTTGATATGAAACGGCTTAGAGCGGCCATGCATCCGGTAAGCTTTTGGACATCCTTCACCTTTTTAGGGGGCTTCATGTCTAAGACAGCTTTGACTTTCTCCGGATTAGGGCGTATGCCGTCGTAACTGACGACGTTGCCTAGCAATATACCAGAAGGAACACCAAAGATGCACTTCTTTGGGTTTAACTTCCATTGGAATGTATTGAGGGCCACGAAGGTACGTTTGAGGTTGTCAACAAGGGTATGTGCTTCCTTGGTTTTGACAACTACATCATCCACATAGGCCTCTACTACGTCATCTTTTATCTCGTCTGCGAGGCAGGCCTAAATGGTGCGTTGGTATGTAGCCCCAGCGTTCTTGAGCCCGAACGACATAGTCGTGTAGCAGTAGGCGCCGAAAGGCGTGATGAAAGACGTCTTGATCTGATCATCCTTTTTGAGAGCGATCTGGTGATAACCAGAGTAGCAATCGAGAAAGGAAAGTAGCTCGCAACCGGCGGTTGAATCTACGACCTCGTCTATGCGAGGTAAGCCGAAGGGGTCCTTAGGGCAGTGTTTGTTGAGATTAGTGTAATCAACACACATTCTCCATTCATTATTCTTTTTGCGTACAAGAACCGGGTTGGCTAACCACTCCGGATGATACACTTCTTTAATGAATCCGGCTGCCAAAAGCCGTGTAACTTCTACCCTAATCGCCTCCTTTTTGTCGCGAGCGAAACGTCGAAGCTTCTGCTTGATAGGTTTGGCCTTGCTGTTGACATTCAAGGAGTGCTCGATCAAGTTCCGAGGTACACCGGGCATGTCGGCAGGTTTCCATGCGAACACATCCACGTTGCTCCTCAAAAATCCGATGAGCGCGTCTTCCTATTTGGGATCCAGGTTGGCCCCGATAAGGGCCGTTTTGCTGGGGTCGCCGTCGACCAGCTGGATCACCTTGTTCTCCTTTGACTTGATGTTTTTGCGTGGAGTCTCGAGCTCTGGGATCTCCAGGTGGTCGGCTGAGGTCTTCTTAGCGTCGAGCATGGTCTCGGCCATGCGAATAGAGAGGTCGTGGGCCTCTGCTATTTTGAAACTGTCGTCTTCGCAGGTGTAGGCGGCGTACACGTTACCTCGGAGGGTTAGGACTCCTTTCTCGGTAGGCATCTTGAGCACCAGATACCTATAATGAGGTATGGCCATGAACTTGGTGAGCGACGGTCGACCAAGAATAGCATGGTAGGTGCCATCAAAGTCAGCGACCACAAAGTTGACATAATCGGTACGGAAGTGGTCCGAGGTCCCAAACTGCACAGGTAGCGTGATCTGCCCGAGAGGTGTAGAGCTCTGTCCGAGAAGAACACCCTAGAACTGTGCCTCGTATGGCTTAACATCCGCCTGAGCTATCTTCAGGGCGGGCAGACTGTTCTTGAACAATATATCAATGGAGCTGCCGCCGTCGATCAGTACTCTGTCGAACTGGACCTTGTTGATACAAGGATTGAGGACCAAGGGAAAACGTCCTGGCTCCGGTATTGCGGCCCATTGGTCCTTCCTACTGAAAGAGATTTCGCGGTGAGACCACGGAGGGAGCCGGGGATCAGCGAGCAGGTTATCGGTGTTGGCCACGTTCAAACAAGCACGGGCGAGCAGCTTGCGTTCCCGCTTGGTCTCGATGGACACTTTGCCTCCGATGATGGTGTGCACGCGATCGGTTGGCTTGACGTACTTGTGACGAGGGTCTGCATCGTCATCTTCGTTATCCTCATTGCGCTGTTCTGCTACATCGTTAGGCTTGTCGGATGTATCCGGAGCCTGTTGACGTGTATAGATAGACTTGAGAATGCGGCAATTCTCCATGGTATGGTTTGACTTAGGATGGAGCTGGCAGGGCCCCTTCAATGCTTTGGCGTAGTCGTCTTCGTAGTTACGACGTCCGCCACCCTTTTTAACGGTATTGACCTCGCCGTCGTCTTCCCAAGCACGCTTGCTCCTGTAATCGTTACGGCGGTTACGCTGCTGATTACGTCGGTCGCGGTGGTCGCGGGAGTCGTTGCGCTGGTTGCGGCGGTCAAAACTGTCGCTCCGACCACGGTTGCCACGGTAGTCATCGCGGTGTGAGGGGTGGTCGAAGCGTGGAACCCTTGCTGCTTCTTCAATAATTATCTTCTTGGCGTCGTCGGCATCCGCATATTTCTTAGCGGTGGATAGGAGTGCCGTGACCGACTCAAGTCTCTTCCGGAGGAGCTTCTCTCTTAGGGCGTCGTGGAAACGGAGGCCAGTGATGAAAGCCTCGATTGCCTCATTGTCGAAGATTGATGGGACCTTGATGCGCATCTCTGAGAAACGCCGGACGTACTCGCGCAGTGGCTCATCTTTCCGATCTCGGATCCGTTGCAGATCGTACTTGTTGCCCGGTTGTTCACAAGTAGCGATGAAATTGTTAATGAAGGCTTGCTTATGCTCCTGCCAAGAATCAAAGTAGTTCGCCGGTAAGCTGACCAGCCATTGGTGACCTGCATGGCCAACAGCGACTGGGAAGTAGTTAGACATGACGTGCTCGTCAGCCATGGCTGATCTGCACGCGGTTTCGTAGAGCATGACCCATAATTCGGGGTTTTCTTTGCCGTCATACTTCTGAAGTTTCTCGAGCTTAAAATTCTTGGGCCATATGACTTGGCGAAGGTGTGGAGTAAACTGCTTCAAACCCGGCGGACCGTGGGCAGTGTCATACTCCATACGGCGATAGCTTTCGTGGGATGCTCGATCGTCAGCTCTCTGGTTGATGCGAGCGCGCAGATCGCGTCCACCGAGGTAATGGCAGAGATCGATATTGCCATCGCGGCGATCTCGATTGCCATCTGGATTAGCCCTACGACCGCGGTTATCGCGACGATTGTCGCGGTTGTCTTGGTGATTATCGTCCTGGATATCGCGACGGTTGTCCTCCCGACGGCGGTTACCACTGTCATGGCCACTGTTTCCGCCTCGATGGTTGTCTGACGGGTCGTTGGTGCACGAGCCACGTGGGTTGAGTGGCTGTGAGCGACTTGGAAGCTGGTGACGGTGGCTTGACTCGACTGAGACGGATGGAGCCCGGACTTGATTTACAATCTCTGCGGTCTGGGCCATGGCAGCCATCAGATAGGCTTGTATTTCATCGCGAACCGCTTGGGTTTCCGGGGTGTTGGGTAGCCGTTGCATTGTTGCCATGGCGACGGCTACATTGGCACTTGGAGTCCTGAAGACCTGTTTGTCCCCCACCCTGTCGAAAGCATCGTTGAGGTCGCGTGGCTGGACCCTGATGCGTCGCGCCTCCTGGTCTGCTTCGGCTTCGATTTGTCGGCGATTGAACCGGTCAATATTGCACGCTTCGCGCGCGGTCTTTTCTTGTTCTGTTTCGCCAACCGCTGGCGGTTCGTCATTGCTGACAACATGGATCAAATCCCCTCGTCTTGGCGGGAAAGATGGGAATTGTGAAAACCCTGGAGCGTGGTCTGGCAGATCCAGATCGTACTTGGTGCCGTCATCTTTGTGATGCTGAAGCTCGGTGTGTACAGAAGCTTTGGATGCGATGCCAGATGAGGAGGTGGAGTCGCCCTCTTGAACTGTGTGGACAGATCCTTCCTGATAATCTTCAGTCCGGATCATGTTGACGAAGTCGCGCGGCTTCGGCCGAGGTCGGTGCATAAAACATAGATCCAAGCAGCGTTGTGGGTTATACGCATAGCTGGAGGCAGCGTTTCGTAGGCCGTAAGGCTGGACCTGGTGGTTCTCCATCGAGGCTGCGTACTCGGAGAGCCGGAGACCCGTCGCGGAGGCTGGCCGGCGATGAGCGGAGCGCCCTTCAGGAGTAGATAAGACCACGAGATCTATACCAAGTCGTACAGGACGACTGGTCCGAGCTGGTCAGGTAGATCTGTTGTGGGGAGCAGTTCCCTGCTCGTTAGGTTGACTTTGAATCGTACTTACCAGTGCTAGGGTTTCAGCGAGTTTGGTGCCGACCCGATCGATGGAGTTGAGCAGGTCGGTGTTGTCGATCTGCTTCCCTTTGTAGCGGGGAAGCGGACGACGAATCATCGGCGTGGCTGAAGATGATGTAGGCGTGGTCGGAGCCAGATGTACCACGGTCGGAGCTAGATCCATCGTGGTCGGAGCCAGACGTACCGTGGTCGGAGCCAGATCCATCATGGTCGAAGCCAGACGTACCGTGGTCGGAGCCAGATCCATCGTGGTCGGAGCCAGACGTACCGTGGTCGGAGCCAGATCCATCGTGGTCAGAGCCGTAGCTGATGTAGGTGAAGCAGTGGTCGGCGCAGACTGAATCCACACCTCCTCCGTGGTCATGACGATGAAGCCGTCGGAGCCGGTGGTCCAGGTGATCTGGCCGACGGTGAACGTGAGGCCGTTCGGCGTAGCCATGGAGCCGGAGGTGATGACCGTCTTGTTTGCTTGGAGAGCAGTACGCACACCCCCTACCTGGCGCGCCACTGTCGACAAAATATGGTCAGCAGTCTACCTAGGGGTATGCGCAAGGTAGTAGATTGTCGGTAGACAGATGCGCAAGCCACAAACAAGACGGTGACGCAAGACAGACACGAGGTTTTATCCAGGTTCGGCCGTCAAGAAGGCGTAATACCTACGTCCTGCGTCTGATTGTATTGCTGTATGTTAATGAGAGATGATTTTTAGAGGGATCCCCTGCCCGCCTTATATAGTCCGGGGGGCAGGGTTACAGATCTAGAAACTAATCCTAGTCAGTTACAATTGCCATATGTGGCCGGATAAGGATTCCTATTCTAACCGACTAGGATCCTGCTTGATCGCCAAATCCGCCTTGACTCCTTGCGCAGGACTCCAACCAGGTTGGCTGGGCCACGCGTCGTCTTTCGGATGGACCGGACCCATCGATCCGGGCTGGCCTAAGCTTAGCCGTAAGGGTATAGGGGTTAACCCCCCCCCCCCACAGTATCGTTTTGGGATTCCTCAAACCATCACTACCGATCAAGGGACCATGTTCACATCAGAGGAATTCAGAGATTTTGCTGCCAGTATGGGGATCAAGCTGCTAAATTCGTCTCCTTACTATGCTCAAGCTAATGGTCAGGCAGAGGCATCCAATCAGATTATGATTAAGCTGATCAAGAAGAAAATTGAGGAACAGCCCAGGAAGTGACATTCGACGCTTAATGAGGCACTATGGGCATACAGGATGGCCTGCCATGGATCAATTAAAATGTCACCTTATGAGCTTGTGTATGGCCATAACGCGGTCCTTCCTTGGGAAGTTCAGACCAGATCGAGACGTGTTATGTTGTAGAATTATTTGTCAGCTGAGGTTTACAAGAATCTAATGATAGACGATCTAGAAGACTTGAGTTGCCTTCGACTGTGTGCTCTTGAGAATATCAAAGCAAATAAACTGAGAGTTGCAAAATATTATAATAAAAAGGTCAAGATTAAGCAATTCTCTGAAGGAGACTTGGTCTGGAAAGTGAAATTGCCGATCGGATCAAAGGACAGTAAATTCGGTAAATGGTCACCTAACTAGGAAGGACCCTATCAGATCAAACATTGTGCGCCTAGTAATGCTTATATTTTGGAAACGTTAAAAGGAGAGGAAGAATTTGACCGAGCAATCAATGGGAAATATTTAAAGAAATATTATCCTAGCGTTTGGATCAATACTTAATAAACGATTTGTCTGGTCGATAGCTTTAATAGCCGATATTGAAAAGATATCACCTCCAGTACAAAAGGTGAACCCAAAGGAGTAAAAGCCAATACGGTGTGTATCGCCTATAGAAGCAAAGCAAACATAAACAAAGTGAACGGTATGAAGCACAAAACAATGGGAAACCACTCAAGGCGAGGAAGTTATTTGCTAAACATCACCTATTACAAGCTACGGGCCAGAAAACACTTTACCTACTATGTTGTCGGCCAGGGTATTGAAAGCTGTAGAGTTGGCGGCGTTCATAAAATCTTCAACCAAGTGCTCATCCTCCCCAGGGTGCACTACATCTGGAAAACCATGGGGAAGAAGCCAAAGATTATGGCCCGAACGGGCTTGTGCAGTAGCCAACGCCATGGCAGCGCCATGATGAACGCCATGAAGGGCGACCTCCCTGACACGGTTTAGGATGTCATGCAAGCGAACCACCAGAATGGCGCACCTAGCATTGACAAACCCCGCCACATGATCCGCAGCTGATCGAAGACTCTCCAACTGAGCAGTTAGATCTAAGATATTCAAGGAAAGAGTGATCAGAGATCTTGAGGGTAAAATCAAGAAATAACAGAGAAATAATGGCAGACATCTCACCCATGATTCTAGCTTTAGCCCTAGCCAACCTTTCCCTCACTAGGCCAACCTCGGGGGGAGATCGGTCTTCAATCATGGCCAAAGCCGATTCCGCTAGTGAGAGGCAGTTGGCTAGATGCTGGTCGGTCCGGTCGATGGAGGCTAGCAGATCGTCATTGCTGATTTGTCACCTCAGGTGATGGGGAAGCTGGCAGTGGATTGGTACCAAAGATGACCCTGAGGGCTGGGTGGAGTTGGCCCTTTGATCCGAAGCGATGGGAGCACCCCAAGATGCGTCCTTTTAACAACGAGGGCGTTGGCCTGATGGTGTGGATCTGTTGCGGGCTTCTTCAGCAGACCTCTTGTTGTTCTCCAGGACTTCGAACCTACAGAAAGGTAGAGGATGTACTGAAGACGAAGAGGAGTTGAGACGAATAGGGTTGTTTTTCGGTTCACAGCCATAGCTCGTATATGTAGCCTGGGAAAGCGAGAAGATAGATTTCGATGGAGGTATGAAATTGAAATCGGAAACGGAAACGGATCAACACTCTGGGAATTCAGGGGACGGATAACGAAGAGATAACAGATTCACATTTATTGCTTCCCCAGATTACAAAATATCATGGGATGGATACATTGACTAAAGATTAACCCACCAGAACTTCTTTGGATTGAAGGGAGTCTAGATTTCCGCAAGGCCGAAACTCATTGTGAACCAAGTTGCATCGGCCCATTAATAAATTATACCAGAGAAAAAGAAAGTTCGCCCGCCTAACATATGCTCAACATATTTCTCGATAAATTGAGGAACTATGGGAAAGAAGCCTGAGGCTTTCCTGATGGGCATTTGGAGGAGCAACAAGGGGAAGGTGATCACACCCTCTAGCCCTCATAAACACTAAAACAGCCTTGTGAGCATGAAGAGAAGACTCAGGTGATATCACAAGAATTCTTCTAACCACAATGGCTGGTCTTCTTGCCCAACGAGGCGCTAGAATAAGTGACATAATCACCCTATGCACAAGAATTCTTCTAACTGCTCAAGATCTTCACAACAAGACCATGGAGGGTCCAGCGGAATCGGGGGCACTCAAAGAGACAAAAAGAAGAAAGACATGGTTGAATTGTTGAGTTGCTCTTGCCAAGGTCGGATAGGTATTTTATAGCCGCCTCGTGAAGATGAATCCAAGTGCCCGTGAAGCAGTGATAAGTTTTGAGGCATAGGCTCATGAGTGGACGCAAGCGGCGACAAGCAGTAGACCCCAGATCAAGGTTCTCTACCCGTGACTATGGACCAATCAGGGATACAAACATGATAATTTTGGAATAAAATTACTTTTATCCCAAAATTGGGGAGCACGTGTTTACACCAAAATTTGGAAGAAGAGTCATAGGGACTCGAAGGCTCCCAAGGTCTTGTCGTCAGGGAATCAATTGCATGCAGATCGGAACTAGCTGATTCGAGCACAAAACTGGAATCGGCTTTCTTCAAATAGCGCCAGCGGATAATGACGAAGGTTATGATCGGCGCCAGGACAAGGCATGCTGGACTCCACAAAAAGGGAAAGATTAGAGTCCAAGTTATCTTAAATTAGGAATATTTTTGTTTATGCCAAGGATTGTAACGAATCGTGCTCGAGTAGGATTCATGTTTTGGTCCCGGGTATAAATATCAAAGCCCTAGCTATTGTAAAGATAACAATCAATCAAATACAAGTCAAATACTTTTTTCGGCTTCGGCCACCCCTTAGGAGTTGGAGTAGAGTAGATCTCGGCGAGTTCTTCAGCGAGTATGGTTGCATCGATCCGGTCGACCTCCACTGCTTGTCTGTAAGTACCGTCATGGTTTATACCTCTGTTCGTATGGCTGCATCGATCTGGTCGACCCCCACTATGACTCTGGTATAGACTAGTTATAGACTCTTGTCTAATTTAAGTATGGCCTATGTGATTCTGCCTCATACCCCACTGCTTGAATTAGATCAAGGTCAAGTTATCGGCTCTACCTTAGTATGGCAGTCTTTGGTAGATTCATTAAGTTACCGATATTGCTTATTGCTTTCATCGTTTATCTAATTACAGCAATATCACTCTGTCCGATTGAGATTGATCTGGATCGGCCTTATATCTTGTTTAACTCATCGTTTGCTAATTTAAAGTTGATCTAATCTACACCTTAAATGATGAATTATGTTTTTATCGGCTGTTTTACATCAATCTTAATCGTGCATAGCGTGCGGTTAAGGCATGTCCGATCTCGAGTAGATCTATTGGTTAATGAAAACTGTTCCATGGCCTGTCATCACGGCCTATGGGATTCTACCTCTCACCCCACTATTGGCACCATGGAGTGGGGATCGTTAGTTGGTAGACCCGTTCCTGAGGAGGCATGACCTTAACTGTGCGCTATGCCTGAATCAGTTGTTTAGCTGATATCGAGTGCTTTCAAGAATAGTTCACATTACGAGATCATTGAAGTAGATATAAGTTGAAAGATATGTTAGCCCCATGATCTTATTATTGTATTATGGCCTACATGATTCTGCCTCATGCCCCACTGATATTAGTAATGAGTTAGGGTCGTCGAGTCTATTGTTGTTACTACGGCCTGCATGATTCTGCCTCATGCCCCACTAGTCATGGCGATGGATGAGATCTAACATGTTCATTAGTTTTATCTTTATTAAATGGTTAAGTGGTGTTGAATTGTCTCTTTATATAAAAAGGAGTTTGGTTACTTGTAATCATTGGCTCAGTATAAATCGATCATCATTGATATCTTATTGCCATTGATTAATATTTGCTTAAATAATATTTATCCTGAATGATAACCGATTCTTCTTATATGACCCTATGAGCTTTAATCGATTTATTCTTATGAATATGCTGGAATCGACTATTTAGTCGATCTCCTCTCATATTGGCTCTCAGAACACATTCGGAACTATCTGGCAACACCAGCACATTCTGCCCTTAATTACTGATGAGCTTTCTCTTCTTGTCAATTGCAGGGTCAAATTGACTAGCACGTCTCGGGGGGATTACGTAGGATCGACCACCCATGCACTGAAGCTAGCGGATCTGCTCCATCGAGCGGACCCTTCTGGCTTGCTACGTGTGTCCTCTGCACGGAGACGAAAATCTATGTCGACACAAATATGATCAAGCCAGGAACCTTTTGTCTACTAAATGACAAATGTGTTGAAACAATCCACACCTAGAATGCAGACAATCTGCGTCGGTTTTACCCATAGTCAGTAAAACTCATCATACTCTATCGACAGTCGAATGTAATTTTCAATTTTTGTTTTCCTTTAGATTTTGGCAAATTCAAGGGGATTCACACTCTTTTTCCTCATAGGGGAAGCCCTTATGAAAGGGTGTGAGGTCTTTTAATGAGGCAATCCTTTATACCCCATTAAGACAGTAATGTTTCTACTTTCCCCCAAAAAAAGATAAGCACACAAAACTGAATGTCGAAACAAGCCAGTAGAAAGCTTGTGTATCGATAGCGTCAACCGTAGGTAAGAGGTTGCTCTGCCAAAACTCTTCATAACAGACCTTTGAGTAGGCATTCACAACCAAAGAATGCCTATGGGCACACTACAAACTTTGACTCTCTACAAATATGAGAGCGCAAAGCAACGAAAGCCTATGGGCTCGTAATAGACTTCGACCCTCTGAAAAAGCGAGAGGGTGAAGTAATAAAAGCCTGCGGGCTCATCATAGACTTAAACCCTCTAAAAAAGTGAGAGGACAAAGCAACAAAAGCCTGCGAGCTCATCACAGACTTCGACCCTCCAAAAAAACGAGAGGGCAAAGCGACGAAAGCCTACGGGCTCATTGTAGACTATTGACGGTCACTAACACCAATTATAAACCATCAACATAACCTGCATTTATACTTAATTCAATCACCAAACATAGGTATAAGGGTTTAAACTAATAAATTCCATGAGTTTTGGTGAATCTGTGTTTTTAGCAGGGTTTATCCAGAAAACCGTCAAGGGGGATCTATTCGTCAAAGCAAATTATGGAATTCTACCGCGTAAACAGCGTGGAAAGATTCTAGAAGATTCTAGGAGGCTCTCCACTGAAGTAGACCTCGAGGGGCTGCCATGTGGGGCCGACCAACCCCACCTACATGTCGCTGAGCCTGTGGGTCTCACCAGTCAGCCTTCGCTTCGAAAGTCAGTTTCCCACCGCCATTGATATCCAATCTTCGCCGTTTATTCAAGTCAATTTGATCCGAGGGCTCAGGATTGACACTTTGGCCTATATATCAGCCCCTACCCCCTTCCTTGAGTAGATCCCTAAAACCCTAATTCATAGCTTCAAGATCAGACAATGTTTGCCTAAACGGCCGTTTAGCCCATTTACACACCGTTTAAATGTTACACGGTGGTACACCGTTTCCGTTTAATTGGTTGTTTTGACCGTTTAAACGGCCATTTTTCCCGTTTAAACACCCGTTTTGCTCGAATAATGGGCTAAACGGTAGGGGACCGACTATTTACCGTTTAGCATTTAGGATAACACTGGATCAGAGCCAGCTATCAAGAGAAGATTAGTCCTCCATAGGATCTAGTCTTGTAAATAATAGTGAGATGAAGAGTGAGGGAAGAGTTTGGAGGAGATGTCGGCCTGTCGGTGCTCTCTCTATGGCTTGTACCTTAGCGGATCTAAGTTCTATCTGAGCTTCCTCTGAGATTTCTCTGGTAATTAACTTCTAATTCAAGTAAGCTTCTTGTTTATATTATTCATCAGGTTCACAACTCATTTGAGTGCTTTATTCTTTATTCAGGAAGAGTAAAGTAGTAATTGTAGTGTAAACGTGGTGCTTAGAATCTAGTTACTTGTGGATGCATCCTGCATTCTAGATCGGTGGTAGCTTGCCAGGGTGACTCTTATAGCCTCGTTGAATCCTCTATAGTCCACCTCCTGTTTATAGGGCAAGTAGGACGCGGTTACTACAGAAAGTATCCTCTGCTAGTGTCTTTCCTTAAGTAATGTCCCTAGTTGAATAGTAGAAGACATAGCTTACCCAAGTCAGAACTAGAGAACCTTAGTTTTGCTCTCTACGCTCCTATTTATCTTAACCTTGTTGCTCCCCTAGTTAAGTTAGATCATAGTTAGTCTCACACGTTTCCCTATGGATACAATACTTAGAATACTTCTGGGTGAAAGCTAAAGCGGTATTCATGCGCTTGCAGATTTATCTATGTGCGTTAAATATACCAACAAGCTTTCTAGCGCCGTTACTGAGGAAACGGTTGCTGAATTAACTACGATCCTAGCTTAATCTCTTATCTTTTATCTTCTTTCTTTTATTCTTTTCCTTTTTTATCATGAATTCCACTCCTATCTACCTATACGCTGCACCTATGAGCGCGCGCCTAGAGCCATCAAAATCTATAGAGCCTATCCTTACACCTAGTTATGAGTTGCGCCCATGTTTTATTGATTCGGGATCAATCCTTCTCGGGAGAAGGCAACGAAAACCCATACTCACACCTACAAGAGTTTGAACAGACCTGTGCATGCTTATGTATCGCTGGCATGTCTGACAAAACCTTAAGATGGAAGTTGTTTCCGTTCTCTTTGATAGAAAGAGCTAAACAACGGTATAGTCAAACCGTAGGAAGTATGAAAGGATATTGTAAAACACTATGCTCTAAATTTTGTTTATGTTTCTTTCCCATCTTTAAAGTAGTTAGCCTTCGAAAAGAGGTTCTAAATTTTAGACAACTAGAAGAAGAATCTCTTGGCACGTCGTGGGATCATTTTAATGACCTCATCATCACTGGCCCGGACCTTGCTATTATAGACCCAATGCTCCTTCAATATTTTTACATGGGTCTTAGCAAGGATTCCATGGAATCCCTTGATGTAGCCTCTAGAGGAGCTTTCCTTCATCTATCTGCTAGTGAAACAAGGTCTATGCTTGAGAAGATTAGTGGAAAAACTCCTTACACTAGCAATCATAATAAATTCCTCAAGGAAGAGAAGGAATCATCTCCCGAACAAGAAAAGTAAGTTTTGATAGCCAAATCACAACCACTTCAATCCCAAGGTTTAGCTATCAATCCCGAACCATCTATGCCCCAAAATCCAAATCCTCCAAAGGAAGAAGAAATTCAATATTTTAAAATTTCTTGTGAGGATGATCTTTTTGATGTTTTTGGGAAAAGCTTAAACTTCTAGTTCCACAAGAGACCTTCGAGCAAATATAATTCAATTCCTCTTAAGAAGGGATCTCTTAGAATGCGTCCTTATTCCCATGTAGGACATTGGGAAGAATTCAAGGATGACATGTCTAGTGAACCCATAGAAGGAGAGCCCTAGTTAAGTTAGATTGTAGTTAGTCTCACTTGTTTCCCTATGGATACGATACTTAGAATACTTTCGGGTGAAAGCTACTGCAGTATCCATGCATTTTCGGATTTATCTGTGTGCGTTAAATATACCAACATAGACTTTGACCTTTCGAAAAAACTAGAGGACAAAGCGACAAAAGCCTATGGATCCATCATGGACTTTGACCCTTCGTAAATGAAGAAAGGGCGACGCGACGAAAGCCTACAGACTGTTTATGCACCTCTACCATCTAAAAACATGAAAGGGCGAGGTAGCGAAAACATGCAAGCTAATAAACACCTCGTACTCATGAGAGGCGAAAGAATGGGGCAGGTTTCAGTCAAGTAATCATAGCCAACAATGATGAAAAGGTGAAAGCCAACAATCTAAGAAAGTAGTTTCCTACATTATAGGAGGTAGAGAAGCAAAGGCAAAAAGCAAAGAGAGAAAGCATTAAAGCCGCATTGCACTTTTGAGTACATATTGCTACCTACCCCAACAACTAGGAGTAAAGGATGCACACCTCCAATAACCCTATAAAAGGGAGGCTAGGGCTCCCAGAACAAGCGCCAAACCACAACTCCAAAAAGAAGCAGTAGCCATTTTTCCATGAAAGCAATGCTCAAGGATAGGGTAGTTGAGGGTACTATTATTGTTGGTATTTATTAACTTGTCACTTATTTTAAGTAGCCACCTATTATATGCCTACTTCTTTTAGCATTACTTGGACTAGGTTGTCATCCCTAATGATAGTGCAAGAGATGGTCATTGGTACTACCTAGAATTACTACTAGAATAATACTAAGTAGTGCTTTATCATTTTATGTGACTAGAAAGAATAATATATATATATATGAATGAAAAGGATCTGCAAGCGCACAGATAATTATACCATTGTAGCACTTCACCTGAGAGTATTCTAGGTACCGTTATTTATATTTTACCATAGGGAAGGTCTGGCATGGACATGTATTGATAACTTATAGTATTGATGGAGAAATAAACCATAACCAATATTCTACTCATAACAGAGGTAAGTCATAGGATAAGATATGTATATGATAAGTATTCATCAATGATAAATCACTCAGAGTACTCCTTTCTATGGCATTAGCATGGTTAAGTAGGATATTAGAGGAATAATTCCTCAGTCATTGTTAATTACAAGTCAAAGCATACATTGATTAGTGCAATTACACCTAGTAGTTATGGCTAAGCTCATCTTTATATCTACACATAAGGGATATTACTAAGGAAGATTAAGAACAGAGCTTGTTCTTCCTTTGTAACCGGACCCTATGTGCACCAATATTCGGGGAGTGGACTACAAAGGACTCAACGGGAGTGTCACATCCGCAATCTACCATATGACCTAGAATATAGGGTGTATTCACAGGTAAACAACGTATAAGCACCACACTTACACAATGTCGACCATTCACCCTGTGCGCAGTGGAGCGAGAGCTATGTGAACTTATGCATGGACAAAATGATAAACTAGCTATACTAAGCATATAATCAAAGTAGACGATGAACATTATAACAAAGAATATGAATAAGATGAATACTAATATTGTCATAACAATTGTAGCAAGCATATAAAGTAATGGAGATACAAAAGAGAGGGGGTACAAAGATTATACCAAACCACGCTCTTGACAAGATTGGGAATCCAAGCGAAGCTTGCTTGCCTCCCTCTAGACCTAGCCTAACTAGCTATGCCCTAGAATATGGTGGCGCTCTGAGGATGATTAGGGTTTCTATCTTCTCAAATGACTTATTGCCTTAGGGGGTGGCAGGGGCTGGTATATATAGGTCGGAGTGTCCATCATGAGCCCTTAGATCAAACCGACTTAAAGGACGGTGTAGATGCAACCTAGGAGGTGGTGGAGAACCGACATTGCGACGAGGACTAACATGTGGGCCCTAGGGGCCGGGTGGCCTACAAGTGGGGCCAGTCGACCCCACCTGGTAGCCACTTGGGCTCCGCCTTGGTGTGGAGTCATTTCGAGTCTTCTGGAACCTTTTGGTGTCTGTTTCGCTATGGATAAGCGCAATTAATTTTGACATGTAGGTTCACCTTGATGGTTTTCTAAATAAACCCTACAGAAAATACAGATTTACCAAAACTCATGAAATTTGTTAGTTTAAACCCCTAGACCTTTTGTTGGTGATCATATTTATGCCCTTATACATGTTTTATTGATGATTTTATAGTGGTTGTTAACTACCATCAACAATTGTCATAGTAGAAGCAAGTTTAAGAGTAGCGAATAGGTGGCATCATGACTTAGATGTTTTCGTCACCCCACCACCCTTTCTCTTTTGGAGTAGAAGGTTATACAAGAGCAAATCAAAAGCACACAAACCTTAGATATCATAAGAGAACACGTAAAGATGGAAGCACGGGCGGTCGAAGAGCAACATGCGCCTGATTATTGCCACGCACCAAGCCTTAGTGTCACTGAGCAGGCTATGAAAGAATCACTACAAAAAGGGCAGGTTAGGGGATACCGCAAAAGAAAACATAACATCCCCCAGCCATGCCAAAACAACCGCCTATAGCCGCTCGACCCCATCCAAGGGCAGCGCAATGAAAACAAAAGGCAAAAGGGCCACATCTCAAGGCTCCTCAGCTTCACTGCCCTCTTCGCATGAAAGTGATTAAAAAGCCTCATAGGAATTTACAGCAAAAACCGTATCTAGTACTTTCGGCCAACAGACCACTCAATTTGTAAAAGCACTATGTAACAAAATGTACATCGACCAACTTGGTCCATTAGCAAAAGCTCAATAAAATCGAGTCGATAGCAATTCATCTCATATCTTTTCCCAAGTGGCAGTCCTCAAAGACAAAAACATGCAAAAAATGAGACAAATCTGAAACCCGATCATACATCGACTGTCGCAATTGCAGAAAAAGGTCATTTGATACGCACTTTCGTTACTGATCTCCGAGAAGAATACTTAAATCATAAAACTCTAAGGGCAAATTTTAGACCGTTGCCAATATCAAAAGTATAGTAAGGTACAACATTAAACAGGGGTAGGCCGGTTCATAATTTAAGACTCAGCGACCCAACCACTCCAACAACCAAAATTAAAGGCGCCATATCGGCATCAGCCCTATAAAACAACCCTAAGTCTAGGGGGAGCCTCATAAGTCCCAAAGTCGCCTGTCAAACATCGATAGGCAATAGATCCGTAGTTAGTAGCTTAGCTTGCTTTAGGCACCTCAAAGTGGGCCAGAAATGCAGCCAATAATGTTGCGCAAGGGCAGAGCGAATCCGAGAAATTCTGTGTGTCGCAGAACCGACCAATTTATAAGAGTACAAGTACAATGGCAGCCCGCAAGCGGTCGCACTGTCATACTTGAACCCATATAAACCCGGTAGTCCATCGAGTACCACGACGGGTCTCGATAAATGATTTACAACAACCAAGATCGTGTAGGATTCAACATACATGTCACATATTACATAAAGTTCACAGATACAATTCCATCATCAGAGTATGAAACAAAGTTATTACAAACCAAGTTTGATAAACAAAAGCGGAAGCAAATTAAGTTTGAAAGTAGCATTTGCCAACATAGTTTGATACAGTGCCAACATACGATCATAGTCCCCAAAAGCATGTAGAGGGGTTAATAAAGAAGCCTGCCCAAGGCTTACTCCTCATCCAAGGCAGGATAGAAGCAACTCTTGCAATAACCATGATACACAGTGCCATATGCAACAATGGGAAATAAACCCTGAGTACGGGAATGTACTCAGCTAGACTTACCCGTCATAAACTAGAAATAAAAATGACTCCAAGGATCATGCAAGGCTGTATAAGTGGATATAGCTTAATAACATTTTGCATAAAAAGCGATTAACTCAGTGATACAAATATAATTTTGTTATCAAGTTAATTATGACTATCCATCTCTAAATTAGCGACTATCCTATGCCAAACATGTGGTATATCATTTTAAGAGCATACAATAGTAACCATAGCAGGTATTGTAATTCCATGTTCATTCGAACCATCATGTTCTATAGTACAGTTACTACAAGGTTGGAGCTAGCTAAGTTTCTCACTATCCGGGAGAGACGGCCATTCGAACTGATTTCAACCAGCTGGGAATTTATTCCTAACACAAACCCGGGTCTACCAGCCATGGTAGCCTTAGGTCACCTTTGGTACAACTCAAGTACATATTTCGTGGGTTCGCCCAGCGCCGCACAATCAGGGACAACCAAATGGATGTTCAATCTTGTCAAAAGGTCCAACAACGGTACGGTCCTTAATCGGCACAGACAGAATCACATGAGTCAACCTACCATAGACTCCGTCCGGCCTCGATTTACATTACCCCATGGTTCTTTTCCATGATAGCAAATATAGCCAACCGTGCTTCGGTATCCACCTATAACTCGCAGGTGATAGAAAATCACCCGACTTCTACCGGTCTAAGCATGGCTAAGCATATATTCGATCCTAGACCTATACAGGGTTAAAGGTACTTTTTTGGACAAGGAATTTATATGCATCAGTGGTTTCAAATCAACTCTTATAACCTAATGCATCAATCATAAGGACTTAAGTAATATTTTGTAAAATACTGGGAGACTTAGAATTCTCTGGGGCTTGCCTTTCAGAAAGGAAGTGGAGCGGTGATCAGGGCACTCTGGAAGCTCTTCTGGGTTCTGCTCCTCGCCTTCGAGAGCTGTGGCTTGAGGAATCTCCTGCTGGTCCCCTTCCTCTCCTTCGTCGAACTCCAGTAACGTTATCTCTTCCGTCGATCCTAGATGCATGAGTGTGACATGAGATAATGCGAATGCATTCATGTTGGCAAGTATAGTATGATTATACATGATGAATGGATTCTTGCAAGCATTCTTAACAACATGGTGTTAAAGAAATATAATTGCATCACATTTACTGAGTATGTGCATATCTCTTCTTGCTCATTTAACCAACTACTTCAACAATGCATTTACTATATCACAAAATAGCAGCTACTTGTTTTACTCGTAACTGAAGTTCTACTTATCCAAATGTGCTGATCTTGGACTTTCTGGAAAGCTTACAAAATTATCTACAACTTTCCTTTAACACTCTCACTGTGATTGAAGAGTTAAATTGGGCAAACAAATCATTCAATCAAATCTGTCCAGAAAGTAAACCTTTCGGACAGCAAACTTGTAATAGCTAGAACTCGAAAACCCTAAGTCCTATGACTGTGAAAATTTAACACAAGGTAGATTAGCAAGTTATCTACAACTTTCTTATTAACAAGTTTTACAGTAGAGACAATTATCCATATGAAAACATCTATACAATTAAAACTATACATGCAGTCTTGTATTTGAATGATAAAACGATAATTAGTCATTTGTGTACAATCAATGGCTTCTAAGCCTTACCACTGATATCAACAGTTACTATGCAATATAAGAACCATAGAAAACCTTATGCTTAATCATAATTTAATTATTTAATTGCCTTTCTTAATTTAATTAAATAATTAGGGTAAATAATAAACATATACCAAGTTGCATCATAAATTCTCAAAAATTTACAGTGGCTTACTAGTGCTACCAATAGGCTACTATAAAAGTTTCATTCCATTTTAGCAAGAAAAGCATCCTATGCAAAAATGACAAGGCATAAAGGCTTAAAATAACATAAATAGAAAACCCTAGTGAAAAGTGTCAAGCAACAGATTTTATATTTTTCTTAGCATCCATATGGTACTAGGACAACCTACAACAAATTTCATGAATATTGGATTCAGAAATAATTTATAAAAATTCATACAAGGATCACCTAATTATAAAAGGAAAATATATAACTACAAATCCATATATGCACTGACCCTCAAATTTTTACCAGAGCTTATACTTGTCAAGAACAGCTCACCATATAAATTTCATAATTTTTGGAGCTCAGGAACTCTAGATATAAAATAAACAAGTTTACATACATGTAAAAACACATTTCAAGATTCATTTTAAATCTTTCAAAAACTCTACTACAAAAGCTAATATCATATTTTTCGTAAATACTACACTTCCTAAGGAACACTACAAAATTTGGTTCACAAATTTTTGATGTCTATAGCTCAACTTATACATTTTCAAAGTTGCATACAAAACAGGAATAAATGGACTAGCTTGTTCTGAACTGAGTCATTGACAGACGGGGTCCACCGGTCAGATGGACCCATGTGTCAGCGACCGAAAATAGGGGAGGCGGCGCTGTAACGGTGTTGTTCGGCCACGGCTCGTCGCCGGCGAGCTTTCCGACGAAGGCAAGTGGACCACCGTGACCTACAGAGCAAGGCGAGTCTGAGTGACCTAAGTAGTGGCGGTGCAGGTGTGGCAGAGCGGGCTCATCGCCAGCCATGGCGGCACGGCGGCGCTGCTCTGCGGTGTGCCGGCCATCACCGGCCATAGCGAAGCCAGACGAAGCGCTCTACAGAACCACGGAGACCATGCGACTATGTCTAGGCGACCTAGGCAGCTGGAGGTGCTCCGACGGAGCATGGCCACGACGCGGTGGCGCGGAGGTCAGAACGCGGCGGCACGGGTCGTCGTGTTCTGCGCCGGCGAGACCACTAACGGAGGTAACGTCATAACACAAGCTAGTACTCATCCTAACCAAGCACGAACGCTAGACATCGTAAGGAAAGCGTGCGCGAGCCGAGCGGTGGCAAGCTTGCCGTGGAGGCGGCTATGGCGGCTGAGGTTCCAGCGAGAGGGGAAAAAGGCAATACGCCCTTACCGAGGCTCAATTGACCCAGCCACTACGTCGAGGCGGTAGAGGTGGACTTGGCGCAGCTACAGGCAAGATGGAGATGGTGGCAGTACTGTGGAGCACACCCAAGGCAACGACAGAGGCAAGGCGGAGCTCGGCGGTGAGGCTGTGCTGCGGAAATGGCGAAAGAGGAAGTAGTGCAATGAAATGGAGAGCGCGGGGATGGAGCAGCGGGTGCGTGACGCGTTATACTGTGCTCTGGCCCGACACGGCCGCGCTAGGCAAGACACCGGCGACGCGCGGCCATCCTCGCATCCACGCGGCACGCATGCTCTGCGACGGTCGGCCACCGAAGGAGTTGATTCAGTTGTTCATCAGCGCGAGCGAGCAGCCTAACAGCGCGATTTGGTGACGCTCGATCTCCTAAACCGTGAAGCAAATTCGAAAACAATCTAAATCAAAGTCGTAGACCTATGTACCATCTTCAACTTCTATTAAAGAATCAATCTTTAATTCCCAACCAATACACAGTAATATCATCTACAAGTCGAGCCAGTGCAACTGAAAAACAGAAAAAGACAGAAAATTCTAAGTGTTGCAAAACAGTGTTTTGATGATTCTTGTGAGCCTAATTCAAGCATGTTAGGAGCTAAACCAGTCTATGACCCAAAAATAAAAGTTGTTCCTCATGCTAAATACTACAACTTTGCTTTAGTGACCACCACCATGCAAGGTCTCTAGCACCTAGTTCAAACTTGGTCAAACGTGCTACATTCAAAAGGTGACTTGTACTTGAACTATGACTTGGTGACCCATTTAGCCCTAGCCATGAATACCAAAATTGTTCATAATGATACTCTAAACATGTTTAAGCTATTTGTAAGGTCACACACTCATTTCATGCATTGGTCACACATAGGGCTATCTAGGTCAACACATAACCTCACTTAAGTACTTGATCATGAAAAGTGGTCTTCATGAACAATGTTCCATTTGTTAACCTAAGTGTAGCTAATATGTTTTTGTGACTCGCATCAACCATTTACATGTATTCACTCATGATCATATGCATATAAACAAGAAACATAAAATAACAAGCATGTTTCATATGTTTCAATCACATGTTTCAAATGTAAAAGCTTAAATATGAATGCTTGATACTCATGCTCATGCTATGCAAGTCAATTTGTGCAAGGCTAACACCTAGGGTGTTACACCGTGGACCCACAATCCGTGGAGCAAAAGATTATATAGGCACAAGCCATAGAATTATGAGAATAAGATATTGCAAGAGAGCACGTAAAGCCAATGCCACAGCCGGCACGAGTGGGCCAAATGCCTAAACGCTATCGCACACCAGGCCCACGAGTCATGTCACGAGACATGAAGGTACCACCACGTAAGTTATCGGTGGGGAAGCGACAATAGGAAAATTACAGTATCCCCACATCGGACAGAGCGCGACATGAGTTTTTGTGGCACGGGTCACCCTTCACCCCGCAGGCGTAGTAGGTACCGGCTTGTCAAAAGGCACCTTGGCCGATCGGCAATACCCACCACCCTGAACACCAAAGGTCAAGGAGCAGGCTGTCATTTCTAGTATTGAGGAAACAAACACGAAGGAGGCCAAAAGCCAGCATCGTTTCGAGCAATTTAGCTAATTCGTCCCACTGTTTGCAACTTCACGGCAATTGGACGCGAAGCAATAGGAAGAAGGAAATATACCGATTGCGCAGGCCTGCCAATACATTCAACCAAAGGGTAAGGCAAAGCAGCCATATATAAGAAAGCAAAACATAACCAATAGAATGTAAATTCCCATCAAAGTGAATCCTATCGCATCTTCATTGAATATAATGAAGCAAAGCAAAAGACCGGTTCCACCATATAACTGACATCGTTGTTTCCTATAAATCGAGCTTTCGCCACCCCCTGCCGAAAAGGTTAGGGGAAGGCGTCAAAATTTCTAAGCAACGCCGAGGGGCTGGCATCAGAGCCTTTCGCGCGTGCTTTTGCCACTCCCTGCCAAAAAGGTTGGGGGAAGGCGTCAAAATTTCTAAGCAACGCCGAGGGGCTAGCATCGGAGCCTTTCGCGCGTGCTTTCACCACCCCTTGCCGAAAAGGTTGGGGGAAGGCGTCAAAATTTCTAAGTAGCGCCGAGGGACTGGCATTGGGGCCTTTTTTCGCGCGTGCTTTCGCCACCCCCTATCGAAAAGGTTGGGAGAAGGCATCAAAATTTCTAAGTAGCGCCGAGGGACTGGCATTGGGGCCTTTCGCGCGTGCTTTCGCCACCCCTGCCGAAAAGGTTGGGGGAAGGCGTCAAATTTTCTAAGCAACGTCGAGCGGCTGGCATCAGAGCCTTTCACACGTGCTTTTGCCACCCCCTGCCGAAAAGGATGGGAGAAGACGTCAAAATTTCTAAGTAGCGCCGAGGGGCAGCATCGGGGCCTTTTCGCGCGTGCTTTCGCCACCCCCTGCCAAAAAGGTTGGGGGAAGGCGTCAAAATTTCTAAGCAACGCCAAGGGGCTAGCATCGGAGCCTTTCATGCGTGCTTTCGCCACCCCCTGCCAAAAAAGGTTAGGGGAAGGCGTCAAAATTTCTAAGTAGCACCGAGGGGCTACCATCGGAGCCTTTCACACGTGCTTTCGCCACCTCCTGCCGAAACAGTTGGGGGAAGGCGTCAAAATTCCTAAGCAGCGCCGAGGGGTTGGCATCAAAGCCTTTCGCGCGTGCTTTCGCCACCCCCGTTGGAAAGGTTGGGGGAAGGCATAGATTTTTTTCCACCAAGCCACATAGCCGAAAGCAAAGGACCACTATAATCGGCAAAAACACGACAAGTCTCAGCTAAGCGTACACGGAAGCAAAAGCAATTTACAAAAGTTTAGGCACCGTCATCATACATTTTATAGTAAAAAATATATCAACGTTTCTCATAATCAATCAGCTCTTCATCGACCGGCTCCACCTTAGCTTCACGCAATCCGGCCAAAGAGTCGGCATGCGGTTCTCTGCGTGCGCGCCAAAGCCACCTACGAATGCGACACCTATTGGCCAAAACAGACGGATCCAGTGAGGCGAAGAAGTGTTGCAGGTACTCCTCCTTTCGCCGCATTCGCCGATACCGCATTTCCAAGAAGTCAGAAAGTCGAGCGTTCTGAACTCTCTGATGGTACCGAACCCACGAGGCGCTACCAACAAAAAAAATCACCGTAATGAATCATGAGGGAATTAACATCAAGTGGTTGCGCAGGCTCCTCGCCTGGAACCTGCGCACCGAAAATGTTCAAGACAACAAGTTAATAGTTAAATGTTTACAACCACCACCTAAGACACCTTGTCCACACAACGAAAGTTCAAGATCTATTCATCTACCCCGTCACTCCTAGCATTCCGAGTAGCGCTAGCTGCGGAGCTCTCAACTCCAGGGGCAGGCGAAGTAGCAGGTGAATGCGTGGGTGAAATAGCAGGCGAAGCATCGCCACCATCACGAGGACCACGCGTCTCGTTCAAGTATTTCTCCACCATGGCACGAATCACCCGCCTTTCTTCCGAGGACTGACGAAAAAAAAACAACGCCTTAAGTTCCGCCGCGAAGACGAGTTGGAGGAACGAAAGATCAAGTGAAAAGTAAACCAGCCTGATCGCTTGGTCGTAAACGATCATAAATTTTTAGTCAGTATTTTTCTCTCACATCAAACCAGCCAGTAGTAATAACGATCGTATCAGCCATGGCTGTAAGTAAGCCAATACCTTCCCACGTGACAGAGCAGCATTCATGATGGCCATGTCATAGACCAAAAATGAATTGAAAAATCTTCCGGCAATCGAGTTAGCCTCTGCCGAAACCTGGAAATATCGATCAATATCTGACAAGTCAAGATGCTCCAGGTGATCACAACTGGTCTCCGAAAGCCCAGCGCACAGAGCCTTAAAGGCGGTCACAACGGCAAAATCACGGCCCAAGGTCATGTGACCTTCTAGGGACGAAACCTCGCCGAGCAGCCAATCCATAAACGGGGCAGCACTGTACTTCGCTGGAAGCTGGGTGTCACAGCCAACGCCATTAAGACAGTGGCGATACCTGGCTGCAATTTCCTTCGCTTTCTTCTTAAGCGAGGCAGCTTCATTGATTTTCGCCTCATGGACCCTAGCTAGTTCTTCCTTCACCTTCAGATGGTTGGCTTCGCCCGTCTCTCGCAACTTCCTTTTGTCATTCCTCTTCTTCTTCAGGCTCTCAACCTCTTTCTCAAGCGCCTTGATGCGAATGGTTTTCGCCATGTTGTCTTCCTCAATCTTCTGCCGATACAGAAGGCTTTGTTGCCGCTTACTTTGGTTCAGGAGAATTGACTAAAAAGACAAAGCAAGGACAATAGGTCAGTCGAGAGCGGAACAAAACGAAAAAAACTTTTCTAGGAAGTGACTTATGCTGATCAAATGATATTCATTGGCTTCTGCCAATTTCGCATCATCCACATCCAGCAAGTCCCTTTTGACTTCAGGGGCACGGAAGCCGGAACAGCACTCCGAAAACTTGGCGGCCGCAGTGCTATCGGTAGGAAGGAGACCAATCTTACGGTAATTGAATTTTGAATCCGCACGCCATATCAGCGTCTGACGAACCCCTAGAGAACGAGCAAGGCGGTAAGATTCTTCCTTCAAGGAATCGGGTTCACCAGAAGAACTGGATCCCGTATAAAACCGCATCTCACCATAATCTCCTAGTTTCGACGCAAGGACCAAACGGCCAAAACCCAGGAGCCGCCCTTCTGCCACGTCTTGATTCAACCGAATGGATTCACGGTAGAATCGTGTCTTACCTCTAGCCGGTTCTATGGTCTTATCTTTCACCGACGAAGAGGAGACTTTCTCCTTAGGCAGCTTCAGGGGCCTTATTCTCCAGGGGCTTCCGTGACTTATGGCGTTTTGTGCCGTCATCGCGAATGGCGACGTCCGCCCCGCGATTGTGTCTCTTCGATAATCTAGCGAATGTCGGGGGGTCGACGACTGACAGATCATCAGTAAAAGCATTCGCTGCGGCAGCCGAAACCTTTGGAGGAGCCATCAGGTCCAAGCTTGGAGGCGAGTCGGCCTGAAACAAAGTAAAAGAAAACAACAGAACAAGGAAGTAGTTAGTGAAAGCACGGGAAATTATCGTTCAAAGCGGAAAAACACAGCCGTTACTCCATACCCAACTCACCCTATCACTAGAGCTAGTCTCACCGATAAACTAGCCAAAATAAAAATAAACCTTTCGGCTTTTCCTCTCCACAGGTTTCGCAAGCTCGCGCCCAATTCGCACATCAGTGGGTTCGCGGGCCTTACGTTTGTCAGCGTCCCTGCCAGCACGTTCCGGCCGGTGGCTGGTTCCTGAAGCATGCGTGCTGGCATCTTTCGCGACTTTCTCCTCCAAAACGGGACGATCCTCATACGCCACTCCCATCAAGTCAAAGATACGATTCAGCCTCCTTTTCGATCCAAAACTGGCCCTCTTAGCCTCTTGTTCCTTACCAAGATAAGTGCCGCAAACCTTTTTGGCTTGGCTTTCGACGTAAGCAACGAAAGATTCATCACTTTTATATCCTTTAGGCTTTCGGCAAGCCACAACTGGACCCTTGTAGCCATTCAAATTAGTAAAATTATCAAACTTTGTGTAAACACAAAGTGGACTCCGGCCAAGAGCTATCCATTCCTCGACTAGATCCCTGCTAATCTGCCACTGGGAAGTGAGCACGAAAGCTTCCCTATTTCTCACTTCATTCGGTCGAGACGTCAAAAACCAAGGGTGAAGCCTTATCTTTCCCATTCGCCTCAGCTTCCGCGACTTCAGAGTCCGTGCAAACACGGTGATAGAACCAGAACTGCGCCCATTGTGGCCATTTGTTCCGAAAGGACGGAACGAGACCCCCCACCGTCCTCCAGCTTCTTGGGAACGAAGATATAGGCCCCAAAATCTGAATATACCTCCACGTCCGTATCCGGATTCTGAAACTTGTTTCGGTGCTGCTAAATCTTATAAAAGCGAGCAGAAGTATCAACCAGCAGATCAGAGCCTGTCATCTTCATGGCCATGGCGAAAGCACTCAGGCGCGATAGCATTAGGAGTCAACTGGTGAAGCTGCACCCCAAACCCAAATCGATCAAGAACGCCCGAAACAAACGGCTCCAAGGGAAAATGCAAGCCAGCGATAAAGAAGTCGCAAAAGACGACAGCCTCATAAGGTTTCGGCTGCGGTATCGTTTCCTTGCCAGGAGGGCGAAACTGTTGATGACCCAAGCTATTTGTCTCCAGGTAACCCTTGTTCACGTAATCTTGTATCAATTTGTGGGTAACTCGAGATCGGCCAAGAATAAAAGTGTTCCCAACTGGCGCCGGAGCAGGAGAATTACTAACAGACTCTGTAATAGACACTTGCGCCAAGTCGGACATCGCCTGTGGCTCTTCTTCTTCAATCGACAAGGTGTTTTCGGCATTATATGAAACCACATTCTGTGGACCAGTAACCTTTCAGAGCCGGCAGTACTGGTCGAAATCGACGAGCTAGAAGAACTACTAGTCACCCGATCAGTGGACTTTTTGACTTGAACTCCCCGAGCTGTTCTTGTTTCCACTGGAGGAACCGGCGAGCGAAGCGACCTCTACCGTGTCAGCCATCTAAAGAGATGGCAAAAACTCAAAACGAAACAAAAATTTGGAAATAAAAAAAGTAATAACAAATGACGAATAATAAAAGCAACGGTGAAAGTACAGGCGAAAACAAAGAAGCCTTACCAGATCAACGGCGCAGAAGCGAAACATCACAACAAGGCGCGAAACGACCAGACGAAAGCTCAGGAGGTTTCAAGCAGGGTCGTCGAGAGCAGAGCAAAGGAAGCGCGACTCAAGCCAGCGCGCGGGGGCTAATATAGCCGGTCGACTGAAGGCCAAGAGGCGCGGCACGAAAACCGAGAGGCACGTCAACTAGCCGTTACCTCCACGCATCACGTCGATTCGTGTTTCAAACAATAGGAAAAAATAAAATAAAATGGAAAAATAATGATAAACAGACGCCTTTTCTGATTTTAATAAAAATAATGCTCATGCAACAGTAATGAATAAAAATAAAAACAAAAACCAAAAAGATAATCAGTTCACCGTTTTGCACCTTGGGGGAAGGCGGTGACAAGATACGGCGCCCGCTTTTGACACAGGCGACGAAAGGGGGCGCCGAGGAGCTACTGTTGGGGGATGGCATACGGCTTCGGCCCCCAGTTGCTTAGAGCTGCTTTCGGCCACCATTTCGCCTGCCGGTATCTCCATCGGCGAAACCGCCAGCGGAAGGAGACGACGGTTTATGCCCGGATAACTCGGAGAGGCTAGGAAGCTTCCGATTGGCATTTCGTCTGCCAATACTTCAATCGACGAAGTCGTTGGCGGAAGGAAACGTCAGGTTCCCCTCATTGGGCAGGGGAGCGCCCAAAAGCTTTCGCCCGCCGGTATCTTTTGGTCCAGGGCGGTACCGATATCGAAAGGCGTTCGAAGCATTCGGCGTGCCTTTAACTAACTGGTTTTGAACAGGGCGTTGTTTCACAGGTTTTTCGTCGCTTTCAGTTTCTTTTGGGATCGGCGAGGCCTAGAACAACCCTAGCAGGAGTGGTGGGTCCTAGAGTTGGTGGGCCCACCAAGGGGGAGGCACCTTTCAAGGGAGGCCGCAACCGGCTCGGACCAAAAGCACCCGCAGAAGAGGGGAATATGCTCGGGTACTGTAGTACGTGAGGGCATTTTGGTCCTTGTAAAAGATACGGTTACGTATGAATAGAGCTCTACAGGAGTGGTGTAAGGGAGGATGGAATCGTTGTTTTTCATGATCAATACATTCCTTTCCTTCCGTTCTGCCTTTGTGTTCCTTTCATTTGGAGTCGTCGAGCTTTCGGCATATAGAGCGGCAACCTGGTGTTCAAAGGCTGAGGCCTAGAACAACATGGTTCACGGAAAATAATTGGTCTTTCCTGGCACTGGCAGTATTATTAACATTCTCATCTGTAGAACGTTCTGAATATGATAATAATTTACGATGTCCTCTCAAGGTACCCTGTAGTTTTTCCGATTTGTCATGCATATGCTTGATGGTTCGTGTTAATGGATGCTGTTGCTTCATCAGTAAGCATGCACCTATAATTGTTTGGTGGTCGATGGGAGGTGATTGTAGCATATGGGAAATATCACAGAAGTATCTAACATATGCGGTTTGGCTACAGTTGTTTCTCCACTGTACTTAACAGATAAAGGGTATTTAGGACTGCAAAAATGAGCATTTGCAAATATTTATCTTAGTAAACTTTAGAATGTACTTATTTGCCAAATGATGCTAGACCAGCCGGTCACGCACTCCAGTTGGCACCATCGTGGCCCGAGTTCGATCCTCCCACGGGGCGAATTTGCAGCGTCGGAGGTTGAAAAAAACCCCATCATCTGCCCCGCATCCCAAAGCATAGGTTCGTAGGCACCGGCCCACTCGCAGGGTTACGGTCCCCGTATGCAGGCGGGGTACGGGGTTCAACGATTTTCTCGATCTACGTGAGAGGTCTCTTCCTTAAGCCAAAAATCCCGGCAGCTATCTAGTCTAGCCACCGTGGGTCGAATTTTTTTTTAGAATGTACTTATTTCAGCACATCTGGTGCCCTTGTTTAATAGTGCAAGAACATTGGTGCCTTTCGTGAAAGTAGCAGATAGTACTTGGAGAAAGCACATTTACAATATCAGATGTGTCTGCAAAAACAATGTGTTCAGTCCCATAAGACCTTTTGGTGAATTCTTTCTCAGTCTACAGAAAATTATTAGCCTATAATTTGTAGTACATCTAGACAATGCACTTTCCTTTTTATTTTACTCTTTGATAACATGTTCAGTTCATCATCTAATATGTTCCTTGTGTTTTGTTTTTACAACGAAATGGATTCAGGGAGACCTTTGACCGACATGATTATAGAGGGTTTCACTCTAGGTGCAGTGTCTAACAATATCCAACGTCATAATGAATTACAAGCACGCGATGAGGTCCCTACTGCGGTGAAAAGAAATCAGAAAAGGTCCAAAAATTTCACTGTTAAGGAGGACGAAATGTTGTTGTCAGCATGGCTAAATGTGACTTCAGATCCCATGCGAGGAGTCAATCAATCAAAAAATACCTATTGAAAAATAATACATGATTACTTTCATTCAAAGAAGGATTTTGATTCCAATCGACACAAAGCTCTCTAATGAGTCGGTGGTCAGGTATACAACATGATTGCAACATATTTTCTAGTTGTGTTTCAAAGGCCAGAAATCAAACTGTCGATGGCAAAGTTAGATGACCTACCTTGATATGGTGCTATCAGTGACGGTTTTCGGCTTAAGCCGACAGTAATAAACCACAGTACAAAAGCTGTCATCCTCTCCTCCTTCCTCTCTTCCACTGTGAGCACACTCATCCAGGAGGTGCGCATTTCCCCACTCCCTCAATTGTTGCGGCCATTCTTCACCAAAATGCTCGATGAAGCTCTTGGATTTTCAAATATGGGCATGATCTTCTTACTTTAAGGTTAGTAATAAGCCTCCACTCTTTTGAATTTGTAGCTTTATAATTATTTTGACGGCTAGACTGCTTGATTTTTATTCTAGTTGTTTCTCCATTTTAGAGAGCACTTTTCAATTGATTTTGGGGAAGGCATCCAAATCGTGGTGAATCCACCTTCTAAAAGGTTGGTGTCTATAAACCCATTTTAGTCCCTAGTAAATTACATGGTGGTTTTGATGATTGTTAGCATGTAATGCTTTAAGTCCTAGCAAAATACATGGTGGTTTTAATTGCTCGCAAATTATATGGTAGCAAATTAGTATGTGATGCTTTAATCCGTTCTTGTATGGAGTAGAGTAGAATTTTTCCAAGGGCTGTCAATTTCTATTTTGATGAGCAAATCCGTGTGACATGTACCAACCCATTGTTAGGAGCGTTCTCGCGCCCTGCTGGCTGGTGAGATGCGCACGTCCTGTGGTCGAGCTGGAGCTCCTGACACGCAAAAGCTCTTTGAGACTGTGAGCATATCCAAGCCGCTTTATTTGGATTGGAAGTATTATATTTTGTAAATTGCATTGTGTTCTGACTGCTAAGGCAGCAAGGAAGCCAACGCACGAGTTTGCGAGGTAACAAACAAAGAAGATGCGGAGGCCAGATAGGAAGAACAAGAACCAACTTGCCCATGGCGAACTTGTTTATAGGCATAGTGTCGTGGGCTTTTAGGTGGGCCACTCGAGTGGCTGCCGTAAGAGACACATGTTTTCTGCAATTCTGCAAGTGGAGTTTCGTGGGATCGCCGTTGGATTGCCACGTATGGCGTAGATGCAACAACTGTAGAGAGCCATCGTCGAGCCCGACTACAAGAGGATCTCGTTCCTAAAACTTCAGCTATAATTTTATGGCCGGAAAAGAAGTTACCAGGTGTTTGGCTCCGTCTTCTATACTTCAGATGTTTGACATAAATTTATAGTATTAAATATAGACTAATTATAAAACTAATTGTATAGATCGAGAATAATTTACGAGAGAATCTATTAAATTTAATTAATTCATGATTTTGACAATATAATGCTACAGTAAACATACGCTATTGATGGATTAATTAGGCTTAATAGATTCGTCTCATAAATTATTCAACATTTATGTAATTAGTTTTATAATTAGCTTATGTTTAGTTCTTCTAATAAGTATCTAAACATCCGATGTGATAGGCACTAAGGCATTGTTTAGTTCCTCCACTAAAGTTTACTCAATATCTCATTGAATATTTGGACACATACATGAAGTATTAAATATAGACTAAAAAAATAACTAATTGCACAGTTTATGACTAATTTGCGAGACGAATCTTTTAAGCCTAATTAGTCCATGATTTAATAATATGGTGCTACAGTACACATGTGCTAATGACAGATTAATTAGGCTTAATAAATTCATCTCTTGAATTACTGACAGATTCTGTAATTTATTTTTTATTAGTTTTCGAACACTCTATGCAACGTCCATATATAACACCTAATATGATACCCCAAAACTTTAAACCCCGAATTTAAAAAGTCCACTTTAATACCTCCATCCAAAAACTGATTGGGACCGGCTGGTGGGCCGCAGATAAATCTTGTTCCGACATTTGGCCAGGCAGGAACTGAAACCCTACAAGGCCAGTGCCCCAGCGCGTGTTCAGTTCTATCCAAAATCTCAAAAAGTGCTACAGTACTTATCACATCGAATGTTTGCGGTCCATGCATGGAGCATTAAATGTAGACGAAAAAAAAACTAATTGCACAGTTTTGTAGGAAATTACGAAACGAACATTTTAAACCTAATTAATCCATATTTAAACACTAATTACCAAATAAAAAGGAGAGTGGTGCGCTACCCAAAATTCCAAACTTCCTCAAACTAAACACGCTCCCAGTCGCGGAGTGGGACATCCTCGCGCCGCGGCGCTGGCCACCACGGCACCATCCACTACGTCACCACCTCCTGACCAATCCCACGCCTGACGCCTCCCCAACCAAAACCCTCCCCGTTCTCCGGCCGGCGCCGCGGCCCGCAGCGATGGCCTCCACGGGGTGCCGCGGCATCATGGAAGAGATCTTCGCCTGCATCCCCTCGCCCGCCGAAGGCTCCGTTTCCGCCGCCGCCTGCTCCGTCGTCGGTGAAGCCGAGGCCGACGAGGACCGGATCAGCCGCCTGTCGGACGCGCTGCTCTCCAACATCGTCTCCCGCCTCCCCATCAAGGACGCGCCGCCCGCACGGCCGCGCTCTCCCCGCGCTGGCGCCGCGTCTGGGCCTCCACGCCGCTCGTCCTCGACGATGCCCACCTCCTCCCGTACCCGGACCAACCCGACGGCCCCTTGGGCTTCGGCACCGACTGGCGCTCCATCGCCGACGCCGTCTCCAGCGTCCTCGCCGCGCACCCGGGCCCCTTCCGCTGCGTCCGCCTCACCAACGTCTGCAGCTACGCGGCGGCGCGCGACCGCGGCGCGCGACCGCGCGACTGGCTCCGCGTCCTCGCGGACAAGGGCGTCGACGACCTCGTTCTCGTCTGCCCTCGCTGGCCCCTCAAGGCGAAAATGCCCGCCGACATCCTCCGCGTCGCCTCCCTCCGCAGCCTCTACCTCGGCCTCTGGGACAAGTTCCCTGGGAGCACCAAGTCCCTCCGCCGCGGTAACGTTGCCTTCCCCCACCTCGTCGAGCTCGGGCTCTGCCGCACCGACATCAAGACCGCGGACATCGACCACCTCCTCCAGTGTAGCCCCCTCTTGGAGAAGCTCGCGCTTGTTGCCTGCGACAACTCGCCGGACTGCGTTCGCGTCCGCAGCCGGAGCCTCCGTTGCGTGCTCTTCTGGATGTCCGTCGCCAACGAGGTCAATGTGCTCGTCGTCCCGAGCCTCGAGCGGCTCATCCTGTGGAGTGAGTGCCCCGGTGCCCGTCTCGCTGATGACTTCCGCACCAAGCTCAACATTGGCTACGTCCAGGAGCTCAAGGTGCTCGGCTACCTGGACCTAAGGATCCACGTGCTCGAGATCTCCAACACTATCATCGCGGTGAGCTCAATTTCGTCAAATTGATGTACTCAGCCAATGCTGCATACATATATGGATTCCACCATAAGCTTCATATGTGGAACCATCATTAGCATTACATTCGAGTAATTGCGAATTCCAAACTTTTCAGTAGGCTGGGACAAAGCCGAGCACACGTACCATTGTTCCAAGTGTCAATATCCTGGCTTTGAAGGTCCGGTTTGGAGTTCGCAAGGAAGCTAGAATGCTGCCAAGCTACCTCAGATGCTTCCCCAATGTGGTGACATTACATATCATGGTGAGACTCCATTCCCACTTGTCCTCATTTAGCATCTGAACCATCTTCAGTGTATGATGCTTAACTTGAATCACGGATAATTGAACTAGCAGCATTTTGACTCTGCAGTCTGATGAAGCTGATGAGCCCACGGGCAAGCTCAACTTCAAGTTCTGGCAGGAAGCTGGCCCCATCATCTGCCTTCAGTCCCAAATCAAGAGGGTGGTGTTCAAGAACTTCCGAGGGGACCGCAGTGAGCTCGTATTCCTTAGGTTCATCTGGGAGAGAGCACAGCTGCTGCACAAGATGGTGATTATTTTGGCCGATGGAGATGATCCTGCTTCGTTGGAGAAGATGGTAGCCAAACTGAAACCTCTGGTTTGTGCAAAACGGGCAAGCAAAGACCGCAAGTTGACCATCTTGGTGCGTAATGGAGGCTGCGTGTGGAGCTTCCACAGAGCATTTGATCTTTCTGTGAGCGACCCTTTTGATTGCTGAAGTTCTAGGTGTTGGCTGTTATGTTTCTCTGATCGCAAAGCCATTTTGCTGAACCGGCAACCTCTATCAGTTGCAGGACATATTTGGATTGCTGGCTTATTTGTTGTCTAGATTGCTTATTGTCATCTAAAAAAAATTTACGTTATAGTAGCTTTGAACATGAGACAGGCTAGTTAGCCCATGCTGCTTAAGGTTTCAAATTAGCTACAGTTTATTTCTGTGTGATGCAATGCTGTTTCATTTCATCAAATGCCTTCTTGGTTGTTGGTCGACATGAACTAGTTCCATTGTTGTTACTTGTTATAGATTGTCAGGTTTGAGCGCAAATGCTCACAAACTGGTGAAACCTGTTTAATTGAGTACTTTTCCGTTGTGCCCACAGTGCTGTGTACATGTTTATCTCGTTGATCAGTTGATGCCATGGTGATTTCCTGCACAATTTTCTTTAGCTCTTTTGATGCCATAAAACGGTTCCTGGTCATTCACGTATTCACTCGTTCAAGGAGGGTATGTGTGTGTGTGTGGGTGTTCGCTGATGAGGTCAGCTGCTCAGAGCTCAGAGGCACATAGATACTTTGGTCCTGCTCAGTCCCAAATCACGGTGCCTGTTGTTTACTTGGATCGTGAAGCGATCAATCAGGGACGAGATGAATCATGTAATTTTGGAATGCTTCGGTTTTGAAATGTGGCCGTGGACTGGTAGTATAATGTCGCTGGTTTTAGTGGCAGCCCCTGTGTCCATATCAATCTGAACTTCTCAAGTAATCCAGGGATGATCGGTTTGTTGTTTAGTTGTCATATGGAATTGCAGCCGCTGCAGCAACAACCAACAAGGGAAGCTGTCCCGAAGACCCTAACGCTGCCACTGCTCTAATTTGCACCGGACTAGCAGTGCTCATCAGCCCCGGCCTCTCTATCAGCGTCCCTGAACCCTGATTTTCCGTATAACTGACCGGTGGGCCTGCGTGCGAGGGGAAGTGAGGAACCGAACGCCGGGGAAATTAATTGTGTGAGCGATGGGCGCACCCCAGCCTCTGTACGCCCTTCCACTCAGCGCTGGACACGTGGCACAGAAAACAATCAAACGCCCAGCAGCTTGGCTTGGCCCTTGTTTAGTTTCAAAAAAAAAAATTTCAAAAAGTGCTACAGTACCTATCACATCGAATCTTGCGATACGTGTATGGAGCATTAAATATAGATGAAAAAAAACTAATTGCACAGTTTGGTTGAAAATTGCAAAACGAACGTTTTGAGCCTAATTAGTCCATGATTGAACACTAATTACTAAATAAAAACGAAAGTGCTACAGTAGCCCAAAATCTAAAGTTCAGCCAATTGAACACGCGCTTGGTTGTAAAAAATCTCCACACGTGTCTCAGCACTGGTAACGGTCAGTTGCTCTGGCTCTGATCCTAAAAATTCTAGGAGCGTTTGATCTCTTTCTCTGTCTTGTGTCCAGCATCGAGTGGAGGGGCGCACAGGCGGTGGGGTGCGCCCGCGCCCAGCGCTCACACAATTTATTTCCAACGCGGGCGTTCCTCATTTTTTTTGATTTCGCCCAGAAAACCACAGCCGAACTCAGCGCCGCCCACACCAGCACAGCACGCGAGCTCACCAGAAAACCCTCCCTCTTCTTCCACGGGCGCGGGCTAGGAGCGTCGCCGTCGCCTAGCAGCTATGGCTATGGCTCCGGAGGCCGTCGTGGAGATGGAGGACATCATACGCGTCGTCCTCCCCTGCCTCCCCGCCCCGCCCTTCCGCACCACCGGTGCCTCCCGTCGCTCCCACAGCCCCCGCGGCGGCGGCGGCGAGGACCGCATCAGCCGCCTCCCAGACGCGGTGCTCTCCAACATCGTGGCGCGCCTCCCCGCCAAGGACGCAGCGCGCACCACCGCGCTCTCCAGGCGCTGGCGCCGCGTCTGGGCCTCCACGCCGCTCGTCCTCGACGACTCCGACCTCCTCGTCTTCCGCGACGGCGGTGGCGGCCGCTCCGCGGCCGTCAACTGGCCAGCCGTCACCGACGCCGTCTCCCGCGTCATCGGCGGGCACAGGGGCCCCATCCGCTTCGTGCGCCTCACCTGCTGCTTCCATGGAGCTGGCCGCGCGCCACGGCATTCTCCAGTACTGGCTCCGGGTCCTCGCCGCGGGGGGAGTCGAGGACCTCGTCCTCGTCAACCGCCCCTTCCCCCGCTCCCTACGCCTCCCCGTCGACCTCCTCCACATCGCCTCCCTCCGCACCGCACCCTCTACCTCGGCTTCTGGCAATTCCCGGACACCGCCGCCCTCCCGCGAGGCCGCGCCGCCGTGTTCCCCCGCCTCCAGAAGATTGGACTCTGCGCTACCATCATCCACGCCAGGGACATCGACCACCTGCTCGTCTGCAGCCCCGTGCTCGAGAAGTTCGCCATCATCGCCAGCCTCTACCACACCCGCTCTGTCCGGATCCGCAGCTGCAGCCTCCAGTGCCTTGTCTTCTGGAAGTACCTGGCGGATGAGCTCGACGTGGTCATCGCCCCGCGCCTCCAGCGCCTAATCCTGTGGCAGGCCGTGCCAATGCATGATCATCGGCTCCGTCACCTTCGGCACCAGGGTCAGGATTGGCCACGCCACCGAGCTCAAGGTGCTCGGCTACCTGGAGCCAAGCATCCACCAGCTCCAGATTGGCAGCACCATAATTGAGGTATCTCTTTCTCCTTTGTTTCCTCCTACATTGCATAATTCATAATTGCATAAGCATAGCTCTATCTATATCTATATGTGCCATCGATCCAAATGTTACCTTCAATTTTAATCCATGGCAGTAATGGTTCTCAATTGTGCTGTAGAGTGGAACAAAGATGATCCCATCTAGCATGGTTCCAAGTGTCAAGATCTTGGCCTTGAAGGTACAATTCAGAATCCGCAAGGAAGCTAAGATGCTACCCACATTCCTGAGATGCTTTCCCAATGTGGAGACATTGCATGTTCTGGTGAGATCCCATTCACCCCATATCGTTATAGCTTATTAATTTCAATCTCTCTCTTTCGAAACCCTTGAGCATTATCACCATTGTTAGTGGAGTCACATATATACACACGGTGATTTTTGCAGTCTCATGAAGCTTAGGAGCCAGATGGCTAGCTCAATTTGAAGTTCTGGGAAGAGGTTGGCTCCATCGACTGCCTAGAGACACACATCACCAAGGTGGTGTTCGACAAATTCAGAGGAGAGCGCTGCGAGCTCGCGTTCCTCAAGTTCATCCTAGAGAGGGCACAATCGCTGCTGAAGCTTGTGATTGTATTGGCCAATGGAGATCAAGCCTCAGTGGATGAGATGCTCGCCAAGTTGAAGTCTCTGACCACGGCGAAACGAGCCAGCGAATGCCCTACTCTGTTGGCAGTCGTCCGTGAGGGAGACAGCGCCTGGTACTTTCAGAGAGCATCCGATCTTTCTGTTAGTGACCCCATTGGTGAGGCTCAAGTACATGACCGATCTATTATTCTCCTGAGCTGGTCAGTTGTTTTTTTTGGGTAAAGTTCACTTTATCGTAGAAGTATGAATTTCAACCTCTAACTTTAAAACCGGATAACATTAGCCCTCCAACTCTCAAAAAAAAGTTCACTTTAGACCCGGGCCGGTTTCCCATGCGGTTTCGCATGGCACTGTAGCAGTGCTGACGTCAGCGATGACGTCAGCACTCCTTTTTAATTTGCAAAATTGATATCTTTTTATTCGGAGCTCCAAATATAGCAAATAATATATCAATTTTGATCGTCTCGACGAGCTCTTTGCAATGGTGTACTCCGTTTTGTTGTTTGAGATAATTTTATTTCATGAAAAAATAAATATTTCTACAAAACAAGTTATGCAATTAAGCTGACGTATGCAAGTATTTAATATACTTTGTATATTTGTATATGTACAACACCAACGTAGTCAGTATATAAAACAGGGAGTTGGACGGTCAATAATCAGACCTGCCACGATCGCTTAGATATTTTTGAATTAACCTTCCCTAGCTGCGGTTAACTAACTGTCAACATATGACACGATCAAACGATATGTTTACTGCTCCTAGTGTAGTTTTTTTCTGTTTTTGTGGTGAAATTAAGTAGCTAGTGGTAGTAGTAGTATTATATTTATCTTGTACCCAAATCCGATACAGTATACGATTCGTGTATACCTGTCCTTTTTCCTTTCCTACGGCTACTATTGCAGCACACAGGAACTGGACGACCATTCGGCCGACCTGTACGTATCTGTTTCCTGGCTGGCATGGCATGAGTACGACCGCATGAAGTGGCAGTGGATAGAAATATATTATCTCAAACAAAATTGTCATGAAATAAAATATTTATAGAAATATTTATTTTTTTCATGAAATAAAATTATCTCAAACAACAAAACGGAGTACACCATTGCAAAGAGCTCGTCGAGACGATCAAAATTGATATATTATTTGCTATATTTGAAGCTCCGAATAAAAAAATATCAATTTTGCAAATTAAAAAGAAGTGCTGACGTCATCGCTGACGTCAGCACTGCTACATTGCCATGCAAAACCGCCAGGGAAACCGGCCAGGGTCCTAAAGTGAACTTTTTCGAGAGTTGGAGGGCCAATGTTATCCGGTTTTGAAGTTGGAGGTTGAAATCCATACTTCTATGATAGTTGGAGGTCCTAAAGTGAACTTTACCCTTTTTGGGTAAAGTTTCAGTGTATACTTGCTAGACATTCCCCAGAATGTTGTCTCGCGTTGTCTTGATAGTATCAGCTTGATAAGTGTGAGTACAGTTCTGAGTGAATCAGGAGAGGTATATAACTCATGCAAAATGCTGCTTGACATTTCACTATTGAAAATATAGATTCTGCATAGCTGCTCTTGAGTTGACTACCTCCTAATGTTGTCACTGGCTAGTTTCTCAGTGGAAATGTACTGTATCCTGGGCATAATTGGAACTGGAAAACGTCATATTGGCAACCACAGATTCTGTGTATTGTTGATATGATTGTGGTTCTCTGTAATGTCTTGAGCCTGCCGTTTGATTCTACTCGACTAGTTTCCATTGCCCGTATTAAGATTGTAGCTGCGCACAGTGAAGATATGTATGTGCTCGGTGAGAAATCAGGAAGTCACAAAGTTTTTATTTTAAGATACGGTACACCACCGGTGTTTATTATTAATAAGGGAGTTACATGTGCAGGCAGCGCAAAAAAAAAGAGAGTAAACGTTCGTCCTATTTTTCAGCACTACTTTAGCGGTATTTTTCAGCGAAGGAATAATATTTTTCCTCTCACAACAAATCAACATCAACAGCAACCAAATTTCAGCGAAACAAACAGGGACGTTAATTTCTTGAGAATCGATCTTTATGCTGCTTGGTCGGATTTGGATTTTAGGCTGAAATGGTCACGGGGATGGACCGAGAAACCCTATACTACCGGAAATAGTAGGTTTGCCGAGTGCCCAGGGCATTAAGCTAAGCCTAAAAAACACTCGGCAAAGAATTTGTCGAGTGTTACACTCAGTAAATGGCACTCGGCAAAGCTGTCTTTGCCGAGTGTTTTTTATCGAACACTCGACAAATACTTTGCCGAAAGCTAAAACCGACACTCGGCGAAGACTTTTCAAAAAATATAAAAAAAAACACCGCGGCTCCCCCGCCGCCGCCGCCACCACCACGACCATTTCCCATTTACCAGAACTTTGCCGCCACCACGCACGGCGCCGCCCTCGTCGTGGAACGCTGGGAGGAGGTTCGGGAACGCCGTGAGGTTGCGGAGCACCCCGGCCGCCGCAGCCTGCGCCACCCGGGGTGCCGCCGGCGCAGGCGGATAGGAGCACCACCACCCGCCGCACGCGGCCACGGCCGCGCACACGTCCCGCCATGACGCCGTTAGCGGGAGCAGCGCCGTGCTCGCATACTCCGCGGTGGACGCGCCGGCCCCAGACTCGAGCGCGCGGCACAGGTGCGGCACCACGGCGCTGGCCTCCTGCGCCAGGGAAGGCCGCAAGGCATCCGAGGATGCCAGGGCGGCCAGCGCGACCACGGCACGCTCGTGGAGGTCCCCGCCGCAGCTAGCGCGCGGAGTCGAGCAGCGCCGCCACCGCGGAGACGGCCGCAGCCACGGAGAGCGCTGGCAGCGCAGGCGCGGTGCTCTCCAGCTCCTCTAGCGCGGCAGCGCGGGAGGCCGCGGAGCCCATGCGGAGCCGGGAGACGAGGGAGGAACCAGAGCCGGCGGAGGAGGGGCCCGGCGCGGGCGCGACGAGGAGGCGCGCGTCGGCGGCGAGCTAGGAAAGCGAGGCAGCAGCGAGCTAGGAAAGCGAGGCTGCGGTGGAGGAGAGCAGCGAGACGGTGTGGAGGTGGCCGAGCCTGGGCGTGTCGGCGTCCCCCGCGGCGGACACAAACAGCGCGAGGATGGGGGCACTGGGGCCACCACCGCCGGCCTCGGCCACAAGACCGCCGTCGGCCGGCCACCACCGCCGGCGAGCACTGGGCGCGGGTGCGGGCCCGCCTCAGCCAACCCAGGAGGCCGACGCCTCCTCTCCTTTCCCTATATGCGTGTTCTCTGGAAGATATAAGGGAGAGAGAGAAAGGGAGGGGAGGGGGCGGCGCCGTGAGAGGGCCAGGAGACTTTATAATGCCGAGTTTGCCGAGTGTCGGATCGAGAACACTATGTAAAGCAGTCTTTGCCGAGTGTCTACAGTTTTGGGCACTCGGTAAATATATTAGTTATTTTTTTATTTCCTTGTTTTCCATAACATGTTTTTCCTTTTTTGTTCGATGTACTTTAAAAATACCTTGTCAAATTGACTCAACAATATATATATATATATGGTTTTTATATGAATATGATTCCATTTTTTATGCAGTTACAGCTCAGATTTAATTTATATCAATTAAAATTCTATAATTGCACTTAATAAATTAAAATTATCAAACAGATCCAAAAAATTACCAAAATTTCTCATAAAACAATCTATGTTCTCTATTGCCTGTACAAAAAGTTTCGAAGTCAAACCCCAATTCGACCATCACTTTGACTCCAAATCTTACCGATTCCTTCTCAACGCTAGATGCTTCGGTTTGTAAACATCGTACTTGACAAATTGTGCGAAACCTTCTCAATTTTTTACCACAACCTCCACGTATGATATCATCACATCATAACAAATCTCATGATTTTCAGACCTCGTTTGTTTTTTTAGAATTTAAAAAGCATTCGGTCACACGTTCGTGGTCGTGTTTTCTGAACAAAATGTTCGAAATTTCTTTTCATTTCCGGGTAAGGCCTCACACTGGACTCAATAACATGAATATCATTTTTCTACTGATTTTATTCTATTATTTGAATCACTTGCGGTTCAAATTTGACTTATACAAAAAAATTCCTTGAAATGCAATAAATTAATTAAATATAGCAAACAGATCCACGAATATACCAAATTTTAACATGGAATACCACATGTTGTATGTGGAGAGTAAAAAAAGTTTTAAGGTTAGAAGAGAAAAAAATAAAATTATTTGTCGAGTGCCAAATAGTTACACTCGGCAAACATATTTCTTTGCCGAGTGCCATACAATTACACTCGGCAAACATGTTTCTTTGCCGAGTGTCTAGTTTTGCCGAGTGTTTTTTTTTCTAGTTTGCCGAGTGTCGAACTTTGCCGAGTGTTTTTTTGCATCGTTTGCCGAGTGCAATTATTTTGCCGAGTGTTTTTTTCGCAACACTCAGTAAAAGGCTTGTTTGTCAAGTGTCCGAGGAAATACACTCGGCAAACATAAAAACACTCGGCAAAAAGCCGGTTTCCGGTAGTGATATCACTGAAACACCCTAGGTGGATCCTTTCATTCTTTGGTACCACATTCTGCCAAGTTTGAATCGTAGAAGTTGCTATAATTTTCCACTACCACATATTCTGCCAAGTTTGAATCGTAGAAATGGCTTCGTTGGCATCTGCTTCGACAGAGCTCAGGGTAAAAATTTCACAACAGCACAGCGTCACAAACTGACAAACATAATGTCAATCTGTTGTACGATTGGGCATCACAAGGGAGTCAACATGAAGTAAGCAAGATCCCCATTAGAAGCAAATCTAGTTATCGGTTTGGTACAAAAGTTTTTGCAAAGCTAAGCACGATTTCACAATCTATGTGGCTCGGTCTTAATTGATGAGTAAAATGTATATACAGTCCTGACTTGTCCCTCTGGTGATATCTAGGGCCATATACTCATAAAATCTTCGTCTGGGTCCCTAAACTTGCATTGCTAAGCGTATCATTCCTTACTAAATGCTAGGAATAGAAATTTTGGTAAAAAACCACTCTCCAACAGCTTTTCTAAATGATCATCCAATATAGCCATTTTCTATTCCGGATTTTTCCCTAGCCAAATATAGAAAGTGAGAATGGCTCTCTAGAGTGCGCATGAGATATAGAGAAATTGTTGGAGAGTGAAAAGATATACAAAATGATTTTTATACAAATGACTCTACAAATGATGATTTAGAGAGTGAGATTTACAAAGGCTCTTGGAGATGCTCTTATTCAGCAAGTGATTACATGCATGGTTTATTCTACAAGGCGTGGTAGAGGTGCTGGGCGTCGGGGTCACCACGACCTCCACGGGTATGGCGTCTGCCTCATAGGATTAGGCGTCGCCTAGGCGTGAATGGCGTCGGGCGGACGCCTAGGCGCGAATGGCGTCGGAGGGGGGGGGGGGGGGGAATCGAGCGCGCGTCCGCGCCAGAAGACCCGCAGTGAGCGCATATATGCTCGTGTGCGGGAAATTTCCAGCTTGGTGCCATTTACTGCGGGTGCGGGCAGCTTCACGGGGAGAGAGGGAGAGGAAAAGAGAAGGCCGAGGGCGGGAACTCTTGGTGGCGGCGGCCCTGCATCTCCGCTTGCTGCTCATCTGCTCGAGTCTAGCGGCTGTCCGCATCTTACACGAGGCTACCACTGCATCTCCGCCTGGCTGCGCAAGTCCACTAGCGGTCCGCACCTGCTCGCCCGTCTCCGTCGACTGGCCGGACCTGCATTCGTCGGCCGTCTGCAGCTGCTCACCCACCTCCGTCGACCGTCTGTCGTCAGCCTGGGCCTGGACGCTCCTTGCCTCCTCTCTGCTTCGAGTCACCGTCGCCATCTGCACCTCACCTGTCTGTCCGCTTCGAGTCGCCGTCCGCAGGTCCATTTGCACCGCACTTGTCTGTCCGCCTCGTGTCCGTGCCTCCGCCTTGTATGTCCCTTGCCTCCTCTCTGTCTCTGGTCTCCCAAAGGCCAACTCCCAGGTGTGTACTCTTGTAGTGTTATCTGCTCTTCGTGCTCTGCTTTTGCTCTAAATATAGTATGCCTCGTGCTCTGCTGCTCTGCTTTTGATCTAAATATTGTATGCCTCATGCTCTGCTATTGATCTGAATATTGTATGCTGATGCTGCATGCTTGTCCCTACCTCCTCCCTTGCTCTGAATATTTATTCTGCACTCTGCTCTGCTTTTGCTCATGGTGTGTGCCTGTATGTACTCAGGGCTAGCCTCTAAATATTGTAAGATGAATTGCTGATGCCTGCTTTTTATATTATATGGGTTGTCACTCACATATACAAATGGCTCTTGTGCTTGGGCTGTCACACACCCTGCTATAACAGAGCACAAGGATCTTTCTTTGATTAGTATAATGTCCGCCTCTACCATAGTGCCATTCACTTGTGTTCTTTCTTTAGTTTACTGTTGTACAGAACAAAAAACATAAGACATACAAAGAAAAGGAATACTGCTTCCCATAGTGCCATACTGCTTCCCATCTTATTTTTTGTTTGTAGATGCATACAAAGAAAAGGAATAGGCTGCTGCACAAGAGATTGAATGATATTGTTTTTGTTTCATACAATCGAAAGATGAGAACAAGGGTTCAGCTTATGCGTGAGAAGATAGGCAAGAAATATGACCCTTTGGTCATTGAGGAGTTTGATGGGAACAATGAATGGGTTAATTCATTGCATGTTCCCATTCCGGGTGCTCGAGGGTCTGATGCTGTCAATGACCTCACATGGCAGCATGTTGATGAAGCCATTGGTGCATCACAAGCGCTGCATGGTCGTAATCTTCCAAGGAGAGCTATTGCTACTCAACATTATAGTCGTTCAAGAGATGTTCCTGTTCTTGCTACTGAAGATGGAGAAGAGGAAGATGAAGTTGAAGACCCACATGATGATGCGGAAGTGAGCGAGTGTGAAGATGGCAATGTTCCTGCTACTGAAGAAGACAAGGCTGGTGATCCTGATGAGTTTGATGATGGATTTTGAGTGCTGAAACAGAGATTTGCACTCCTGCTGATGGATTCTTTTGTGTCCTGCACCCTTATTGTACTTTTGTGTTGTCCTGCACTCCTGTTGTATGGCTTTGGTGTAGTTGCCTTAATTAGTATGCTTTAGAGTTCAATACTTTATTCTAAGTTTGTGGACTATTTGAGACAGACTATGATGTCATTTGTCATGCTCATGCATGCACTAATGCTTGCTAATTTGTTATCTTACCTCTTGTATATTGTTTTCTATTTAATTCTCATCAACTGATAACCTATTTGATTGCTGAATTCTGTAATTGTCATGCAATTTCCTTCAAGGGGATTGATGCTACATGGGAGAAGAGCTTTTGGAAAGGAAAGAAAGGAACATGGGCTCAAGAATTGATAACAAACAAGGTATGTATGTGCTGCACTAGTATATAAAATTCTAGATTACAACGCCTTACAATGTGTGTATGGCGTCGCCTTGGCGTCCACCACAAACGCCTAGGCGTTATGAAGGGGGTCGGGCGCCGGGCCTCGCCACGGCGCCTCAAAAACAATAATTATATGTGCCGCTACAAAATGAAGCTCGAGATGCCCACCCATCACGTAAAGGCGTACCTCTGGACGGAAATAGAGGATTTGTTATAGCAAAGACCCTCGCTTTTCCGATAGAGACCTCTAAACACACACTAAAAACTCAAGGCCCCCTTTGGAACAAAGAATTTTGGAGGAAAACTAGCACGAGGTTAGCCCTCATGAAAACTTTTCTTTGACTATCTCTCTTAGATTCTAGTTTTTTTTTCTGTGACGCAAATGTCACAATAGAAACTTTCATGCATTTTGAATTCCTATAGGACTGGAAGTTCTATGCAACTCTAATCCTATGTTTTTCATATTTCTATATTTTGAGAATCCTACGCTCCAAATAGATCCTCAAAGGAGGGCAAAATTCTTAATATACCTTAAACTTTAGGACAAAGCCTACATTTCAAATGCAGTGTCTCACATACGATTAGGCAAATTTATGCTGATTAGATTGATTTAGACCTTGGTGGTACACTTAACAAGTTTATGTATGTTAAAGTTTAGTGACCTAATGACAGTAGGACAAGTTTAAGAAAGAATTCCTTATAAGTCATGCCATTACCCAAAGTTTAACGTTAACAAAATCGGTGGCAGCTAGTGTATTTTTCTCTTAATTGATTATATTACACTCTCTTCTTTTTAAAGTAATTGATTACCCTCTTAACCGACAGCTATCTGTGTCACAGTTCACAAGTCATCAAGTGACTAGAGCAGGGTCGATCAAAATCGTAGATAATAAAATTGAAATATCAACCTCACTATATGTTCTTCCACCAAGAGAAGATTACCTGACATAGCCAGCACGCAAGTTCATTCAAGCACTAAAAATTACTACTCCCTCCAATCCAAACTGCAACTTATTTTGGTTTTTCTAGATCTATAGTTTTATTTATGTATTTAGACACGTATATCTAGGTATATAGCAAAAACTATGTACCTAGAAAAACCAAAACACTTATAATTTGGAATCAAAAGAGAGTACAAGATAAGACAGCTACCTATACTCACTTAACATTAGTTCGAAGTAGAAACAAATTCCAGATGTGGGTGGGCAACCCACACACCAGCCAGCTAAAGTGGTTGCCAACAGCAGCAAAGACATGTTAAAAATAAAGTTAAGTTGCCTGCAGCAATTGTACTAGCAGCAGGCAAACTCATGCAACGAAACAAAGGTGACAGCAAACAAAGGAAAGCAATATCAGCAAACAAACATTAATACCCGCGAGATGTAAACATGTTATATATTTTAACGAGAACTAGCAAAACTGTTTAAGAGCATGCCAAACTCAAGAAAATGATATCATGAGTAGGACTTTTTCTCGTCATCACAATGAGCATTCTTTGGCAACATAGCTTCTGTCTTTGCAGAGCTAAATTTCTACAGAGAGTTGACTTCAAAGGTACTTGCAACCAATCAGGATGCAATAGCTGCTGGTAAAAAATGCAATGACTAAGTGTTCACCATATGAAACGAAAATCTCATAGAGGGATATTGCAACTAAGATAACCAGGATATAGTCTCCCATATCACATGTCTTTATGCATCAGTTACGGATACACAGCTAAAGGTTAAAGACAAACAAAGATATCCATGATATTCGAAACTAAAATAAGTAACAATGGTCCTCTAAGTGGACCATCCACTACTAGAGAACAGACTTTAGAACGATGTCCCAATTTGGCATTAGCCTCGACATTTTTTGCCCCCGGGACTAAAGGACCCTTTAGTCCCGGTTGATAATACCAACCGGGACTAAAGGTCCTTGCCCAACGATCGCCCGCGGGGCAGGGATCTTTAGTCCCGGTTTGGGTGATGCCCCGGGAATAAAGATTAATCTTTAGTCCCGGTTTGGCCCCCTAACCGGGACTAATTATCCTGGCCTATAATCCAGCTCATTTCTTCCTCCACGAGCCCGAGCCATTCCATTCAAACTCACTGCCTCTGTTCTTCAGCTTGCTGTTGTTTTTGCTCTCTCCCTCTCCATTAGTGTTGCTATTCGATTTTGGAGGTAACAAACTTAATCCTCTTATGTTTTATCAGTAGCTTATCTCATTTTGCGATGTAGATGCATGTGTAACTTTATATGTTGGACTTTATTATGATTTTATATGTCATTTTTAGCTCAAAATCACATGATGATTTGCATATATGTTTGGATAAACAAAAGTTAAATTAGTTCATCAAAATCACGCCTCGCTCGTCCTCGCTGGAGCACGCGCCATCCTCGTCCCCGGCGGCTTACGTGATCTTAGAATTAATTTTTCCATGAAATGAAAAACTTAAAAAATTGTTAGAAAATTGTAGAAAATCCGTACTAGTTGAACTTGCGGACCGTGTTCAGCTTGGCAAGCATGTTCTCTGCCGAGCGGTAACGGACGTCAAGGAGGAGCTTTGATTCTACGAGGGAGAGCGGCAACGGTCGTGGAAGACCGTGTTCCCTTTCTCGTAGAATCGGAGCTCTTTCTTGGCCAAGTACGGTGCCGTCCGGTGGAGAAATGCTCGCCGAGATGATCACGTAAGCAATGTCAACTAGTACGGATGGTTATTTATTGAAACATGTTTTTGAGCTATAATTTGATGGATATTTGATAACTTCAGACCTACAAATATCATCTACAAATGTTACTATCCTCGGCAACCTAAATGCCCGCGAGCTCGCCGATATCGAGCAGGTCACTTAGAATTATTTTTTCCATGAAATGAAATACTTAGAAATCATGCCTTTTATTTTTTAGAATTAAATTTTCCATGAAATGAAAAACTTAGAAAATAGTTAGAAAATTATAGAAAATCCGTACTAGTTGAACTTGCGGACCGTGTTCAGCTCGCCAAGCATGTTCTCTGCCGAGCGGTAACAGACGTCAAGGAGGAGCTTTGATTCTACGAGGGAGAGCGGCAACGGTCGTGGAAGACCGTATTTCCTTTCTCGTAGAATCGGAGCTCTTCCTTGGCCAAGTACGGTGCCATCCGGTGGAGAAATGCTCGTCGAGATGATCACGTAAGCAAGGTCAACTAGTACGGATGGTTATTTATTGAAACATGTTTTTGAGCTATAATTTGATGGATATTTGATAACTTCAGACCTACAAATGTCATCTACAAATGTTACTATCCTCGGCAACCTAAACGCCCGCGAGCTCGCCGATATCGAGCAGGTCACTTAGAATTATTTTTTCCATGAAATGAACTACTTAGAAATCATGCCTTTTATTTTTTAGAATTAAATTTTCCATGAAATGAAAAACTTAGTAAATAGTTAGAAAATTATAGAAAATCCGTACTAGTTGAACTTGCGGACCGTGTTCAGCTCGGCCAACATGTTCTCTGTCGAGCGGTAACGGACGTCAAGGAGGAGCTTTGATTCTATGAGGGAGAGCAACAACGGTCGTGGAAGACCGTGTTCCATTTCTCGTAGAATCGAAGATCTTCCTTGGCCAAGTACGGTGCCGTCTGGTGGAGAAATGCTGGCCGAGATGATCACATAAGCAAGGTCAACTAGTATGGATGGTTATTTATTGAAACATGTGAAATCCGTACTAGTTTTGTTTAAATATATCATTTTAGAAAATATGAAATTTACACTAGTTTGCAAAAAGAAGTATAGAAAGTAGATGACAACTGGTACCGGATCCTCGGCCTCTTGTTCGGTTGTGAAACGACTGAGGCCAGAACTCCCTCTCATTATCTGTGGCAAGTGTAAGCAGAAGATTGTGATGGAGTACCGAGTCAAGAGACAGGGACCCAACAAGGGTCGTGTTTTCTACAAGTGCCCGGATCGCGATGTGAGTTTCTTACGCATTTTATAATTATGGCTAATTGACCTGCTTTTCTTGAATATTTTTGACTAAATATTTTTTGGCTTTAATTTTAGTGGGAGGGCAATGGATGCGATGGTTGGTACTGGGAGGAAGATTATGCTACATGCGTGTAGAATTTGGGTGCGCTTGAGGTAGCGGCTGCTGATGATGAGGCAGTGAGCTAGCAGGAGAAGCTTATTGATATTCAACAGAAGAATGATTTGTCTGTTTTAGTTGCGTACGATCTCGAAATAATTATGTTACTAAAGTGCATTGTAGTTTTAGTTTGTTTAGTGATAGTTGGGATTGCTTACGTTGTAGCCAGGCTTAGTTAATTAATCAACCGTGTGTGTGTCATCTATGTTGTGTAATAAAATACTTAATTATGTTCAAGGTTTTCATAATTTGTCGTGTAATGCAGATTATGTCACGCCATTGGATGTATAATGCCGATCGCCGCTCCCAAGACTTTATTGAGGGCGTGCACAATTTCTTAGGTGTGGCCGAGGCAAAAAAATGGGATGGTTTCATGTGCTGTCCATGTGCCATATGTAAGAATTTAAAGGAATATTCAAGCTCAATGAGTCTTCATTCACATTTGCTTAAGTCAGGTTTCATGTCAAACTATATATGTTGGACTAAGCATGGAGAAAGTGGGGTCATGATGGAAGAAGGTGAAGGAGAAGATTTAGACATTGATGACATTATTGCTCAGTATGCTGCCTTTGATGATACTACAATGGGGAGAGATGAAGAAGAGGTAGCGGTAGAAGATGATCTCGGTGATGCTCTTGGCGATGCCATTCGTGATGCACAACAAGAATGCGAAAGTGAAAAAGAGAAAGTTAAGTTCGAGCGCATGCTTGAGGATCATAGGAAGTTGCTATACCCGACGGCCGAAGAGGGGCAAAAAAACTGGGTACAACACTGAAATTGCTACAGTGGATGGCAAACAATGGTATATCCGACAAGGCATTTAGGAATTTATTGAACCTCATAAAGAAGATGCTTCCGAAGCCAAATGAATTGCACACCACTACGTACGAAGCAAAAAAGATTGTCTACCCTTTGGGATTAAAAATCCAGAAGATACATGCATGTCCTAATGACTGCATCCTCTACCATGACAATAAATACGAGAATTTGGATGAATGCCCGGTATGTAAAGCAGCGCGGTATAAGATCAGGCGCGATGATCCTGGTGACGTCGAGGGTGAACAACGTCCTAGAAAGAAAATCCCTGCCAAGGTTATGTGGTATGCTCCTATAATACCACGCTTAAAACATTTGTTCAGAAATAAAGACCATGCAAAGTTGTTGCGGTGGCATAAAGAAGACCGTAAGGTAGACAATATGCTGAGACACCCAGCTGATGGGTCCTAGTGGAGAGCGATAGACAGGGAATTTCCAGAGTTTGCAAATGAGGCTAGAAACTTAAGGTTCGCCTTAAGTACAGATGGTATGAATCCTTTTGGGGAGCAGAGCACTAGTCATCTGAGGTCATTTAGTGTCTCATTTGAGCAAGTTTGACCAAGTTAAATTTGGTCAAATAAAAAAACAACACTTTGACTCTAGTATTCTGAACTCTAAATGACTTCAAATTGAAAAGTTTTGAGTACCAAGTTTGTTAAAATCATCAAGATCTACAATTGTTGTTTTGATCAACTTTCCATTTGAGATAGTTTGGACGGTTCAAATTTGTGATTTTTAAATTTCGACACCTACAAACTAGTTTTCGGAACCCTAGATTGTCTCCAATTGAAAAGTTTTGAATACCAAGTTTGTTCAGCTCATCAAGATATACAATCCTTATATAGGATATTTTTTCATTTGAGAAAGTTTGAATAAAATGTAGTTCAAATTTCACAAGTGTGTGACATAGTTTTAGAAAGTATATATGAGAATCAAGAATTTGTGACTAGTGTTTGATAAAACTTTCTCAAATAGAAAAATAAGCTATGTAACAATTGTAGATCTTGCTGAGATGATCAAACTTGGTATTCAGAGATTTTTCATCTGAGGTCATTTAGTGTCTCATTTGAGCAAGTTTGACCAAGTCAAATTTGGTCAAATGAAAAAACAACACTTTGACTCTAGTATTCTGAACTCTAAATGACTTCAAATTGAAAAGTTTTGAATACTAAGTTTGTTAAAATCATCAAGATCTACAATTGTTGTTTTGGTTAACTTTCCATTTGAGATAGTTTGGATGGTTCAAATTTGTGATTTTTAAATTTCGACGCCTACAAACTAGTTTTTGGAACCCTAGATTGTCTCCAATTGAAAAGTTTTGAATACCAAGTTTGTTCAGATCATCAAGATATACAAATCTTATATAGGCCATTTTTTCATTTGAGAAAGTTTGAACAAAATGTAGTTCAAATTTCACAAGTGTGTGACATAGTTTTGAAAAGTCTATATGAGAATCAAGAATTTGTGACTAGTGTTTGATAAAACTTTCTCAAATAGAAAAATGAGCTATATAACAATTGTAGATCTTACTGAGATGATCAAACTTAGTATTCAGAGATTTTTCATCTGAGGTCATTTAGTGTCTCATTTGAGCAAGTTTGACCAAGTCAAATTTGGTCAAATAAAAAAACAACACTTTGACTCTAGTATTCTGAACTCTAAATGACTTCAAATTGAAAAATTTTGAATACTAAGTTTGTTAAAATCATCAAGATCTACAATTGTTGTTTTGGTCAACTTTCCATTTGAGATAGTTTGGATGGTTCAAATTTGTGATTTTTAAATTTCGACGCCTACAAACTAGTTTTCGGAACCCTAGATTGTCTCCAATTGAAAAGTTTTGAATACCAAATTTGTTCAGCTCATCAAGATATACAATCCTTATATAGGCCATTTTTTCATTTGAGAAAGTTTGAATAAAATGTAGTTCAAATTTCACAAGTGTGTGACATAGTTTTAGAAAGTCTATATGAGAATTAAGGATTTGTGACTAGTGTTTGATAAAACTTTCTCAAATAGAAAAATGAGCTATGTAATAATTGTAGATCTTGCTGAGATGATCAAACTTGGTATTCAGAGATTTTTCATCTGAGGTCATTTAGTGTCTTATTTGAGCAGCTCATCAAGATCTACAATCCTTAATGAAAAAACAACACTTTGGCGGGCTGCAAAAATTTCAGGCCTTCAGTCCCGGCCCAGGCCAGGAACCGGGACTAAATGGTGGGCGGAATTGCCCGCCCAAAAATACCTTTAGTCCCGGCTAGTAACACCAACCGGGACTAAAGGGTTGGACCTTTAGTCCCGGTTCGGCTTATCAGCCGGGACTAAAGGATCTTTAGTCCCGGTTGGTGTTACCAGCCGGGACTAAAGGGTCCCGGCCTATATATATCGACCGGTTTATCTTCTACTTTTCGATCTACAATCGATCTCGTCATCTCTGCCGCACCCGCGCGCGCCGTCGTCGTCGTCTACCCCCGCCCGGCCTCGATCGTCGTCTCTGCCGCGCCCGCGCCGCCGTCGTCGTCGAGCCCCGCCTGGCGGTCGTCGAGTCTCCGCCGTACGTCGTCCTCGCGCGGCTCTACTCGGCCCCGTGTGGCTGGCCAGCACGCCCAGCCACCATGCATGCATGGCCATGCATCCATAGCCTGTTTTAGATAGTTTTTTAGATACTTTTTAGATACTTTTTTTAGATAGTTTTTTAGGTAGTGTTTGATATATATGTTAGATTTAAATGTATTAAAATTTAATTAGTAGTTTATTCTTAGTTTTTAGATAGTTTTTGATATATGTTAATTAGATTTAAATGTATTAAAATTTAATTAGTACTTTATTTAGATAGTTTTTATTATAGTTTTTGATATATTTAGTAATTATTATTCTATCTCTCTCTATATATGTGTTAGATTTAATTTTGATTTAGTAAAATTCTATCTATGTATATATGTTAGGTTTAATTAGATTTAGTAATTAATTCTATCTAGAGATTCTATATGTATACATATATATATGTACTTAATTATTTCTATGTGTATATATACATGTACTTAATTATTTCCATGTGTTGAGAGAGAGAAAATTGTATCTAGAGAGACATTCTATGTGTTATCACATGCATATCTAGAGATATATACATATGCACTTATTCTATGTGTTGAGAGAGAGAGAAAATTGTATCATTCTATATGTATATATACATGTACTTATTTCCATGTTTTTTGGATCGAAAGTGTTTTTTATTCGATTCCAAAGCCTATACCTTATTATTGTTTATCCTTATAAAATATTATGTGTTATTATATTTAATTGGATTTAGTAATTCTATATGTGTTTTCACATGTACTTATGTTATGTGCCATATAGTAATTCTATCTATGTGTTATCTTGAAGATACAAATGGCTGCTCTGGATGATAACTTGAATGATGACATAATGGCGAATATTATCAACGCCGGCACCAATGTGGATGACACGAGTCAGTACTTTGCTGATTATGATGATATCCTGAATATGCCTGTGGTTGAAGATCAACAAATTGTCGCGTAAGAAAATACTGGCGAGGTATATTCGATTATCTATCATCTCTTATAGATGCATGCGTACGTATATTTGTTGTTAATCGTTATGTTTCTACTCATGTAGCCGGTCTCTGGATCTACATCAACCACCGGCAAGAGTAGGAAAGTCCGAGGGCCAAAAAAGCCATTAGAGGGCCGTTTCATAATATCAGAATTCGACACCGACACCGGCAAACCATTGGGACCACATGCTTAGACATATGTCAATCAATGTGGGTTCATTGTAAGGGCTAGGATCCTAGTTAGTGCTCGTAAATGGAAGCAGAAGATATCCGCTCCTAATGTTAGTTTTGTATCTGATCGTGACAAGAACCTAGCTTGGAGAGATATCACTCAGCATTTCACATTACAAGCAGATGATGCTTTGAAGGAGCTAGTGAGGGATTGGACAATGAAGAAGATAGCAACATTGTTCCAGAGTTGGAAGAAGACATTGTATAAAAAGTTTATCTTGAAGAATGAAACGCCGAATTTCAATGCTAAGGCGTTTGTCAAGTTGGAGTCCCATTGGGATGACTTCGTACAATACAAGACATCTCAAGAGAGTGAGGAACGTGTGATGAGGAATCAACAGAATGCCCGACAGAAGCAATACCATCATCGCATGGGATCAGGTGGTTATAGGAGTGCTATTCCCAAGTGGCAGAACCTAGAAGTAGAGATTACTGCCAAGGGAATCATACCTGAAACAATAGAGAAGAACTGGCCTCAACGCGCGAAGAATTGGTTCTACGCTCATGGGGGAAGCCTAGACCCAGACACTGGCAAGCTAATTTTTGACCAAAAAATTGAGAGAGCAACACAGAGACTAGCTCGTGCTAGGGAAGAAGCTGATAGTGGTGTTTTCAAGCCCAACAGAGAAAAGGATGAATTGACATATGCCCTAGAGAATCCCAAACACGGTGGTCGAACAAGAGGCTATGGGGCGGTTTCGTGGCTACAAGCATTCCCAGCAGACAGGGATACCTATAGAAGCCGCTAGAGAAAGAAGGATGAGGAGGCAGACCGAATCCGTGTATTGGAGCAATTTGTTAATGAGTCACGACAAGCATTGCTTGAATCACGTGAACGAGAAAAATCTCTTGAGGCAAGAATGCAGGAGGAGATCAAGAGGCAAGTGCAGCTAGCAATGAGTCAAATGCAATCAACGCCGGGAGTCACCATTAGCCCCGTTGGTCAGATGAAAAGCAGTTGTGCTTCCACGGAGCTGCCAGTTATTCAAGGTGATGCTGGGTTGCGCTTCCTTGTTGATGACATTACCGAGCCTCTAACAACATGTGAGCTGCACATTCCAGATGGTAATAATGCATCAATCATGGTGGCTATCGGGGTTGTATCTCCAATAGACCGAACGAAGACACCAAGAATCCATGGGTCAGTTATTCAACCTGGATATGCTAGCGTCTCGGTCGATAGAGTGCTCAAAGGTTACAGCAATGTTCCTCTTGACATTGAAGGCGGTGATAGGGAGAAGACACAAGGAGAAGTAGAGAAGACATTTATTCAATGGCGCAAACGCTTCATCATCATTCCTAGGGTGCCACCGCTTCCCCTACCTCACCCTAGGTACGAATGATAGTGAATGAAATATTATTTTTCCATTAATTTTATATTGGCTTCAAAAATAATTGACCACAACTTGTTTTTGTAGCAGGGTCTCCCCCTAGCCTAGCCCAATCATTCATTCCCCATCTCATCACAGCGTCGCGGGGGACGAGACGACTTCATCCCCATGACGATCTCCAACTCCTACACCGGCCCCATCACCTCCACAATGATCTCCAACTCCTACACCGGCCCCACCGCCTCCACAACGATCTCCAACGCCTCCACACCGGACTCCAACACCGGCCTTATCGCTTCCACGCCGGTCTCCAACACCGCCCCCACCACCTCCACAGCGACGTACTACAAAGACATCTAAGGTCCCGGCGGCAAAGAAGACCCCAAAAAAAGAGTTATTTCTCAAGAAATACTTCCTGAAAAGACTGATGAGCAAATAGCAGCTGAAGAAGGCACAAAAGTGAAAGATTTTTTTATAGATATCCAAAAGCAGAGACAAGCGAAGTTTAAGAAGAAGTCGTACTTTTACATACCACGAGATCAGCTGAGGCAGAAGGTCGAAGCTCACAAGAAAAAGATGCTTGAAGTTCGTAAGCCACCGCCACTATCAGACTATGACTGCTCCCTCGTGAAGTCACATGATGCACATAAGAAAAGGAAAAGAGCATTAGGGAAGGATGTCCCACAGCTCGGACAACAGAAGCAACCAATGCAAAATCTTGTTGTTGCTAATCAATATGGTTCCAACATAGAAGTCTATCGACTAGATAACTCTGAAGAAGTGTCGGTTCAAGACCTTAATGATTTTTTTGAACAAACTGGTTTAACCTTGGATCAAGTGACGGGCAAAGCTCCAATCCAGAACCTGGAAGTTGATACCTGGAAGACTTATAAATTTGGCAAAAGTCTGTACAACCCTGCGGCTCTGAATGAATTGGGTACGCAAATGTACTTGCTCAACAAGTGGTATATGCAGGCGTGTGGCAGGGGTGAGCAGTGGATCTTTGTCAGATTTAGAGACCATCATTACTTCCGTGGAGATGACATCTTACATATTAGTTTCGAAGAATTGCATCAACTATTCCACTTGGACGCTCTGGATAAATCAATCATTAGCTCCTTTTGTTTGTAAGCGATTCTTACTTTTATTTAATAAACTCACTTCCATGCGTACGTGTATATAATTATCCTCACATATAACTTATATTTATATACATATTCTAGATGTCAGAGCTCCAAAGAATACAAGACACCAGTGTTGGCTTCATTGATCCTTATATAGTATTCAAAACCGATATTATTGTCAAGGACCACTGGGTATCTGAAGCACAGACGAATATCATGAAGTTCTTCGTGAAGCAGCACGACAAGACAACAATACTTTTCCCGTATAACTTTGAGTAAGTGTTAATAATAATGTAGTCTACACATTTTATGTAATATCAATACAACTTATATGCATGTACGTGTGTGTATAAACCAATGCAGGTTTCACTGGATACTCATTGTCATTGAGTTAAACTCAAGTCAGTTAGTAATCTTGGACTCATTGAGAAAAGAGCGAGCACTATACCAAGATATGATAGACATTATCCAGGGGTAATTTCGATCTCTCGCGCACAACTATTATTGAATAGACTTTGCCATAATTTATTAACAATCGTACATTATTGGTCGCACAGGGTTTGGAAAGAGTTTATTCGGCAACACCGCAAGGATTGCAAGGCACCACTTAATGTAGTTGAAATACCAGTAAGTAGTACTATATATACTTCCCCATGTGTTTAATTACTATATCGTACTTCAATTTACGTGTGAGATGATGAGAATAATCTTCTTCTCGTACAATGGTGTTTGCGGCAGGAACTAGGTAATAACTTGTGTGGATACTACGTTTGTGAATTTATCACTGCATATATAAGAAGAACTCCTGAAGATGTCCTCAGAGTACGTATATATCAATTTTTTATTTATTTTTAAATGAATATATATATATATATATATATATATATATATATATATATTAATACTTTTCCTTTTATTTCAAATGCAAGACTGAATGGTTGAAACGAAGGGTCATGCAAAAAGACCATCTGAAAGCAGTTCAAGAGTCAATAGCAGGATATCTTCTAGAAAAAGTGCTAAATCCCAACGGCGAGTTCTACTTTGATCTAAGGAACTAATGATATAAATTAAATGTTTATTGATATCGTTATTTTTGAGAACAAGATTATGAAAGTGTTGTATATATACATATATATCTATAATATATATAGTTTCATACTTTATTCGAATATAATAATGCTCCAGATGAGAATTAGATGTAATTATATGCGTGCGTGTATTTATATTAGCAGCGTAGAATACGTACATAAAAACATATTATATATTAAACAAATATGTGTAACTGAACTAAAAACAAATTAAACAAAAAAAAAGAAAAAGAAAAGGAACCTTTAGTCCCGGTTGGGGTTACCAACCGGGACTAAAGGGTGCGGCCACATTTGCTCGGCTGGAGGGCCTTTAGTCCCGGTTGGTTTAGTCCCGGCTCGATGACCCGGGACTGAAGGTTCCACCTTTAGTCCCGGGATCGTTGTCCCGGCGCGGTAACCAGGACTAAAGGTCGTTACCGCCCGGAACAACAAGTCCATTCTGTAGTAGTGATCATAGCACTAAGTTAGCCGCTTACGCTACAGGCATCCTAGTTGATATCTTCTCTAGCTTGAGAATTGACTAGTTCCCACAAAAGCAAGCTTAGATACTTTAGATACCTTCCATGGTTTGCTCAAATGGTATCCTCACCATATTGTACTGGTGTCCATACATTTTATTCTCCCTTTTTTATGAAACGGAAGAGCTCCTGCCCATATTCAAGAAAAGGGTCTTCGACAGAAAGATCAGATGCCCTGTGAAAGTTCAAACCTTCCTCCTCTTTAGGTGCCATAAGCAAAACCATACACGTTTCACTGGCCCATTGTGGAATAGCTAGAGTTTCCACTAGATACATCATCTCGCCTACTGTAGCTCTTCTTTCATCAGCAAGCACAAGTGTCAACTTCTTGAGCTCATTTCACTACTGGATTCAGGTTCTTTGTCGAGTGGCAAAGAACACACGGCAAAAAATTGACCGGCAAAGCCCTCTTTGTCGAATGTCTTTTATCGGGCACTCCGCAAAGGCTTTGCCGAGAGCCCCGGGGGCACTCGGCAAAGAAAAGCGACTGTCACGGCGCCGGTTCCGTTGACGGTCGCTTTGCCAAGTGCCAACCCTGCAGGCACTCGGCAAATATTTTTTATTTTTTTTTAAAAAATTCTTTGCTGAGTGCCCTCTATCCGGCCCTCGGCAAAGATGTTTTATTTTTTTTCTAAAAATTCTTTGCTGAGTGCCCCCTTGCCTGCGCTCGGCAAAGTTTGAATTTTTTTTTAAAAAAATTCTTTGCCGAGTGCCCTCTGGCCGGCACTCGGCAAAGTTTGAATTTTTTTTAAAAAAAAATCTTTGTCGAGTGCCATGGTCATGACACTCGACAAAGCTGGAAAAATAGTTTTCCGAGCGCCCATTTTTCCAGCTTTGCCGAGTGCTGTGACCATGGCACTCGGCAACGGGGTCCTTTGCCGAGTGCAACACTCGGCAAAGTGACCCAAAACGGCAATTTTTATTTTTTTACATTCCATCATGACAAATAAATTCATACAAACATATATCACATATATATCTCATCCATCACATATATATCTCATCCATCCACACATCCATCCGCACATATCACATCCATCACAATATATATCACATATATAATAATAAGTGCTCAAGTCCATCTAAATAAATCCACAAGTCCATCAAAGTCCACAAGTACATCACAAGTATATCACAAGTCCATCACCAAGTGAACAACAAATGAATAAAATACAACATGCACTCATCTCGGCCACTACGACTATGGTGAAGGTCCAACTCCATCATTCGGAGGTGCATGAGGTGGATTATTCGAACCACCGTCAGATGGAGATTGCACAAAGGAGAAAAGATTGCATGTGAGACAAGATTATTTGGATAACTAATCTAGGAAGGTAGATGCCATACAAGCAAAGCACAAGCGAAAGTAAAAAACTTTCATACTCACAGGAGTAGCTGCAGCTGCAGGACGCGGAGGCGGAGGTGGAACCAACAGCCCAGCTGGCAGAGAGAAGCCCACACGTTGCCCAAGCCCTTGTAGGAACTCCGTAATGTCCGTCAGCCTCTGCGTCTGGGCCTGCTGCTCGGCCCACTCGGCCTCCCGCTCGGCCCGCTCGGCCTCTAGCTGGGCCACCATCCTCTGGTGCGCGGCCTCCAGCTCCTGACGTTGCCTCATTTCTTGTTCCAGCCAGGCCTGCAATATTTCACTCCAATATTTCAGTAATGCAAAGCTAATTAAGGTGTGTAAAGATCAATGTATGGCGAGTAAAATAGGAATAACCTCGAGTGCGTCGACCCGGTGTTGTGCAGCGGTCGGCCGTGTGCGAATGGCCGGGCTCTCGCTCGTGCACCGTGCTCGGATCTAGGAGAGAGAGGGAGTAGAGGCCGTGTCGATGACGCCATCGCCAAGCCAGAACCGCCCATGCTTCTTGCCTTGCCCCGCCCTCATGACGGCCTCTCCATCGAAGTCCTAGGTGCTCGGATCGTGGTCTGACCCATGGAGCAACCACGCCACCTCAGTGTACCCACTGATGTGGGAGTGGACACTCGGGTTCGTGTATGCCTCGGGCGGGTCCTCCAGGTTGAAGGAGACGTCGAACATCGCCTTGCCCTTGTGGGCCATATACCATGCCTGGAAGTCCAAGCAAGCCTGGCACTATGTGACGCCGACTGCGAGAAAGACAGCACAATGATTACAAATCAGGTAGAATTGAGCGTCACAATAGATAAATGAATTCGCGTACCCATGCTTGTTTGTATCCGGCGAGGCTACGGCTGCCTTGATGGTGTGCTGGACCTTGCATCTGCAAACGACGGTCCCAGGTATCCCTGTGCATCTTGAGGTACTCCTCCATAAACCACCTCTCCACCATCATTGCCTAGCACTCGAGATACGCTTGGCACCACCACGGAATCATCTACACGTCATCAAGTATTGGACATATAAGAAGATCAAATTAAACCAACTTAATCTCAAAACGAATCAATATTGATGTTCTTCATTTACCTCAAGGTACTGCTCTTGGGTCAGCTGCATCTCTCTTGCATCTTTCTTAGTTTTCCTCTCTCCAAGCTTCGACCCGTAGTAGGTTATGATGGTCTGGATGCGCGCCTCGTGATGCATGTCGGTGATGAGTTTTTTACAGGCTTTGGTAGTCACCTGCTCCGCCCTGGCCTCAAATCCCTCGCATCTGTAATAAGTCTGCATACAAAAGCGATGTATCCATTCATTATTTCAAGAAAAGTCCAATGAATGCGACGTATTGAGCAATGTTGTGCGAGTGAGACTTACCCAAAAATCCGCCTTCACCCGCGCCGCCTTGTTGGGGGTACTCCACATCGAGGGCGACGGCATAGTGGTCAAACGAGTAGGCCGGCTCTATCTTCGATGCGTATGTGACAATGCTGAGGAAGTGTTGCCTGCACAGAAGACCCAGGATGCCGTTGACTAGCCTTCCGCTACCACCCGACACAACCACCCAGTTCCTGCACAAGTGATTAAGAAAAATTATTAGTTTTTTTCATCATATCATATGAAGTAGTGGTGATAACATATAAAGTTACTTACTTTTGCCCTTCGGGGTGAATCACTGGGCGTTGGTGAGGAAGCGGAACCTGTGGGAGGCTCGTGGGACCTCGCTAGTAGACACTCGAAGAGGAGTCAGAGGAAGCGGAACCCATGCCTGCCGTCTCGCACTCGTCGTCCTCGTGCGGCCCCTCCTCCTCGTCCGTCTGCCGAACCAGCTCCTCTTCTGACTCATCCACGGGCGCCACCTCCTCCTCGTGCGGCGTGGGAGGAGATGACCCCCTCCTACGGCTAGCGGCCCTCCTCCTCCTCCTGTCCGATCCCTCCGCCACCCCCTTCGCCTCCTCCTACAGCCGGCGTGGTCTTTGGTAAATCGAGTTCACGGACCTATGATGGTCGCCCGCCATCTTTGTTCAATTACCTGCAATAAAAAAGAAAAACAAGACGTAATTAGAAATAGGTGCAAAAATGAACAAAACATAATTACAAAAAACATAGTAATACATGTATTAGAAATATATGAAAAAATGAACAAAACATAATTACAAAAAACATAGTATTACATGTATTAGAAATAATCTTCATGATTGAGATTAGCTGGATCATAGGTCTCGTCATCACTATCAACATTGTCCAACTCATCAACACTATCTGAAGGAGGAATGTTGTCTTTATTGTCATTGCCTAAACATAATCGCTCAAGCATTTGTATGTCCTTCAGATTTCGCACCTCGTCTCCAGTGTCCTCATCATCATCCCTTTCATTGTCTACTTCCATTCCTATCTCTTCGGTTAAGTCTATGTCAAACCTCCCTTGTAGCCCCTCTTCTTGATAGAACTCTCCATCATATGTGTTTGGGTTGAAGTTGTAATCTTCATCATTTGGGACATGTAGTTTACCATGTGGCGATACCTTGTGCACAATAGACCAACCCTTAAGATGCTCGGTGTCTTTGCACACATATGACGTATAATAAACCTGGACGGCCTGTTGAGCCACAATGTAGACATCTTTTCTTGGATAGACGGAATCCTGTCGAATCTCAACTAGCCCAAGCTTAGGGGTCCATCTCGTTACTCCAGGATGAAACCAGTGTCATTTGAATATGACAGGAGTAAGAGGTTTGGAACCATAGAATGATAGTTCGTAGATTTCTTCAATTCTTTCATAATAGTCGAGTCCATCAATGCCGGGCGTAACAACTCCGCTGTTTGTGGTTTTTCGATTGGGCTAACTCTGCAAGTAGCTTGCTGTGTGAAAATGATATCCATTCACGTCATAACTGGTAAATGATTTGACCCTAACGACACAGCCATTTGCAACCTGTCTCAGCTCATCACTTATAGGCGCATCAGTTTGGGCTTTCTATTTGAACCAACAAATGAAATCAGGGCTCTCTAGTCCCGCACCCTATGAAAGAAGCATATCATTTTCTTGCGGGGTAGGTTGCCTTGATCCATGCCAGGATTGACGAAGAAATTCCCTATACCAACAAGAAATAAGGGGGTTGGACGAAGAAACAAGGACATACGGTGAAATAAAACAAGTTCTTTTAGAACTTACCCAATGAACGGTTGCACCTTGACAAGGTTGGTCAACACATATAGCATGATACTACGCCACTCTTCATTTTTCAATTGCTTAGTGGTCGATGCACTTGTGCTTCCGAGTTGCCCTTGGAAAAGGTTGAGGTTCGATTCATTTTCGCCAGCATTGTAACGAGGGGGTGGATTATAAATGCTAGGAAGGTTCTCAGTGTAGTATTTCTCTGTGAAGTTTGACACCTCCTCTAGAATGTATGCCTCTGCAATGGAAGCCTCAATTTTTGCTTTATTTCTACATTTTTTGCGAAGAGTCTTCAGACATCTCTCGATTGGATAGCACCAACGGTTCTGCACGGCCCCCCCCATCTGTGCCTCATATGGGAGGTGCACAATCAAATGCTACATCAGCAAAAAGCAGCCAGGTGGAAAGATCTTCTCCAACTTACAGAGCAACATGGGTGCCGCTTTTTCCAAGTCATCAATGATGGTCCGAGAGAGCTCCTTGGCACAAAGCTGGCAGAATAAGTAGCTCAACTCTGCCAGCACTTGCTAGACATGCTCTGGGACATAGCCTCGAACCATCACCAGAAGAAGCTGCTCAATCCATATGTGGTAGTCATGACTCTTGATCCCGTTGACTCGTAGAGTGCCTAAGTTCACTCCCCTCTTTAGATTCGCTGCATACCCATCAGGGAACATTAGCATCTGGATCCATTCAAGTACTTCCCTCCTTTGGTCCTTTTTCAAGACGAAATCGGCCTTAGGCCTTCTCGAGGTCTTGCCATGACTAGGAGGCTGCATCTCTTGATTTGGTCTATCGCACAACGTTGTCAGGTCCACTCTAGCCTTAGGGTTATCCTTAGACTTTTCAGTGTCCATGAGTGTTGCCCAAAGTGCCTCGACGACATTTTTTTCAGTGTGCATTACATCAATGTTATGTGGCAGAAGAAGGTCATCGAAATAGGGGAGCCTCGTCATGCCCGAGATATGAGTCCACATATGTTGCTCACCATATCCCACAAAACCACCTTCTTCATTGGGCACGAGAGCATCTATCGGAGCATGAACCTCGGCACCAGTCATCATCCGTGGTGCAGGGTTTGTCACTTTGACACCTTTCATAAAGTTCTTGATGTCTTGTCTGAATGGATGGTCAAGAGGTAGGAATTGACAATGTCTGTCAAACGACAAATACTTGCCACCCTTTTGCAACCAAATGAACCTCACACCTTCCTTGCATATTTGGCATGGGAACTTCCCGTGAACACACCAGGCGCAGAATATCCCATACGCCAGGTAGTCATGCAGGGAGTAGTAGGACCAAACGTGCATTTTGAAGGTTGTCTTTGTAGCTCGATCGTATGTCCATACCCCTTCATCCCAAGCACGGACCAATTCATCAAACACGGGCTCCATGAACACACCCATATTACTCCCTGGGTGTCCAGGAATTATCAACAACAAGAATACGTTATGTTGTTGAAAGGAGACACCAGAGGGGAGATTAAGGGGGATAACGAAGATGGGCCAACATGTGTATGGGGCAGCCATCATTCCATAAGGATTGAACCCATATGTTGCTAGCGCGACACGTACATTACGAGCCTCATCTGCTTTGTCACGATGTTTGTCATTAAAGCGGTTCCTAGCTTCACCATTGGATGGATGTACCATCTTGTCAGGATTGTACCATTTGCCATTTTTGTGCCATGTCATCTGTTTCGCGGATTCCTCGGTCATGTATAGCCGTTGGATTCTCGGTAGGAATGGAAGGTACCATAGGATTTTCATGGGGATCGTAAGTTGCCTCTTCTGGCCATCATCAGAGTCAACCTCTAGGTACCTGGAGGATTTACACTTTGGACAAAACTTTGCATGTTCGTGTTCTTTCCTAAATAGGATGCACCCCTTCGGACAAGCATGTATCTGCTCATACGACATCTTAAATGCACGAAAGAGTTTCTGTGACCCATACATGCTCTTTGGCAGAATGTGGCCCTTCAAAAGTAGGGTGCCAATCATGGCCAACATCTTATCGAAGCCTTCTCGACTCAAGTTTAACTCAGACTTTAACCCCATTAAGCGTCCAATGGCATCCAGTTGAGACACCGTTGACCGATCATGAAGTGGTTTCTATGTCGAGTCCATCATGTTGTAGAACGCCTGTGCGGCTGCCTCCATCTCCTCCTTCTCACGCCCCTCATTGAATTGTCCTTGGTGAAAGTCATCTAACATGTCTGCTACCTCAGCATCAGCATCAAAAGCCTCCACCCGTGGTCTCACCACCTCCTCTCTCATACGATGGGCTTCACCATGGTGGACCCACCGGGTGTAGTCTGGCGTAAATCCATTCTTCACAAGATGCTTACCCATTTCCACCTTGTTTACCCTTCTCCTGTTTCCACATTTGCTGCAGGGACACAAAACTAGGCAATGTCCTTTAGCAGCCTTGCCAAATGCACTATTCAAGAAAGCATCGGTCTTGTTCATCCATTCCGTGGTGTAATCACTCTGACTTCTTCGACCCATGTACATCCACTGATGGTCATCCATCCTCTAACATATGTATCAGCGAGTAATATAACCATCAATTGCATCTACATGGTGTTCCTACTGTCTAATAGGTGAGGATAGGTCCTAATCCCACCCGCGGATGCATAGATGAGGTTAGTTTCCATGCTCTACTTCTATCCAAGATAGAATTTCGGCAGCACCTCCCTGTTGTTCTCTAGATACATGTCCTGCCAAAAAAGAGTGCGTATCCAGAGAACAATAGGGAGGTGATGCCGAAACTCTGTCTCGGACTAGAGCAGACCATGGAAACTAACCCATCTACGCATCCATGGGCTGTCCAAAAAACATGGACAATCCGAAACAGATACGGTCATAGATATGCAAAGATCTGCATACCTCCAACCGTATCTCTTTCGAATGGGAGACGCCTAACTAGGTTACGCGATCTACGACCATGATACGGAAAGAGGGGTTATACCTAGGGTGGCGGTGGAGTCAGGCTAGTGGGGCCATGGTGGGTCGGTGCAGTGGCGAGGCAACGTGGTGCAGGTAGGCCGACATGGCGATGGGAACTCCGACTCGGCAAAGAACCCGTTTCCGGTAGTGTTTGCTCTCTGGGTTATGTACTTAATGAACATCACCTCACTTAGATCACCATAGATCTCATGGAGAACCACCATTTTTATGTGTGACTAGACACATTCGATAGGACTGAGCTCCCTAAAAAACTCAGCATAGTGCTTTCCAGTTGGTTCATCAACACGAGCAGACTACAAAATCAGTAAACTCTTCTATTAGTGAGAACTGATGGTAAAAATTGATGAATAATAACTGAATTAGTGTTCATATTGTCACCTCCACATGTAGGGTCTCAATGTTGGGAAAGCATCTGATGAAGCTGAACAGCATTTGAACTTCCTTGAAGACACCCAAATTCACCTTTAGCGCTAAGATCTTGACGCTTGGAAGCATGGTTCTTGGGCTCACCTTTGTGTCAGCCTGCAATGCAATCCATGAATCAAGCACATTCACCACACTCACACACATGAAAAATGCATCATAAAGTACACAGCACCTTGATGATGGTGTTCCTAATTCGAAGCTCGTGGACTCTCGGTTCCAAGTAACCAAGCACCTTCAGCTCAGGTGCACCTTTAGGAATCCTAACCCCATAAGTGACACATCACCTATAGGACCAGGAGGACATGTATCCCACATGATGAGGTGCTTTAGGAGTGGTGAGTCCACCACTTCGAGGTCAAACGCCATGGACTCCCAGAAGAGCACACACTGGAGTCTTTGGCCATGGAGGCAAACATGTTTTGGTTTGTCGAAGCTAAAAAAGGGCACGAGTGTCTTGAGAACAGGGCTCGAGGCGAGCATGTGGTCAAGGTCACGGTCCTCAAAGAAGGTGTTGACCATGGTGAGCTCACGGAGGTGGGGGAAGACGCCGGTACCATCGGGTAGGTCTGCAGTGTCCGAAAAGTGCCAACAACCAAGGTAGAGGCGCTCTGGCTTCGCGCATCGGACGATGTCGACGGGGAGGCACAGCAGATCCATTTCCCTCGGGAGGCCAATGAGGGCGAGGTTCTGGATGCCACCGGCGGCGAGGAGCCACCACCACTGGTCGAGCTCATGTTCGTGTTTATCGAAGAAACATAAGGCGAGGTGGACGGTGTGGAATAGACCTGGGTGCCCGGCGAGGATGCGGTCGGCTGCAGCAACGCGCGCCGGCTCATCGGGGTCGAGGTGCAAATCATAGAGCACGAGCAGTGTAGAATGCCAGACATGGTGCCAGCGGGTGGAGAGTGCGGTGGTGTGCACGATGTCCTTGATGGGGAGGGGAGAGACGATGTTTCGGCGGAGGTCGTCGGGGAGGGCGCTGATGTGGTCCTCACCATCATTGGGCTCCCTGGTCACGACGAAGAGGGTTCCGTCCACGGTGACGGTGCAGGCGGGTAGCCAAACGATGGGCTGGCTAAAGAAGGCCTCCATGGTGGTCGCTGACCTAGCTGTGGAGATAGTGCGGGGAGGATTTTGGCCAGAGCTGGGAGCGGGGGAATGGCAAATTCAATTTTATTCGATCGGTAGAAGCGAGAAATTTCAATATTTAACTTTGAATTCGTACGTCTCTCAATATTAGACATCTAATTTGCAAGTATTTTAATATTTAGTCGCCCCCTCTTTCGCTCTTGGGCCGCTCGCTCCTCTCTTCTTTTCGCTGTGGCCCAGCCTAGTGCAAATCACGCCGCCCGCGCGCCCTGTCCTCTCTCGCTTGTCTCCCTGACACGCCGGGACCACGTGTCATCGCCTTCCCCTTCCTCTACTCGTGTCCAACACGGACACTGCTGCCACCGCCTCCGCGCCGTGGAGTCCACTTCCGTTACGCCGCCTAGCGTGCATCCCATGCCTCTAGCCACCCATAAATAGCAGCCTTAGGTGCGCCGCCCTGTTCCCAACCCTCTTCGCTAGCCGCTGCCCTCGTTTGAGTAGCAGCCATTGCTACCCTAGCGCCGCCGTCGTTGCCATCCTCCTCACCGAGCGAGCCACCGCTGCAGTCCTGTTTTTGCCAACGAAAACTCCTTCGGTGAGTTCACCTAGATCTCTTTCTCCCCGTGTTCTTCCCGTGTCTAACGGTGGCCAAAGTCACCGATTCGACCAGTGTCGGCGAGCTCCTCTGCTCTCCGACCATGGCGCCGCCGCGCATAGCGCCGCTCCGGTGACCTCCGTTCCTTGATTTGATTTGCACCACCCGATCTAAAATCAATGGCCTAGATTAGAAGATACCGATTAAGCTGGCTTATTTGCTAAAGAGACCCTCGGTTTTTGGATAATCTATCCCGTCGTTCCTGATTTTATTCTAAAGAGCCCCTGGATACCTTGCTGCCATAGAGAGGGCTGAGGAGCAACTCGACGGGCTTGCCAGCACCATAACTGATGAAGTAGACCTTAGGATGGAGAAGCCTGATGAATAGGTTGTGTAAGTTTGAAAAAACTTGTTGAGCACATGTGCCGGATAGGCACGTTGTAAGAAATGATATTCTTTGGCTTGTGTAGGCTTGTTAGTTTAATGACAATACTTAGCATGTATGCTATGAATATGATCCATCTTGTGAGGGTACTTGAGAACCTAAGACAGGTTTTTCAAATTGTTTAGACTTGGTAATCTTTCATATAAGATTGTAGTCTACTTAGGCTGTAAATTTGTCATGTCATGTCCTTTAGAAAGGCGCGTAAGACCGAGTAGCTGAGTAAAAAGTTGATCAACATAGTCGCTATGATTAAAATCATGTTAGACCCTTCTGTCGATGTTAAGTGTTCAAAGTCAATTGTTCAAGGAACCCATGTGATGATTGTTTGCTGTTAGGATCCCATCCTGTAGCCAACGAATCAGGTTACATGCTTTTGGGAATCACCCTACCTAGGACAACATGCAATAGTTAAACTAAATGTCAGTAATTGGCTCCCGGCCAAGGAGATGTAAGCCATCCGGGTAGGAGGTGTATCTCGTGTAACATAGCTTAGTACTCGGTATCTGTGTGTCGAGATAATTTATCATATTGAGAGATGTGTAGCCACACAAGTAGTCAGTTGTATATCTCATATATGACGTAAAAACTTCAACAAAGGGGAACTGAAAAGTTGTGTAAAAAGAAAAAAAGACAGATTCATCTAGTGAATAATATCGATTCTGTATTAATAAAGAACCTTAGACGCTAGGACACTGAATTTACTTAAGCATAAAATCTCCGTAGCTGGTCGATATTCTAGGAGTTAGGCATGGGATCGCCGTCCTCTGTGATTAACTCGAAAGAACCTGGCCGGGTAACTTTGGAGACGATGAAGGGGCCTTCCCAGGGACTGAGTAGCTTGTGGCGTCCCGAGGTATTCTAGATACGTTTGAGAACTAGATCTCTGACTTGAAAGGCACTAGGGCGCACATTCTTGTTGTAGTGACGTCGTAGGCCTTGCAAGTATCTGGCAGACTAGAAGTGTGCGTTAAGCTTAATTTCTTCCGCACTGTTAATTTCTAGCCGCTAGGTTTTGGCTGCTTCACCTTCATTGTATTGTTCAACCCTATGAGAGTTCCATATCAAATTTGCTGGTAAGATGGCCTCTGAGCCATAAACCAAGAAAAAGGGAGAGTACCCTATCGCTCTACTTTGCTGAGTGAGCAATCCCTAATCCACCTTGGGTAACTCATATATCCACTTGCCGCCGTAGTCTTTAAGTTCGTCAAATAGCTTGGGCTTTAATCCGGCATGGAGTAGCCTATTAGCCCACTCTACTTGGCCGTTTGCTTGAGGATGGGCTACGGAAGCGTAGTCGATGCTGATGCCACAATCTTGAGCCCAATTTCTGAACTCCATAGCTATAAAGGGTGAGCCAAGATCTATAATGATCTGATTGAGCATACCAAACCGGTACATAATGTCTTGCATGAATTCGACTGCCTTTGTAGCATTGAACTTGACGAGTGGCTTATACTCTATCCACTTGGTAAACTTATCAATATCTACGTAGATGTACTCGAAACTACCTGATGCTCGTTTGAGGGGTCCAACCATGTCAAGCCCCCAGCATGAAAAAGGCCATGATGGAGGGATGCAGATAAGGTTGTGAGCTGAGACATGGGCTTGTTTGGCAAAGAACTGATAGCCCTTGCAGTGTCACACTAGCTCTTTTGTGTCTTTGAGTGCTGTAGGCCAATAGTACCCAGATCTGAAAGCCTTGTCGACTAAAGTCCTAGAAGCTACATGATTACCACATCACCTAGAGTGGATTTCCTCCAAGATCTGCTGCCCTTCTTCAGGTGTAATGCATTTGAGGAGAACACCAGATGATGTGCCCCACCAGTAGAGCCTGTCTCCAACTAAGATGTAATTCTTACTTTTGCGTGTGATCTGCTCTGCTTCTACCTTGTTGTCAGGCAACTTGTGATCTCGGATGTAATCAATAAATACTTGCGTCCATGTCGGGTTAACCACAAGTACGTGGACATTAGGGCTTGGGGTACTGGTGGGTGTGGAGGCATCTTGCTTGATTGAAGGGACTTGGAGTTCCTGCACGAACACATCAGGGGGTACCTGGGCTCTGTCTGATCCTAATTTGGCCAAAGCATCAGCTGCAATGTTGAGATCTCACATAACATGGAGGATTTCTAGACCTTGGAAGTGTTTCTCGAGTTTACGGACTTCTACGCAGTAAGCGTCCATGGTTTCCTTGGTGCAGTCCCAATCCTTGTTAACCTGGTTGATGACCACCGAGGAGTCGCCATAGACAAGTAAACACTTGATGCCTAGTGAAACTGCTACTCAGAGGCCATGAAGGAGGGCCTCGTACTCGTCTTTATTGTTGGTAGCAGGCCAAAGTATTTGTAGGACATATTTAAGTTGCTTTCCATCCGGAGATATGAAGAGAATGCCAACGCCTGCACCTCCTAGCTTGAGGGAACCATTGAAATACATCTTCCAATGGCCGAGGATAACTGTTGGAGTAGGCTGCTGGGCTTCGGTCCACTCGGCTTTGAAGTCAGCCAAGACTTGAGATTTGATAGCCTTGTGGGAAACGAACTCAATGTTCTAAGCTCCAAGTTCAACTGATCACTTGGATATGCGTCCTATTGCATTCTGATTGCATAAAACATCGTCAAGTGGGAAGTCCGATACCACTGTTACCTTGTGCTTGTCAAAGTAGTGGCATAGCTTGCGTGAAGTAATTAAGAGGGCATAGAGGAGTTTTTGCACATGTGGGTACTTGGCCTAGGATTCTAATAGCACCTCGCTAATATAATAGACAGGTCATTGTACCTTATATACGTGCCCTTCTTTAGCCCGCTCCACAAATATTGCCATGCTAACTACCGTAGTAGTAGCTGCAATGTAAAGTAGGAGTGGTTCATGCTTCTTAGGTGGACTAAGAATTGGAGAGGTGGATAGGTACTCTTTGAGCTTCTGGAAGGCTTCGTTAGCTTCAGTTGTCCACTCGAACTTGCCCATCTTTTTCAACAACCTAAAGAAGGGCAGACCTTTCTCCCCGAGTCGTGAGATAAAACAATTGAGGGCCGCCATGCACTCTATCAGTTAGGAACATCTTTGATGCAGTGAGGTTGAGTCATCTGAGTGATTGCTTGAATCTATTTCGTGCTGGCTTTGATACCCCTATGGCTCACGAGGAAACCCAATAGCTATCCAGAAGGAACTCCAAACACACACTTGGTTGGGTTAAGCTTCCACTTGTACTCATGAAGATTGTCAAAGGTTTGCTTCAGGTCTACGATTAGAGTAGAGGGATCCTTGGTCTTGACGACGACATCATCCACGTAGGCTTCTACATTATGACCGATCTGTTTGCTTAGGCATGCCTGGATAGCCCACTGATAGGTTGCACCGATGTTTTTTAGCCCAAAGGACATGGGTGTGTAATAGTAGGCACCAAACAAAGTGATGAAGGATGTCTTGCTCTAAGCTTCTTTTCGGAGGGCGATCTGATGGTAACCCGAGTAGCAATCAAGGAAGGATAAAAGAGCTGACCCAGCCGTGGAGTCTATGATCTGATCAATGCGAGGTAAGCCCAAGGGATCCTTCGGGCAGTGCTTGTTGAGATCTGTGTAGCTAATGCACATGCGCTGCTCTTTCGAATTCTTCTGGATGAGTACATGATTGGCTAGGTAGTCAGGGTGAAGAATTTCCCTAATGAACCATGCTGCCAATAGCTTGGTGATTTCCTTCTTGATTGCCGCTTTCTTATCAGGTGAGAACCATCGTAGTCATTGCTTAACCGGCTTTGAGCCGGGGTTTAAATCCAATTTGTGCTTAGCCAACTCTCTCGGAACACCCAGCATATTAGCCATCTTTCATGCAAAGATATCCTTGTTTTCCCTGAGAAAATTGGTGAGCGTGAGTTCCTATTCTTTAGAGAGGTGGGTGCTGATGATAGCCGTCTTAGAGGGATCACCAGTACCCAAATCAATCTCGATGGTATCCATCTTAGAGGGTGAGGCAATGATTCCTTCCTTCTTAGTCGGAATCGCCATGTCTTCCGGCTTAGTCTGCCATGCAATGTTGGTAATCTCCTATGCTTCTTAGGCTTGCTGCGTTCTGGCTGCGATCTGGATGGCTTCCATGTCGCAGTCATATGAGGGCTTAAGGTCACCTCAGAAGGAGAGTACGCCATTGGTACCCGGCATGTTGAGCAAGAGGTACGGGTAATGCGGTATGGCCATGAACTTAGACAAAGCGGGTTGACCGAAGATAGCATGGTATGATGATTCAAAGTCAGCTACCTCAAACTAGATGAACTTCGTTTGGAAATTGTTTGGGGTGCCAAACATTACTAGGAGCATGATCCATCTGAGTGGCATGGCAGCCTTGCTGGGTACTATCCCATAGAAAGGGACGTCAGTGGGAGTGAGTAGGCTGGTAAAATCCAAGCCTATCTTCTTTAGCGTGTCTAGAAATATTATGTTCAATCCTGTGCCGCTGTCGATCAGGGCCTTGGGGACTGTCATGCAAGCTATTGTTGGACCCGGGACAAGTGGATAGTGGTCGGCATTAGTCACACTAGTCCATTGATCTTTCCTAGAAAACTAGATCGGGTACTCAGACCAATTCAGGTACTTTGGTGTTGAAGGTTCTGCTGCCATGATATCCCAAAGAGCCAACTTCCCAGAGCGCTTGTTTGATGAAGTCGGTAACCCCACAAAGATTACTGCAATTTGGCCCTTGGACTGTTGGAAGCCAGGGTTAGCGTTGTCATCTCCATCTTTGTTGTTATCAGTTTTACCCTTGCCTTTATTGGTTTTGGCATAGAAACCCAGTTCTTGGAGTTGTCTACACTCGGCCGCCGTGTGCTTGGCGTTCTTGTGGAAAGGGCAGGGTAAATTCTTGAGGTCTTCAAACTTCTTGTTATTCTTGTTAGACTTCTTAGACCTATCCATGGAAGCAAGGGTGTTGTCAGGTCCTCTCTTTCTGGCAGATTGTCCACCCTGATTGCTTCTGGGGTCGTAACCTTTATCTTGTGGGCTACGTGGGAATCGTTCACAAGTACGCTCTTCAGATGCAATCATCTTTTGTACTATACGCTTGAATTCCTCAGCGGTCTCTAGATTGTCGTCATAGAATTTTTCAAACTGCCACTTGTATTTGATCCCGTTAGCGAAGTGATCTATCACCTCCCTATTTGTGATATCGAAGACTTAGGCTCGTATTTCAGCAAAGCGGTAATAATATTGCTAGAAGGATTCATCTGGTTTCTGTTTGTAGGTTCTAAGCTCGTTCTGAGTACTTGGGTGGGTGAGAACACCGCAAAAATTTTCACAGAATTTACGCTGAAGCTATCCCCATGTATCAATGGAGCGGGCTCGTAGTCTATCAAATTAGGTGAGAGGCACAGTGTCGAGTGCCATGGGAAAATATAATACTTTGATTTCATCGTCGTCGCCTGCCAACTCGATGGACTAAGAGTAGATGTGCAACCATTGGTTGGGTTCTGTCTTCCTGTCATACTTGGTATGGTTGGATGGCTTAAACTTGTAGGGAAGCCGCACGGAGAGTAGTATGTCCTAGAAACAAGGGAACCTGTCCAGTGGGATATCGACTTCTCTATACTCGGACTCGCCTCTGCCTTCCCTATTGTTGTACTGGTGCCCATGATAGGCCGACTACGTGGCACACTGATTCCTGTTCTGGTTACCCTGAGGTCCTAGATGGGAGTGGGCTGGTACTCGCTGTTCTCCTCCTTGGTTACCCTATGGTCCAAGACAAGAGTAGGCTAGTGCCCACACCTCTGTCCCTCGGGAAGGGTTAGCTTGAGATGTCGCTTTTGTAGCCTGCATCTAAAGGGCTGTTGATTCCAAAATAACTTTGAGTCATTGCTAATCTGGAGTAGGGTTTTTTATGGCCGCCATCTCCTCTACCAGGGCGTAGACATTGGCATAGGGAATGGTAAAGACCCTGTGGCTAGCTACTTCCATGAATTCAAGCTCAAGGTTGCGTGATGCAGAGGCTCTGATGGCATCATGGTCTTGGCGCTGTCATTCCTCTTCTTCACCCCATAGACGCTGTTCATACGCTACCTCTATAGCCAAGCGCTATCGTTCAACGTCTCGACAAGTCGATTGATACCGCTGCCACTCCTCCCTATGGTGTTGGGCACGATTACGTCGAGCCTATCAAGCTCTATTCTTCCTTTCCCTAGCCCTCTTCTATTCATCCATCTCTCCGTTGGGTGGCACAATGTCTAGGGAGATGTCGGACAAGGTTTCCTCTCCATCTTGGATATCTGGTGGGTTAGGCATAGGGATCTAAGGTGGTTTCCCAGCCATGAAGACTTCTCTAGGGTGCTTCATGGCCGAGTGAGTTCTAGATTCTGCAGTCGTCGCAATGTCCAAGATCTCTGTAGAATCGTGATCGTTGTTGTCCACTGGAAGAGTGCTGCCATCTTGATGAGGCAAGAGCTCCACCATGCCGACTAGATGAGATGGATCTATTAAAGAAGTGTTTGGTCGAGCACCTGGCCAATGGACGATGCCTCCTTCGGGTGTGATGGATAGAACCAATCCTCTTTGGGCACCCACAAGAGGGATTTCTTGCTCAGACTACACGAGGTGGCTGATCGTATCTTGATAGATTGAAGCCAAATTCTTGAGTCCGAGTGGAAAATGAACTAGGTCTTCAAGTTGGACTTCAGATGGGATCTCCAACCCAGACAAAAGTGACGTGTCCGAGTAGGAGTCATGGTTGATGGTGACCTCCTGAGTTTGAGTTGAATCAGAAATTGAGAGGTGTGAAAACTTCTCGACGAGTTGATCCAGTGTAATCGTCGAGACATCTGGTGAAGCTTGAGGCGCCAGCATCTCCATGAGATGACTCTAGAGCTTGCCATTGTCGTCTGCCTTGTAGATCCAGGAGGTAAAGATGAAGGTGTTTCCCGCCGAGAAAATCATGTTGTCGAGGTCCACCGAGCTCTCGATTGCAAAGTCACCAAAAGCCCCTACCTGGCACACCAGTTATCGGTGTTTGATGACCGGCAATTCATCATGGGGTTACCCAAGATGATGTTCTTCAGCGTAAGCAGAACTCGATAGTAAACGCAAAAAGACGAACGATTTTATACTGGTTTGGACCCTCTTATCGAGTAAAAGCCTTTATGTCTAGACAGCGTGTAGCCTTTTATGTTGGATTGATTGTATGATTGTTAGGGTTACAAGGGGGTGCGTCATACCTCTCTTTATATAGGGGAGAGGGTAAGAGCACGTATCTAGTCCTAGTCGGTTACAAGAGAAGAGTCCTAGTCCTATTACAGAATCTAGCTTTCATAGTAAGCCGACTAAGTTGATCTAGAATAGCTTGAAGTCCACACCACCTTGTCTTGCGTCCTTCAACAGATCGTGGGCCAACCTAGGGCCCATCTGGGTAGAACTCCCATGGGGAACCCCTAGGACCCTGGTCCGTCACACAACATGAATCATGATCAAAGCATATAAAGCATGGTATATGATATAACATGATCGAACATGCTAAGGGGTTACATCTTCGCATATGTCCAAGCATCTCAACTCATACCACAAATATATTTATCTGAATGTAAAGGCATCAGTGTATAATATCTCATAATATTTTTATGATCCTTTAAAAGCCATCTCAAAAATGAAGAGAACCATCCGCGTCTAGATCACATCACGCAAAAGACCAAGATCCATTAAGCTCATGTTCTTCATCCTGCATCTATCTGAAAAAACTACATAGCACTACAAGATGTCGAGGCCTTTGTACTTGGGTTAGTCATGAAACATTTAGGAGTCTAGTACTGAGACACATGACTGAAAGCACGAGTAGGCATAACACAAGTATTCTTATTGAAAATTCAGGTTTAGATTTACTTGTGTTTCTATCAACAAATGGTGTTTGCTTCACCCTATGCACAAAGAAGTGTGACACAACCTCACGTGGAACAAATTTGCGCTTCTAAAATTAGACATAGCCTTGGCTCTTTCTTTCCTTTGTTGTTTAGCTAGTCTAAAGCAAAAATCTACCAGATGTCCATCTTTACCACAATGAGTGCAAGTTTACTTAACTTTATGTTTAATTTGAGAAGTAGAAGCAACATTTGCATTCACTTGACTAGTAGAAGACATAATACCAGCAGATTTAAAAACCATCCTTTTACATTCATTAGCTATCTCAAATTTACCACTACCAACAAGTTTAACAATAGTTGGTGCATGAGTCTTAGAATGAGCATAAGGATCAAAACCTAAACCAGTTTTATGTGTGCTAGTCTTTTGTTCCAAAATTTGATTCAACATTTTGGTTCCCATCTTCCCTTGCAAGTAATCAATACGTTTCAAAAGGGTAGCATAATTTTCACAGGCATCATTATTAGATTTATCCTTTTTACCACAATTTGAGCAAGAAAGAACCTCATGAATAGCAAAGTTATCTTTTAGTTGTGCTATTTTAACATCAGCATCTTTCAACTTCAAATTAAGCAATTCACATTTATCACAAGAAGTTGGTTCAACAATAGCACAAACATGTTTCTCATTTTTATCTTTTTCAGCCTTAAATTGCTCTAGAGTAGAAGCATGCACATCCCTTAATGATGTAAGCTCAGCATACACTAATTCACAAGATTTGCAAGAATCATAATCAGGAATCAATGTTTTAAGTCTTGCAATTTTAGCATGTAAAGATTCAATCAAAGCATCATGCTTCTTAATCATTTTATTTCTTTTATCTACTAAAGCACCAAAGTTTTCAACAGCACAAACTAAATCATCATAAGAAGGTTCTGATTCGTTACCTTCACTGTCACTATCGATGTCACTTTTGATGGTGCTTTTGTTGCTTGCAATTAGACACAACCCAATTAAATTTTTCTTACCTTTGGGAGCATCGTCCTCGCTGTCCGTGTCCACATCACTCAAGTTGACTTGATCAAGAGCTGAAAGAACACGATGCACCACCTTGCGGTTCAGGTAGCTCTTCTTCTTGTTGTTCCTCAATGTGTGCTTCTTCTTGTCACTTGTTTCAATTTCTTCTTCCTCGTCCTCTTCATCCCTTGCAATTCTTGCTAAAAACTTTGGGCACTTAGGACGAATATGTTGGAGCGAGCCACACTCAAAACATCTTTGGGAATCTCCACTTTTTCTTTTTCTTGTTCTCACATTCTGCAAAGCTTGATCAAAATGAGTAGAGAAGTGTGCTAATTCTTCCTCTAGAAGTTGTTCGAGCTGTTCATCGGTTAGTGAAGACAAGAATGATAATACAAAGCTTGATGACGATGATTCATTATTAGACATGCTATGTTGAGAGGCCAAAGCAATTGATTTATTAAAATTCTTTCTAGCAAAAACATCTAATTCATGAGTTTTCAATTTAGAATAGAGAACATCTAAAGTAAGCGTACTCACGACAGTAGATTCTCTAATAGATGTAACTTTCATCTCCCAAATAGACATATCTAAAGCTCCAAGTAATTGACGTGCATTTTTAGCACTCGTATATGTAACATTAACAGCACATAGATTGCTTGAAATTTTATTAAAGCGAGTAAAGAAGTCATCTAATGCTTCACTGGGTTTCATCTAAAAAAGCATGTAATCCTTTTTATACATATCTTGATGTACCTCTTTAATTGTAGATGAACCCTCATGATAATCACAAAGTTCTTTTCATACCTAATATGAAGATTTGAGATGCACAACACGATCAAAGTCACTCCTTCCAATTCCTTGAATGACCAAGTTCCTCGCCTTGTTGTTAGCCTCCACTTGTGACATGTTCGTCGCTGTCACAACATCATTCTCGGGCACCTCAAAAGGCTTGTAGACCTTCTCCCATATTACAAAGCCTTGCGCTTGAATATAAGACTCCATCTTCGCTTTCCAGAACTGAAAATCAACACCATCGAAAATAAAAGGTTTTGTCGAATTCCTATCCGTCGACATGTTTTCTAATCACCGGTTAAGATCAATTATAAAAAGAACCTGGCTTTGATACCACTTGTAGGATCGATTCACGCTTAGATAGGCAATCAGAGGGGGTGAATGATTGCAGAAGCCTAAACTTAATTTTAAAACTTCCCCCTAAACACAAAACAAAATTAAGCCTCGTTTTCAATTCTGGATAGAACACTGCACCTCTAGTAAAATTAATTTCGACCAAATGTTGTAGCTCCGGTGGACCTCAAACTTTTATAGATTAAAGTATATGAAATTATTCAACTATCCAACTGGAATCACATCAATTGGAGGTCTAGAACTAGAGATATAAAATAAACAAGATCACTATGTCAGATGGTGATGAGAATTATCAATCAAGCCCTGAATTCATGATTAAGCCCTCGTGTCCACATCTCAACTATCGTTGTTAACGTATCCACGCACATCACTCGTGTCCACGTGTCACGACCACCAATCATCATCACACCGTAGACCGCACATTTCCCGTGTACATCTCACGGAGTGATCTCTTCACGTACATTGTTCTCTTAGCCCGAACGTCTCGCATGACACCCTTGACCGATAGGACCTCAGTTCCTCCCTGAACTTAGTCCCGAAACCTCAGTACCTCCCTGAACCTAGTTTTAGTCTGTCATCGACCACGTTCCGCCTCAAGCAACATCTGCACATGAACAAACACGCAAACTGCGTCCGAGCCCAAGTCCACGACTTGACTCAAGTCAATCCGCACAACACCTCACACGAGCACGTCATGCAAGAATACCAAATCACCACACTATCACAAGTGTATCCAACCATCATGCTATCACAAGCATAAATAAGTAGCACATGCATATCACCCTTATGCCATAATTCAAATCACTTTGCAATGCCAATTTCATATCAAACCAATTTTTCATCACATGATCTCACAACAAAAGTAGATGAATCTGGAGCATACGCTTCACCTTCCAACTAAGACACAGATGAGGGGGAGACATTTAAAGAAGTGTGCCCAGAGGGGCAGAAGAAAGCAAAAGCTAGGATGAGAGGAAAAGGAAAGGGAAAGGCCATACCACAGTCTCCCCTAGGCTCGCAGCTAGATGAAGACATGGTTTTGTTTCACGATGCTATGTTGAAGAGAGCAAGTGCACTAGAAAAAACAGCAGAAGCATCAAAGGAGCAGGTTAGAATGGAAAAGATAGAAAAGTACGTGAAACAGTTGGATAAGGATTCTTCCAACATGAGTCCAGTAATACTAAGAGGAGGGGGGGGGGGGGAGTTTGGTGTACATGCCAATTTTGTGGAAAGTGATGTAGAAAATTGAATTGTTAAAAGAGAAGAAGGTACGAGCTAGCTTCCATTATTGTTGATCCCTGGGTAGCAATCATAGCTGTAAGGGTCGGAATTTGGCGGACACACCAATTTTGTGGTTGATGATGTAGAAAATTGGGTTATTAAGAGAGAAGCTACGAGCTTCCATTGTTAATGCCTGGTTAGCAGCCAAAGTCCCAAAGACCCAATGAGATATATGAACGCCACCATCATCAGCATATGTCACCAGTGTCCTCTTCACTGCCAAATTAACCTAGACCCCTTCACTGTACCGAGTTTAGCTGTCGACTGAGGAGTTTGGTTCCCTGCCTCCACCTGCCATTTCACAGGTGTGGTGTCGCCATAATATTTCAGCTGGCCATGGTTTGGTTGATGAGTAACATTAGGCAGCCATAAATACTTCCTCCGTCGAGAAAAGAACGCAACTATGGGTTGCGTGTCAGCTAGAGTGATTCATATTTGACCAAAATGTTATTCACATTTATAACTCCAAATCAATTTATTATAAAAATACATTTTATAATTAATTTAATGATATTTATTTGATAGTATAAACACTAATAGCCTATAATTGGTCAAACTTAAGATACTAAAACATAACATTGTGCTAGAATTGTATTTTTTCTTGGACGGAGGGACCAGGACACAACTAAAATTTCATTATTCTCACCACAATTTGGTGTGCCGATTTTCTCCCTCACAATTCGTTGCACCGATTTTCTCCGCCACAAGTGTGGCGTCACCTCTCCTGAATGTGATGACTGAAATCCGAACAATTAGAAGGTGTGTAAAAAATATAAAATTAGGTGAAAACACTATTTAATTAACCAAGTTTAATCTCATAAAACAATGATTAATCACTGTAGTCCTGAACTTTTATCTGTGGAAGTTTAGAATAAAGGATTTATTTGGCTCATGTCGCTACTCGCGATGCCATAGCTGTGGCCGCGCCACAAGTTCACATCTGGTGAGAAAAACGGCCAGACTTTTGTCTAGCTACGACACCAAAATAAACGAGCGACGCCTGTGTAAAATACAATGCACCACAAGTTTGGGTCACGATCACGAAGCAAACACTGGCTAAGGTTAGAGGACAACCTTTACTAGGGTGCACCGCTACTGCACATGGCGTGTGGTTCTCTCTCTTCTATTTTTCATCTTCCTCAGTGACCACATGTTCATCTTCTTTGTTGAACTGCGCTAGCCTGCCCCTGCCTTCGACCTGTACCACCATTCGTGCCGCTGACCATCCACCCTTGCCACTCCACCCCATCCTCCTCTAAATCCAATCGGAAGAGAAAAGGTTGCCACCTCGACCCCACCGACCATTTGGTTGTCTTTGACCGCCCGCTTGACGGTGCTTCCCCATGTATCCACCCACTTGCCATAGAGTGCCCTCGCAGAAATCTGAAACCCAAACTCTAAAATCCCGCCGTCGCCTCCTGCTCCTCCACCGCCCTGGCCTGCGATGACCTCACCACTGGCCTCCCCGCCCACTCCCCCTTCTAATTTTGCCAAAGTCCTTGCGTGTGTCGCTTGCGGGATTTTTTTTTTTGAAATTTAGCTTCCATTACTTCATAGGCATAATACATAAGTAGGGATTAGGGAACCCCATTCAAAATGTTGCAACATATGGTTAACATTACAACTTAGCATGTGGGCCAAAGCCTCACACTAGAAAAAACAAGTGGCTGGGATAGTCTATAGTCGCGCCTTCTTGGCAAGAGAATCAACCACCTTATTGGAGTCTCTTCTAATTTTGCACACCTGTAGTCTTCTTGTTTGAGTGATTGTCAGCAGTTCAGGGATGAGTGGCTGCAAGGACCAATGCCTAGGGTGTGTGCATGTTGATGCCACATGTATAACATCAGCAAGAGTTTGATTATTAGTAAAGTAAACAACGTCGCCTCCTAAATATTGAGTGCCACCTCAAGCTTTGCACCTAAAAGGAGATCTTTTGAATGACCACCTAAAAAAAGGAAGCATGGGAAAGGCTTCGTTCTAATGCGTTGAGTTAGAATCAGAATTCTAATGCATGTCTTGCTATTTGGACTGGTGCTCTGAATGGCCACCGAGGCATCACATAAGATTCTTGTGAGTCATAGCATGCACATTTGATGCATGGTGGGGTGGACCTGCAAAGTTAGGAGTAGCAATTTGTGTAGGAGGATTTGAATCAGAGACCGTGTCAAGTGCAGAAGACTATCAATTGCTTTAGCTTCATACAAAACCTTTTTAAGGGACCAATATTTGTTATTTGTTATTAAATATGTGATCATTCCTAGCCTTCCATATGCACTACATAATGGAAAAGATCAAACCTGCAATAGCTTGAGAAGGTCCTTGTTGCATAATATTGGCAATCTGAGAGTGAAGCCTAATGTTTGAGTGAGGCCAGGCATCGCTCGAAGCCCTAATGGTGAACCGAACCAAGCCGCCCATGCAAAGCTGAATTGCAAAACAAGTGCATATCGTCTTCTAGATTAGAACAACGGGAGCAAGAACTCTCAACAGCCAAAATAATTCTATGAATCCTACAAGCAGTTCCTATATAACCAATCTAAGAAGCCTCCATGCAAATGTTTTGACGCGAGGTTGGATAGCCCTGTCCGCCCAAACCTGCCAAAAAATTTGGATGACATGCACAGGTATATTGGAAAGGGAACTACTTTGCATATCCTCAGCCACGAGGGATATGTAAGCATTTTTTGGAAGAACATGTATGAGTGGAGGCTGGTTCCAGCAAAAAAATGTCAGGGTCATCACCTCAAAGCAAAGGAATCTACAAAAGAGTTTCCAAGGTTTGTTGACCAAACACAGCTGCAATTTTTCACTTTGTTCGCTTGTTGGTTTCAGCCAGGCTTATTTGACCAGCTAATAGTGTTTTCCTCTCACAACAAATCAGCACCAGCCAGCCCAAACCAGCCCAAAAATCAACCAGCGAACACGCCGTTTGTTCATCCCATATTCTATAGTTAGGGAGCCAAAGATCAAAAACCTTGTCTAGAATAGAATAAGAAGATTGTTCAAGATTAAGTCTGTCGTACATTTCTTTCCAAATACGTAGGACACCAAGGCTCGTTCTAAATAGAATTGTTGACAACCACTGCGGGTACATGGGCCCGCGTCAAACCCACTTCCAGCCTACGGCGGAAGGCTGCACCAGACCCTAGGGTCCCGACCGCCTACTCCACCTGTCCGGCCGCTATATTCTGGGATTTGTAACTTTTCGCCATCCTTAGAGCAGTCCCAATGGTATATTGATGATGATTTCTATCCTCATTAAATGACTTGCCACATAGGCAAAACGCTGACATGGCAACGTAATTAATGAAGAAAGAGAGCAAAAAATCCTAGAAATGGTTTCCTCATGAAGAAATCAGGTCTTCTCTTGACCCAATGCACCAAGAAACCATGAAATCACCATTGGGGAGAAACCACCAGTTTCTAGGGGGCTCGTGCCGCACTCCCATTGGAGGAAGAAGATAGAGTTGGGAGAAAGAAAGAGAAAATAATTATTACTCATAGAAACCATGGATTGGAAAGCAGTACTTTTTTGTGTGGTATCCTATGTTATAGAAACTACCAGTTTCTTTCATTGGGACTGCCCTTACGGATGACACTTCTTTGTTTACCACTTTTATACAAGCTCCTACATAATTGCCATCGCAAACAGTGAACCTCTTACGTTTTTGCTATTTTTGCTGACATGGCACGCTAACGTGGCAGTGAGCCTGAGAAGGCCTACAGAGCATGCGAAATGACATATTTACCCCTGTTGCTTCTCTCCCCCTACTCGCTGACGCGTGGGCCCCACACATCAACTTTGTCTTCAACCTCCGGCCACGGATGGGAGCCAGACACCTCCAGCTTCATCTCACACCTCTAGCACCTGGATGGGAGCCAGGCACCTCAGCTTTGTCATCCCTCCATGGCTGCCGAGCAGCCGAGGACGACGAGCAAGGCACCGCACGAAGTCAATGGAGGAGTTCTTGCGGCAAAGAGGGGTTGGTGGCAACTAGCCACGGGTAGAAGCGAGGCTCTCCGGCGGAGTGCTTCCGTTGAGGTGGAAGACGCCACTGCGGC